>NC_023752.2:8240630-8870250 GCF_000499845.2 Phaseolus vulgaris | reverse complement strand
TTATAGAACAAAGTTTCTTAAATGTATTAAAATGATAGTTTTTTCATTGCATATGTTTCGATAAAACATAACTAGTAAGCAGCGCAAATGTTAGTCACTAAGAATAATGAAATCACTAAGATAACCAAGCTAACTAATTAATGCCCATCTTCCGGTGCTTAAACACTTTTTATTCATCAATATAATAATTTATTCATTACTTTTGTTTTTTAGTTTTTAACTTATCAATTCATTGATGTTTTTTTCTTTTTAATGCTATTGCAAAAAAAAAAAGCAAATTAAAAAAATATTAATATTTAATATTTAAAATCCAAACTTTTATTTAAAAGTGGAGTTCAATAGCGGCCAAAAATAGTGCATACAAAAAAGAAATTATGTGTCCACATATCCAAGGTTAAGCTCATTCTAATTTCATTGTCACTTTACCAAGGTCAAGCCCTCGCTTTATTCTAATTTTATTGTCCCACTATCCAAGGCTAAGCCCACGCTTTATTTTTAATTTTATTGTCCCCTTATCCAAGGCTAAGCCCACGCTAATTTTATTGTCCCCCTAGCTAAGCCTAAGCCCTCACTTTCTGTCCAAGGCTAAGCTCCCGCTTAAGTTAACATTTGTAATTTTTTATGTTGGCAACTTGTAGGCAAAGCCCACGCAAGCCAACTTATTGCGACGTCATGCACCCGACAATTATTTTTGCGACAAGGATATTAGCTTCAAAGTTGTGTGAAGGCAAAGCCCACGTTAATTGCATCTTTGCGTGGGCTTTTTGTGATTAGTGTCCGCCTTTGGCTCTTTCTAATAAAAGTTTTTTTTGTAGTGTCAGGGTTCAGAGGCATGAGATTGAGCTTGTCAGAGATTAATAAAGTGTGGTGGTTAGGGTTTCTGTTTTATCGTAAACTATTGGATGGTGGCTTCTTCACAAATACAAGTTGACAGATACGAGGGTCGTTTGTGGTGGAGTCCAGCGTTGTGATTCGTTCACAGGTTCGTTCGTAGCTTCATTCGTGGTGGGAATGTTTGCCTAACCTTAGAAACGACCAAGCACGAAACTGCACCACGCTCAACAATGGTTGCACCTCCCACAATCGTTGTCCCACACAATCGCACTTCACGAGCTCAGGATCACACCTCACAGATTGAACCCTAAACCCCAATCGCACCTCACGGGATCGCACCTCATAAACTCACTGCTTGCAATTAAAAAATCTTAACCCCCAATTGATTTTTCCCTAAACTAATCTTTCATGCCTCCAAACCCTAAACACCCAATCTGATATGTATTTTAATTGACAGTCCACATCACCCATTCTCTGCCACATACGCACCACTTGACGTCGTTTGTGCGACTTAACAGAAATGACCAATTTATATACATTTTAAAAAACATAGAGACCAAATTGATTTTTTTTTAAAACCACCATACTAAATTAAATATTGGCCATAAATATAGAGACGAATAAGGTAATTATACCCACAAATATAAATACAACCTATATAGAACCTTTAATTGTTTACCAATTTTTTTTATAATCTCGTTATAGTTATTATTATTTTATTAATTAATAGAAATATTATTATTAATAAAAATAATAGTAACATTAATAATAATATTAATAACATTAATAATATTATTAATAACATTAATAATAATAATAATAATTTAATAATAATATTAATAACAATATTATTAAGGTATAATTGTCTTTTTGTCCCTACATTTAGGGTCATTATTCAATTTACTATATGATTTCTAAAAAAATCAATTTGGTCTCAAAGTTTTAAAAACAATATGCAATTGGGTCCCTTATGTTAAATTTTCACCAATGGCATTGATTGTTGATGATGTGGCACACACAATATCATTGGTATGCAAACACGGATGGTACATGATGCCATGTTCCTCGTTGTTTGTTGCGTCATCGTTCACAATGGCACGTTCCTTGTCACCTTCTTCGATGGAGGGGAGGGGAAAGAAGAGACGACAGAGCGAGCAGAGGTTGTAAGCGATGAGAGTGTTAAACGGAGGGAAGGGGCCCAATGCATGGAGTGCCGCCAGGACACGATTGTTGTGAGAGTCCATGACGAGGACCAAGATGATGACATTTTCTAGGAGGGAGGGGTCAGAGACTAAGGTTTCGACCACGCCTGTGTCAAAGACCGCGAAGATAATACGGTAGTGGAGGGATCCCAACCTAAACCATCTGAAAAGAGGTTGGGGAGCGGAAGTTGATGACGTGGATTACCACCTTTCCCTCCGCCGCCGTCACAAGGCTACTTCCTCCCTTTCACACTCACTTACGCCTTAGACAACAACATTTGTGTCGCTCCATCGTCGCATACCCATTCCATTTCCTTCTATTACCCCAACTAGAGTGCCTATCTAATTACGCCAATTTTGCTCCCAATCACCTTCATTATAAACCTTTCTACCACCCTCAACCTAATGTGTGGCACACTGCCACTGGCGCCTCTGCCTCCACTCCTCTGCCCTATGTCGATCACCAAGACGCAAAGAAGATAAAACCCTAAAAGTTGGTTTCTACGTGTACAGTCCATGTTTGCATATCAATGACATTGTGTGTGCCAAATCATCACCAGTTAACACCATTGGTGGAAATTTGACAGAAAGAATCACACTACAAAAAAAAGGATTTTAACGGAGGTTATTTAGCAGAGGTTAATATAACCCTAGGAATTGATTTAATTAACATAGTTTTTTTTAACCTTCATTAAGTTCCAAAGGTTATTCTAAAACCTCAGCAAAATAATGGAGGTTTTTTTAACCTTCGTTAAATTTCAAAGGTTTATTTTAAAATCTCAGTACAATAAGGAATATTTTTTTTTAACTTTTGTATATTCCAAAGGTTTATTCTAAAATCTCATCAAAATAACGGAGGTTTTTTTAACCTTCGTTAAATTCCAAAGGTTTATTCTAAAACCTCAGCAAAATAACAGAGATTTTTTTAACGTTCTTCAAATTTCAAAGGTTTATTTTAAAACCTCAACAAAATAACAGAGTTTTTTTAACTTTTGTTAAATTCTAAAGATTTATTCTAAAACCTCAATAAAATAACAGAGGTTTTTTTTACCTTCGTTAAATTCTAAAGATTTATTGTATAACATCAATAAAACACTCCAGATTTTTCAAACTTCAATAAATAAATATAATTAAATCTATTTATAAATAAATAATTAAAAATTACATAGTTTTAATATATGTAAAACTAAATTCTCTAAATTTTTGAAAGTGTAACTTTACATTACAAATAAGTTTTCTAAAGTTTCAAAATTTTATTTTAAAAACAACAAAATAACCTTGGATAATAAGTATTTCAACAACTAATCTTGGATAATAATTATTTCAACAACTAATCTTGGATAATAATTATTTCAACAATATTTGCATATTTTTTATGATTGATGGTAGTTGGTTTATATAATTCCTAGTTTTTTTTACGAGCTTATACTTCAAAAAAGCTGACTTATTTTGTTTTAGTTTTTGATGTATGTGTATTTTATGTGCACTTTTAGTTTTAGTTATAATTATTAATATTTAATTATCATAATTTTGAAATATTTTAAATTAAGACATTTATTTTAAAATGCATCTAATAATTAATTATCTGTGAAAGTGATAAGTAATAAAGTTAATTTCTCCTCGCAATATGTTCTTGTAATCTTTAACCAAGAACACACATGCAATCAAGGCCACATCTGATAGATAATGCAATTATTTAGGATATATAAAGCAGTGATAAACACCAGTTGTTGTAGAGCTAGGTAACAGTGGGTTGTGATGTGACCCATTGTATTTAACTAGGGCTCTGAAAGACTTTTCCTAAGGTTTAAAAAAATATCGGGAAACACGTTCCCCAGGAATGGTTTAGCAGATAAAACTACAACCCTGGATAAATGACTTAATAGAAGTTTTAACCTTGGATAATGGAAAAATAAAGCCCCCGTTAAAATCATTTTTTCTTACCGTGTCAAATTACATACTTTTAAAAAAAAAATGGAACCAAATTGGTTTTTTAAAAATCAGTAAATTTAATATTAACATTAAATGTAGGGACAAAAAGATAATTAAACCTAATATTAATAATGATATTATTAATAATAATATTACTAATAACAATATTATTAAAAATATTAATAAAAATAATAGTAATTATAATAATATTATTAATAGAATATTAATAATAATAATAATATTAATATTAATAATAAAAGCATTAATAATAATAATAAAGCATTAATAATAATAATAATAATAAAACGATTATTAATAATAATAATAATAATAAAAGCATTATTATTAATAATAAAATAATTGGTATTATTATCTATACCTATATATAAAGGGGATTCCCCTCTTAACTGCTCTTAATTTTGTTTCCTATTTTATCCTTATATTAGTATTTAATTTTATTATTGTATTATGGTCATTGTGTTATTTCTTATTCCCCTCTTAACTGCTCTTAATTTTTTTCCCATTTTATCCTTATATTAATATTTAATTTTATTATTGTATTATGGTCATTGTGCCCTTTCTTATTTTTTCTACAATATTTGGTATACGTAGTGGGGCGGTTTTGAATTGAAAGAGAGGTGGAAAAGCGGTTTTGAATTGAAAGAGATGTGGAAGAACAATTATGAATTGAAAGAGAGGTGGATGAACGATTATGAATTAAAAGAGAGGTGGAGGAGTGGTTATGAATTGAAAAAGATAATTTATTTTGAAAATTAATTGCATAAGGAGAGAGTGTTTGTTGTATGAGAGATAAATAAATTTAATAAAATATTTGAAATAAATGGAGCAACCGTTTGAATTGAAAGAGATAATTTATTTTGAAAAATAATTGCCTAATGAGAGGGAGTGTTTGTTTTATGAGAGAGAAATAAATATTAGGAAATGTGAGTAGTGGCCAAACGTGAACAATTTGATTATTACTGAGCGGTTACCACTTTCTTCCGTAGTTTTCACCGTCACCATTTACATCCACTTTCTAATGAAGGAGTAGTTTTCACCAGTTACATCCACTCCCTTATAAGGAGTAGTTGAACGGTTACCACTTTCTTCCACTTCCTTATAAGGAGTAGTTTTCACCAGTTGCATCCAAAGAAAAAAAAATGCTCCTAAATTTTGACACATTTTGAACCTTCTTCCTTCACGCTCCATGTTCTTCTCCTACTCTCACTCATCTTAGTCCCTCTTCAATCACCATTGTACAACAACCACCATTGTTTCCTCCTTCTCGCACTTCCCAAAGCGTTCGAAGCAGAGACGTGTCTCATTGTTATAGAATTTGTACATTTTTGTTTCTATTGTTTTCTTAATTTTTTTTATATTTTTGTATGAACCCTAACCCCAACTTTGCGGGAAAAGTTTTTATGTCTACTGATGCTTTGATCTATTAGATATTACATAAGTTGGAAGTTTGGTAATTTGTATATAATTTATTATTTTATTTTTTTCAACTTCTTTGCCATGGAAGATGTGGATTCAATTGATAAGGTGATAGATTCTACCACTTCCAACATACAACCATTTGCATTATGTTTTGACATTGTTTGCTGGTCCATTTTTTAAACCTTAATTTTAATCTTGATAACCTTAAAAAGTTAAAGATTACACTAAGTTAAATCAAAATTTAATATTAAAAACAATAAAATGAAAATATAAAAAAATTAACATAAAATCTTAATAAAACTATTATTAATGGTGCATTTAGATAATTTACATATCTTCTTATATAATTTAATATTTATTAAAATTATATGAATATATAAATAGTAAAAATGAAAAATGCGGATACACAGACACGTGAGTGTCTATGTTCCCGCTAGTTAATATAATATTGTTGATATTATTGTTATTAGTAATAATAATATTGTTATTAATATTATTATTACTATTATTGTTACCCATAATATTAATATTATTATAATATATATGAAAAAATAGTAGGTAACGGGTGACTTTATTTATTTAACGATTCAATATCATTATTTACAAATAATATTTTCTAAAAATTTTCCGCTACAACGCATGAAAGTTACATATAAATTTTATCTATGATTGTTCTTAAGCTACTTTACTGTTATACATATAAAAAAAAATTCACAAATAACTCAATTTCACCTACAAATAATACTAGGTACGCAATATCCACATATAATTTTTTATATATTTATGGATTTAAATTCGTAAGTAATTATAACTAAATAATAATAAATTTTATTCTAATAAATAAAAGATAAACGTAAAATCACTATGAACTAAACAGATAAGAAAAAAATATAAACATATTCCTATACTCGTGTAGTATTTAGACAACTCATCTATTTTAGTAGAATGTATGTTCCATAAAAAATATTACAAAAATAAAACTAGTATGTTGTAGTATCATATGTTATTATCTTCTCTTTATCTTTCTTTCTATATTGAAAGATTATAAAATTGGTGATTCCCACTTATATTTTTTCTTTTTCCTCAACTTTATAAGAAATCATAATCAGAGCATATTCTGTCTTTTTCCTATTCCATTCTTTTTTTTTTCTTTTTTTTTCTCGTTCCAAATATAGTTTTACAATGTCTTTATGAGAACTGAAAATAAGAAAATTAAATATTACAAGATTATTTTAGCCTGGTGTCTCAGAATTTGACTTTTAAGTTTTTTACCAAATATTCGTCCCCTAGTTTGGATAAGATTTGGTAAGAGCATATATATGATATTTTACTAAATAATAAGAAAAAACTTAAATTCACTCTTCTTTTTACATATTTGTCAATTAATTCATTCAAATTCTAATACTACATTATTTGGTTATTTAGTTTTTCAAAATTAACAATTTTAGTCTCATATAATATATCATTTAATTAGTAAAAAATATAAAATACATTTTTAGTAAAAACAAAATATTAAATATTACTATTAAACATTACTATTAATGTTATAACTAACATTGTTATTATTAATTGTCCTGATCGAAATCAAACTAGACATAAACATCTTGATATTCGGTTCTCGTTGATCAACATGTTCATATACATGATGTGGACTTCCACACTAAGTATCAAACTTTTGCAAATTTGCTGTACACACAAATCTCTTCCATACATAATTTTTCTCAATTAAGATTCTTTTTCCTACCCCATTTTTTTAAATTAAGTTAAACATAAGTTTATTTACTAAAATAGAATTAACTATGAAAAGTGTGTTTGGATTTCTCTTTCAAATCTAGTTAAAAACAAAATTTACTCTAAACTATGATAACTTAAAACTATTATAAGTTTTTCTTCAATTTCAATTGAGTTTAATTTTAATTTAATTTTTTATTTAAAATTCAAAACACACATTGAATCATTGTCATACATATAGTTTATCTAAATAAAATACAACTAATTAATCAATTGTTAAGACCTTTATTATAGGGTATGGCCTCTTGCTTTTCACACAGTACAATTATCCTTGTTAAATAATTTCATGATCTAGTTTATCCTAGTTTTTTTTTTATCAGCAATAAAATAAATAAATAAATAGGGACCACTTCAGGGGTGGTCCAACCCTTATACAGAAATACTTGACATCAGTCTCCTATTAGAACGCCTACCAAATTAGCAAAGGGATAACCATACCAACACTAACCAATGTTAATGAATCAACCTCATACAAGCCAAAAGATTTAAAACCCAACTAGAATAAGGGAAATAAGCAGAACGAGACTTTGCATAAATCCAAGACCATACCTTTACTTGCACCGAAGCGAACACTTCAGACACATCTGCCACACCTCTATTGAAGATGACCGAGTTCCTATGTTTCCAGATTTCGCTCACAATGCCAACCCAAATTGTACCCCAAACTTCGTTATCCGAAACAGAAGCATGACTCATCCAGAATTGTGAAAATTTGACTTAGGATCCTTGTGAATTACAGACGACACACCAAGCCACTTAAAGCACAGACACCAGACGCGCCAAGCAAACCTGCAAACAAAGAACAAGTGACAAGATGACTCCTCCTCCTCCCCACACAAACAACACAAGAGATTTTCTACCGCCACTCCGCGCCTTACCAAGTTAACCCTAGAGGCAATCCTATTCTCCAACACCCTCCAAGCAGTGAACAAAGCAGATGGCAAGGCTTTGCACCTCCACAACTTACTATACACAGGAGAATACTCCCCTCCTCTAACCCGCCTTACCTGAACATAGGCAGAGTTGACTGAGAAAGTTTGACTCTCCCCAATCTTCCAGACCCAACTGTCCGCCTCCCCAAAAACCAACTTCACCTCTTGCAAACTATGAAACAGCTGTTCAACCAAAGACTTCTCCCAGTCGAAAAAGGATCTACGCCAGTCCAAATTCCACACCCATTCACCATTATACCAATACCCAAGCTCAGCCATTTTTGCGTTTTTAACCGAGCTTAGAGAGAAAAGTCTCGGAAAAACTCCCTTCAAAGTACCACAGCTCAACCAACTGTCCTCCCAAAAAGAAATCTCCTTACCATCCCCCACTTTCCACTTAAACCCATCTTCAAAACTTCTACCCCAACCCTCTGAATCTCACACCTCCTTTAAATCTTTCCACCAGAGAGAGCCCCTACTAGACTTACCGCCTTCTCTCAAACTTCTCCAACCACCATACTTAGAATCAAGAATCTCTTTCCACAAACCTCCTTTATCCGTACCCAGTCTCCAAATCCACTTTCCTAATAAAGCCAAGTTAAATTTCCTAAGATCAATGATTCCAAGACCTCTAGAATCCCGAGGCTCACACACCTTATCCCAAGAAGCCCAAGCGATCTTCCTTCCATCAGAGCCCCACCCCCAAAGGAAATTCCTTTGGATCCGAACTAACTTGTCTGCCACCACAGAAGGCAGTTTAAATAAAGACATAAAAAATAACGGGATTGAAGAAAGAACAGACTTGATTAAACAAATTCTCCCTGCCATTGACAAGCACCTGCCTTTCCACCTAGACAGTTTATTCTGAACTTTCTCTAACACCCCGTTCCAACAAGCACTGCGCTTATGACACCCTCCTACCAGTAGCCCCAAGTAAACAAATGGAGTTACCATCACATTACAATTGAGAATAGCCGCAAAACGCTGAAGCGAACTCGAATCCAACCCCAACCCGCCTAATTTGCTTTTTAAGAAATTCACCTTAAGCCCAGAAGCTAGCTCAAAACAAAGCAAAATCGCCTTAATATTGAAGATACTTTTGGTATTAGCTTCACAGAAGAATAAAGTATCATCAGCATATTGCAACATATTCACCTTTACTTTAGCTCTTCCAACCTCCAAACTATCAATCAAATTCTTCTCTTCTGCCATCCTAGAAACTCCAGCCAACCCTTCTGCAACTAAAAGGAAGAGAAACGGAGCTAGTGGATCACCTTGGCGAAGACCCTTCCTAGGAGTAAATTCCCTAGTAGGACTACCATTCACCAACACAGAAACTGAAGCAGATTCTAAGCAACATTTTATCCACTTAATCCATTTAGCACAGAAACCCAACCGATCAAGCATATAATAAATGAATTCCCAACTAACCGAGTCATGCGCCTTCTCATAGTCGACTTTGAAGAACACACAACTCTTCCTCTTTCTTTTATATTCCTCCAACACCTCATTAGCTACTAACACACTGTCCAACAAACCCCTACCTTCAAGAAAAGCTGATTGTCTCAAATCAATAACTTTACTAATTACCTTTTTCAAGCGTAGAGACAACACTTTTGAGATAATTTTATACAAGCATCCAACTAACGAAATAGGTCTGAACTCGCCGAGTTGCTGAGGGTTTTATACTTTCGGGACGAGACAGAGGAATGAAGCATTTGAACCTCTAGGCCAATGACTTTTAGATGCGAAATCCTTCACAGCTGACACCACATCCAACCTTACAATATCCCAGCAGACCTTTAAGAAACCAAAGTTAAATCCGTCAGGACCTGGACTCTTTGAACTTTCACAATTCCAAACCGCATCCCTTATTTCTTCTTCAGAGAAGTCACCGACCAACAACTCGTTATCAGCTTGCGAGATAGAATTAAACCTTACATTGTCCAATCTAACCGTACAAGCTTCATTTCTGGCAAACCTATCTTCAAAGTAATCCCTAACCTTGTCCTTGATCTCAACCTTATCCTCGCTCCACCTTCCATCAACAAACAACTCATGTAACTCGTTCCTCGCCCTTCTCCACTTTACTGATGAGTGAAAAAACTTTGTATTAAGATCACCCTGTTTCTAGTAAATATGGAAAATTTATAAACATAATTTCTTCAATGGTGGGATTAATTAATTGGATCAATAGTTTTTTTTTTTTTATCGGCAAATTGGATCAATAGTTGAGTAGCTAGGAAAGAGAAGGTGAAGAAACGAGGAAGTAGAAGTGTGAAATGTATATATTATTTTCGCAAAAGAGTGTGGAAATGGTCAAAGAAAAAGGCCTCCGAAGACATATTTGATTATATTGCAAAACATAAATGGTTATTGACCCAGACAATGACAAATATATCTTTTGAGCTTAATAAGTTTAAAATTTTGAAAAGATAAAAGTCAATCATCACAAATAATAATGTATTTTAAACGATAAATTATGCTTTTTGTTATTGTAAAACGACAAAACTATGACAAATAATGTATTTCAAAGATGAATATGACCAATATAATCTTATATTCGAGAAATAAATAAATAAACTTTTATTCATTGAAAATAATCGACACGAAGCATAATAAAATTTACGTCATATCGTATAATTAACAACACAAATTAGACATTAAGAAACCTTTACCAGTAAAATAAAAATCTGAAGACTAAAGTGAGAAATCTAAAATGGATTAGAAACAAAATCCATTTGATGGCATAACTGTAATTCGTGTTTTGAATATTTGTTTTAATAAAATTGCATTTTCACATGAAAAATTGTTCTTATGTTCTTGTCTTGTCAGACACGTAATTGGCATCGCATATAATATTCAATTAAGCAACAGACAATAATGCGCGTAATTAGAAAAATAACAAAACGCAACACGCTAACACTCCACGCGTATAATATTTCAGAAAATACAAAATAACCACTTCCTAAATTATTTAACTTAAAAACATTTTTTTTAATTTTTATTTATCCTTTTCTTTCGTATTTTGTATTTCTTTTAAACCAAACTCTTCTGCTTTTATATTTTTTTCTCACATATTAATTAAAAATGTGATACAAATACTCTTTATAAAACATTGACAATATTTCTGTTTTTAAGTTGACTTTTTCCGTATGGGTAGATTATTCGTTTTCTGTGGTGTAGAACCGAACACTCTTAGATATTATGAACAAAATACCTTTTTTTGCAAAAAGACTTAAACAACCTTTTTGAAGGTTAACTTTTTTTTTAACAGCTATTAAGAAAAGTTATATACATATGGCAACTATTTCACATTATTTTTATAATATAAAATTTAGTGATGATATTTCAATCATATATCATAATTCATTGGTAGCTTTGCCTGTTATAAATTGAGCAGATAAAGAATGATTTACATAAATGATATAATTGTTTTTGAATTTTGAATATGATACCGTTTGAATTATTTTTTTTTCATTATTTATACGTCTTCTCTTCATTATATTATGTACTGTATTTCATATTATACATGATAATTAAATTTCTAAATATTAGTACAATTAATTAATTTAAAATATTTATTTTCTATACAAAATAATAACTAATATATAAATATATTTTTTATAATTAGAAAATAATATTTTATAAATAATTAATATCTTCATTCCTTTTTCGTGTAATACACAGGTTAAAAATCTAGTCAGAACAGAATAGTATTGATACAAATTGTATATCATTGATAATGAAATGATGTTCCAAATATAGTTATTATGAAATTTATTTTTTACAACATAACAAATTAAAAGTTATTATAAAGACTCATACTATCATTGATTCAAACTCAAGATAAACTTTTAATTAGATATACAAGCTGTAATAATAATAAAAATCTGAGAGTCAACATTAAAAAAGAATCTATAACCAACAACTTCAATATAGAAAATGACAACTTTTATTTTCTTGATAAAAGAAAAGACAGCTTATTTTATTTATTATTTGTGTAATAAATTATGATCCCTCCAATGTGGAAAGTACATGTCATGTGACACGTTTGAATGATTAACAAGTTTGAAAAATAATTGCAAATAATCAAATTCACTAAGAAAAGAAAATGCCACCATATCCAATTCTTATCCTAGATCCTCTTATGAATCATAGTATCTTCTATATAAGAAACTTTCAGAACTCACATCCATTCAAAATTCGCAAACAAAACTTTCGTTTTGGAGACAATAATTACATAGTTTGTTTAAGTGTGAACCTTAGACATGGCATACCCAAACCCTTATCCGCCGCAGCCCACCACCTCCGCCCCGATTCCGGCGTTGCCGACCACCGTGATCGGGCCGCAGTTCTGCGCTCCGTACCCGGTGGATCTGGCAGTGGTGAAGAAGGTGATGACCATCTCCGACGGCAACTTCGTGGTCACCGACGTTAACGGCAACGTCGTCTTCAAAGTCAAGGGCTCTCTCATGAGCCTTCGTGACCGCCGCGTCCTCATCGACGCCGCCGGCCACCCCCTTGTCACCCTACGCCGCAAGGTTTTTCTTTCTTCCTTTCTCCTTCTCCCACCAAACACATCACATGTTCGTTTAAATTATTATGTTAAATTTTTTATTTTTACTTGGTGAAAGTTATTCAAGCATACCCTACCTCAATTAACTAAACACTCTGAGATTAGTTCCCTTACTCTTCTTCAATCTAAGTAGTTTTTATCCAAAAAAAATCCACGGTACTTTAATATTTTTTTTAATCCTATTTAATATTTAAAAGTTTTACCTTCATGATATACATCTCATTTAAAGTGTAATTCTAAATACTAAATATGATTAAAAAATAATTAAAAAGAGTGAAATTATTATATATATCTTTGTTCTGATCTCAAGTTTTCAGACTCAGTCATTCATAAAATAGATATAAATTATCATTAATCTCTAATATATGTGAGATTATAGAATAACAATCTTGTTTAAAGAGGTTTATCTTGTAAAAATTGGTGAAAAGTTGTGTTGTTGATGCAGGTGATGACAGCACATGATCGATGGCAAGCTTTCAGAGGTGAAAGCACAGACGACAAAGATCTAATATTTACTCTGAAGCGATCGTCCTTTATTCAGTTTAAGACCAAATTGGATGTGTTTTTGGCTAATAACACCAAAGAAGATATTTGTGACTTTAAGGTTAAAGGTAGTTGGTTGGAACGTTCTTGCGTTGTTTATGCTGGTGAATCTAACAACATCGTCGCACAGGTAAAACCTTTTCTCATTAAATATCCAAAATCATTTTTTTAAATACGTTTCCATGATAGCTGAAATTACCTTTATTATTTCTTTCAATACTATTTAATCATACTTATTGGTAATTAACAGAGTCGTTTTCAATTTATTAAAAAGTTGCTTCAGTAATATATATGAAAATTAAAGTGAAAATATTTTGTGGGAATGCTATTACAGATGCATAAGAAGCACACAGTTCAGAGCATTCTGATTGGAAAAGACCATTTCATGATCACGGTTTATCCCAACATCGATTATGCGTTCATAGTGGCGTTAATCGTGATTCTTGATGAGATTAACGACGATGCAAGAGCAGAATAGAGAAATGCTGAAAGCCTGTTTTGTACTTTTTCGTTTGGATTTCTTATAAAGTATCATTCTCAATAAATAATCCTTAAATAAGAAATTACCTTATTGAGCTTGGTAGTCCATCCTCTTATATATTCAATCTATATAAAGGAGTTTATATATCATTCATAAATTTGAGAAACTATTTTAATAAGGAATTTCATATATTTTTCAATCTACTATATATAGTAGCATTCATAAAATTAGTCCATTAATAAAGGTTGTTATAATTTGTTGGGATTATAATTTTCAGACATCAAATTTGTTTTCTTTTATCGAACAAATCCTTAATTGTGTAATTTTCGGGCAAGTTTAGATAAAATTATAAACATTAACAGAAAACATAGCTACAACGAGAAAATAAAAAAAAAGAAATAAAAGAATAATTAAATGTAGACAAATAGCTTGATTGAAGTATGTTAATGAACTAAAATATATACTTAGGGGAAAAAATCATTATTGAATAAGTTCTTCTTCCTGGCACAAGTGGTAGATATGAACCATATATGAATATAACAAACTTTCCAACTTGTTCCGGAAAATCCTTCACAGCCCTGCGACTCATCTCCACTCAACCTAGTTTAATAGGCGGCTGCTTCTTCCTGTACTTCCATGAGCATTCCATAATAGATATGAAATTACTCTCTTTTTTCTTTCAGTAAATAATTAAAAACTCCATAATAAAATGAAATTACTTTTTTTTTCTTTCAGTAAATAATTGAAAACCCAAAACAGTTTTCACCTTACTATTTTTTTCTCTCTTCTCTCACCCCCTTTGCATCCCCAAACTCACATTTGCTCTGGTTGAAGGAATTTTTGGTGGTTCTTGATTTTTTTTTTATCAGCACATATTTATAGTTGTTGCAGTGTGTTTGTGATTATGTGGTTGATGAGGTTAGTTTTTGAGTTTTTTTCACTGTTCTTTTGCACTGTGGTTGAATGTTCATTTTACTGTTGTGTTTTATTTTTCTATGAATTATGTAAACTGAAAGACAAGAACTGAATACTAGATTATATAATTCATAATATATATATTAGATTAACTTAGAAGCTAACCTCGAATACATAATAACCTTGCAGATTACATAATTAATAATCAAATTCAAAATTCAAAGAACAAGTAATTTCGGTTGGGATAACCCAAAACTCTCTTCTGAATAAACATTCTGAATTATGTTTTGGATTACAAAAAATACTTGTTCTTTGAATTTGTTTACAGATTATATAATCTAATCTTGACAATCACCGTCAATCCAAAATACGGACATAAATATAGGGGTGCAGGAAAAAAAAGCCTTCATTGGCTTTGTGTTGGTCAACAAATTGTTTATAAGGGTCCAAATCCAAAGGGAGAAAGATGGGCCAGGCCCACTTTGTTATGTTTAGACTCCTGGATTTGTACTTGGTCCGGCTGTTGAGTCCATATACAATGTGGCCATTGATCCATATCAGAAGAGCAGTTTCAGGACTGTTTCTTCCTGCACCTCCATATCTTCTTCTGCCACCTCCATACACAACTTGAAAATACATTTTTATCCTTCTTGTGTCACCCCCATAGATTAGTTTTCGGATTATGTAATCCGGAAACTTATTTGAAAAAAGACTTCCGGATTACATAATCCGGAAGTTAAATAAGACTTCCGGATTATGTAATCCAGAGAGTAATCATGGATCTGAAAAATGGCTTCCGGATTATGTAATCCGCAAGCTAATTACACATTTGAAAAATGACTTTCGGATTACGTAATCCGAAATATTGTAAAGAGGTATTTTTGGAAATTTAAAAATTTATGGAGGTGAGAGAAGAAGATATGAAGGTGCAGGAAAGAAGAAACAGTCCAGTTTCAGTTATGTCTGTCTCACCCCATGTCAATCGATTGAATCCTTTGCCAGTGAAACATAACAGTCACAATTGAGTTTGGATAATTGTTGTTTATTGCTTTATATTACATTTATTTTTAATATTAAAAATTAAATAAAAGATATCAACTAAACCAAATAATAAAAAAAGATAAAAACTATAATTTTTTAAGAGAAATTGAAATATGAAAAAAAAAATATTACTTCACGTGTAAGAACTTCCTACCTCTAACAAACTATTCCAAGTCTAATAGAAGGTCTCATTTTATTCCATGTTTGACAAACTATTCCATATTTAAAATTGTTTAAATTGATAATTTTCTTTTTACGAAATGACAGTATATTAGTTTTCTTTTATAAAAAAAATTAATTTTCAATTAATTATAAAAATAATTAGTTATTTAGTAAATATTTAAAAAATAGAAAATGACTGAAATATAAAAAAAAAACGCTCTTCCATCTCACTTTTAATTCAAAACCGCCATCACGTATACCAAATGTTTTAGAAAAAAATAGGAAATGACGCAATGTCAATGATAATGAAATAAAATAAAATATTGATATAAGGATAAAACATGAAAAGAATTGAGAATAGTTAAAGAGAAGAATCTCCTTTATATATCGGTATATATTATTATTGTTATTATTATTTATTAACAATTTATTGGATATTAAATTCAGATTCTATCATTATACATAAAATTTATAATTATTATATCGTACAAACTCTTTTATCATATTATAATTATAATTATTCTTATTTTTATTTTATTATTATGAATAGGATTATGGTTATTATTATAATTTGAAGATTATTATTAATATTATTCTTGTTATTCATAATAATAATAATATTATTATTATTAATATTATTGTTTCTATTTATATTATTATTATTATTATTATTATTAATTATAAAAAAACAATAAAGAAAACATAATAAAAATATTACTATTATGAAGAATCTTAATAATAATTACCATATAATAATAATTTCAATTTTGTTTTTAAAATTAAGGTTTAATTTGAATTTCGATTTATAAATCAGAAGTTTGTCATTTTAAATACATGTTGAAGAATGGAAAACAAATTAAAATATATTGTATATTTGAAATTTGAAAGTATAGTTTAAAATATCTACAATTTAAAAAATGTGAATCTTAATAATAATATTAATAATAATTACTATATAATAATAATTTCAATTTTATTTTTAAAATTAGGGTTTAATTTGAATTTCAATTTATAAACCATAAGTTTCTCATTTAGATTTGGATACTTGGAGAATGGAAAACAAATCAAAATATATTGTATATTTGAAATTCGAAAGTATAGTTTTTTATTTATTTATTTTACCAATAGATTCATTAAATGTAGTTTAAAATATCTACAATTTAAAAAATGTGGGCTAAAGTAACTATGTTTTAATAATTATTGTCTATATTAAAGGTAACTTTAATGAAATATATGATTTAAAATACCTACAATTAAAGGGCAAACTTCTTTAATTTGGTTTATTCTATTTTTAAAGGTCATGCCACAAAATTGTGACTTAAACATCCATGATCCGAAAAAAGTGGTATATAGTGATTCATATTCCTAATTTGTAAAAGTGTCGTCCTTTTCACTTTTAGATCATTTTTATATTGTTTAGTCCACACATTTTAAAGACAACACTTAAAAAATGTGGTATAAATAATCAACGGTTTTATAAATATGATCTTTAATAGTTCTTGAACTACATTTATAAAATTATTATTTTTTCTATGTTTAGACAACAATTACATACGTAGTTCAAGTTCAAGTTGTCTAAAGTAAAAAAATGGTGTAGTGTTCCCTTCCCCACATGTAGCATTCTCATGTTCCTCGTTACCTTGCATTTTCTTGTTCAATAAGAATCTTGTATACTTTACCATTTATTTTCATTTGTTTTCTTAAGTTTGCTTCTGATTGAATCAAAATTGTTATAAACAATCGCGCATACTCCAACTCCTACCTTTGTGTCATTGCTTTCACTAGTGCAAAAAGAAGAAAAAGATACGCTTTATTTAGTGCGGCTTTTGCGCTACCCGTTTTAGTAAAAAACGCGGTGGCATTTTTGAAATTATTTTGATTTACGAATGTGGTTATTTGAATAGCCGCATTCGTAAATCAAGCGCTTTGATTTACGAATGCGGTTATTTGAATAATCGCATTCGTAAATCAAAATTCTTTGATTTACGAATGCGGTTTTACCTTTAACCGCATTCGTAAATTCTTTTTTACCCTAAATTTTGAAGCGCGCCACACACAATTTCAAACTTTATTTCTTGTCTTTGCCTTCGTTTCGCGTTCGCACTCTGAGTTCGTCTCCTTCTGCTGCATCTGCATTCCATTTGTGCAATGTAAGTTTCTTGAACTCTCTTTCTTCCTCTTCATCTTCACAAATATATGCATAAATGTTTTTCGTTTTTCTTATATATGTTTTTTTCCTTGCATTGGTGGTCTTGAAGCACTGTTTTGTTGGCTGACATTCGTTTTTCTTACATTGTTTGGTTTCTCACATTGCTCAGTACTCTTTCATTGTCTTCATGGTTTCTTGTAGATTTTTTGATTTTCTCTGTTACTGCTTCCCTGTCCGCCGTCGCTTCTATTGCCGCCACCGTTGTTGGCGCTCCCGTGACTCTTCATCAACGTTGGCTTCACACAAAATTGACGATGTTTTAAAATTTTTAATTTTTTTAATGATTTGGCATATACAAGTGCGGTTAAAGCAAATAACCGCACTTGTAAATGGTATTTATAAATGGTATTTATAAATGCGGCTATATAGTCGCATTTATATTTCTTGATTTACAAGTGCGTGTTGATCAAATGCAGCTATAAAGCCGCATTTATAAATTCGAAATAGCCGCATTTGTTTTATGTTTCTGCACTAGTGTTTGTCAATCGGTACCAAAGTTCCTATTGTATTGTGATTTTCTTGAAACATTCCTCTCTTTAGAGTGATATCGATAATACCCAACATATGATCCACACTCTTTTGATACCTACCACTGAATTTTTGTTCCATGTAGTGATTGATTCATATATGGTAAACAACGAATCATGATTCTCTTTGAGTTGGATATCCTTCTTCCTCTCACTTGATAAGAGTACTTTATTATCCTCCATATATCTCAACTCTATAAAACTTATACCATTCACAATGAAGCCTTCTTTAAGATTTTCCATAGTAATCGTATTTTGGAACTTACAAACATAACTTCGTTCAAGCCATTTTATATTCTCCACGTTTACTTGAAACTCCAAACCTCTCCAACTTTCGTCTGTGGTCTCTGCCTTATTTCATCCTTTAACAACTTAAGCATAAGTTTATTCTTCATTCTTTTTCCTCTAAACTTCTAGAGCTTCATATTCTTTGTTATTTTGTTATATCTCCTTCCATCTCGTACATTCCTCCCTCTTCTTTATACCTTGCATTATACTTAGATTGAGGTAGAGTTTCATATTGTCAATCATTTATGTTGTCTAATTGTTTCTTGTAATTACCCACTAATATTAATGATATTAAATATACAAATACTGCTATTAATTTTATTTTTATTTTATTAATTATATTAATATTAATAATCATAATAAGTATAATAATAATCATAACGTAATAACAAAATTTGATGATTAATTTTTTTTTAATATTTTTAAGAAATTTGTTTTGAGTCCATGTACACGTAAATTTATTTATTAAAAAGTTCATACTTAGCTAAAGAAAATTCTGTACATAAATTATCCATGAATAACTTCGTAATATATATTATAAAATATTAATTCATAAATAATTTATTCACGGATAATCCAGAAATAGTCACATACAATACAATACAATAGACATCCATACAAGTAGATTATGGGAGGACTCCAAATTTATTTCCTCACATTTACTTATATTTTCTTATACAATATATTTACTCGCATGATCAAATCGATAAAGCTGTAATCATTCCTATTCCTATGGCAGAATCTCTACTATTATTCTTGGACTCATCAGAACAATCCATGTCATTAACAATCATAAGTAGCGCCACTATGAATGCATAGTCCACATTGGGATTGACCACCACATTGAAGCCACCATTATTCTCCATCTACATAAAGAGACAAACATGCATATATAATTATCATAATATATTTAAATTTTACTACTTATCAAAAACAAAGAATTACTAATATAAATAAAAAGATATACTGACTCAGTACTCATACTTTGGCTACGATGTTAGGAGATTCACCGGCATAAACAGTGCACGACCTTTTACTTCCAAAAATGATCACTCTAAAGTCACTTTTGTTTTCGTCTGGGTTTTTGGCAAGGAACACGTTTAATTTAGTAATCCCAGGCGGGATCTTTGACGATTCCTTGACTTCCTTAACCCAAAATAGCAATTTAGATGAATCAGTGCTTTCACCCCTGAAAACTTTGCATCTCCCATGCAAGGACACAATCTGCATAAAAATTAAGAATAAGAACAACATGGTTAGGTTAGAGATTTATAACTAGAGATTGTTTTTGCAGATAGGCGAATATTTAATTAACTTGAGAATGAGTATTGCTAGATGCATGAGCAACCAAACCTTATTGTATAGAGTGACGATGGGGTTTTCTGCATCATCATATAAGACACGACGGTTGTGAAGTGTGAAAAAAGTATCTTAGTATAAAAGAGACGATCATCGTTTTCATTGTAAGTGGCTCCTTTCTCAGTATTAATTTGTAGAGGGATAGAGTGAGGAGCACAGTAGGAAGAGTTGATAACTGAGACTTGCTTTGCCATTGGAGAGGAAGCTGTTTCATGGAACCAAAGTGTCTTTATTATTTATATGTTGTATATGGTAATTCACAGAGCAACATACAAAGCAAAATATTCAGGTTTACCAATACTAATCCCAATTGCAAGTGTGGTATCTACAAACGACTAAGTCAAGTGGTCACATAGAACACACAACAATCAAATATGCCCTACACAATTAAGTATGCACAGACAATAAATTGGAGTCTGCAGAAGAATTTTAAATAATCGACAGAAGAAAGTAACTATAAGGATATTTCACCAAAATGGTGCACATTTTTTTACAAGAATGGACAATTTTTGGTTAAAGTTGTCAATGGTGTAGAAAAATTTACAAGAATGGACAATTCTTGGTTAAAGTTGCCAATGGTGTATGCAACATCAATTAAATTTATTAATCAGCCTACTTTTTTATTTTTTAATTAAAGTTTCTAATTGGATTGACAACTTCAGTTTAAATAAAATTAGACATGAATTGACAATTTCTCTCCATTAAAGTTGTCAATTCGGTTGGCAAGTTCAGTTGATTTTTTTTTCAAAAGAAATGACAATTAATATTTTTGAAAATAAAAATATATAGTTAAATTTTTTATTTTAATTATAATATTAAAGTTTAATTTTGTTTTATTTAAGAAAATGATATATAAAGTTGAAGAATTAAAATTACTTTTTTTATAATAATTTTAAATAAATTGGGTTAAAAATGAGTTGTGTGTATTACGAAGTGAACTTTATATATTATGGGTGGTCCGATAGCGGCCCGATAGCGGGTGGCCTGATAAGCCCAACAAATACTACTTGCTAGGATAGGCTCGAAATGACTTTGATACCATATTACGAAGTGAACTTTAAGCCTAACTCAACCCCATAAAACCGACTCATAGAGTTGAGGATTGCACCCACTTATATACAATGAAAGGCTCTAATATCTAGTCGATGTGGGATCTCCTACAGTGTGATAAATTAAAAATATTTACTATTTTTTAAATATTGTTAAAGTTAAAAATATACTTATAAAAATGTGATATGATTTATGTATACATTTTTAGATTATATAATATATGAAAGTATAAATTATATAATATGTAAAAAGTAATAATATACATGTATTTATGTAAAATAAATGTATTAAAAAATAAATGAAAATATTGAATATAAGTTATTAAAAGAAGATGATATTAAATATTTGATGAGAACAACATTACAAAGGATAATTCTACTGTCTAAATGGATAATTTTCTATGTTATTACCTTCATTGCGACAGTAAGAACATTTTTTTTTGGCTTGTTTTAAATTGGTTGATCCATTTCATTATGTAAACTAGTTGTAATTGGTCGTCCCAAGTTCTTACGTCGCATGTGGGGGTCAGATATGAAATTTGGTCCGGTATAAGTAGACCAATAATCCTCGTTTCGAACGAGATGAAATTCAACTTGATATGTCTTTCTAATCGTGTGGAGGTTGTAAACCGGATCAATGAATGTCGTCATTTGTAAATGACAAGAGGAACAAACGGCAATAACGTGACGACAGGGAAGTTGAAGAGCTTGGAAGTGACCACAATCACACCATCAATAATTTAATCTAACTGTATATGATTGAGGTCGTCGACCATGTTGGGGGGTGGCTAATTCTTGGACATCATATTCATAATTTTCTACATTAAACCTTTCCACAAAACACATAGTCGAATCTTGTTGATTTTTCTAAATAAGGGTGTGATATCTTCTGGATAATAATGACCTACACGTAACATGGTGTCTATTTTGAAGACTCGCTCAACAAATCATGTTTTTGTTTTTTTTGGAAAGTTACCTTAACCAAAGCAGAAATTGGTAAAAAACGAACTCCCGAACATAATTTCAATTTTTAAAAACAACAAAAATATTTTTAATTTTAACATTATTTAAAAAGTATTAAATATTTTACATTTATTACACAACCTATTTTTAATCCAACTTAATTTTGGGTAACTTTGTTTTTTGTGAAAAAAAAAATTAGTTTTAATTTTAAAAAAAATATTAATTATTTTAAAAAACAATCAAGATGTTGCCTATACCATTGACAATTTTTACCAAGAATTATCTATTTTTTAATTTTTTTTGCTTTTGTCTATTTAGGTAAATATGACAATTTTTACCAAGAATCATAAGTAGCGCCACTATGAATGCATAGTACACATTGGGATTGACCACCACATTGAAGCCACCATTATTCTCCATCTACATTTTTTTTTTATCAGCATTCTCCATCTACATAAAGAGACAAACATGCATATATAATTATCATAATATATTTAATTATCATAAATTATATAATATGTGAAAAGTAATAATATACATGTATTTATGTAAAATAAATGTATTAAAAAATAAATAAAAATATTGAATAGAAGTCATTAAAAAATTAGTTTTAATTTAAAAAAATATTAATTATTTTTAAAAACAATCAAGATGTTGCCTATACATTGACAATTTTTACCAAGAATTATCTATTTTTGTAATTTTTTCTGCTTTTGTCTATTTAGGTAAATATGAAAAAAAACTTCACATTTTGATAAAATATCCTAACTATCATCCATGGTAGCTGCAGATTTTTATGTGTGAGGCAGGAATTGATTTCAGGATAACACGTAATAAATGCCAAAATATGGTATGATGTGTTGTTTATATGGATCAAGAGAATTTTGATTGTAGGAAAGGGTTGCTGGTAGGTGCGTCCAGCAATGAGGCATTCAAGTGCAAAAAGTTTTTCTTCTTTGTTGGTGTGGTGTGGACCTCAAAAATGAGTTGCGGGCTCACTTTTTGTTATTTTGTTTGGGTCTGGTTCCCGGGCTGGGGGTTGGTAAGCTATAACTACAGTAGGATAGACTCGAAAAATGGCTCTAATATTATATTACGAAATGGATTTTAAGTCTAACTTAATCCCATAAAATTGGCTCATGAGGTAAGATTTGCGCTCACTTATATACAATAAAATGTCCTAATCTCTAGTCAATGTGAGATCTCCAACACATAAGGATCTGAGTACCTCTTTACACTATTTTTTTTATATATAGAAATTTATTTAATGATAAGAAAATGCATATAGAAAGAATAAAATAAATGGTTTAATTTTTTTTTTCCATCAAAACTAAACTTAGATTTAATGTGTGTTTTTTAACAAATGAAAAACAATTTTTTCAAACAGTTCAATCGGATATTCAAAATTTAATATAAATAATTATATAAAATGTACTCAATGTATGCATGAATGAGAAAATAAATATAAATAAAATTATAACAAAAAAAACATCAATTGCGCATATTTAACTAAAATAATTCTAAACGATTTAAACAATTTAATCATATACTTTAAATTACTTAAAATATTTACTTATACGGAATTAATCCGTATATTTTAAACAATTTGAAAGATTTTTCTAGTAATTTATTAAGATTTCAAACAATTTCTTAATTTTTCAATCTTATAATTTAATATTGGAGATAAATATATATATTTTCCTATAATTTTCTCAAAATTATTTTATTGACGTGGAAAAGAAGAAAACGCGGAAAAGACTTGACCTAAGAGGATATTGGTTTTGTGATCTACATTTCGACCACGTACACTTTTGGTATTTTCAGTCACTCCAGGTAATAACGTCACCAATCATCGTTATGACATTAGGTTGATTATGTCATTAAGTATACATAGTAATAAGAAAGAATGAGAAAAACATAAAAAATGAAGTTATTTAGATTAATAGTTAATAACTAAAATTTTAATAGTTAAAATTAAATATTAATATTTAAAAATTATTTATTATTAATAATTAGAACTATTTTAAATTAATAATTTTTTTTATAAAATAATATTTAATTTATTTAATATAATAACTAATTATTTTATTTTTAGTCACTAAATTAGTTTTCATTTAATAATTTTTTTTAGTAAAAGTATTTTAGGGTTTTACATTATTTTCTATAAGTTAGTTATAACTTCCTTATTCATGATTCGAATGAGTCTCTTTTAACATTTTGAGTTTAAATGTGAGATACTATTCATGTGTCTTAAATTATTATGTTTTTTTATGAAAGTTAATTTTGACAATTATTTTATGTATAAATAGGATCTTGTATAAACGAGTTAGACTTGAGAATGTTGAGTTCAAATTCTTGTCAGTGGAGACTAGCCTAAGTACGTTATCTATAGTTAGAGGAAGAAGTGAAAGACACGGTTTGGATGTGTAAGGGGTCAAAGAGTCTGACCCAAATGGCTTTAATTTTAATTTTATCAAGAATAGTTGGGAAATGTTGAAGCATGATGTTGTAGCTCTTGTTCAACTTTTTCAGGAGATGGATTGTATACCTAAAGGGTGTAATGCGTCTTTCATAACCCTTGTTTCCAAAGTAAGGGACCTTACGAGTCTGGATCAATATAGACCTATATCTCTGGTGGGTTACTTGTATAAAATTATCTCAAAGGTCTTATCTTGTCGCCTCAAGCTAGTTTTACTTGAAGTTATAAATGACTGTCAATCGACTTTCTTAAAGGACAAAGGGTTACTTGATAGTATTCTAGTAGCTAATGATGTTATTGATGAGCTCATACAAGGAAAATCCCTTTTAGCGACCACCAAATTCGGTCACTAGAAGCACTATAATCGGTCGCTAGAAGCACTACAATAAGTTGCTAAACATATTTGCGATCGAAATGGTCTCCAAATAAAAATGGAAACGAAAACCCTAGACGCAAAGCATTTAGCGACCGAATTATAAATTGGTCGCAAATTTGCGACCGAAATTTCGGTGGCTAAATCAGTCGTAGAACATTTGGTCACCAAAATTTAGGAACCAAATTAGCAATCGAAATTTCGGTTGGTTGCAGAAAATTTGGTCACCAAAATTCAGAAACCAAATTTTTATAAAAAAATCGGTGGCTAAATTGGTGACTAAAATAGAAGGTGATAGCGACCACCATTTTCGGTCGCTAATGTATTAAAATAATTAACTAAAAAAGCTTGTGGTGGCTAATTCAGTGGCTAAATGAAAACCCCTATAACGACAAATTTGATTTCGGTGGCTAAATATATTTTTTAATTACATCGACCGATTTTGTTTCGATCGCTAAACAACAACTTTGTAGATATATCCACCAAATCTCCATTTTATAAAAAAAAGTCAAACCTCCTTATAGATACTCAAAATTCAATCAAGCTAAATAAGAATGAACTTCAAATGCATAGTTTAAGAAGGAGGTGTACACAAATTAAAAGTAAATCGTATTACATAATGAAAACTATTGAAAACTAGTTAAAAGAATCAATCTATTATATAATTTAACATACAACTAATCTTCTCCATAACTGTCATTTCTAATATGGTCTTCTTTATGATGTGGACGGTTAGTAGATATGAAGAATTTGATATGAGATTATTCATTAGAATTACCTTTCCGTATAAGTTTTCCTTTATTAGAATTACCTTTCCGTATAAGTTTTCCTTTGTGGAAGATGCCCGATTAGACAACACCAATCTAATTAGTTCAACTCTTGCTGCATGATGAAGAGATTGAGAAAAGAATCACAAGGCAATGATGATGGGAGCAAATAAGAAGACATTCATCAAACATGATAGAAAGATAGTTACGGATAGGAATGCATATTGAAATTGACTTTCAGAAAAACTCACAGTATCACCCTCAGAATCAACTGAGAACATTAATTTAGTGGTATTGTTTTATTTCTTTCTAAATTATATTTAATCAACGTAAATAATCTGATTATTTAATTACATCAACTAAAATCATAACAATAAAACTTACAACATTACATTAAACTATTTTTTTTAAAAACATTCAAATAAAAAAATGTTCTACTAAGTATAATTTTATATACTTAGTCTGGGAGTTTAGTCTGGGAGTTGGCAGGCATTGATTTTAGTCTTTAATTTGTGTAGGGTGGATGTATTTAATCTATGTAGGTTGGATATAGGGTCATTTGTTTAGAAACTAATAACTTTTTTGTTGTTTTGGATTATTGTATATGGGTTGAGGTAATCCTGAAGTACCTCCTTTATTTTATTATTTTTTTTTCAGCAAAGAATAAATAAAAATAAAATTAAAAATGGGACACTTCAGGGTGTTCCAACCCGTATACAATAGTTAAAAACTCCATACAACAGAAGCTTTAGGTTCTTGAACACCATAGAACACCTACTAGACTCACACAACCATTTATGCAGTAAAAACAACCTGCAGGCTACTAAAAACCAGCACATGCCTTTATTTTATTATATTTTTTGCTGATAAAAGAAAAAGAGTATAATTTTATAAAATAAAAAAATATGCTAGCTGACCTGATTAAAAAAAATTAAAATGGCATAAAATTATGTTTAGTGATTTATTGGAAGCAAGTATACTTTTATTTCTAAAATAAATTATTGAGATAAAAAGACATTTTGCCCCTTTCGTACAGCTCCAGTTATACGCAACCAGTTTCAATAAAACTAGTGATGTTTATTTCCATATTTTTTTCTCATAGCTTTGGTTGTTTTTATTTTAATTTATTTTGAATCAATCTATAATACAAATGGAATGCTCTTCAAGGATAAGTTCTAAAAACAATCAAAAAGAAAAATTTTCAAATTTAAATTCAAAATAGTAATTTCAAATTGATTATGGGAGGGACAAGTGGCACGTTGTAAAACTTACACGTGTCACAACTCTCATTTTATTAAAAAACATCACTCACAATGTCTAATACCAATTCATTAACAATTCATTTGGTCGCTATTTCAGACACAAATTTGATACTAAGGGTATTCAATGGCTATTTCGGTCGCAAATTGCGACCA
Source organism: Phaseolus vulgaris (assembly GCF_000499845.2). Lineage (NCBI taxonomy): Eukaryota > Viridiplantae > Streptophyta > Magnoliopsida > Fabales > Fabaceae > Phaseolus > Phaseolus vulgaris. The sequence goes on along the minus strand of NC_023752.2, from coordinate 8,842,969 downwards.
CTTATTCTTGGTCGCTAAATTCGGTGACTAAATTGTTATTTTCTTGTAGTGTCTGGAGGAAAGGGAGGAGGGGGTTGTGTTTGAAGGTAGACTATGAAAAGGCGTACGATTCGGTCAACTAGGTTTTTCTATGCTTTTGAGGTTGGGGTTTAAAGAGCGGTGGATTGCATGGATCAGAGGGTGCTTAGAGTCTTCTTCGGTATTTATGTTGGTTAACGGAAGCCCTACTTCTAAGTTTAAACCGATAATGAGATTGAGAGAGGGGGACCCCTTAGCACCCTTCCTTTTTCGTGTGGTTGCGGAAGGCCTGGCAGAGCTTGTTAGACAAGCGATTAGAGAATTACGAGGGTTCTCTTATCTTCAAGTGTATGCTAAAACCATAAATTGTACAATTACGAGGGTTCTGTTTAAATATTTGGGGTTATAAGTTGGTGGTAATCCTAAAAGGAAAAGGTTCTGGGAACCTATTGTGAGTAAAGTTAGCGCGAAGCTAAGTTCTTGGAAGGGGAGATTTCTGTCTTTGGCAGGTAGAATATGCCTTATGAAGTCAGTTTTCACTTCAGTTCCTTTGTTCTACTTATCATTCTTTAAAGCCCCAAAGTCGGTATAAGATAGAATCATAAGCATTCATAGAAGCTTCTTATGGAAGTGGGGAAAGGAAAAGAAATCTATTCCGTGGGTGAGTTGGGATAACTTATGCAAACCCCAAGAGGAAGGAGGGTTGAGAATTAAAGATGTTAGAATCTTCAACGTCTCTTTATTGGCAGAATGAAAGTGGAGGCTCTTAGGTGAGAACAAGGAAGATGGAAAGATGTTCTTATGTATAAATATGGTATGCAATAGGATCACAACCATTCAGATAGGAAATACCACTCGTGGTGGTGACGAGATTTATCTAAAAGTTGTGGTGAAGGGCAAGATGGTGGATGGTTCCAAGAATCTATACGGTGGAGAGTGGGTAGGGGGACAAGGTCGGACTATGGAAGGATATGTGCGCAAGTAGTAACCCCCTTAAGGTCCTGTATCCTAGGTTGTTCTCTCTATCTTTGGATAACGTTGTAGAGGGTTAAATTTAGTTTTTTTATATGGTAGGAATGTTTAAAAAGTTTAATTCTATTGAGGTGAGGACCTCTTGTTATCTGTATACGAGTTGGGATCATGGTAGTAAGTATCGTACGATTCACGATACGAACCATACGATACGATATGATTCTGAGTGCCTATGATACGAATCACAAGAACAATTGTTTTTGCTCTTGTATCGTAGCTGTATCATGTGAATCGTGATACGAATCACACGTATCGTGATATGATTCGCATATATCGTCACTTGCTTTTAAAAAATCCTAATTTTAATTATTTTATAAAAACCCTAATTTTAATTTACCCGCAAAGCAGTGCATCCTTTCAAACGTTCTTCTTCTTTGTCCTTCTTCCCTGCGTTCTTCTTCGACCAACAACAACCAAGTCGCAACGGCGACAACGACTGCGACGACAACTGCCACGACAACGACAACTGCGAATGACAACCGAGCTTGAAGGTGCGAACGACATCAACGACGATGACAAAACTCGCGACGACGACAGCGAACAAAACCAACTGTCGGAGGCAAAAAAAACCTTTTTTATTGTGGAGGAAGACCAAACATGGGAGGTTTAAGGGAGGTTTTTTGCTACTATATTCATTTATTAAGATTAGTAAAACAAAAAGGGAGTCAGACATTACATGGAAGTACTGTGAAAGTCTTCCAACAAATAAACTACAAGTAAAACGTAAGTTTTGCTCTCATACTTGTTGGGGTGGAATAACTAGGATGAAGCATCATCTTGATGGAACAAAGAAAGACGTTATCCCCTGTTGCAGTGTTCCAGATGAGGTGAAGGTAATCTTTTTGAAGCTGCTGAAAGATAAAGGAAAAAAGAAAGAGGAGATGAACTTGGATTGTGGAAAAGTTACAAGAGAATTAAGAAAGAGTGATTTGCACCAAATGACAATCAATGCATCTTACAAGAATAGAGAAGATGTAATTCAAGAAATTTGCAACTATATTTATGGTAATGCATTGCCATTTAATCTTGTTAGGAGCCCTCTTTTCTTCTAGATGCTAAAGGCGGTTGGAGACTATGGGAAAAGTTTTAAACCTCCTTCTTATCATGAGGTAAGAGTATCTTATCTGAAAAAAGGAGTGGATAAGGTACAAAAATGTCTAGAAAAATATAAGAGTGATTGGGTGAAATGGGGATGCACACTGATGTGTCACTACAAAAAAAAGATGTATATTATGTCGGTTATTTTCGTATAAATTGACGTTTATAACCACCACAATATATGTTTGTGGCGGTTTCCCAAACCGCCATAGAACTGGCTGCCACAAAGTTTAATGTGACAGTTTTACGCTACCCGTCGCAACACCCGCCACTTTAAACATAGTGTAAATAGTGATAGTTTTTATATGTAAGTAGTGTCAGTTATAATTGTCGCAATTTACATTCATTGAAGAAGATTTTGGTCGAATAATATACATAAATCGTGACATTTTTAACTGACATAATTTTAATTCTTAATAAAGAAAATTTAACTACCACTTTTTTATAATCTGTTTTATACAATTAACATAAACATAATATATTTTTATAATAAAAAAATAATGTATAAAGTTATAATCATTCATTCATTTCATTGAAAATTAAAGCACACATAATATTATTCAAAAGTTTATACATAATTATAAATTAAAACACATAAAAAGTTTAAACTTCCTTAATCAAGTTTAAAATTACAACACATAGTTATTCAAAAGTTCACCATCAATTTCAGATAATCCAAAGACACGCTTGAAGATCCTTATCACCGCATCCATTGTAGGGGAAAGAACTATCGATCTCTTCTCTCCCGGATACAAGTACCTATGAGAAATATAAAAAAAAATTAACCAAATTATAAGTATAGAACATAAACTAATGATAGTAATATATTTTTAAGACCAAAAAATCTTTCAACTTTTTTTCCCACTTTTAAGAGCAACAATGATAATAATATATTTGCACTAAGAGTTTATTCTATAACAATAAAAGTTTTAAAAAGCCTTCCGGGAGTTACCATGATAGTCTCTATGAGGCAGTATGAGGACATCCAACTAGAACACTATCAATACTAAATTTAATATAATAGTCAGAAGGGGAAATCAATTCACTTTAATAATCTTAGGAGTAGAAGAGATCAATAGAAATGAAATCAATATTGTCTCCCTAGAACAATTAAATTGGGAATTTATATTGTAAGCAACGTGTCAAAATTAGACTTACCAAGCTACATCACCACCTACCTATTCCCTTACCCCACCTTGTTTCTTCAATTGGTTACATATAATAGCTACTATTCTTGTTTCTCACGCTCACTATAATTTCTGTTACAATACTTCAAAACATTCATAATCTTTAGTGAGGAAGGTACTTAATGTAACTTTTTACTAAATTAGTTTACATGATGAAAGAAATATATATTAATATCATGCTTTCTCATACTTGTTCTAAGTATAATCAAATTAAAAATTGATCTATATGTATTTTATTTTAAATCGGTGTCCTTCTGAAAGAAATTTGCATTTTATCAGTGCCTATACAAAAAATGTTAACTAACATTTTAGAAATATGCCCATGCGACAGCCAGTCAACAGGAGATACATTAACAGCCTCAACATAATTGAAACCGCAGTTGAACCCAGAGTGGTAGGCTAGAGGAAATGTCAGAACAAAGTCCCTAGGGTTTTGGACACACCTATAAACTGGTACTCCTTTAGACTTAAGGATAGAAGGAGAAAGCTGAGTGATCTGCAACAAGTTAGAAATACAAGCAGCAGATAAATATACGTCAAAGGAAATAAACAAGATCATCCAACATCACTAGTTACCTCTTTAATAATAGAAATATGGACAGGTAGGTAAAATGGAGATGTAAAACATGGAACTCCACCAAATGAGAACGTAATAATTTTAATTCTTTTGTCACCTCTCGAGCATATAAAACAAACAAGAATATCAAATGATGTTTGTCAAGTGATAGAAAAACTTTTACTCACCAGCTTATGAAGCAAGTCGGGTTGTTCTTCAAAAAGTTCTGGTAAATGCTTTCTCATAGCCTTTTCCAATTTGCAGGCATCTTTTCCAGGGACTCCATACCACAATTTTGGAGCTCCCCAATGAATGTAGTTTAATGAATATAAATGGTGATCTTCTACATGCTGCATTCACAATTAAACCTAAAAGAAAATATAAAGTTGTTTTAAACTGCAGATCCTATAGTATGTAAGGACTCATTCTCTCCCACACACACAACATCAACAAATTGCCACTCAACACAACAAATAGTTCTGTTGTGGTTTAGCAAACAAATCCGGGCAAAAAGATGACACTTATACTATGTGTCCCCATAGTCTCACACAAATGCACATCCTTACGTACTTTCCATCCTGAAAAAGCATTTCGAAGACACAAAAAATCACATGTAAATATATTACAGATATATTTCAGGAGATCTGATACAGATTTGATTTAGTTAACTTTATTTCTATTTATATCATATTTTATTTGTATTACGCAGAAAACCTATTTTGGGAATATTTGTTGTAAATTATTTTGACAAGAACCATGGAAGAACTCCACCACCAAAAAAGATCTGCAAAACAATATTTATCTGTTACAAATTTTTTAAACAAATCCAAAGCCCTAAATCAAATTTTAAACAAAAAATCCGAACCCCTAAATTATATTCTTTTTATTAAACTTACCAATAACTCGAAAGTGGTATTGAAGCACCGAAGAACACAAAAGGGGAGTTCCCCATTCTGATTAGAAGTCGAATTGTATAATAAGTAGAATTGTGAGTGCAAATGTAAGAATGAACATGAGATCGTGAATTCAAGAATGACCGTGAGTGAGTGACAAAATGAGAGGGTTTGAGAAATAAAAGTCTCAGAAAAGATAGGGTTAGGGAGTCTGGGAAAGGAGAGTCATTAAAAAAATCAGTGAAAGAAAGTTCCCTCTCAATGTTGTCTTTGATGTAAGGAATGAAGGACGTGGATGAACCAGTGATGGCTGACAGTGAGGGGTCATGGAAAGAAATCGTTAAGAGGAGGGCGTCGATCAAGCCGACGGCAATGGTGGACACAACCAACGTAAAGGAAACTGACATATTTTATTGAAACATAACAACGACTATTATAAAGTCTTTATAAAACAGAAATCACAGAATTAGCTCCTACAAAATAGTTACTTTAAACAAACAGAAAACTACTCCCTATTAATCAGCTATTATAACGTTACTCCAAAAAATTCTTCCCCGTAAATTGAAGTATGCTGAAACAATATCAGTTTACTCAAGTCGTCGAACTCCAAGCATGCTTATGAATTTCACAAATTGATCTACCTTAATTGGTTTAGTCATTATGTATGCTACTTGATCTTCAGTTCCACAAAACACTAACCTCACAGTCCCATTAGTTGACAAATTACGCAAGTAATGGTACCTGACATCAATATGTTTTGTCCTTCAATGCATAACTGGATTCTTGGACAATTTTATTGCTGAACTACTTTCACACATGATATCGATACACTCGCTGCTTAGAACACCTAGCTCCTTCAGAATTCCCGTAAGCCAAACTCCATGACATGCACTTGCAGTGGTAGCCACATATTCAGCTTCTGTAGATGACAGTGTTACAATTCCCTGCTTCCTTGAACTCCAACATATTGCTACTCCATTTAGAAAGAAAACATAGCCTGAAGTGCTCTTCCTGTCGTCAATATCTCGTGCATAATCACTGTCTGTGTATCCCAACAGATTTACATCCTTACTCCATTTGTAATAAACTCCAACATCTAATGTACCTTTTAAATATCTCAGTACCCTTTTAGCAATCAACATATGTTCTTCTCTGGGATCAACCATATAACGTGAAATCAAACAAACCACAAACATTAAATCGGGACGAGTTACCGTGAGGTACATTAAGCATCCTACTAGTTGTTTGTACAATGTTGCTTCGATACTTTTACCGCCTGACTTTGGCAAGAAGGTGTCAGGGACTATCGGATTCTTTACTGCATTACAATCCGACATATTCAACCTTTCCAAAACTTCCTTAGCATACTTCTTTTGGCACAAATGAATTCCTCCTTCGTTTTGATAAACCTCAACTCCAAGGAAGAACTTCATTTTTCCTAAGTCTGTCATCTCAAACTCCTGTTGCATTGATAACTTGAAATATTTGCACATATTCTCATCATCTCCTGTGTAAATCAAATCATCAACGTAGAGGCAGACCAACAATAATTTTCTTCCAATTCTCTTCAAGAACAAGGTGTGATCATAATTACTTTTATCAAATCCTTCATTCTTGAAATAGCTCTCGATTTTGCTAAACCAGGCCCTCGGTGCTTGTTTCAGGCTTGCCAAAAGGGGAAACAAGTGAAGAGTTCTTTTAAAACCAAAAATCTTGTCTCTTCATTGAGACCTCTTGAACTCCTTCACATGGATGTCTTTGGACCCTCTAGATCTATGAGTCTTGGTGGAAATTATTATGCTCTTGTTATTGTTGATGATTTCTCTAGGTACACTTGGACTTTGTTCTTGGAATCAAAGAGTGATGCCTTTGCTGCATTCAAAAAGCTAGCAAGAAGGCTTCAAAACACAAAGAAGAGCAACATTGGCTCCATAAGAAGTGACCATGGAGGAGAATTCCAAAATGAGAAGTTTGCAAAGTTTTGTGAGAAGTTGGGAATCCTACACAATTTCTCTGCTCCAAGAACACCACAGCAGAATGGAGTTGTAGAGAGGAAGAACATATCTCTTGAAGAGGTTGCAAGGACAATGCTTAGTGAATCATCACTTCCTAAGTATTTTTGGGCAGATGCAGTGAACACCTCTTGCTATGTGATGAATAGGATGCTTATAAGGCCCATCTTGAAGAAAACCCCATATGAGCTGTTCAATGGAAGGAAGCCTAACATCAGTCACCTCAAAGTATTTGGTTGTAGCTGTTTTGTTCTCAACAATGGAAAGGAAAGCTTGGGAAAGTTTGATGAAAAAGCTGACCTTGGCATTTTCATTGGTTATTCTCTCACAAGCCATGCATATAGAGTCTACAACAAAAGATTGATGACTGTAGAAGAATCAGTACATGTAGTCTTTGATGAGGTAGATCGCAGAATCAGTGAGAACCCAAAGATCAGTGCTGAGGAAGACGAACAGAGCATCAGTTTGGAGAAGCTAGATATCTGTGCAGAAAAACAACCGGTTGATTCGCAGAAACAACCGATTGAAATTCTGCAACAGAGTGAGCTGCCCAAAGAGTGGAGGATTCCTAGAGATCTGTCAGTGGATAACATCATAGGGCAGATAAAGGAAGGTGTCTCCACACGTAGCTCCATCTCAAACTTCTGCAGGCACACAACTTTTGTTTCTCAAATTGAACCAAAGTCATTTGAAGAAGCTCTCAAGGATGAGAAATGGGTTGAGGCTATGCATGAAGAGCTAAACCAATTTGAAAGAAATGAGGTATGGTTTCTTGTCCCTAAAACTAATGAAATGAATATTATTGGTTCAAAATGGGTTTTCAGGAATAAGCTAGATGAGGATGGAGTGGTCACTAGAAACAAAGCAAGGCTAGTTGCCAAAGGCTACAATCAAGAAGAGGGCATAGACTATGGTGAAACCTTTGCTCCTGTGGCTAGATTAGAGGCTGTGAGGCTGCTGCTGGCTTTTGCATGTATGAGTGGCTTCAAAATCTTCCAAATGGATGTAAAGAGTGCCTTCTTGAATGGCTACATCAATGAGGAAGTCTATGTAGATCAACCACCGGGTTTTGAAGATCACAAGCTTCATAATCATGTCTTCAAGTTGAAGAAAGCTTTGTATGGTCTGAAACAAGCTCCAAGGCAGTGGTATGAGAGGCTTAGCAACTTTCTGCTATCTCATGGTTATGAAAGAGGAATGGTAGACAAGACTCTCTTCATAAAAAAGTCTAATGCAGAAATTATTCTTGTGCAAATCTATGTTGATGACATCATCGTTGGTGCTACACAAGATAGGCTATGTGAAGAATTTGTGGCTGCAATGAAAGGTGAGTTTGAAATGTCTATGATGGGAGAACTATCTTTCTTTCTTGGATTGCAGGTTAAACAAACAAAGGATGGGATCTTCCTAAGTCAATCAAAGTATTGCAAGGAAATTCTCAAAAAGTTTGACATGGAGAATTGCAAAGAGGCAAGCACTCCAATGCCATCAAGCTGCTATATGGATGCAGATGCTGCTGGAAAGAGTATAGATCAAACAAAATATAGAGGTTTGATTGGATCATTGCTTTATCTCACAGCAAGTAGACCGGACATCATGTTTGCGGTGTGTCTATGTGCAAGATATCAAGCAAATCCTAAGGAGTCACACTTCAAAGCTGCAAAAAGGATTTTGAAGTATCTTAAAGGAACATCTTCTGTAGGACTATGGTATCCTTCTCATTCTCCAATACATTTAATTGGTTATTCAGATTCAGATTTTGCAGGTTGCAAGCTAGATAGAAAAAGCACAAGTGGCACTTGTCACCTTCTTGGCTCAAGCCTAATCTCATGGCATAGCAAGAAGCAAGCATGTGTTGCTCTTTCTACTGCTGAGGCAGAATATATAGCTGCAGGTAGCTGCTATGCACAGATCCTATGGCTCAAGCAACAACTTGCAGATTTCGGTTTACAAATCAGCAAAGTTCCTTTGATGTGTGATAACACAAGTGCAATAAATCTTACCAAAAATCAAATTCAGCACTCAAGGACAAAACATATTGAGATAAGACAACATTTCATCAGAGATCATGTGCAAAATGGGAACTGTGAAGTGAAGTTTGTGGAGACCAAACTGCAGCTAGCTGACATCTTCACAAAGCCTTTGCCAAAAGAGAGGTTTTTCTTCTTGAGAAATGAGTTAGGTATTCTTGATCTTAATAATCTCTCTTAAATCTATTTTTAATACATGTTAAAGTCTATTTGTGAAGACAAATAGGGGGAGAATTATTAGTTCTTGTATATCTATGTCTTATATGCATAAAATGTTTAAATCTCTGAATTTAAAATTGCTTTCTGCTGCTGCTGATAGAAACAACCGATTGTTTCGTGTAAACAACCGATTGATTATTATGCTTAATGAGTGAAATCCAACTTGCTGCTGTAAGAAGCTTTGGATAGTATGATTGCTTTCTCTGCAGGAACTGCTTCAGATTTAATCAGTACAATACAAGCACCAGGCATTTGTCTTCATCAAATAGGGGGAGATTGTTGAACCAAGTGGTGTTCAATGTTTTGAAGAATCCAAATCCTTTGAAGGATGATGAAACCTATGCTTTGCTTGATGCTCTGTGCTGGTTTTAGCCTTGTTCTGAGGTAGTTCAATGTTGTAATCAACACTTAGATTAAATCTCAAAGCAATTAGCATCTCAATTTTAACAAAGCAAAATGTTTTTCAAACTAAGTTGAAACAACCGATTGTTTTGTCGAAACAACCGATGGTTTACACTTAGGTGTTTTGAGAAAGTTTGAAAACTGTTTTTGAATGGTGTTTTTGTTAAGTAACAAAACAACCGATTGATTCGAGGAAACAATCGATTGTTTGTTTTAAAACCATAACAGAAAAACTGTTTTCTTTGACTGAGCTTTAAATGCTTTAACTGAATACGCTCCAGTCATTAAATGCTTTGACCAATCTATTTTAAATGCAATTAAGAGTTTGTTAAGATTTGATAACAAACTATATTCTTAGATATATTCTAAAATACAGTTTTGATATATTAAGAATCTTGAAACATAGTTTTGATCTAAGAAGAGTTTTTCAAAGTATTCTGAGATTGCTAAAGAGTTGAGAGATTGATCAAGGTGCTGAATAGGGATTCTACTTGTATTGATTTAAGATATTCGTCTGTAACAAGTGTAATCTGTGTAAACTGCTGAACAATTCGTTTGTGTGTGTTGCTGAGATTGGCTGTGTGTTCTTGAGGTGTTCAAGATCAGCAATCTTAGTGTTGGCCAAGGAGAGTGTGTTTCTTGAGGTGTTAAAGGTCATTCTCTTGGTTGTGGTGTAAGTGATCAAGTGGTGATTGCTTAGTGGATATCCTCAGGGTTTCTGAGAAGACTGGACGTAGCTCTTGCTTGGAGTGAACCAGTATAAACAACTGTGTACAATTTCTCTAACCCTATCTCTTTAATTCAGTTTGATATTTTGGAACTGGTATAAACAATCGATTGTTTCGTTAAAACAACCGATTGTTTTTCCAGCTTTGTGCTTTTGCTGTTTGTTTTGGAAAAACTGAATTCTCAATCAAGGTTCTTCTGAAGTATTTTCATTCTAAGCTTAAAAGTTTTCAAAAATTCTTCTTAAACAATTCACCCCCCCTCTCGTTTAAGGCCATATATTCTAACATTAGGAACATGCGGTTTGCTGTCATTTGTGTGTTCATTATCAGACCCCTTTGTTGATGATAGATTTTGCAGGTTCCTTCTTTGATTAAGATCACCAAGTGCTTCTCCTGTAGCTGCCCTATGCTTAGCAAGTTGTTGGTGAGATTTGGGACATAGTAGACATTTGTCACTGTTTGCGTCATACCTTCAACTTCAAATCTGACATTTCCTCTTCCCTCAACTGCCAATTTTGAGTTATTTCCCAACCTGACAGTGTGTTTGAAACTTTCGTCAAGCTCAACGAACCATGTTTTGTCTCCTGTCATATGATTTGAGCACCCGGAATCGAGAAACCAAAAGCCTTCGCCTTCAACAATACCTTTCTTTGTATATGCCATGAAAAACAGTTCTTCCTCCTCGCCAAATTCAGCATAGTTGACAACTTCTTTTTCTAAGCCCGGACATTCAAATTGGTAATGTCCTTGCTTTCCACATCGAAAACAGTTGATGGCAGACCGGTTCACAAAAGATCTACCTCTTCCCTGTCCTCTAGAATAACCTCTTCCTCTCTGAGATGGCCATCTGCCTCTTCCTTGTCCATACTTTTGTACATTCTCCACCTGTAGGACCTACTCTTCACTCCTCTTATCGATCACTTTTTGTTCATGTACAAGCAAAGATGCTTGTAATTCATCGACTGTTAATTTGTCAATGTCCTTGGATTGAGCAAACTACGAAGTTGAATTTTTCGGTGAGACTTCGAAGTATTTTCTCAACAATTTTAACGTCCGGCATATCTTCTTCTCAATTCCTCACGTCATTAGCAGTAGACATGACTCTTGTAAAATACTCAGAGACACCTTCTCCTGCTTTCATATCTAAGGTTTCGAAAATTCTGCGAAGCCGTTGTAGCTGGGCTCGCTTTACTCTAGCATTTCCTTGATACTTGAGTTCCATTGAATCCCACAATTGCTTGGTAGTATCCTTTTGAATAATGGTTTTCAGAATACTCTTATCAATGGATTGAAAGAGATCATTCTTTGCTTTGAGATCTTTGAGCCTTGCTTCGTCGATTGTCTTTTGCTGGGTTGCGTTGAGTGCTTCGTCTCCCTTTGGTTCCTCAAAACCAGATTGAATAACACTCCAATATTCCTTGGAACGTAGTAGATTTTCCATGACCAAACTCCAATGGTCGTAGTCTCCATCGAATTTAGGAACACATGGTGCAACAAAGCTTCCTGAATCACTTGCCATCTGCTCAGTGTTTTTCCTCTCAAACACTCAATGTATTTATTCTTTCAGCTTCTTTACTGCTCTAATACCAAATAAAGGAAACTGATATATTTTATTGAAACATAACTACGGCTATAATAAAGCCTTTACAAAACAGAAATCACAGAATTAGCTCCTACAAAATCGCTACTTTAAACAAACAGAAAACTACTCCCTATTAATCAGCTATTAATCAGCTATAACGTTACTCCAACACAACGACAATAATGAGAAGTGTTAGGTTTTGTGTGAAGGAGAGTTTGCGATAATCAGAGGGTTCTGTGTGAAGGGTGAGATCGAGAGGGTTTGCGGAGAGTGAGGATCTATCTGAGTGAGAGTTTGCGGTGATAGGGTTTTGGTGAAGGGAGGGAGGGTTTGCGTATTAGTGTAGAGAAAACAAACGCGAAAGAATTATATTTTGAAAGAGAATTGTGGCGGTTCAAAATGACATGAAGGAGAATTATGGCGGTTATTAAACTATTGTATTATACAGATAATTGTGACAGTTTTTAATAACTGCCATATTAAAACCGCCACTACATATATGATTTTTTGTAGTGTGTTGGTTGGATTGATGGAAAAGGAAGATCACTCACTAATTTTCTTGTTAACAGTCCAAGTGGTACTGTTTTTTTGAAATCCATTAACACTAGTGATGTGATAAAGGATGGGAAAAAATGTAAGAATTATTGGACAGTTGGAATAATGTTAATGGAAAAAAGAACCAAATTATTTTGGTCCCTGTGTGCAACTCATTGTCTTAATCTAATTCTTGAGGATATTGGAAAGCTTCCGGTATTTTACAATACCATTGGCAATGCAAAGAAAGTTACCACTTACATATATAGGCACACATGGGTTCTTAATTTGTATAGGAAGCATTCTAATGGAAAGGAATTAGCAAGACCAGCTGTCACACGTTTTGCTACTGCTTATCTTACATTAAATTGTATTAAGAAACACAAAAATGATCTCAGATCAATGTTTGCTTCAGGAATGGGCTACTAATGCACATGCTACAAAAAATAAGGCCAAACAAGTCATGAATCTAGTGTTAAGTGATGGAAGATTTTGGAGATCTATCACACATTGCCTTAAATGTGTAAATCCACTTGTAAAAGTGTTGAGGCTGGTAGATGGTGATGCAAAACTAGTCATGGCATATATTTTTGAAGCAATGGACAGAGCTAAAGAGAAAATTGCTGAAAATTTTCAAAAGCAAGAAACAAGATATAAAAAAGTTTGGAAAATTATTGACACTAGGTGGAATTTACATTTACATAGGCCTCTCCATGCAGCTGCCTATTACCTCAATCCTAGGTAAGCTAAATTACTTCTAAATTTATCCTACTAAGTAACCGTATATTCTTTGCTCTCATTAACTTATTTTTTTTATTGTGTTAGATATAACTATGAAAAAAATTTCAATTCGGATAGTGAGGTATTGGTTGGTTTATATGAGACATTTCAAAGAATGGTTTTAGATGCAAGAACAAGAGTTGCAATAGATCAACAACTTGAGAAGTTTAAGGGAGCTAAATGGCTTTTTGGAATGGACATGGAAATAGATACTAGAAATATGAAACAACCCGGTAATTAAATTACTCATTACAATTCTTATATGATTTATAAACCTTTAATTACATTATAGTTGAATACATTTTTGTTTTGACAACTCTTTGGTGGGAGAGTTATGAGAGAGAAGGTAAAGAGTTATAAAAGGTAGCCATGAAAATTTTGAGCCTCACATGTAGTGCAATAGGATGTGAAAGGAATTGGAGCACATTTGACCAAATGCATACTAAGAGAAGAAATATATTGGAACAACAAAGATTAAATGCTTTTGTGTATGTGAAGTACAATCTTCAACTTGAGATGAGACAAAAAAGTAGAAAAGAGAATGGGGAAACTTATGATCCCAAATGTTTGTCAGATATTGAATCGGATGATGAATGGATCACTGTAAAAGAAAATCTGTGTTTACCTATTGATTCCTCTTGCACTACAAAAAAACGTGTATAATGCGGCGGTTATTTTCGTAAAAACTGGCGTTTTTAACCGCCGCATTATACGTCTGTGGCGGTACCGCATACCGCCAGAATTCTTGCCGCCACAAAGTTTAATGTGGCGGTCAATTAAGAACCGTTGTAGCAGACGCCATATTACGCATTGTATAAAGTGGCGGTTTTAAGCGTGTAATTGACGTCAGTTATAAATGTCGTAATTTTAAAACTGGGTACACCAATTCTAACGTAAATAGTGGCAGTTTTAACCGCCACTTAATACGATATAATATGAATTTAATTTAAATTTTAATATTTATAATAATTAATTTAATTTCGTTTTATAATTTGATTTCATAATATTATTTAATTTTATATTATAATTAAATTTCAGTACGCAATTAAATTTCATAATATAATTAAATTATAAGATAAATTAATTTTATAATAAAATTACACCTCATAATATAATTCAAATTGATAAATATAATAATAAGAAATGATTTTATTCATTCATTAAGATAACAAAGTTTATAATGTCAAACTAATCCAAAAAACAATTAAATTAAATTGTCAAAATGTAAATTTTATTTGAATATATTACAACTAATGTCATAGTCCTAATTCTAATTTGTCTTGTTGCCTCCACTTGATCCAATAATATTCTGGTTCAGTGATGAAGTACGACTTCCATCATCCGATGCCTGAAATTAATTAAAATATGTTTAGAGTTAATTTTCAAATTTTAAAAAATAAATGAATTATTTTAGAAAAGAGAGAAAGAAAAAATAACATGTGACAAATTAATTATTTAAAATAGGAGGAAAGTGAAGCTTGCAACAAAGAAAGTTGTAGATGGAATAACTACATAGCAAATGAAATCAGTGTTATATATTAATATATCTAATTCAGGTAACAGGTAAGGGTCTAGACATGTATGCATACTCAACCTTTGTCGTTTCAATTTCAAATTAGGTAAGCTCCCATTGTATTCCTCATTTTCAAAGGCCAGTGGACCTGCAAACTAATTTGTTATAAGGAATAAATTGAAACAAATAAAAAAAAATTTAAAGGATAAATTAGTCACTTTAAAAAATAATCTTTCAAAAATACTTTAAAATATAGCAAAGAATTGGAATTAAAATTAAAAATAAATATTAATTATTGTTAGTATTATAATAGTAATAGAGAAATTTTATGTTCATTAACTGTCATTCATCATAACAATAATAATCCATCAATGGAATTAAATCATAATCCTAGATATTGTTGCAAAGGAAATGCAAAAGAATGCAGCATTTCAAACTAGTTTGAAAAATCTACCTTGGAGCCGTTAGGGACCAGTTCTTGGAGTGTCTTAAGTCGCTCACTTATTCTCTCTCTTCTGTTCTGTGATACACTCGTACAAACATTCTATCAGCATTGAGCTTATATTTAAGTTTTCTTAATTTGCAATCAAAACATGGAACATATATGCGACATACATAATTTAACTTAGGTTTGAAGTAATTAAGCAAACCTTGGCAGCAACATTTTGAGGATCCTTGAGTGGGCTTGACTTTGGTTTTGTTGCTTTACTTGTAGTTGTGCATGGCTTCTTGGCATTGGCAGCTTGCATGGTCTCTCCCTATAAACACCAAAATCATTCTTCCATTCTAATTAATTTAATGTACTTCTTATGGATGCTGCCACAAGAGCAATTCTTGTCCTTGTTATGACTCCTAATTAATCCAAAGAAGTCCTGATTCACAAAATGATTCAGATTAGTGCATAAAATACAATAATCACCTTAAACACTATATTGATAGCTTGTATTAAAAGAGTAGGGTAAGAATATTCCAAACAAGTGACATCCAACTTAAATAAATCAATAAATATTCAAATGTACATTATAATCCATAGAATCTGGAAGAAATGACAAACTACCATAAGTACTGTTACTCTGCTTCTTTTTCCAACTCATACAGTTACTCTGCATCATCATGATCTTGCAGTCATAAAGCACAACTTTACGAACTTAATGAAGCTTCGAAACCTAAATCATCTTTACCTTACAAGATTCTTTCATGCCCGTGTTGGAAGTCGTAGAGTTGTTCAAATCTCTGCTGGCTTTATGATATTTTTCTCAACTTTAGGTCAGTATTGATGTTTCAAACACAAGTTTTGACTATAATAATACTATAATAATCTTCAAACAGTGTTTTAATAATCAATTGCTGCAAGCATGTACTAGCATAATCAATTGCTGCAAGCATGTACTAGCAGATCAATTCAAATCAAAGCAATCATTAATCAAAATGGTGATCAGTGCAACAAATAGGTGTGGGGTTTGAAGGCACTTACTACTTCCAAATAGGTAGGAGCTAGTCTTTCTGTTCCTCTCCAGATGCTTCCTAATTGAAACTGCCTTCTTAATCAAGTGGTACAGATCTGTACCATTTCTTCTTAATAAAAAGAAAAAAAGTTTAAAAAACCTAAAGTATTTCTTACCAAGCCTTTCAGGATTTCCTTCAATCTGCATAAAAAGCTCTCGTGCAGCTTCAACTATGCCTGAATGCCCAAGGTGGGGGAATGATGAAGTCACATCATAATGAATGTAGTTGCAACTGCAAATAGAACATAAAATGTTGAAGTGAGGGACCAGAATATTGTATTGGACCATAGAAAGGATCTATACAGTTTGGCCCATATAAAACTATTACACATTGGAACTGAAACTATAAGGTATACAGAGAAGATTATTTATGCAAATAAATGTAACTCAATAGGGATGTCATTACTCATTAGCCTTTGTTTATAAACAGTTTATAATCAGACATCATAGCATAACATGTCAAAATTCATTTTCCAGGGTATGTATGTCACAACCTTCCAAGTCATTGAAAACCAATCCGACAACAATAGCAGAGGATATGTAGTTGTCCTAAAATTTAGAAGTTCAAAATTGCATCTTAAAATTGTGAGGATTGTTTATTGCTTTGTGTATCGCTCTATCAATTTCAGAACACTGTACTGACTCAAAAAAAGTTATTCTGTAAACAAAACTTAGCTATTTTTTTGGTGCTTAAAATATTATAATCCTAGTAGTACCTTCATAAGCTTCCCACGTTGCTATATTCCCACAGAATATAGCAAATCAGAATAGTCACTCAATCAGGAGAGCATAGTCACCATCACCAAAGCATCAAGAGGGACAAGTTATGGGCATCATAGTGAAAACTGAATTCTAAAAAGAGTTGTGAAAACTGAATTCTTAAAAATAATCTCAGCACATTAAAACAATGATTTTAAATTTTTGAGAAATGAGAATTAAATAGAAAACTAAAAAAATTAAAATATAAACACACTTTTATATAATCTTTTAGTCATGATTAAGGACTTAATAAAATCCCTTGACTTGACTTCTTTAAAAATTATTTTCTTAAGTTTTAAAAAAAAAATCATTTTTCAAGTGAAAAACTGAAGGATTTTCAAACATTTCAGTTTCAAGGGGAGAAACAATATTACTGATGTATGTTAATGATATTATAGTAATTGGGGATGCAAAAAGAAGCAATAAATCCTAAGTCAATGCCTTGCCACAAAAATTGAGATAAGGAAGACCTAAATATTTATTATTGACTTAAAGAAATATGGAAGATAACCTGCAAGCCAGTTAGTACTCCAATTGATCCAAACATAAAGTTGAGTTTAGTAAGCCAATTTATGCACCAACCAAAGGAGGCTTATTTACAAGCTACTCTTAAAGTTCATTGGAGCCTTTGGCCATTGGAGCTCAAACTGTCAAAGGTCTACAAATTGGGCACTATATTTGAGGGAGAACCCTTATTCTTTCTAATAAGATCCCATGTTTCCATCATATAATTAGATATTTTCAGTCAGTACAGTTTGCAAGGTTGTTTGAGGAAGCATACTCTAGGCAACCTATTGTCTTGTTTGGGGAAACTGGAAGTACAATCACAACCAGACAGAACACATGCAGACTATAAATTATATGACCATAGAAACCACAGGAGGAGCTGACATTCATGTTACCTGCAACATCTCAACAAGAAGAATGATGCGCTCAGCGTGCTTGGGACACGTAAGGAAGCCTTGAATGCATAAAACCTATGTAAAGGACAAAGCAGCATATAAAAAACTAGAGTTAACAATGACAAACTACCATAAGTATAAGGAATGCACTGCATTACCCTGTCAATATGACTAATCATGGTTCTAAATAATGTTTTTTTTATATAAGTATGTCTAAAGACAATGTTAAGTTTTCTGTTTTTTATATAACAATAAAAAAGGACTTGTGTATGAGATAAATATCCATATTGGATTAAATAAGTGCAGTTTAGTGTGGGAATATTATATTAAACAACTTTGGCCTTTTACACAGATTTGAACTGTCAAAAAGACTCCATCGTTTATCATGCCAATATATATAATCAGAATTTCGTTTGTTTCGAGTTACAAATGTTGATGAAGTGGCATACATCAAACTCCTTTACTAAATTCTATTGTTGGCTTCTTCATTAATGATGATGCATGTTTCAAATCTTAGTTTGTACCAATATAAAGATAAATTAAAAAACGTTAATCATCTATTTATTCTTTCCATTATATATCAATTTACCAGTTATAAATTGTATATCCTTTTTATCTAAGTTAAAAAGTCATGTCTCTTCTCAATTCCTATAAGAACTATTATATTCTGAATTTCACATATACAATAAAGTCTCTAAAAACAATATCAAACTTAAACCCTAACTGAAAAGTTGCAGGAACAATTTAAAAAAGCTTTAACAAAATTAGAGATACCAGCAGATATTAGTCATGACGATTCTTTTATCCAATTCACACACTGTCGAAGGTGCATCATACAACACCAGTTACCAGCAAAGAATACAAGCACAGAATTATACCTTGGAATTTTAGGTTGCTCTGATTTTGCATTTGAAAGAGATATTGCATTTTCTTAGAACTTAAAATGAGTTTTAGAATTCTCTCACCTGCCTCTGTGATAACTTGCTTCAATTGCTCGAAAATCAGAACTCGAGTCAGGAAACTCTTTCTCCCCTGCCGCCTCTGTGATAACTTGCTTCAATTGCTCTTTAGCTACCTAGTAAAAAGATGCGGATACACAAATAGAACGAAACATTCAAAACATCAAACAAAGCACGAAACATTCAAAAAAAAATCTACGAAGCAAGCACATCCAAAACATGAATGAAGTTGATGGTCGACATTGATAAGAGAACGTGCGAGCATTTAATTACCTTCAAATCGGTTCCGTGTAGAAAGCGCTAGGGTTCGTGTGGAGGCCGAGAGCGCTAGGGTTCGTGTGGGGGCCGAGAGCGGTAGGGTTCGTGAGTAGGCAGAGAGCGCTAGGGTTCGTGAGGCAGAGAGAGGCGAGAGTGAAGAGTTAGGGTTCGTGAGGCAGAGAGAGACGAGAGTGAAGAGTTAGGAGTTAGGTTCACTCTGGTTTCCTGAAATTCAAAAAAAAAATTATTTTCTTAAGTTTTCAAAAAAAAAAATTATTTTCAATTGAAAAACTGAAGGATTTTTAAATAAAAAATGTGAATATAGGAATAAAGGAATAAAGCAATTTCAATTCTGAAGGAAAATTATGACAGTTAAAAATGACATAATTTGAAAGATAATTGTGGCGGTTAATGAAATGACGTATTATACTGAAATTTGTGGCGGTTATTAATAACCGCCATATTAAAACCGCCACTTTTTACACATTTTTTTGTAGTGTTGGATGGATATACATGAGGGTTTTGATGTTGAAGAGGGAGCTCCAAGCAAGAAAAGGAAGAAAGGTAATTATTTTTATTTAGAACTATAATTTGAAATGAAAGTTCATCTAACTATAACTAATTCAAATTTATTTGTTTTTCTTTTGCTAATATAGGTCCTAGAAATTTAAATACCAAGATCAATAAAAATAGAAAATCCATAGTAGAAGATGAGGAAGAAATTGAAAACTTTCAAGAAGAAGTTTTAATAGAAGATAAAGATGACTTGAGTGATGTAGATGTTGGAGAGGAAGATGATGAAATATGAATGATTAGGATATAATATTTTTTTGTTTGAGGTTGTTTAGTATGCACAAGTAGAAGCAACAACCAACAGTAATTATGTAGCAACAACAACAACACTTATTTTTTGAATGACTATAATATAAAATTTGTTTAGTAGCATATAGTCATGCTTGGTTATAGGAATCTTATGCAACAACCACATTGTTTTTTGATGTTGTGTTGCTGAAATTGTGTGGTATATATATATATATATATATATATATATATATATATATATATATATATATATATATATATATATACAACACTCAAAATAAAATATGAGGTTGTTTTGTTATTAATTGCATCTTTTCATTTCTACCTATCTTATATATTTAGTTATATGTTACATTTTTAAATGTTTATGAATCTTATGATTCACCATACGAAACGATACACGATTTAGAAAATCATATATCCAATACACTACTTGTATCTCGATTCAACTATCATGGTTGGGATACCCTGAAGTATTTCTTTATTTATTTATTATATTCTTTTCCAATAAAAAATAAAATAAAATAAAAATAAATAAATAAATGTCAACACCTATGACTAATTAATGATATATATGACTAACTTTATAATAAGTTTTTCCTACCCATGAATGTTTTTTTTTTACGTACAAAATTGTGTCAATTGGGTTTTGTTATTACAAGATATAAGGTAAAAAAAAAAAAAACTTGTACCACACATTTCCGATCTGTTATAAGGTACCATTAACTTTGTTATTTATTAATTAGAACTGAAAATCTAAAATATTATATATATTGATATAATAAAAGGTAATAGAAATAGTCATATACAACATAATACAACAACAAACATCTATTGTATAAGTGATAATTGTCTAATTTCAGTAATATTTCATATTAAAATATAGACACTTGTGAGAATTTATTGCTAACTTACATATAAAATAATCCCTAATTTATGAATTTATACCTTTTTACATTTTTTATGATCTTTATTTGAATAAGAGTATTTTATTCCCAAGTTTGGTGTTAATTGCAGATTTCTAAGGAAGATTGGAGATTTGGGTTAAAGATGAATGATTTGAGCTAAAAAGATAAAGATAGAAGGTCCCAGAATGGAAAAAGATGAAAGAAAAGAGCCTTTTTTATGTTTTATCATTTATCCCATTAGCGCGACATAGGAAACAACCTAACCCTAGAAAACTAGGATAAATAGAGGGCTAGAGGCTCAACGTTAGTGTGCCAGATTGAAATGTTAATTGCTATTAAATGAGCTTCGTTCTAAGTAGTTGTTCTTATAATTATGCGAGAGATCGATAGTTAGGGGACATTCTTAAGGATTTTATATGCGAGGAATCGATATAAATGATTTTTATACGGGCATCAATTTCAATCAAAGAACTTAATATTGACATGCTAATAAAAATACTTGAGAGAGATGAAACTAATCCTTATTTTTTCAATTGAAACAACTAATTCTTTGTCTGTTTTCTCATTAATCAGTGCCAACACAATTAATTCAAAACTCTTTTAATTTAATTGTTCTGTTTTTATATTTAGTAATTATTGTACTTGATAATTCACGGTTTCTTGTGGGATCGATATTCGTCTTTAGGAACAATTATTCACGGTGCACTTGCCGTAAAAAGTCATCAATAAGTACATTAGGGAGGACTCCAAATTTATTTCCTCACATTTAATTATATTTTCTTATACAATATATTTATTTACTCGCCTGATCCAAGCGAGGATAAAGATGTAATCATTCGCATGGCAGAAGCAGTATTATTCATACTATTCATGGGCTCATCAGAACAATCCATGTCATTAACAATCATAAGTAGCACCACTATGAATGCATAGTCTACATTGGGATCGACCACCACATTGAAGCCACCATTATTCTGTATCTACATAAAGAAACAAACATGCATATATAATTATCATAATATATTTAAATTCTACTTCTTATAAAAAAACAAAGAATTACCAATATAAATAAAAAGATATACTAACTCAGTACTCATACTTTGGCTACGATGTTAGGAGATTCACCGGCATAAACAGTGCACGACCTTTTATCTCCAAAAATGATCACTCTAAAGTCACTTCTTCTTCTTTTTTTCTTGGTTGTTTGCGGCGAGGAACACGTTTAATTTAGTAATCCCAGGTGATTTCTTGATTTTCTCCACCGAAAATAGCAATTCAGATGAATGAGTGCTTGCACCCCTGAAAACTTTGCATTTCCCATGCAACGACACAGTCTGCATAAAAATTAAGAATAATAACATCCTGGTTAGGTAAGTGGCTAGAATGAAAAATTTAAGCAGAGATTATTTTTGTAGGTTGGCGAATATTAAAGTAATAAAGCTAATTAATTGGAGAATGGGTATAGTTGATGCATGAGGAACCACCTTACTGTATAGAGTGACGATGGGGTTTTCTTCATCATCATATAAGACACGACGGTTGTGAATTGTGAAAAAACTATTGTCAGTATAAAAGAGACGATCATCCTTTTCATTGTAAGTGGCTCCTTCCTCAGTATTAATCTGTAGAGTGACAGAGTGAGGAGCACAGTAGGAAGACTTGATTTGCCATTGGAGAGTTGGAGAGGAAGGTGTTTTGTGGAACCAAACTGTCTTTATTTATGTGCTGTATATGGCAATTTGTAGAGCCATATATAAACCAAATTATTCAAGTTTACCAATACTAATCCCAATTGCAAGTGTGGTATCTATCAAATGACTAAGTCAAGAACTTGGCAGCATTAAGTGGTCACATATAACTCACAACACAACAATAAAAAATGCCCTACCACAATTAATTTGTATGCACATTGAGACAATATTGGAGTCTGCAGAAGAAAGTTTTTTTTTTCTATCAGCTAAAAGTATGCAGAAGAAAGTAGCTACCATCCATGATAGCTGGAGGTTTTCTGATAAATGCCAAAGTATGGGATGATGTGTTGTTTGTATGGGTTAAGAGAATTTTGATTGTATCACATGGGTGGTCTGCATGGAGAGAGGAATAAGGTTGAATTATTCGTAGCTGGAATACCTAACACAGATTAATTTTTTTTATCGACAATAAATAAATTAAATAAAAAAATATTTCTAACTCCTTATATTAGTGTCTGACCCAGACATAGCACAAAAGATCAATCAATTGAGAGTGTAGAATGTTAGAATAACTGCATTTTTACTAGCTGAAATTTGAAATTGCACAATAAAAGCAAATGCATCTAACCCATCCACCCTAACTCTTATATTTTGCTGCTGCATCCCTACCAAGTTTTGTACGAATCTCCCACTACAACACAGGATTAATCTTGTTTTTGTTAATTTATATATAAGGATTTGAGTACCTCTTTCCACTATTTTTTTATATATAGAAATTTATTTACTGATAAAAAATGCATATAGAAAGAATAAAATAAATGGTTTAAGTTTTTTTTTTCATCAAAACTAAAGTTAGATTTAATGTGTGCATTTTAACAAATGAAAAATAATTTTTTCTAACAGTTCAGTCGGATATTCAAAATTTAATATAATTAATTTAATGTTTGCTCAATATATGCATGAAATTGAAATTAAATATAAATAAAATTATAACAACATCAATTGCGTATTTAACTAAAATAATTCTAAACGATTTAAACAATTTAATCATATACTCTTTAAAATATTTACTTATACAGATTTAGTCCGTATATTTTAAACAGTTTTAAATATTTTTCTAGTAGTTTATTAAGATTTCAAACAATTTCTTAAATTTTCAATCTTATAATTTAATAATGGAGATAAATATATAATTTTTTCCTATAATTCTCAAAATTATGCTTTTGTAAATTTGAAACAATAATCTAAATTTTTAACACTGGACGTAGAAAAGAAGAAAACGCGGAGAAGACTTGACTTAAGAGGTTATTGGTTTTGTCATCTACACTTTTGGTCCGTCTATTGGAATACCATGAACCTGGAAATTTGAGTCTCTCAACATTTTTGTTGTACATCTACTGGCTGCTTTACATTGAGTTCTGCGAGTGTCTAGTTAAGACTGGTAGGGGTCCTCAAATTGAAGTTTTCAAGTAACTTTGGAAGGCAAAGACGTTTCCCAATGTAATGGTCATAGTCTCGAGGGTGCTGCTGAACAAAATTTGTACAAGGCTTGCTGAAAAAAAGAGTTCAAGATCTCTCCTTGTCACATGCCAAAATGTCCTCTGTCATCAAATATTTCCACCGCCAATTAAACACACCAAAAAATGGTTAACGGAGTTCGGCCAATTTAGCCTAATCTCCGAGCAAAAACAGCTCACTTTTATTATTATGGAAGAAAATATTACAAATTAAGATATATAACAGTAAAGAAGGAGAGTTTAATTTATAACCCTCAAACCTTTTTCTCAAACTATAAACCCACTGATGTGGGACTTGGATTAAGCCAAAATCAACGTAATCCACATTAGAATTGACCACGACATTGAAGCCGCCATTATTCTCCATAAATAATTAATTTAAAGTTTGCTTAATATATGCATGAATGAGAAATTAAATATAAATAAAATTATGACAAAAAAATAAAGAACATCAATTACGCATCTTTAACTAAAATAATTCTAAACGATTTAAACAATTTAATCATATACTTTAAATAATTTAAAATATTTACTTATACGGATTTAGTTCGTATATTTTAAACATTTTGAAAGATTTTTCTAGTAGTTTATTAAGCTTTCAAAAAAAAATTAATTTTTCAATCTTATAATTTAGTATTGGAGATAAATATATAATTTTCTCAAAATTATGATTTTTGACGTGGAAAAGAAGAAAACGCGGAAAAGACTTGACCTAAGAGGATATTGGTTTTGTGATCTACACTTCAACCACGTACACATTTGGTATTTTCAGTCACTCCAGGTAATAACGTCACCAATCATCGTTATGACATTATATTTCTCACTCCACCATATGCATCCAATCACTCTAAAAGACAAAAATATCCCTTCTAAATAATGAAAATAACCTTACACAAAAATAGAAAAATTATTTTTGAAACTTTTATTTGAAATATTTTGGATTTCAATTTTTGGAACATATTTTTGAATTCTGAAATTTTTTATCGAGAATGTATTCTTAGTTTTGTGTTCATAATTTTTTTCCACCATGTATTTTTCTATTTCTCAATTATAATTATTATTTTGGATTTTTTAATTTGGAATAAGGGTAGTTTTGGAAATTTAAAAAATTGATATGGTGAAGGTTAAAATTTATATGGTGCAGGAGGGTAGTTTTGGAAATTTAAAAAATTGATGTGGTGGAAGTTAAAATTGATATGGTGCAGGAGGATAGTTTTGGAAATTTAAAAAATTGATATGGTGGAGGTTAAAATTGATATGGTGCAGGAGGATAGTTTTGGAAATTTAAAAAATTGATGTGGTGGAAGTTAAAATTGATATGGTGCAGGAGGATAGTTTTGGAAATTTAAAAAATTGATATGGTGGAGGTTAAAATTGATATGGTGCAGGAAGAATTTGCCTAGGTTGATTATGTCACTAAGTATACGTAAGTGATAAGAAAGAATGAGAAAAAAACATAAAAAATGAAGAAAATTAATAACGATGAAATAAAATTCAAACACAACATTCTTGACCAGATTAATAAGGATGAAAGAAAAAAAATGTTGTTGAATTGAGGTGGGGATTTGTGGAGAGGGTAGGGGAGGGATTGAATTAAAGATGATTAAAAAGGATGTGTGAGGTTGTTTGGATTGAGAAGTGATATATAACTTAATTTGTGAGAATGATTTATTGAAATTTCTGAATGATGCCATACTTATGAGATAATTTAGAAGTTATTTTAAAGAAATAAAATGTAAATTTACAAATTTATCCTTGTTATTAATTTTTTTTTAATAATAGATTATGGTATAGTTTTTTTTTAGATTTGAGTTAATTATTTTTTCTAATATATAATATTCATAATTATTGTTATTTTGTAATAAAACAATTTTGTGTTAAATTTAAATTTATTAAATATATTAAAATTTATGAAAATAATATTTATTATTATATACATTTTTTTATTTTATATAATTATATATGTTTTGTTGATATTATATTTTTTATTTATTTATAATTATATGTTGTTATTAATAAAATCATTAAATATTTTTAAATTATTAAATAAATTTATCTAATATTTAAATTATATATTGTATATTGTATATATATAATTATATTAATAATTATAATAGTAATAAAATAATTAATATTATTAATATTTTGAATAATTTATATATTTTAAAAATTATGTTCAATAATGAAAAATGTAAAAACAGTAAATAAATAATACAAAAAATGTAAAAACAGTAAATAAATAATACAAAAAAATGTACAAACAGTAAACACATAATAATAAAAGAAAATGTAAATACATTTACAAAAATAAAAAAAATAAACACTTTCTTATGTAAATACATTTATAAAAATTAAAAATAATAAACACATAAAAGTGTATGACTTTGTTAGTTAGGAGTTTATCTTTTACATGTTAGGTAGGTTGGATTTTTGTGAAAAATGGATTATATGGATGAAAGCCTGGTTGGAATCTTCTTCTCCTTCGATGTCAATAAATGGAAGTCCAACTAAGGAATTCCATCCACAGAAGGGTCTTTGTGAAGGTGATCCTCTTGCGCTTTTTTTTTCTTATTGTGGTTGAAAGTTTGGCAGGGGTGTCAAAGGAAGCAGTCGAGTTGAACTTGGTTGAAAGTTTGGAGATTGAGATTAAGAAGGTAAATGTAAATATGCTTCAATTTAGTGATGACTCTTTGTTGTTTTGTGAAGCCAATACTAAAAGCGTGTTCACTATTAAAGTAATGTTGAATTGCTTTGATTTAGCATCTGGCTTTAAGGTTAACTTCTTGAAAAGTAGGATTGGTGGGTTGGGAGTGGATATGTTTGAGATCCAACGTTTTGTTGTGTTACTCAATTGTGACGTGATGAATACTCCTTTTAAGTATTTGGAGTTGCTCATGGGGGGTTGTCATAAGAGAAGTGTGTTTTTAGGTCGGCGTGTTAGAAAGGATTAAAAGCAGGTTGGGTATCTGGAAAGGTAGATTCCTGTCTCTGGCAGGGAGAATTTGTTTGATTAAGTCTGTTCTTTCTTTCATTCCATTGTTTTACGTTTCTTTGTTTAAGTTGTCTTCTTCGATGTTGAAGGAAATTGTGAAATTACAGATGAATTTTCTGTGGGGTTGAGGTTCGGCTGAGAAGAAGATTGATTGCTTAGGTTTCTTGGAAAAAGGTCTATGAGCCTCGGGAAGCTGGTGGTCTTAGTATTTTGGATCTACAGTTATTCAATGTGGTGTTGTTGGGGAAATGGATTTGGCGTTTGGGTTCTGACATAGGAGGCTTTGGAAAGAGGTTATTGAATCAAATACGGCGATTGAAGGAGTCTGAAAGAGAATAAGAGTTCTTATTATGAGTCTCTATGGTGGAGAAATCTGAAGGGGATTTGGAAGATGGAGCAGTGTGGAAGTAATTTTGAGGGTTGCCTTGAGTGGACACTTGGTAATGGAAATAATATTTTGTTTTGGGATGATGTGTGGTTGGGTTCTGAAGCTTTGAAGAGTAGGTTTGCAAGAGTGTGCTACTTAAGCATTTGCAATGACGCTTGCTTGAATTTTTTTGGGGAGTGGGCCTCTGACTCTTGGAATTGGATTCTTAAGTGTAGGAGAGGCTTGTTCTATTGGGAAAAGGCTCAAGAATTTCAGCTTATGCAGGATCTTCAAGGATCGCGTCTTGTCTTAGGTAAGGAAGTTAGTTGGGTGTGGAAGGATGACGCGAATTTGGGATACTCAATCAGTTTGACCTACAGTATTTTAAGGAAGTCTTGCATCAGTGAAGGTTCGCCCTTGTTTGAAGGTTTTTGGAAGATTAAAGCGTTACCTTCTGCTTCTCTTTATTGCTTGGAGGGTGTTGGGTAATTAGATTGCTTCTAAGACCAATCTAGTTAGGCGTGGGGTTACAGTTTATTGTTCCTCGTGTTGTTTGTGCCGGGAAGAAGTTGAGACTACAAGGCACTTGTTTTTTGAATGCAGAATAGATGGGTAGTTTGGAATCAGTGTTATGCTTGGCTTGGGATGACGTCGGTAGATCATATTGATTTTGGTTCATATTTCTTACACTTTATCTTATGTAATGTTCTAGGGTATGTAAACGACGTTTGGGTTGCAATCATTGGCGAGATTTGAAGGCACAAGAATAATCACAATTTTTAAGGGCAGAGCGATTAATCATTCTGAAATCTTTTTTTGGCTCAATTAAAGGTTTGGTCTTAGATTACTTCTTAATATGTTTCTGCTTGTTTTTTTTTTTTTCTAATTGGTGTCTTGATATGTTGACTTTTTTGCTGTCAATTTAAAGTCTATGTTAGTTTTTGGTTGTGTATGAAGGATTGAAGGTATTGTTTTTTAGGCACTTTCGCTGGTTTTGAATTTGCTGATTTTGACAAGGTTATTGAATTTGCTGATTTTGACAAGGTTATTGGGTCTTTCTCTTGAATAGAGCAGTTGATATATATACGGTTTAGATCACCCCTTAAATGATTGATATTTTTTTTTTTACTGATAAAAAAAACTAAACCAATACAACATGTATATAATTTGTATAATTTTATAAAATTTATAAAATTTATCTCTACATTATTTATTACTACTAATATCTAAAAATTATTTCCTTAATCAATAGTTTGTCAACGTTTTCTTTATAAAACACAATGTTTAAACAATTTAATGCTCATAGAGAAGTATAATTATTATTATTTATCACTATTATTAACAACATACTAGTTCGACATAAAATTATAACCATTAAACAAACTTAATAATATAGCGGTTATTAATATAACGATTATTAATAACCGTCACAAACTTCAGTATAATAATGTCATTTTTACCTTCACAATTATTTTTTAGACCACTACACCAGTCTCAAACCCAAATCTTTCACTGATTAAAGAAGCTTTAACCACTACACCAGACAAGTTTTTTTGTCATATTATGATTTTTATTACACTTATTATTAATGTGGGGCACGTGAAAATTTTCTTAAATATAATTTAATAAAAATTATATTAAAACTTTCAAAAATTTAATTCATTTTATTTTAAATTTATACAACAAATAAATAAATTTAATGTATAAACAACTGTATATAATTTATAAAAAAAAAATTCTTTAATTTATACAAAACAATTAAATTCAATTTATACAACAAAAATAATTTATTTCATTTATACAACAAAAAGTTATTTTAAAATATATGACAAATAATAATCTATATTGTTTAATTTATATATGACAATATATAAATCAAATAAATTTAAAATAAATAATCTTTAAAATAATAAAATATTTTATATAACATTTAAATAATTTAAATACATCTTTTCTTTTACTCAATTAATTTTAAATCAAACACTTAATTAATTTAATAAATTTAATTTAACTAATTTATATTACAAATTTATAAATTAAATAATTTATTATAATATTAAAGAAATAATTTTAAAATAAATACAATAAAAAATTAAATATTAAAATA
Organism: Phaseolus vulgaris; assembly: GCF_000499845.2. NCBI lineage: Eukaryota > Viridiplantae > Streptophyta > Magnoliopsida > Fabales > Fabaceae > Phaseolus > Phaseolus vulgaris. The sequence goes on along the minus strand of NC_023752.2, from coordinate 8,813,598 downwards.
TTTCTTATAATGTTATACTTTAAATAAATAATTTTAAAATCTTAAAATATAAACTGGATTTAAAAAAAAAAATTAAATCCATAAGTGCGTGCGTTTTACGTCGAATGTTATTTTGTATGAATTTTGCCCCCATCTTGTCCAACAATATTAGCATTCGTTTTTTTTTTATCAGCAATAAAATAAATAAATAAATAGGGACCACTTCAGGGGTGGTCCAACCCTTATACAGAAATACTTGACATCAGTCTCCTATTAGAACGCCTACCAAATTAGCAAAGGGATAACCATACCAACACTAACCAATGTTAATGAATCAACCTCATACAAGCCAAAAGATTTAAAACCCAACTAGAATAAGGGAAATAAGCAGAACGAGACTTTGCATAATCCAAGACCATACCTTTACTTGCACCGAAGCGAACACTTCAGACACATCTGCCACACCTCTATTGAAGATGACCGAGTTCCTATGTTTCCAGATTTCGCTCACAATGCCAACCCAAATTGTACCCCAAACTTCGTAGTTACTCCACGCAAATATTTAGAAGCTAATTGCTTGTTTTCTTGTAATAAGTAACTCTGCATGCCTCCATTTCCACTTTGACTTCAAATCTGAGGTAAGAGTTAACGGTTGATGCTGAAGTATTGTTGTTCCCTTTCTCCTAATGTTGTTATCAAATCAATCATATGTCATATTCATGTGAATATGTGAGAGTTCTCGATTAGCTTCAACACTCAACAGGTTTCTGAAGTTATCAGATAACAAGGGATTGTTGATGGCCCTTGTTATTATAGATGTAATCATACATTCAAAGTTAGGAAACCAAATTATTGTTCGGAGCTTTATAACTACAGTGCAAATCAAAGAGATATAACTAATGTTGATTTTGGCTTAATCCCAAGTTCCACATCGGTGGGTTCATTGTTTGGGAAGGAGGTTTGAGGGTTATATATTAACATCCCCTCCTTCACTGTTAAATATCCCAATTTGTAATATCTTCTCTCATAGTAATAAAAGTGAGCTGTTTTTGCTGTGCTCGGAGATTAGGCTAAACAGGCCGAACTCCGTTAACAATTTTCGGGTGTGTTCTTTCCTCTTTATCTCTTTTATTATTCCGCTTTATTTATTCAATATTATTTGTCGGGTAGCTCTGTTAGGGTTTTGTTTTAGTGGGAAAATTACCCGTTTTTTCCCAACAAGTGGTATCAGAGCCAAAGGTTCGCCTTGGGTTGTTTGAAATTATTTGTAATATTGAATATTATATTTTGAGTTTGTAATGGCAAATCAAGAAGAAGAAGCCAAGGATGTATCCAGAGTGTCGGGCTCCTCTTCATCATGGTCGAGGTTCCCGGTGTCCACCTTGAAATTGGCGGTGGAAATATTTGATGGCACTGGACATTTTGGCATGTGGCAAGGAGAGGTCTTGGACTCTCTTTTTCAACAGGGTCTTGATATTGCTATTGAAGGAGAGAAACCAAAAGAGGTAGAGGAGAAAGATTGGAGCATCATCAACCGGTTGGCATGCGGAACTATTCGATCCTGCCTGTCCAGAGAGCAGAAGTACGCTGTAAAAAACGAGACTTCTGCACACAAACTGTGGAAGGCATTGGAGGACAAGTTTCTGAAGAAGAGTGGTCAGAACAAGCTCCTGATGAAGAAAAGGTTGTTCCGATTTGACTACCAACAAGGTACTACTATGAATGCACACATCACTATGTTTAATCAATTAGTAGCAGACCTGTTGAATTTAGATGTGAAGTTTGAGGATGAGGATTTGGCTTTGATGTTGTTATCATCTCTTCCTGATGAATTTGAACATTTGGAGACTACGCTCCTTCACGGGAAGGAGAATGTGTCGTTAGATGCTGTTTGTTCTGCTTTATATAGTCATGAATTAAGAAAGCAGGATAAGATGAGAACCAAATCAACGACATCAGAAGAAGCATTGGTGGCAAGAGGTCGTCAGCAAAGCCAAACAAAGGAGAGAAGAGGGATGTCTAAGTCTAAAGGTCGAGTCGTTGCCAAAGATGAGTGTGCTTTCTGTCATGAGAAAGGACACTGGAAGAAAGACTGTCCAAAACTGCAGAAGAAAGGGAAGACTCCTCAAGATGCAAATGTTGTAGAATGCAAAAGTGACATGGAATCAGATATCTCTTTAATTGTCTCGCTTTCAGCATCATCGTATCCAGATGAGTGGATATTGGATTCAGGTTGTACTTATCATATGTGTCCCATTCGGGAATGGTTCTTTGATTTTCAAGAACTCGATGGCGGGGTTGTTTACATGGGTAATGATAATCCATGTAAGACAGCTGGGATAGGTTCAATCAAGCTGCGGAATCATGATGGATCCACCAGAATTTTGCGGGATGTACGGTACGTGCCAAAGTTGAAGAAGAATCTCATCTCATTGGGGGCTTTAGAATCTAAAGGCCTAGTTGTGACGATGCGAGATGGAATTCTTAAAGCAACTTCAGGAGCACTGGTGATGTTGAAAGGCGTGATGAAGAACAATTTGTATTACTATCAAGGTAGTACAATGGTGGGGACAGTAGCGGCAGCAACTTCTAGCTCTAAGAAGGATGCTGAGGCAACGAAGTTGTGGCATATGAGGTTGGGACATGCTGGAGAGAAATCCTTGCAAATTCTTACCAAGCAAGGATTGTTGAAAGGTACGAAGGCTTGCAAACTTGAATTTTGTGAGCATTGTGTTCTGGGAAAGCAACGAAGAGTGAAGTTTGGCACTGCAATTCACAATACCAAGGGTATTCTGGATTATGTGCATTCCGATGTGTGGGGACCTGCCAAGACTCCGTCAATCGGAGGTAGGCATTATTTTGTCACTTTTGTGGATGATTTTTCCAGGAGAGTTTGGGTGTTTACTATGAAGAACAAAAATGATGTGCTTGAAATTTTCCTTAAGTGGAAAGCTGAAGTTGAAAACCAGATAGGAAGGAAGATTAAGGTTCTCCGAACAGACAATGGAGGAGAATACAAGAGTGATCCGTTCCTGAAGGTATGTCAAGATTGTGGCATAGTTCGGCACTTCACTGTTAGAAAAACACCACAGCAGAATGGGGTGTCGGAGCGTATGAACAAGATACTTGTGGAGAAAGTTCGTTGTATGTTGTCTAATGCTGAGTTAGGCAGAGAGTTTTGGGCTGAGACTGTGACATACGCTCAACATCTCGTCAATCGTTTGCCATCATCTGCTATAGATGGCAAAACCCCGTTAGAGGTATGGTCTGGAAAACCTGCAACTGATTATGATTCTTTGCATATTTTTGGTTCTATTGCATATTATCATGTGATTGAATCAAAGTTGGATCCACGGGCAAAGAAAGCTCTTTTCATGGGCTTTAGTCCTGGAGTGAAGGGATACCGTTTGTGGTGTCTAGAGGCAAAGAAGACGATTATCAGCAGGGATGTTACCTTTGATGAATCTGCCATGTTAAAGAAGGTAAATCCAGAAGGAGCTGATAGTACTCCACAGCAGGTGGAGTGTGCCCGGAAGCAGGTGGAGTTTGAGCCGACAGTGGTGATCCCAACACGAAATACCACAAGTCACTCTCCTATGGCAGAAGAAGAGTCAGATGAGGAAGAGGTTCCTACCCAAGAATCTCAACAACAATCAGCGCCAATTGCAGTTAGAAGACAGAGACGAGACATTCAGAAGCCTACTCGTTTCATGGATATGGTTGCCTATGCACTTCCAGTTGTTGATGACATTCCATCCACTTACCTAGAAGCCATTCTGAGTTCAGAGAATGGTAATTGGGCAGGTGCGATGGAAGAGGAGATGCAGTCTTTGAAGAAGAACAAGACGTGGAAGCTGGCACAATTACCGAAAGGTAAGAAGGCAATTGGGTGCAAATGGGTATTTGCAAAGAAAGAAGGATTTCCTAATAAAGAAGATGTTCGCTACAAGGCAAGGTTGGTTGCTAAAGGCTTTGCTCAGAGGGAGGGAATTGATTATAATGAGGTATTTTCTCCAGTTGTTAAACATTCCTCCATTCGAATTTTGTTGGCCTTGGTAGCACAGTTGAATTTGGAGCTTGCTCAACTTGATGTAAAGACCGCATTCCTACACGGTGATTTGAATGAGGAAATCTATATGACTCAACCGGAAGGGTACAAGGTTGATGGTAAAGAAGATTGGGTTTGTAAACTTAGCAAATCGTTGTACGGACTGAAACAATCTCCGAGACAGTGGTACAAACGATTTGATAAGTTCATGAAGGATCAGAAGTACAAGAGAAGCAAATATGATCAATGTGTGTATTTGCGCAGACTTGAAGATGGTTCCTACATTTACTTACTCTTATATGTTGATGATATGCTGATTGCAACAAAGAGCCAAGTTGAGATTGATAGGTTAAAGGCTCAGTTGAGTAAAGAGTTCGAGATGAAGGATTTGGGGGAAGCCAAGAAGATTCTCGGCATGGAGATAAACAGGGACAGAGAGAGGGGAAAACTTTGGCTGTCACAGAAGCAGTATTTGCAGAAGGTACTACAACGTTTTGGTATACACGAAGATACAAAACCTGTAAGTACCCCACTTGCTCCTCATTTGAAATTGAGTAGTCGTTTATCTCCGACGACTGATGAAGAACGAGAATACATGGCGAAAGTCCCATATGCAAATGCAGTTGGAAGCTTGATGTATGCAATGGTGTGTACAAGACCAGATATTTCACAGGCTGTGAGTGTTGTTAGCAGGTACATGCATGATCCGGGCAAGGGTCATTGGCAAGCTGTGAGATGGATTCTACGGTACCTCCAAAATACCTTAGATGTTGGATTGGCATTTGAGCAAGATGAATCACTTGGTCAATGCATAGTTGGATATTGTGATTCTGATTATGCAGGTGATTTGGATAAGCGACGGTCTACAACTGGCTATTTGTTCACTTTAGCAAAAGCGCCAGTTAGTTGGAAGTCTACCTTGCAGTCTACGGTGGCTTTGTCTACGACAGAGGCAGAGTATATGGCGATTACAGAGGCTGGGAAAGAAGCAATTTGGCTTCATGGGTTGCTTAAAGACTTGGGAGTTGGTCAGAAACAACTTGAGTTATATTCTGACAGTCAGAGTGTTATTCATTTAGCAAAGAATCAAGTCTTTCATGCACGGACGAAACACATTGATGTTCGTTATCACTTTGTGCGTGAGATTCTCGAAGAAGAGGAGATTGTTCTCCAGAAGATTCACACTACGGAGAATCCTGCAGATATGCTCACCAAGGTGGTTACAAGGGCCAAGTTTGAACATTGTTTAGACTTGGTTAATATTTTGCACATTTGAAGTTGGCGCCCAGAGGCGCAAATTTGAAGCACTGTAAAGTTTTGTTTTTGTTATGTTTTGAGAAGATTTGTTTTAGGTGGGACTTGAAATTAAGCCAAGGTGGAGATTTGTTGATTTTGGCTTAATCCCAAGTTCCACATCGGTGGGTTCATTGTTTGGGAAGGAGGTTTGAGGATTATATATTAACATCCCCTCCTTCACTGTTAAATATCCCAATTTGTAATATCTTCTCTCATAGTAATAAAAGTGAGCTGTTTTTGCTGTGCTCGGAGATTAGGCTAAACAGGCCGAACTTCGTTAACAATTTTCGGGTGTGTTCTTTCCTCTTTATCTCTTTTATTATTCCGCTTTATTTATTCAATATTATTTGTCGGGTAGCTCTATTAGGGTTTTGTTTTAGTGGAAAAATTACCCGTTTTTTCCCAACAACTAATGCCACTATAGAGAAAAATAGCAGGTAAGGAATGGGGTATCTGCATGCATTCTGCAAAGCCTTTATCTATATGGAATATGGTACGGATATACTTACTATATATATAGCTTGATTTTGCTTCATAATTGCTCACAGGGTACACTTGCTTACGCACGTTTTGCACTTTGCTAGGTTTATATTAATAACTAAAAACGTTATCCAGTTAAATTTAATTATGTGAGTTTGGTTAAATAAAGCATGAATAAATCATATTTGACCCATAATCTATAATATTTTGTAAGTTACATTTCTAAAAATATTGTCCTTTTATTTAAATCATGAAAACATTCCATTTTATTATTTAGTTACGCTTTTTTAGTGGGATTTATTCTTTTTGTAAATATCATGCCACAAAATTATCACAAAAAAATTGGCTTAAACAGCCATTTGAATATCGTGGTTTATAGTGTTTCATCAGTCATGTTTATGAAATAAGTTAGGATTTGTGTTTATTTAGGATTTTAAATAATTTAGAAATTTTATTATGTGCAGATTATGAAAATAACTTTATCTGAAGTACAATAATTAAGTAAAATTGGAATTGCACATTTATGTATTGTAGAGTTTCAAAATGCATTTAACAGTGATGCTTTACAAATTCAAATTTTCATGTCTATTGAATTAAACAAAATTTACAGAGATACAGACTTGCATCAAGGGTGGAAATTGATCATACTATACAAAATGTGTATTTACATACAAATTTGTTTCATCCAGTATCAATCCAACAAATATAAAATTTATGAAAAAATTACAATAAAATTCCTTGTCATTGTGAACTGAAAAATGAAGTTACAACAGATATATAAAGTCATTAACTACAGTATGTCAAATTTTCCTCTTCCTTCATAGGAAAGAACGAACTATAATTATTGTAATGACCAAACCAACTTACACTGCTACAATCTTGTATAGGTTAGTCATACAGACCCTCTTGTTGCCACCCAATAAACTTTCATATGTTGCATTCCAATTGTAGCACCATAGAGATTTTGCATTCCTCACATTTATCCTCTTAAAACATGGATTCTTAAAAGAGTTGTAATAAATAATGTAGTTTACCTCACTTTTGATTCTTGTGATTGTTCGTTTCGGTTCTCAAACATTTTACTTCCGATCCAACCTTGCCAGTTATGATTCCAAAGGGTAAGACCTAGCATAGAAAATCTCATGGTCAACAATTTTTTTCCCTTCCTTCCTTTGCCAATTTTTGTAAGTAGCAACCAAGTATAACAAAAAATGATTGAACCACTATGATCTCTTCCAAAATATCATACACTACACTTTAATATAGGTAGTGATTCACAAACAACAACATATAAATGGGGAGACAAATTCAATTCATATTTGAAATTTGAATTTCAAATTTGATTACCTTCTTCCCAAATTCTCAGATTTTGTAGCAGCCCAAAAGCACCTAATTTGTTGCTTGCATTACCTTTTTTAGGTGCTCTGTGATTTTGATGCAAAATCTTCTACAAAAAAATTTGCATGTAATTAATGATGGAACCATAAACATAAACATATTAAAAAAACACTTCGAAAGTTGGATCAGAAGTCCAAATTAGTTGTGAAAGAGATGAACATAATATTGTGAAAAGATAAAGCAAGATGAGCCCTAAAAATAGAGAACCAAAAAGATTTAAAAGAATGGAGCAAAGAACACTGAAGCAAATCATTTTTATCGGCCAAAAAACGTAACAAATAGAGAAGAACCAATATGAAGAACACTGAAGCAAAGAAACTGTAAAAGAGATGAAGAGAATCTGCAGAAACATTAAAAGCAAGGAACTTTCATAACAAATTCCAAAAGAAATCACTTTTATGGTGCGAAAAATGTAACAAACAAAGAACTAGGAATATGAAGAACACTAAAGCAAAGAAATCGAAAAACAGATGAAGAGAATCGGATCGGCAGAAACATCAAAAGCAAGGATCTTTCATAAGAAAACGGAAAAAAAAAATCATTTTTATGGTGCAAAAAACGTAACAAATAAAGAAGCAAGAATATCAAAAAAAATGAAACAAAGAAACTGTAAAAGAGATGAAGAGAATCTGCAAAAACATTAAAAGCAAGGAACTTTCATAACAAAACCCAAAAGAAATCATTTTTATGGTGCGAAAAACGTAACTAACAAATAAACAAGAGTATGAAGAACACTGAAGTAAAGAAACTGAAAAACAGATGAAGAGAATCGGCAGAAACATCAAAAGCAAGGATCTTTCATAAGACAACTGAAAAAAATCATTTTTATGGTGCAAAAAATGTAACAAATAGATAAGCTAGAATATCAAGAACAATGAAGAAAAAAAACGTAAAAAAATATGAAGACAATCAGCAAAAACATCAAAAGCAAGGAACTTTCCTAAGAAAAAAAAATAAAAAATTATTGTGCGAAAAACATAGCAAACAAAGAACCAAGAATATGAAGAACATTGAAGCAAAGAAAACGAAAAATAGACGAGGAGAATTGGCAGAAACATCAAAAACAAGGATTTTTCATAAGAAAACTAAAAAAAAAAATCATTTTTAGTGTGAAAAACGTAACAAATAGAGAAACAACAATATCAAGAACAATGAAGTAAAAATAATTGTAAAAGAGATGAAGACAATAGGCAAAAACATCAAAATACAAAATCCCCAAATAAAAAACCCAAAAAGGAAGAAAAGGAAAAAGAAAGGATGAAGACTAACTTGTTCTTAAGACAAAAATGAATGAGCAAACCTAAGGAAGAAGAAATCAAAGAAATGAAAGTGAGAAACAAAAATGGCGAGGAAATGAAAGAATAAAAACAGAGGTCAAAGTAAATCAAAGAGAGAGAAACGAAAAATGAAGTAAATGAGAGTTTGAAATGAGAGGGAAACATGGTGATGGTAACGAAAAATGAAAGTAAATGAGAGTTTGAAATGTGAGGGAAACATGATGATGGTTTTTAAAATGAGAGTTTTGTGTCACGTGTAAGCTCTACAGCGTGTCACTTGTCACTCCCAAAATGCATTTCAGATTTCTATTTAGGGTTAAAATTTGAATTTTTTTTTCTTTTTGATTTTTTTAGAACTTACCCTAGGAGTGTCTTCCATTTGTATTATAGATTAATTTTGTTTTCAATCAATGATAATAGAAATAAATTATTCCTTTTTCCAACCAAATAATTTTTTTAAACTTTAAAACAACTAAAGCCAACCATCACCTTTTCTTTATATATAAATTGCTATATTCTCATTCCTTAAACATGTCAATAGGTAGAAAAATATATCAATTAAGGTTGAGGATACAATAATAATAACAAAAATATTCTTGACACAGAAAGGGTTGTCACAAAGATATAATGAATTTAAATAAAGGTTGGCTATTTGGTCTTGAGTTTCTAATACAAATGTCTTAATCATTTTCATGTTCTTCTATGATGTAACATAAAATAAAAAATCAAACAACCACAATTATCAATTAATCAGTGACTCTCAAACTGTTTAAGATTTAAGATGCACACACTCACTTAGATTAATTAGTTTAATTGCTTATTTTTTTCATTCTCTATAAGCTTCAAAACCAAACGCAAAAAAAGACCAACATCATATAGAAAAGACAAGGTATACTCCTTCTATGTGAACTGGTTGGAACAAATAAACCAAACAACTTTCCAAGAAGCAAATGATGCAACTTTAGGGTTGTAGCTCATGATATGATTTATCTACATAGAAAGAAATAGTTAATGATGAATGAAGAATAATTTTTTTTGTTGGTATTTGGCACCACACTAAGAATTTTTAGAGTTATAATATTTAGTAATTTATACAGTTTTCAGTTAAAATATAGTTTCAAGTTAAATGTTGTCACTACAAGAAAAAAGAGTTTTAATGGAGGTTAATATAACCCTAGGATGTGATTTAATTAACGAAGGTTTTTTAACCTTCATTTTTAATTTTTGAGTGTAAGATTTCTTGGAGAATTTGGGGTATGTGTCTCACGTGGCTGGGTTTCCCTTTGGTGCTACATTGTGATGCACAAATGCACTTTAGGATGTTCAAACCTCTTGGTCTGAACCACGCAGTTACCAAGTGCTGGTGGGTATTTGGGTAGGTTTTGTGAGTGAAATTTGGAATCACAAGAATAGGGTTGTGTTTGAGAATGGGCGGGTGGATCTAGTGGAGGTATTTACCGTGGCACAAAGGAAGACTTGGTCTTGGGTCACAGTAAAAGAAAAATCGGTTGCATTCTCTTACTCAGACTGGTTTTGAAAGTCTGATTATTTGTGTTTTTAACTAACGTTCTTTCCTAGTTTTGGTAGTTGTGGTGTGGTTTGCGCAGGTTCGTTCAGTAACTCCTATATGAAAGGCTAGACTGAGGCTTGGAAAGCTTTGAGTGGTTGTGCAAGTTGTTTTGGTATTTCCTATCTGGCAGGGTCGGACTGATGATTCTGCTCTGTGCTGCGGTAAAGGAAGTGTTTATGTTGTATGCTTTTCGGTTTGGTGTTGTATCTTAATGGTGTTTGAATTGTGGCAAAAGGATTTGAGGCGTTTTCTGGTTACTTCTGTGGCCAGTTTGGGAGGTTGTTTTGTGTACATTGTAGGGTATAATTGGCTTATGTTCTCTTCTCATAAGGGTCTGTTTGTCGTTGTTAGTACTTGGGTTTTTGGTACAACTCAGTCTGATACAAAGTTATGGTTTAGTTGTTGGATGATGTGTCTTGTATCTTTGAGTTTGTCTCTTGGGTAAGGTCCTTCAGCTTGATGACAATGATCTTGTTTTGTTGTTGGATGCATGTCTTTATTTGAGGGTGTGACCGATTTGGTGGGGTGAGACAACTGTATCTGGTGGGTTTCTATGTCTTGGTTTGGTTTTATACCTTGATATGTAGTACAATGTTTGTCGGATCCTTAGTTGGTAGGGTTCTAGGATCTTGTAATTTGGGGTTTTGTATAAGGGTTGAGACATCCCTGAAGTGTCTCTTTTTATTTTATTTTTTCTTTGCTGATAAAAAAAAAACAAATGTTAGTCTAAAACACCAGCAAAATAACGAAGGTGATTTTAACTTTCATTAAATTTCAAAGGTTTATTTTAAAACCCCAACAATATAATAGAGGTTCTTTTTTAACCTTGTTTAAATTCCAAAGGTTTATTCTAAAATCTCACCAAAATAACGGAGGTTTTTTTAACATTCATTAAATTTCAAATGTTTATTCTAAAACCTCAGCAAAATAACAAAAGTTTTTTTTTTAACTTTCAGTAAGTTCCAAAGGTTTATTCTACAACCTCAGCAGATTAAAGTCATTTTAACCTTTGTTAAGTTTCAAAGGTTTATTCTAAAATCTCAACAAAATAACAGAGGTTTTTTAACCTTCGTTAAATTTCAAAGATTTATTGTAGAACATCAATAAAACACTCCAGATTTTTCAAACTTCAATAAATAAATATAATTAAATCTATTTATAAATAAATAATTAAAAACTACATAGTTTAAATATATTTTATATACTTTATAACTAAATTCTCTAAAATTTTGAAAGTGTAACTTTACATTCCAAATAAGTTTTCTAAAGTTTCAAAAATTTATTTTAAAACTCTACAAAATAACCTTGGATGATAAGTATTTGAACAACTAATCTTGGATAATAAGTATTTCAACAATATTTGCATATATTTTATGATTGATTAGTTGGTTTATATAATTCCTAGTTTCTTTTTTGTTATGAGCTCATACTTAAAAAAATCTAACTTATTTTGTTTTAACTTTTGATGTAGGTATATTTTATGTGCAATTTTAGTTTTAGTTATAATTGTTAATATTTAATTCTCATAATATTGAAATATTTTAAATTAAGGCCTTTATTTTAAAATACATCTAATAATTAATTCCCAGTAAAAGTGAGAAGTAATAAAGTTAATTTCTTCTCGCAATATGTTCTTGCAATCGTTAGCCCAAAACACACATGGTTTTGAAGCCCACATCTGATAGATAATACAATTATTTAGGATATATAAAACAGTGATAAACTCTAGTTAATGTCGAGCTAGATAACAGTGGCTTGTGACCCAAGTTGGAGAAGAACAATATTGGAGTTCGAAGAAGAGAGTGCCTTATTTAGTGTTTCTTCTCCTTAGATCTAATAGACATAAGTTTGGCTAAATTGTGATTCCTTGCTAGGATTGTCGTCTGTGGCCATTGAGCATGTGTTGGAGAGTGTCTAAAGTGGAAGAGAGAAGTCAAGAGAATTGTTAAAGATGATGACAAATGGGTTGAAGGTTATATTAAACGACAAGTCATTTTACGGAAATTTTGAAACTCATGATATTTTACGAAGGTTTTGAAAACTCATAATATTTTACAGAGGTTCTTAAACCCATGAACAAGGGTTCTGAAAGACTTTTCCTAAGGTTTAAAAGAACTCCGGGAAACACGTTTCCCAGGAATGGTTTAGGAGGGGAAACTGCAACCCTGGATAAATGACTTAATAGAGGTTTTAAGCATGAATAATGTAAAAATAAATCTCCCTTAAATTCATTTTTTTTCTGTGTGTTGCATATGGATGTTTGAACTAAACGTTGAATATTTGAGATATGATATTTAAATATTGAGATAAAATTTCTTTCACATTTGTGACTATACAAGTATAGAGGGGCATGACTTGGAAGACGAAAAATATTCTTATTATTTCTTATGGATTTATTCATAAAAAAAAGTTAATGCATGATTTAGCTAAAAGAAATTCACTAGTGCAGAAACATAAAACAAATGCGGTTATTTCGAATTTATAAAGCTGCATTTGATCAACACGCACTTGTAAATCAAGAAATATAAATGCGGCTATATAGCCGCATTTATAAATACCATTTACAAGTGCGGTTATTTGCTTTAACCGCACTTGTATATGCCAAATCATTAAAAAAAAATTAAAAATTTTAAAACATCGTCAATCTTCTGTGAAGGCAACGTTGATGAAGAGTCACGGGAGCGCCAACAACGGTGGCAGCAGCAGAAGCGACGGCAGACAGGGAAGCAGCAACAGAGCAAACCAAAAAATTCACAAGAAACCACGAAGACAATGAAAGAGTACTGAGCAATGCAAGAAACCAAACAATGTAAGAAAAACGAATGCCAGCCAACGAAACAGTGCTTCGAGACCACCAATGCAAGGAAAAAAACATATATAAGAAAAACGAAAACATTTATGCATATATTTGTGAAGATGAAGAGGAAGAAAGAGAGTTCAAGAAACTTACATTGCACAAATGGAATGCAGGTGTAGCAGAAGGTTTGAAATTGTGTGTGGCGCGCTTCAAAATTTAGGGTAAAAAAGGATTTACGAATGCGGCTATACAAATAGCCGCATTCGTAAATCAAGCGCTTTGATTTACAAGTGCGGCTATACAAATAGCCGCATTTGTAAATCAAGCGCTTTGATTTACAAGTCCGGTTATACAAATAGCCGCATTCGTAAATCAAAATAATTTAAAAAATGCCACCGCGTTTTTTACGAAAACGGGTCGTGCAAAAGCCGTACTAAATAAAGCGTATCCTTTTCTTCATTTTGCACTAGTGATTCTATAGATAAATTATCCATGCATTTATCTATGAATAAGTTATCAACATATATAAATAAATTATCCATGAATAAGTTCGTAAGTATATTATAAATATGAATCCTTAAATAAGTTATTCACAAATTTATTCAATGATAACTTTCCTATAACTAAGTTATTATTCAAAGAATAATTCGTAAGTTATTTACATAACATATCAACTTGGTAATTGTTGATATAACTAACTTTAAGATAAGTTTTTCCTAGCCATGAATGGTTTTTTTTGTTTCACCTACAAAATTGTGTCGTTTGGGTTCTGTTATTACAAGAGATAAGGTATCTCCATGTGTGCGTAGTCGGTGGTCGCCTACGTTTTGCAACGTGCATGGGTAGCTCGACGCGTGGCGAGGTGTATGGAGGTGAATGTAGGTGGCCTCGATTCTGGGTGTATTGGTATAGTTGAATGTTGTTACTTTAAGGTTGCCATGCTCCAACCATAAAGGAGGGTTTCTTTTGTGATTTGTGGATGATATAAGAAGTCCACCTCTGGTTTTTGTATATGAGTTGGGATACCTCTGAAGTATCCCTTTTATTTTATTTATTCATTGCTGATAAAGAAAAACAAGAGATAAGGTAAAAAAAACTTCTCCACACATTTCGGATCTATATAAGGTACCATTAACTTTGCTGTCATTGATATAATAAAAGATAAAGAAATAGCCATATACAACATAATACAACAGACATCTATATAAGTACATTAGGGAGGACTCCAAATTTATTTCCTCACTTTTACTTATATTTTCTTATACAATATATTTATTTAGCTGCTTGATAAAGATGAAATTATTTTTAGGGCACTAATAGTTTTATTTGTAGTATTCAGGGGCTCATCACAACAATTCATGTCCTTAACAATCATAAGTAGCGCTACTATGAATGCGTAGTCCACATTGGGATTGACCAAGACATTGAAGCCACCATTATTCTCCATCTACATAGAGAGAAACATACATATATAATTATCATAATATATTTAAATTCTACTACTTATTAAAAAAACAAAGAATTACCAATATAAATAGAAAGATATACTAACTCAGTACTCATACTTTGGCTACGATGTTAGGAGATTCACCGGCATAAACAGTGCACGACCTTTTACTTCCAAAAATGATCACTCTAAAGTCACTTTTTTTGTTCTTTTTGCCTTGGTTGTTTGCGAGGAACACGTTTAATTTAGTAATCCCAGGTGATTTCGCGATTTTCTTCACCAAAAATAGCAATTCAGATGAATCAGTGCTTTCACCCCTGAAAACTTTGCATCTGCCATGCAACGACACCATCTGCATAAAAATTGAGAATAATAACACCATGGTTAGGTTAGTGGCTAGAATGAAAAATTTAAGCAGAGATTAGTTTTGTAGGTGGGAAAATATTAAAGTAATAAAACTTATTAACTTGAGAATGAGTATTGCTAGATGCATGAGCAACCAAACCTTATTGTATAGAGTGACGATGGGGTTTTCTGCATCATCATATAAGACACGACGGTTGTGGAGTGTGAAAAAAGTATCGTCAGTATAAAAGAGACGATCATCGTTTTCATTGTAAGTGGCTCCTTTCTCAGTATTAATCTGTAGAGTGATAGGGTGAGGAGAACAGTAGGAAGGGTTGATAATTGAGACTGGATTTGCCATTGGAGAGGAAGGTGTTTTATGGAACCAAAGTGTCTTTATTTATGTGTTGTATAAGGCAATTTATAGAGCCACATATAAAACAAATAATTCAAGTTCAATACCAATCCCCACTTGCAACATCTTGACAGCATTATTAAATAAAAGGTCACAAATAATACAACAACTAAGTATCCCTACCACAATTAAGTATGTACATAGAGATAACTTTACTTATAAAAAAAAATCACATAGAGACAAATTTTTTTATCAGCAAAAAGTCTACAGAAGAAATAATTAGTGAAAAGTTTATAGAAAGAACCCACCCACTGACTCAAAGTATACTTTATTTTTAAAACAAATATTATTTTTTTTCCAAATTTTATGATTATTATTGAGAATTATAATTAATGTTAGAATTAAAAGTCAAGTCCCTTGAAAAATGTTCATAAAAGTTTTACCCATTACACCAATCAAGTTTTATTATCAAGTTATGATTATTATTATACTTATTAGTATAATTATCAATATTATTAATTAATAAAATAAAAATTAATAATATTCTTCATATATTTAATATCATCATTATTATTAATATTATTAATATTATTAAATATTATTAAATATTCTTAATATTATTAAATATTCCTATTATTATTAATATTATTAATATTATAAAATACTAGCGGGCACACAGGTGCTCTCACGCCTGTGTATCCGCATTTTTTATTTTTATCATTTATATATATATATATGTTTAATATTAAAAATTCAAATAAATAATGTTATTATTTACACACTTATATTAACAATATAAATTTATAGTATATTATGAATAAAAAATATCATTATCATCATCATTATGTAAAATCATTATACTTTGGTGTTAATTGGCGTAATCAATGCGAGTGTTCGATCATCCTTCTAAGTGTTCCATTGTTTTACAAATTTTATTCCTACTAAAGAATGTCAATTATGAATAAATTGCAAAATACACACAGACATATATATATATATATATATATATGCAATATACATATATTAATAAATACATGTTTGTGTAGATAAATGTGTAAATGCTTTGTGTTGATATCTTCATTCAACTGCAACACCTGTATTCTCTTCCTATCCTCTCTTTGTATTTTCAATCTTTGGAAAATTCAAGAATGGACAGTGCACCCATATGCATAAATAAATTTTAAAAAAAAGAGTAAATTCACACATTGCATTAAAAAAAAAAAGTAAATTCACACATTGCATATCCATCTTCTATTTTATAATTGAAAAACAATACGTATTGGTTGATTTCGTGGTTTTGGAATGATAATATAACTTCTGAAAACGAAAAAAACGTTTCATGGGGATAAAAATGTAGATGAACGAAAAAAGATGCAATTGTGCAATGCTCCTAAGCAAGTCTCACTTTGCAATGTTTAATTTTGAATTTAAAAATAATTTTATCTATTCTGTTAGTCTCACTTTAAGATATAAAATTAAAACTACTCACAAAAATATCTTCGATCATATATTTATAAAATAATAAAATAAAATAAAAATATAAAGATAAAATTGAAATAAAATAAAATGTCAGTTAAGTGGGGAATCCCTATATAGGTATAGAAGTATAAATAACATATATTAAAGTTACATATACTTTAATATAATAAAAATATGAAAACATAAAAAAATTAAATTATAAAAATAACATAGTAAAGTTATATGTACTTTAATATAATAAAAATACGAAAACATAAAACAATTAAATTTTAAAATTAACATATTAAAATTATATATTTTTTAATATAATAAAGATATGAAAAGATATGCGAAAGATTCATTTAAGCAGATTGGATTTACTTGAAATTTTAATAAAAAAAACTGTATATACAATTATTTGTTTAAAAAAAATAAAATTTTATTTAAATAGTATTATATTTATACAAAAAAATCTTTATGTAAATAAAATATAATTTATTTATTTAATTTAAAATAAACAATCAAATAATTTTTCATTATTTTAAAATAACTAAATAATTTATTTTGTAAATAAGGTTATATAATATTTTAATACTATTTTTTAATAAAATTACAGTAAAAAAAACTAAGTTAGTTAATAATAATTTAAACGGTATTTCTGTATTAAATTCAAGTGGCAAACATAAGATTGTTAAAATATAAATAACACTAAAATTAAAATATATTAAAATTAAATAATAAATTGTTATAAATTAAAAGTGCTTAATTTTATAATAATTTCTTTAAAAAAATATATTAAAATTGTAAAACTATTAACTAATTTTATGATTTTTTTTCTTTTCTTATATATTTTTCATCTTCCATGGTTAAGATTTTGAATGTTTATACCACATTAATCTTTTAAAAATTAAAAATAATTGAATGTAAAATAAATTAATTAGGATTATTTATATAAAATTAATTAGGAATAGTTATATAATATTTCTTTAAATTATTATATATGTCCTAATTGTTATTATTCAATTTTTTTCACATTTTGCTATCCTAAATACACTCTTTAATAATTAAATAAATATTAGTCTTTGCATAACTAAAACTGATATAATCTCTTTATATTTTATTGTTATAAAATTAATATAAACAAAAACTAAAAATTGTAGTCGAGAATAAAATAAAATAAAATATAAAATCCGATGAGACAGAGTTAGCCAACAATATTTTCTGCAAACTTTAGAATAACATGGAAATTCAACTTTTTTCCAATATTAACAAAAAAGTATGAGATTCAAAATCATGAGAATTAAAAGAAAAAAATACTATTATTGTGGAATACTTTTATTTCCAAACATTCCACGAATATGAAAATACATTAATCAACAGTGGTTGATGGTGCCTCATTGTTAACACTACTTTGTGAGGGTCTCAACATTGTTAGATTTTTTTTTCTCAACATTGTTAGAATGGTCAATCACCGGTTCTTCAGATGCTTCATCATTAGTAGCCCGTGTTTTAGAAGCAGGAAGTTTCCTTGTGAGGCTTTGTTTCCAAATTGTACATCGAATATATAGAAATATCAACCATCATGCCTAACACCTGGAAGACAAAAGATACTAATTAATGGTGAATTACAATCAAACATAATTTTCCAGATATACAATTACATTACTATAAAAGAAAAAACACTTATGCAAACATTATTGAAAAAACAACTATATGAATAAGTGAAACCCCATGATTGATCTAATACTAAATATAAAATAAGATAATAATAATGATTTAATATGACAACAAAAGTGATTACAGTTCTAATGGAGACATTCTCTCTAAACTCATCCAAAAAAAAACTACTAAATATCAAAATAATTGTTTTACCTTGCATACACTGAAAAAAAAAAATCCCACCAAAACTCAAACAAAACACATGAATAAACAAACAAACAAATTAGTGTTACGTTAATAATCATTTTTCCCCAATTAAAGGGAGTAAAGATGAAGGAATATAGTAGAATGAGAAAAAAAAGAATAAAAGTGAAACCTGCTCCTGGAGGGTTCAAGCAAGCGAGATCAGAATCAACCTAGTTGAGATTAGTGAAAGGGGTCGCAAAAGATTGGGAAGAATAGTTGATTCTCCTTCACCTAGATCAGCTTATCCATTTTCTACTTCTTCCGTCTCCACTTGCTCTTCCAACAATTAAATAATCAAAATTATATAGACTTCTTTTGTGCTTAGAGAGCATTTTGAAAGAGTGGAGGCCGATGAAAAGGCGGAATGGATGTAGTGGACGTGAGATGGGTGAGAGTAGGAGAAGAACACGGAGCGTGAAGGAAGAGGGTTCAAGATGTGTCAAAATTTATGAGAATTTTTTTCTTTGGAGTCGAAATATAAAAGAGAAAATGAAGTGGATGTAACCGGTGAAAACTCCTGAAACCCACTACTCCTATGTAACCGCTCAGTAATAATGGAAAATGACAAAATGTCAATATACTCAAGAATTTTCAAAATTGCTCACGTTCGGCCACTACTCATTACTCACCTTTCCTAATATTTATTTCTCTCTCATCAAACAGACACTCCTCTCATTATGCAGTTAATTTTCAAAATAAATTATCTCTTTAAATTCAAAACAGTTGCTCGATTTATTTCAAATAATTTTTAAATTTATTTCTCTCCCATAATCTTAACAGACACTCCCTCTTTTTGTAGCAATTCATTTTCAAAATATAAACCATCTCTTTTAATTCAAAACCGCTCCTCCATTTATTTCAAATATTTTTAAAAAGAAGGAAATGACGCAATACCCAAAATAATGAAATAAAACTAAATATAAATATAAGGATAAAATAGGAAGAATTTGAGAGCAGTTAAAGAGAGAATCCCCTTTATATATAGGTATACATTATTAATATTATAAAATATTATGAATATTATTAAATAATTATTAATATTATTAATATTATTAATATTATATTAATATTATTAATATGATTAAATATGATTAAATATTATTAATATTATTAATATTATTAATATTATTTAATATTATTAATATTATATTAATATTATTAATTTTATAATATTAATAATATGTATAAATTAGTTATGATTATTATTTTTTATGAATATGAATTATGATTTTATAATTCTTCATATTATATTAATATTTTTAATATTATGTGTATAATTATTATGACAATAGTTGGTAGGTAATAGAAATTTATGGGTGATAGTTCGTACGTAATAGAGATTCGTGAGTAATAGTTGGTAAGTAATAGAGATCCGTAGGTAAAAGTTGATAGGTAATAAGATCCGTGGATAATAGTTGGTAGGTAATGTTGAATTTACCTACGGATTCAGAATCTGTGGATAATGTCGGTAGGTAATGTTGTTCGTAGGTAATATCCGTAGGTAATGCTGAATTTACCTACGGACTCATATCCGTTGATAAAAATCCGTACATAATACTGATTTTTTTTGTAGTAGTGTTTTATCCGGCTGATATGTGTTTTTTATGAAGATTAAGAGAATTTGTATATAAGAATTTGATTATAATTTTTTTATATAAAACTTTATTTGCTTTACTTGTTGATAAAATAAATGTATATAAAAAGAATAAAATAAATGGTTTAATTTTTTTCCAAAGTTAGATTTAATCTGTACATCTTAACAAATGTAAAATATTTTTTTCAAATAGTTCAATAACTTAATGTAAATAATTAATTGAAAGTTTGCTCAATATATATGCATGAATAAAAAAATAAATATAAATAAAATTATAACAACAAAAAATAAAGCACATCAATTAAGATTAGGATTTAAGATTTAGGATTTAGGATTTACATAAAATAAAATTATAACAGAATAAAGCACATAAATTAATCTATAAGGACAAATTAATAAGTAGGAGTTACCACAATGATGGATGGGAGTCTCTCGTATATCATGCAATAAACCAAGTCACAACAAGGTTATGTTGTGGTGCTTCTGTTTTGGCACAGCAAACACAGCAATTAGATTGATTTGATGGTGTTTTTAAGATCTTTTTTACTGATTACTCGGTTTTTGGACTTCTTGTAAGGATTTTTAGTCTATTTTTTATATAAGTTAGAGTATTCCTTAAAGACTTTATTTTAATTTATTGTATATTATTTGTTGATAAAAAAAACTAAACATGTTTAACTAAAATAATTTTAAATGATTTAATCCTATACTTTATATTATTTAAATAATTACTTATACATTTTTCTAGTGGTTTATTAAAATTCCAAACAATTTCTTATTTTTCAATCCTATAATTTAATATTGGAGATAAATATATAACTTTTCCTATAATTCTAAAAATTATGATTTTATAAATTTGAAACAATAATCTAAAATTTTAACGGTGGATGTGGAAAACAAGAAAACGCGGAGAAGACTTGACTTCAGAGGTTATTTGTTTTTGGTCTACACTTCAACCACATACACTTTTGGTCCCTCTATTGGAGTACCATGAACTTGGTGTTTTCAGTCTCTCCAAACCAATTCGGTGACATAAAATCCAAGTATTTGATAAACTATATTCTTCAGACATATTAGGTGCAGGTTGGTACTGGGACATTCTTCTAATTTATTTTATTCTATTATTTACTAATAAAAAAACATATTAATATTGATAAATGATTAAAAAACATACCCACTAGTCATTAAAAACATATATAATTTGATAAAAAATAAATGTCAATTTTCGAATTGATCTGAGAATGAGAATTAAAGATGATGCTTATAAAAAAATTATTGTATTGTGTCGTAAGTCATTTTTTTGTTGAGGATAAGGAGCGGTTAGATCTTAGAGAACATCATTAAAATTTATTTGATTTAATTTTTTTTTTATAAAAGGATTAATACCAATGTTTTTAATCTATAATGCCTTTATTTACCGAAAAATTGTGACTGACAATTATTAAGCCGTCATCCTCGTTATTACATGAGGTTAATTATGTCATTAAAAATACATAACCGATAAGAAAGAATGAGAAAAAAAATAGAAAATGAAATTATTTAGATTGAGAAAAATTGAGTTGATTTATATATTAGTAACAAATGTGATTATGCAACTGAAAAGAAATAAAAATAATAATATTATATAAATAATTACTTTGGAACCTCGTTAATTTTTACCACGTCATTAAAAACTCATTTGCTATCCATATATTCTTTCTTCTAAAATTTTAGTATTCTGAAAAGTTTTTAATTGATGACTTCCTAAAGATCAACATATTCAACATAGGGATTTGCATATATATGTTCTATGTGTATGTTGTGTGAAAAACAGGAAGAATCTATTCAACATTTATTTTTTTGAATGTCTTAATGTTTTGCATATTTGAAGTTGGATTCAACAAATTTTTCTTAGTTCCCATTTCTCTAATATTGACTATCTTTTTTCTTTTATTAAGAGTGATAGTAGTGCTTTGTTAATTTGATTAAACTTACTATGATAACTTTTTCTATTTGAATGATATGACGTATGACATAAACATGGATATTTATATTGGATCTTAACATTAACATGTCTGACATAAAAATGAATGTTTACGTTGAATCTTACTACGTTTGATGTAAATATATTTGAAGTATTTACAAAAATATTACCACATTTTTTTAAAATTGTATATTTCGACATTTAATGTCAAAATGGTGAGTAATTGGCACATTTTGCACTACAAAAGACACTTTTTTTTAAAAAATTTATCATTATTTGACTCATGACAGGTAAATTCAAATGGTCATATTAAGGCGTTATTAAATCATATTGTTCATCAGTTGAAAAAACAAATGAAAAGTGAAATCTCATTATCTTATTCTCTGATCTACTATAATGTATTTTAGAAAAATATAAAAGAAAATGAAAAGAAAATAGTAAATGAGAGAAAGACAGAAAAAAAATTAGAGCGAAAACGAAAATATCTTGACGGAAGAGAAGAAAACTGACAATCAATTATATTAATTTTATAATTAATTACCAGAAATAGTTTTCTAACAAAGTCTTAAATCATAATAATAATTTTTGCAATTAATACTGATAGGTAAGGTAGCTGATGATAAGAAAAAACAAAACCTTGGTGCATGGTGGGTCCAGTAATGAAAGCTATTAAATGACTGAGTTGCATGGTATCGAGTTTGCGGAATGTTCATATCCGTGTTTTAACTATGGAGTCAACTAAAGTCTTCTTCTACTTCTAACTCTAATTCACTACCTACCATACGTCACGCACGTACTTGTTTCATAAAATTTAACCTATTTGACATTTCGCCTCAGTTTAAAGTTTGACTAAGTCCCGTGTTTAAGGCGTGTATCCATGGATACCATACATTGCAATAACAGCGTGAACATAAGTCAGTGGTTTCGTAGGTTGCTCCATCAATCATATACAGCTCAGAATACTGTGTCTCCCTCGCCAATGGAAAATCCATTCCAAGTTATCAACAGTTCCTACTGTGCTCCTTACACTATCAATCTTCAAATTAACACTGAGAAAGGTGCCACTTACGACGCAAATGGTCGCCTTCGTTTTTATATCAAACGTCCCCTTTTAACAGTTCACGACCGTCGTGTCTTGTATGATGATGCTGGAAAACCCATCCTCACTCTGTACAAGAAGGTTTGGCTACTCTGACCAATTATACTCCTTCACTTCCCACATCAAATTACTCGATTATAGCCTTATCGATTCTGTTACAATTTCAGATTTCCATTTTATCTTTGATATTAAATATCTGCTTAATTTTTTAGGTTGCTTATAATATTGATTAAAAGTTTGTTTACGATTCAGAAAAACATGTTTCTAATTATAAGTTAACGATGTTTCTTCTCTTGGTATGGTTATGATTATCTTTTGCTTTGCTCAACAAAGGGCTTCATAGTTTTACCATTTTTGGAGGTTTTTTTTTATTAGCACAAACAGTAAATAAATAGAGGTATTATACTTTAACTCTTATACAAAAACTACTGCACAAAAATAATCCTAATAAAAGCTCTTGCAATATCCATAAAGAAAAATTACAGAAGAAAAAATAAGGATCTTCCATCATTAATACCAAACATATTCAGCAAAATAACTTAAAAAGAAGAGATGTTTCTTATTCTCTTATGTGTATATTACATCACTTCATGTATAGGAAATATATAGGGGTTTCTCTCCCTCAAATTACAATCTAATTAGGTAGGATACTAATAATGAGATTCTATAATTATTAAATTAATTGCATATAATTGGGTACAATATCGTCAAATATTGCATTCAATAATTGCATATAATTTGATAATTATTATTTCCTTAATACTCCCCTCAAGTTGGTAGTGAAGATCAAGAACCCCAACTTGTGTCGTAGCGTCAAAAATCGTTCCTGGCCCAATGCCTTCGTAAAAATATCTGCGAGCTGATACTGTGTCGGCACATATGAAGGACTGATTATCCCAACTTGTAATTTTTCTCGCACAATGTGGCAGTCTATCTCAATGTGTTTTGTGCGTTCATGAAATACTGGTTTTGTTGCTATATGTAATGCCGCTTGATTGTCAAAGAAAAGTTAAGCTGGCAAGTTACATGGCACCTTTAAATCCTGCAACAGATATCGCAACCAAACTATCTCCAAACAAGTATTGGCCATTGCGCGGTATTTTGCTTCCGCTGATGATCTTGATACGTTTGTCTGTTTTTTTTTACTTCCATGAGATAATAGAGGAACCAAGAAAAATGCAATATCCAGATACTGATCTCTGAGTTGTCTGAAAACCTCCCCAGTCTGAGTCGCAATAAGCTGTCAATGTCAAATTGTTTTCGGATGGCAATAGCAATCCTTGTCCTGGTGATACTTTGATACTTTAGGACTCGAATTGCAGCATCCCAATGAGGTTTCTGTGGATCCTGTATATATTGACTTAGGGTCCGAACCGAAAATGCTATGTCAGGTCTAGTAATCGTGAGGTATATCAGTCGTCCCACGAGTCGCCTGTATTTGACTGGATCCTTTAATAACTCTCCATCGTCTGGTGTGAGTTTTAGGTATTGTTCCATTGGAAATTTGTCTGGACGAGCACCTGTGAGTCCCGTATCCTGCAAAATATCAAGTGCATATTTTCTTTGGGACATGTAAATACCAGCTTTGGAACGGGAAAATTCAATCCCTAGAAAATATTTTAGGTCTCCAAGATCTTTAATGCGAAATTGTTGTAATAAACAATCTTTAACACACTGAATTTCGGTCAAATCATTCCCTGTCAAAAGAATATCATCCACATAAATCAAAAGGGCAGTAAATGATGAGTTATTCTGTCTTGTGAATAGAGAGTAATCTGTCTTGGACTGTTGAAATCCTACAGATTTAATCACATGAGAAAATGTTGAAAACCATGTTCGAGATGCTTGTTTGAGACCATAAAGGGATTTTTTGTGTCGACATACAATGTTCTCCCCCTGTCGATGATGCCGGGTGGCAAGTCCATGTAAATAATTTCATGCAATGTGCCATGTAAGAAGGCATTTTACACATCTAGCTGGTGAGTAAACCAATTTATGGCTGCTGCAATGGTGAGGAGACACCTCAAAGTTGTTAATTTTGTTGTAGGTGAAAAAGTTTCAGAATAGTCGACACCTTCAATCTGAGTGTACCCCTTTGCGACAAGGCGCGCCTTATATCTGTCGATGCTACCATATGAGTTGTACTTTATTTTATAGACCCATTTGCATCCAATGGGTTTCTGCCCAGCGGGTAACGGTGTCAAGGTCCACGTTTGATTTAGCTGCAAGGCGGAAAGCTCTTCGTCCATTGCTTTTTGCCAATTTGGATCAAGGATAGCTTTAGCATAAGTGTGAGGTTCTTTGGTGGCTGTGATGTTAGCAAGATATGCACTATGTGTAGAAGAAAATCGTGAATTAGAAAGAAAATGATTCATAGGATACCTGGTTCCATTCGGTCGGTCTTGGGCAGTGGTCGAATGATTGGCTTGGGATCCCGTTACGTAGTCTTGAAGCCAGGAAGGTTGGGTTGATGTGCGACTGGATCGTCGAACAGGAAGGTCGGTTGGAGAAGGTTTGGTAATGGGTGCTAAACTTCTTGGCATGGGAGAAGAAGGTTGGTCTACTGGAGGTTCAGGTGTATTATGACGAGTAGGAGAAGAAGGTTGGTTTGATGGAGGTTCAGGTGCATTGTGACGAGTAGGAGAAGAGAGTTGGTTTGATGGAGGTTCAGGTGTATTGTGACAAGTAGGAGAAGAAGGTTGGTTTGATGGAGATTCAGGTGCATTGTAATGAGTAAGAGAAGAAGGTTGATCGAGTGAATGTTGGACAGGAGTGGGTAAGTCAATGTCAATAGTGGGCAAAATACCTTGTAATGGAGGTGAGGATTGTGTCTGTGACTGTTGGCGGAATGGGAAAACACTTTCATAGAAGATGACATCCCGACTTGTAAAAAAAGTGTCTACATCTATATCAAATAATTTGTATGTTTTTTTACTGTGAGGATAACTAATGAAGATGCATTGTCGAGCGCGCGGATCAAATTTTTGCTTAGGTGAAACAACAGTTGCGTAACAGAGGCAACCAAAAGTTTTTAGGTGAGAAAGTGAAGGTGGTTGATTATATAGTAGCTCAAAAGGTGATTTATTTTTTAGTAAAGGTGATGGCAAGCGATTAATGATATATGTGGCAGTTAAAACGCATTCTCCCCAAAATTCTAATGGTAAATTGGACTGAAATAGGAGGGCTCGTGCTGTGTTTAAAACATGTCTATGTTTGCGTTCTACTACTCCATTTTGTTGAGGAGTGTAAACGCAAGTGCGTTGACATTCAATACCTTTTTTAAGAAAAAAATCATACATTGAAATAAATTCCAATCCGTTGGCAACGCGGATGGTTTTAATAGATGCCTGAAATTAATTTTGTGCAAATGTAATGAATGACTCTAAGAGATGTTGGGTTTCAGATTTGTGATTCATAAGAAATAGCCAAGTACATCTAGTATAGTCATCGACTATAGTGAGAAAAAAACGTTTTCCAAAATGAGTTGGGGTTTTATGAGGACACCAAATGTCACAATGCAATAGATTAAATGGAGAATGAGATTTTATTGTGCTTAAAGGAAAGGGTAGCCTTGTCTGTTTAGCTTTGGGACAAATACTACAACGATTATGAATGGAAATGAGATTTTTACTGATAGGGATAGGTAGTAAGGAAGATACAAGTTGTAGACACGCCGGAGAAGGATGTCCAAGGCGCTTGTGCCATAAATCAGGATCGGTCGATATTTGAGATGTGTGGGCTTGGTTTGGAAGAGGGGACATGTAGTATAAGCCTGCGTGTTGTTTACCCGAGCCATCATCCTCCCCGTAGCCAAGTCCTGTAAAACGCAACCATGTGGAGTAAAAACGACACAACAATTTAGTGAACTGGTTATCTTACTAATGGACATGAGATTTAAATTAAAAGAAGGAACACAAAGAACATCTTTGAGAGTGATTTTGTCATTGAATTTAATTGTGTCTGTAGATGAGATGGGTGCAGTTGAGCCTGTGGGCAGATTAACATTTGAAATAAATGATGATGAAGTGTGTGTGAAAAATTGTGAATCAGATGCAATGTGATGGGTTGCTCCGCTATCCAAAATCCATGGTTTCGTAAAAGCAGAATTAGAAGAGGAGTTATGGGCAAGCAGATCTGCAGAGCTAACAAACGTGTCACTTTTACCGTTATTGTTGAGCGAGTAAATAACCTTTTCCAATTGCTGAATTTGCTCGGCACTGAAGCGTTGTACGAGGTTTCTATCGGACTCGTTACTAGTGACTTCTTTGCCATACATGATTTTTTATTTAGGGAATAAAAATGGAGAGGCTGTCAGGGCACCAAGATCGGTGCTCTGATACCATATAAGAAAATGATAAAAAAATGGTAAGAAGAAGAGATGTTTCTTATTCTCTTATGTGCATATTACATCACTTCATGTATAGGAAATATATAAGGGAGTTTCTCTCCCTCAAATTACAATCTGATTAGGTAGGATACTAATCATGAGATTCTATAATTATTAAATTAATTGCATATAATTGGGTACAATATCGTCAAATATTGCATACAATAATTACATATAATTTGATAATTATTATTTCCTTAATAGAGATCAATATTCACCAATATTCTCTTTCAACCTTGTAGAGCTAAGTAGCCCTTGAGTTGAACCATTAGAAAATTTTACAAACAAAAGCATTTACAAGATATGATTTCTCTTACCCAAGCTTAACACTTCTTCTTTATCAGTATCCAATGCTATTTCTACCATATATTCTGCAACATAATTCTGCATACTGGATAAGAGTAGGTCCAAAGAAATTGCACTAGTGTACCAAGCACTATCATCACACAACAGATTTTCTTCTTCGGTGCTATTCTTCATCATTTGCTTTGTATGTCACCCAATCTCCCCTACATCTAAGACCATCACTAACTCACTCATGCAGCAATATTATCCTTCACTCTGGTTGACTACATTCCTAAGAAGCCAACTATTCCTGTTGGGTGTAGCCTGAGTACCCGTACACCTTCCTTTTCCCCTGCAAAACATAAAAGAAGAACAACAACATTAATAGATTAACAGATTTTCAACCATAAGAGGGTTCAAAATCCAATCAGAAAAGGTATACATAAACTTTGGTACAAGGGTCTAGAAACTGTTCTTCTTTTAAAATGTGTTAACTTCTTAAATCTTCTAGGCTTCTCGGTCTCTACTTACGAGTTGGGTTTTCGGTTCACTCCTACCTTAACTTTAGGTTGGACTTATTTGTTTGGCAAGCTCACTTGGTTGGGTTGGATTAACTGGATCTCTCTGCTTCTCCTCTCGGTCTCCTTTCACGGATGGGTGTGTGTAATTGCAAGGCGCTCCGATGCCAAAGTCAGATTCAACTTTATATAATTATCAGATAAATTCACTCTACATACCTCTTAAATTGATGACCTATTTATAGTATTCTATTAAGATAATGTTATTATGGACTTTGCTACAATAATCAATTATAATTTATTTATTTATATTTTTTACTCTTCAACTTTTAGACTTAATCTTTCCAACATTTCGATTCACCTTTCATCCTATCAATTTCATGAGTCATTTGATATAACGGAATTAAATGATATTATTAGACAAGCACATACGTAAAAAAAGTAGGCTTGGACCATTGCAATTTTGAGAATCATATTGCATAAATCGTAACCAATGGCCTTACGTTAAGATAAAATCTTGGAATGTTGAAAGACATTTTGAAGGGGACGTGTTGAAATATAATATTTTTATTTTTCCATTAACAATAACTTTTTGTTCAGCTTTAATGATTACTTGCAATAGAGATAGACAAAAAAAAATGCAAGGTTACAAGTTAATGTGTTTTTTCCCGTAGCTCAATCATATATAACTACTTTTTACTTTGTCCGGTGAAAAGTCAATGTTGTATTATTGAAATATATCAAGTTGGCTTTTTTTTTTTTATTATTTCATAGTTGCGGTTTTCTTAATTTTTTCGTAACCTTAATTTCACGCATGGTTTTATAGTTTTTCCACTTCCTCTTAGGGCTGATTGCATAATTGGATTGTACTGTGTTCATGCATTTTTATACCCTATTCCTCGTTTCTAACAAATTCAACATTCCAACAAAATCACCTTAGTTACTAAACTATGGACGAATGTTCTTATAATAGATCATGACTATGCACCGACGATGCCAAGTTTTCAGGGGCCAAAGCAGTGATTCCTCCGAATTGCTGTTCTCGGTGAAGAAATCGGAAATTCTCCAGAGTGGAGTGATTAAATTAGATGTCTTCCTTGCAAACAACAAAAAAGAAAGTGTGCGTGACTTTAGGGTAAACATTTCAAGTGACAAAAGTTCATGCACTGTTTTTGCAGGTGAATCTCCTACGGTTGTTGCCACGGTATGTACTCTTACTATATAAATATTTTAATAGTAATGTTGGAGAGTTTCTACATTGGTATCAAATATTGTTACAAAAGAGGAAGAAGATAAAAACGAAATTGTATTATGATAATTATCAAAACAGAGGGAGTAACTAATATATAGCATATAGAAATACTCTAATAATATAATTGTAGATTAGTTATCACTAACGATTACATTATCACTGAAAATTGCATTATCATTCCTCAGTAAAGTTATGGTTGATCTTTGAAAGACCAGAAGTTTATCACGAAACTTAGTAAATGAGAGAGATGTTTGGTAAGAATGTCAACCATTTAAAACCTTTTTGGAAGGTGAATTAGCCTAATAAGTTTTTTGTTGGATATGATCACGAATAAAATGAAAATCCAACTCAAAGTGTTTTGGTTGAGAATGAAAAATTAGATTAGTTGCTAGGAGACAACACTTAGATTATCTGATTATATGTTTGGAACATGATCAATAATGCACAATTCACGTCACAAGGAGACAATTCAAGTAATATCAGTTAGAGTTGCAGATGCTATGATATTCAACCTTTGTGGTACTTTTGGGCACAACACATTCTTTATGAGATCATCATGAAACCACATTTTTGCCAAGATATAAGATATTACAGTATACTATTGTTGATTTTCAATCACCAAGATCACAATCCCATTCCCATTTAGCATTAGTAAACCCAATGGTTGAGAAATTATTGGAAGGTTGAATAACGAGAACATAATAAATTGTTCGAGCTAGATAACATAGAACATGTTTAAGGGCTTTCTAAAGATGTTATTGAGGTTGGTACATATATTGAGACTTTATTAATATAAGAAGTTAATTTTGAACTTATAATAGTAACATATTGCAGAAGGAAAGATTTTAGCCATCTTGAATGAGGTGTAGAGATGTTATCATTGGAGTAGGTTGAGGCTAAGGTTCATACATGTTCACTCTACAAAGAAGTTGTTCAATGTATTTGGTTTGAAAAAGATGAATAGTGGTCTCCTTTGTTTTGTAAGTGGTATCAATTGTTCCATGGAAGAGGCTAGATGGGTCAGGTTATAATGGAATTGTGGTGTTTAAATTGTTATGCTCTTAAGTAGAAAGTGTTGCACCATGACTATCAGTTATAACTTTTGACATAGTGGTAAACGCTTAATCCAACAATTGGTATCTAAACTAAGGTCACGAGTTTAATTCACAGTGAGGCAACTGTTTAAGGGGAGATTGTTGAAAGTTGCACAATTGTCCTGTGGCGCGGGTCAAATGGGCCAAGTCACAATCAAAGGGTTTGATTCCTATTAGGAAAATTGTTGAAGGGGATATTGTTGCAGGTGACATCAATTATTCTATGACGGAGGCTAGATGGGTTAGGTTAAGCAGAAAAAGTTATAACTTTTGGCCATGTGGCAAGCATTTAATCCAACATCCTTATTCCAACAAAATAAAGTAAAGGACTAAGATCTTCAAAAGCAAATCGGGTATGCAGAAAAGTAATAAGAGATGATATTGCAATAGAACAATTGTCAATTATAATGATATCATCAACATAAGTAGAGTTGAAACATAATTGAACCTCGTGAATAAGGAAAAGTCACTCTTTATAGCAAAAAAACCCATCAGGATAAGAGTGTGGCTAAGTTTATAAAATAACGCCCAGTTGGTGTTTTTTTAAGATCATAAATGGTCTTGCTCAACTTACAAACTTGTTGTGTATTTGATGAGATAAATCCTAGTGGTTGTTGCATGTATACAATTTCCTTTAAATCACCATGGAAAAAATCATTATTGATATCAACTTGGTAGATAGATCATTTGCAAGACATTGCAGGAGCAAGGATGATCCAAATAGTGATTGGTTTAACAATTGGATTGAATGTGTTAGAGTAATCAATACCAGGTGTTTGATGGAATTCCTTAAAAACCAAGTGTGCCTTGTGTCTTTGGAAGTTGCCATATGCATTGAACTTGGTTTTGTATACCCATTTACAGTTAATAAAATTTGAATCATATGAGAGGTTAGTGAGAGTCCAAGTTTTTTTTTTCATAAGAGAATTGTGTTCTAATTACATTACTTTAAACTAGTTAGGATCAACTATTGTATTACAAAGTGGACTTTAAGCCTAACTCAACCCCATAAAACCGGCTCATAAGGTTGAGGTTTGCACCCACTTATATACTATGAAAGGCCCTTATCTCTAGTCGATGTGGGATCTCCAACACACCCCCCTCACGCCGAGAGTGATAGATAGAAGCTCGTGCGTGGGACTATATATTTTTGGGTGGTCCGATAGCGAATGGCACGATAGGCCCAACACAAATACTCGCTAGGATAGGCTCGAAATGGCTCTGATACCATATTACAAAGTGGACTTTAAGCCTAACTCAACCCCATAAAACCGGCTCATAAGGTTGAGGTTTGCACCCACTTATATACTATGAAAGGCCCTTATCTCTAGTCGATGTGGGATCTCCAACATATTGCTTATTTAAAAGTTGCAGGTTCAATGTAGTTATCAGAAACAGAAACATTGTAAGGTTTGGGTTTGAACATAAATGATTTGGCATGAGTTACCATTGGATGCACGTTGTGAGAAGGTGATGAGGAGGTTGTAGCGTCAAAAGTAGTTGTTGGAGTAGTTACAGGTAGATTAGACAAAGCAACGAAATTAGGAATAGGTGAAGACAAGGATTGAGTTGTAACGGGAATATCTGGGGTCTTATCAAGTGTGGCAAAAACAACTTTAAACATAGTTAAGGGAAAAGGAGTTGAGGAAAGCATAGGCGAATTTGAATTGTGTTGTAGAAAAAACTTAGCATTGGTGGAAAAAGGGGAAGCATTTTCATTAAAGACCATGTGTCTAAAAATGTAGGTACATCCACCTTTGGGAAAGGCAAACATATCTTTTATAGTGATTACTATATCCAAGAAATAACTAAAGAGAGAATTCGAAATCAAGTTTGTTCTTATTATAGTGGTGTAAGAAAAGGTAGCAAGCACAACCAAAAGTCCCTAAACTAGCATAATTCAATTGTTTTTTAAAGAACACATGATTAGGAGATTTATTATTAAGAACAACGGTGGATAAAGTGTTTATTATATTAACAACAACATTAAAGCCTTTTCCCAAAATTTTCGTGGCATAGATGCACTAGCCAAAAGAGTCAAACCAGTTTCAGTGATATGTCTATGTTGACGTTCAATATATCCATTTTATTCATGTGTATGAGGACACATTAATTGATGTTTTATGGCATTTATGTTAACAAATGATGCAAGACTATTAAATTCCTTGCATTATCCGTTTGAATTGATTTCAACTTATATCTAGTTTGTGTTTCATAAAAAAAAAAACTAAACTGAGTATAGACAATAGAGATTTGAGATTTTATATGCAACAAATATATCCAAGTGAATTGGGAAAAAGCATCCAAGAAAGTCACATATCTAGCACCAATATTAGAAGTAATCGGGGATGGATCTCATATATCAATGAACAATAATTCAAGAGTAGTAGTATAAGTAGTATTAGATTTAGAGAATGGCATGTTCCACTATCCGGATACCACAAGGGATCATTAACATTGGAAGGAGTTCTAAGAATTGATGAAAAAAACTCTATTTTGTTGTTTATGTTGAAAAATTTTAAAGAACCTGCTGGATGAAGAGTTGCGAGATTGAAAATGATTATTTTTCTAATATGAACCACCAAATATTGATTTGCTCAGTTGGTTTTCATTAGATGGACCAAAGTGTGGATAACATATCTATGTTTGGTAAACCTTTGTTTTTGAGATAACAATAAAGCTTTTACTTCTTCAACTATGTAAGGATCAAGATGGGACATGATTGAAGTAACAAAACTATCATAATTTTTAGGTAATCTATCAAGAATAGCTTCAAGATGATCTTCATTGGAAAGAGTTGCTCCAATAGTAACAAGAGTGTCAACACACT
Organism: Phaseolus vulgaris; assembly: GCF_000499845.2. Classification (NCBI taxonomy): domain Eukaryota; kingdom Viridiplantae; phylum Streptophyta; class Magnoliopsida; order Fabales; family Fabaceae; genus Phaseolus; species Phaseolus vulgaris. The sequence goes on along the minus strand of NC_023752.2, from coordinate 8,780,221 downwards.
TTTTGATGTTTAACAAATACGCCATAAAGGTTCTATCTTTCTTTTGTGAACTCAATTCAATATTGAGTTTCTTAATTCTTTCTTTATTCTAAGACGCATAATACACCCTTAACTTGGACCTTATTTTGAAGGAAGAATTTAGATCAACCATCTTTGTAAGAATGAGCGTAAACATTGAAGCAAGGAATCATGCAACAAGAATGTGACCTTGTTGTTTGTATTGAAGAAATTTTGGATTTACAATGTTGTTCACGACATCTTCTATATGTATTTGAAAGGAGGATTAGGATTATCCAAGATTTGTGTGAGCTTGGGGACCCTTGATAGTCGTAAGAACTTGTTGTCATATAAGAAAATTGTCATCATCCAACTTGAAATATATAGGAGGCTAAAAAGTATGAGGCTGAAAGGAGGACGAAATAGAAAAATTTATACAATGCATGATAGAAGAAAAAGAATAAAATTCATGGCCAGATCTTAATAAGCTCTAGATACCATATTACAAAAGATGAATAAGATAAAAAATAGAGTTGTATTATGATGATCCTCTAAACAAAGAGAAGAACAAATATGTAAGCTTAAAAACTCTACTCATATAAGAGTATATTAGTTATCACTAATAGTTACATTATCGGATATAGAAACATATTTTTATGTTTGTGAACCTTTTAATCAATATAGAAACAATGTTTGTATATTAGTGATACAATAAGGAACATATATAGTTTGTGTTTCTTTGTAGATGAAGAATAATGATGGCTTCAATGTCTTGGTGAATCCCTATGTGGACTACGCATTCATAGTGACACTACTTATGATTATTAATGACATTAAATTCTACTACAACGAAGTGTTGAATTTGACAACCAAAATAACGCCATTGTTAGTGAGCAGTATTATAGGAGCTCCTTAATAATTTTACTTGGATCGCGGACCGAATTAAAAGTAAACATTAATTGTAACATTGGCTTTGATTTTCGACCATTTTCATATTAATGTGTATTTCCACTTAATTGTAATTTAATATGTTTTTAATTTTATAATTTAATGTATTTTTACTTGATTGGATATTGACCATGATTATTTGTAATTACTTTTATTTTGTACACATGTGTACTTATATTGTCAAAAATTTATCAAAATATTAAATTTTGTTTATACGTGAATTATGATAGTATAGATTTTTTTTCTTGTTCATATTTTTTTTAAGTTAGATTAGAGATTTAGTATAGAATTTTTAGTTAAAATGTCTACTTTTTATGTATTTCAGGTTTTGGTTTGATGCCAAACCCAGTGTAATTTAAAAAAAATCCAAAAATTTACATAAAATCTTATAATATCCGACATAAATTTTGTACAATTTTTTTTTCTATTATAAATACACGTTTATTGTGCTGTGCCTTGACATAATGGAGATCGGGTCCAACGTAAATTTACATCCATTAACGTACATAAATTTTTATCTTAAATAATATATAAAAAATCTCTTTTACATTAATAAATTTTTTTTTGATAAAAATATAAAGAATGATGCATATATGTGTGATTGAATGCAGTCACATAAAGTCATGAGTAAAGCACATCTCTTCATTTAAGCGCAAGTGCAACTTAATTCATGCTTTAGTGCTTAATTAATCTGTGTTTTGACATCAGTTAAGCACAACTTAACCCCTGCTTTAAGTTTACTGTTGCATGTGCTTAAAGATATTAAAATTTACCAACTTTTCAAAGTAGCGGAAATTAAAAATATTTAACCTTTTAATCGTTGTTAACCTAATCACAAGCATATTTACATCTATTCGTCCCTCACCTTCTTGTATAATTCCTATCCCACTCATTTTTTAACATACCTTTCTTTTCTACTTTCTCCACTTATAATTTCTTCAGATTCTTTGGCATTCATCATGTGATCTTTTGTTATCATCATTCCTGCACTTCACTTTTATATTTTCTTTTCTTGTCTCCTTTTTTATTTATGTTTTTGCTTGCTATTTTACATTTGTTCTCTCAATAACAAATATTTACTATAGCAATAAATGTAATTTTCATCTGTATAGTTATAGTTATTGAGGGTAGCTTTGAAAGATATGGTGAGCTCGTGTTTTTCAAATTTGTTTTAAGTGTGAAGAATCATGCGCTTAAAGCGATAACTTCTTATATTAGAATAAGTATGTTTAAATAAGTATGTTTAAGTGAAAGCACTTAAGTGTCTTAATTCACTTAAATGATTGCCTCTTAAATGTATGTTGAATTTAACTTAAGCCGTAAAAAAGATGGAGTATAAATTGTTTATGAAAGATTTTCGCAAGTATCGAAGGTAGATTGAAAACCAATCATTTCAGCCAATTAGAAAACTGTTCTTAGTTTGATTACAGAAAATCAACCGTTGTTTTTTTAAACAATTGGTTGTTTATACTAGCAATTTATAAAATCAAAGCTAAAGTAGTTTTAAAAAGAGTAAGGATAACAAAATGTTTATACTCGTTCACTCTTTACCAAGAACTACATCCAATACTAAAAAAACACTAAGAATTCACTGAGTAATCAAACCCTAATTACAAACAACACACCAAAATGGTGATCTTGAACCCTTCAAGAACACACACCACCTTTGGCAAACAACACACAATTTTCAGAACAACCTCTGAAAGTGCACAACACCAAGTCAAACAGAATTACAGTGATCAAGAAATAAAGGAATAGAATACACATAGGTACAATCAAAGATTAAAGTACAGAGAATACATGAATATCCTATTCCACACTTGAGAATGATCCAAAACACTTTGAAATCTTGAAAAATTAGTTTTGATTAAACTCTCTTACTTAGTTAATGACCAGGAGCGTAAAACAACTTATTTAAACTCCAATCAGATGGTCAAAGCATTTAATTCAAGAACCAAAAGCAATTTTAATCATTTAAAACAAATTTCCACAACTTAACAAAATTTTGTTAAGGTTTTCAGAAAATCAATCTATTGAAATCACGAATCAAACGATTGGCTTGATAGCAAATTCAAACAAAGTCAAGCTTTCCAAAACCTTTTCAAAATCTACTAAGTGTAAAACAACCAGTTGAATCGACATTTCAACATGTTGAATTTTCAATTTCTTTAGAAAACATATCTTTTTTCAAAAGGATTAAGATTCATTTAACCTTGGATCACCACAAGGAGTGAATTAACAAATTCAACTACTTTTAGACACACACAACCAACAACAAGGATCTTCATGCATTCCACTTGGATTTGAAGACATTAAAGCACCTCGTTGAACATTAAGTAAATACTAACTTTCTTGATTGATGTCCTTTAGACCCTATTTTTTTTTATCATTTAAATGATTGACACTTTAAACAATTTCGTCTTCGCTTAAGTGCTTCTTATTTTTTAAAAACTAACACTAATATTTTTTTACATAAAATGATGCATTGACTTTCTAATACTATTATTTTTTTTAATAGATGACTAGAACAATGATTATGAGAAAAGTTGATGTGAGTTAATTTTAGAATTGTACATTTTTATGTGTTTCATTTTGTTTATGGTTTTTTATTTTAAGTCGAATATGGTGAGAAACTCAAAGAAGATTCCCACTGGACAAGAACTTAACCACGTGATTAAGTAAGTGTAAAGGTTCACTTCTAGAGGACAAAGAGAAAACACAATTATATGGTGTTGATGATGAATGTGGTGCAAAATTAAAGAGCATATAAGGGAAAGAAAGAAGATGGAAACTGAATAGCAAAAGATGAACACAAGAACATAAAGGAAAAGAAAAATAAAAAGATGAAAGGAAAGAGAAGCTTAGGATGATGAAGGTGTGGTCACGCCACTTGGAGGGGGAGGAGACTCCAAGATGAGTGGTGAAGAGCCGCCACTTGAAGTGTAGAGCACTCAAGATAAGACCCAAATTCTAGGAGACTCAACTCACTAAACACTCTGGCAAATTTTATTTTCTATTCAAAATTCAATGTGTTCTTTACAAGAGGGGAGACACCCTATTTATAGAGATAAGTGCCTTGAAGAGGAAGAGAGGAACGGTAGGGGTATAAATGACTACAAGCATCTAGAAACTAGGTCAAATGTGAGCACATGGGGAGTCTTCTAGAATCTAGGTCAAAGGTGAGCACATGGGTGGCACATGGATGTGTTTCTAGAGGCTAGGTTAAGGTGGGCTTTGGCACAAGCCCAATTTATACTAAGTACACCCTACTCTAGCTTATTTTTCTATTTGAACCCCTAGAAAGAGCCAAAATTATTTACATAAACTTGTCTTGTAAAACGACAAGAAGAAACAACATTTGATGCTCTGGTCTATGTCCAGTTTTTCTTCTGCTGAGGTCCTTCTGATGTTTGGTACGGTCTTGTCTTGGATGTTGAGATGACTAACCTAATTGTGAAATTTTCGTGGTGTCCTTAGTCATCTGCTTATTGAATTGGGTTGTATCAAGAGTGATTGACTCCAACAATGTTACTAAAAGGCAATGGATTCTTTTGAGAGGGATCTCTTATTCTAGTGCTGACAATCGAAATAATGAATAACTTCTTTATGATGGGGATATCTTCTACCCTCCACTTCTTGAGTATCATTTAAAGCAAATATGTAGAAGAAACTCATATCAAAGATGGGTGAGAGTTCAGTAAGGTAAATATGAGTGGTTTGTCTTAAAATTAAAGAGCGGAAGATTGAATAAGTTGGTACAACTCAACACACTTTCAACGAGAGCATAATGAGAGAATTCTATGTGAATTCCTACCATGAGAGAGCAATAAGGAGGATGGGAAGTTCGAGCCACACCACTCCACACCCTCCAAGATGCCTATCGAAATATGATGAGTGGATCATGCATCCTCATCCCATTCATACATCGGGGGTGGACTTTGTGTGAGGGGTTGTGATTTTCGATAGGAAAACATTTTGTTAACACCCTCTGTCAAGTTACACACTCTTAACATTTAGTAATTTATAGAGTTTTAAGTTAAAATATAGTTTGAAGTTAAATGTTGTTGTCACTACAAGAAAAAAAGGATTTTAACGGAGGTTATTTAGTGGAGGTTAATATAACCCTAGGATGTGATTTAATTAACGAAGGTTTTTTAACCTTCATTAAGTTACAAAGGTTGGTCTAAAACACCAACAAAATAACGAAGGTTTTTTTTGTTAGAATTAATGGCCTAAACAAGAGGGGGGTGAATTGTTTGTCAAAAGATTTTTGAAAAGATTGGATAAGAATGAAGTTTTAACAACAATCACAGAAGAGTAATCAAGGAAGCCAATCAAACAAGGTAATTGAAACTGTTTGCAGAATATCAATCGGTTGAAACTTCGTTTTAATCGGTTTTTTATGACAGCATCAATACAAAATAAAATCAAACAGTTTATAAGGAGTGAGAGAGAGAGAGAGAGAGAGAGAGAGAGAGAGAGAGAGAAAGAGATTACACAACCAATTTATATTGGTTCACTCAACCCTGTGCTACATCCAATCCCCATAACAACCACTGGGTTTCCTTTATTAATCAATCTCAGATAACACAAACTCAAAGCCACAAAGAGGTGTTCTTGAAACCACAAGAGCACTCACCCTCTTTGCCTTTCACACAACCTTAGTCAGAACACCCTCTGACCTTACAGGTTTACACACCTTTTACAAGTTTATAAAAGAAAAAATACAAGAATCAGAAAGGAACAGATTACACCTGGTGATTCAGGAATCACAGAGCTCCTAAGATCAGATCTTGAACCAATGCTCAACTACTTAGCAATCTTGCAAAAATTTGATTAGAATCTCTTCTAAAAAACAATTTCAATCTCACTTTCTTGTTGTTTTTGAAATCCAAAGAGAAACCATATTGATAGCTCTTAAAACTAGCTGTTCTAGGCAGTCAATCATGAGCCAAAACAGTTTTAATCCAACTGAAAACAGATTCAACAGGTTTTTGAAAAAGATGTTATGAAACGTGACAATCAACCGGTTGAAATGTCGTTTTAACCGGTTGAATTGGTTATGACAGTTAGTCAACCAAGTCAAAAACAGTATTGAAAACCTTCAATCAGGCTAAGTGTAAAACAACTGATTATATCGTGATTTCAACCGGTTGTTTTTCTCTTTGCTTAGAAAAACATTTTTCTCTTTTAACATAGATTGATTTAGCTTTGTGCATAGGACAAGAATGATCTGTACAAGAATTCTAAACACCCTAGAACTAAGCTCCAACCAAAACACCAAAGCATCAACCCTTCACTCAGATTTGATTTGGATCATCAAAGCTTCCATGTTTTACATTTTTAACCTTCATTAAATTTCAAAGGTTTATTTTAAAATCTCAACAAAATAACGAATTTTTTTTTAACCTTCATTAAATTCAAAAGGTTTATTTTAAAACCTCAGCAATATAACAGAGGTTTTTTAACCTTGGTTAAATTTCAAAGGTTTATTATAAAATCTCAACAAAATAACGGAGGTTTTTTTAACCTTCATTAAATTTCAAAGGTTTATTCTAAAACCTCGGCAAAATAACAGAGGATTTTTTTAACTTTCAGTAAGTTTCAAAGGTTTATTCTACAACCTCAGTAAATTAAAGTCCTTTTAACCTTTGTTAAGTTTCAAAGGTTTATTCTAAAATCCCAACAAAATAACAGAGTTTTTTTAACCTTCGTTAAATTTCAAAGATTTATTATAGAACCTCAATAAAACACTCCATATTTTTCAAACTTGAATAAATAAATATAATTAAATCTATTTATAAATAAATAATTAAAACTACATAGTTTAAATATATTTTATATACTTTATAACTAAATTCTCTAAAATTTTGAAAGTGTAACTTTCCATTACAAATAAGTTTTCTCAAGTTTCAAAAATTTATTTTAAAAAATCTACAAAAAAACCTTGGATAATAAGTATTTCAACAACTAATCTTGGATAATAAGTATTTTAACAATATTTGCATATATCTTATGATTGATTATTTGGTTTATATAATTCCTAGTTTTTTTTTGTTACGAGCTCATACTTCAAAAAATCTGACTTATTTTGTTTTAACTTTTGATGTACGTATATTTTATGTGCAATTTTAGTTTTAGTTATAATTGTTAATATTTAATTCTCATAATTTTGAAATATTTTAAATTAAGGCCTTTATTTTAAAATACATCTAATAATTAATTCACTGTAAAAGTGAGAAGTAATAAAGTTAATTTCTTCTTGCAATATGTTCTTGCAATTGTTAGTCAAGAACACACATGGTTTTGAAGCCCACATTTGATAGATAATGCAATTCTTTAGGATATATAAAACAGTGATAAACATCAGTTGTTGCTGTGTTAGATAATAGTGGCTTGTGATCCAAGTTGGGGAAGAACAATATTGGAGTTCGAAGAAGACAATGCCTTATTTAATGTTTCTTCTCCTTAGACATAAGTGTGGCTGAATTGTGATTCCTTACTAGGACTGTCGTTGGCGGCCATTGAGCATGTGCTGGAGAGCAGTGTATCTAAAGTGGAAGAGAGAAGTCCGGAGAATTGTTAAAGATGATGGAAAATGAGGTTGAAGGTTATATCAAATGGCAAGTCATTTTACGAAAATTTTGAAACTAATGATATTTTACGAAGGTTTTGAAAACTCATGATATTTTACGGAGGTTCTTAAACCCATGAACATGGATTGTGAAAGACTTTTCCTAAGGTTTAAAAGAACCCCGATGAACACGTTTCCCAAGAATGGTTTAGCGGGGAAACTGCAACCCTGGATAAATGACTTAATAGAGGTTTTAACCCTGAATAATGTAAAAATAAATCCCCTTAAAACTTTTTTTTTTCAGTGTGTTGCATATGGATGTTTGAACTAAACGTTGAATATTTGAGATATGATATTTAAATGTTGAGATAAAATTTCTTTCACATTTGTAACTATAGAAGTATAGAGTGGCATGACTTGGAAGACGAAAAATATTCTTACTATTTCTTATGGATTTATTCATAAAAAAAAGTCCATGCATGATTTAGCTAAAAGAAATTCTATAGATAAGTTATCCATGCATGCATTGATCTACGAAGTTATTCACAAATTTATTCAATGGTAACTTACCTATAACTAAGTTATTATTCAAAGAATAATTCGTGAGTAAGTTATTTACATAACATATCAACTTGGTAATTGTTGATATAACTAACTTTAAGATAAGTTTTTCCTATACCATGAATGTTTTTTTTTTTGTTTTGCCTACAAAATTGTGTCGTTTGGGTTTTGCTATTACAAGAGATAAGGTAAAAAAAACTTCTCCCACACATTTCGGATCTATATAAGTTACCATTAACTTTACTGTCATTGATATAATAAAAGATAAAGAAATAGCCATATACAACATAATACAACAGACATCTATATAAGTACATTAGGGAGGACTCCAAACTTATTTCCTCACTTTTATTTATATTTTCTTATTCAATATATTTATTTAGCTACTTCAAAAAGATAATGAAATTATTTTTAGGGCACTAATAGTTTTATTTGTATTTGTACTATTCTGGGGCTCATCACAACAATTCATGTCCTTAACAATCATAAGTAGCGCCACTATGAATGCGTAGTCCACATTGGGATTGACGAAGACATTGAAGCCACCATTATTCTCCATCTACATAAAGAGAGAAACATGCATATATAATTATCATAATATATTTAAATTCTACTACTTATAAGACAAACAAAAAATTAATTTTCACAATCATTGTTCATTAATTGGTCCAGCCAATACCCCACATAGAAATTCAGACATCAACTTTGCAACAAAGAACTTAACCCAAGAGAAATGGAAGGGAGAAGAACTCAGAGATACGGTGGCCATGGGTATGACCACAAACCACATAAACCTACATATGATTTTACAACATTCTTCTTCTCAAACTTCCCAAATGGCTTTGGTGAACTAGACATGATTAAGGTCTTCCAAAAATGGACTAGGGTAAAAGAAGTCTTCATATCCCGTAGGCTAAACAGATGGGAGAGAAGATTTGGGTTTGTAAGATTCTTTGAAGTGAGAAATGCAGGACGACTGGAGAGGGAGCTAGACCAAATCTATCAGTACAAGAAAATCATGAAATAGAAATCAATTTGTAGAGACCAAAATAATTAGTTGCAATAGTAACTAAATTAGAGACCATTTTAGAAACTAAATAAAAAATTGGTTTCTAAATTAGTTTCTATTATTGTTAAATAGTTTCTAAATTGGTATCTAATTAGCAACCAAAGTTTTAACTACCAATTATTTAGTTTCTAAATTTGGTCTTTAAAACCTTGGTTGCTAATTAGATACCAATTTAGAAACTATTTAACAATAATAGAAACTAATTTAGAAACCAAATTTTTTTTTATTTTCTAAAATGGTATCTAATTTAGTTACCATTGCAACTAATTATTTTGGTCTCTAAAAATTGGTTTCTATTTCATGATTTTCTTGTAGTGTATATAGGAAACATGAAGCTTTACGTGAACATTCCAAGATATCGAAGGCATGAGTTGGAATCTAACAGAGTATCGAGAAGGGAAAACAGAATCCTACACAAGGAGATCCCAAAGGATACCAAGAAGCGAATCCAGGAGGTTCCGGTGTTAAACGGGAAGATGAAGAGAAAAGAGGTATGGGTGGAAAAGAAAGGAAACAAATCCTATGCTGACATAGTTAAAGGTGAATTGCAACAGAAATGGAAGGGACCTGTTATCAAGACGCAACATCATGTATTGTCGTGGATGGAAAACAGTGTCATTGGCCAGTTCAATATAGATATGAACTTTGCCCAACTGGGAGAAGAATTTGTGAAAGGAGGAATGAACATGATAAAAGTGAGGTATTTGGGTGACAACCTAACTCTCCTGACGCCAAGAGAAGGGGAGAGCATGGAAGATCTTTTGAAACTTAACAAGGAGTGGTTCGAAAGTGTCTTTGAGATCGTTGACCCTTGGTTGGAAGATTATGTAGCAGGCCATAAGATAGTCTGGGTGAGGTGCTATGGTTTGCTGATCACCTTCTGGAACAAGGACTATTTTTCTAAAGTGGTAGGAGAAGTGGCAAAGCTGGTGGCCATTGATAAGTCCACGTTATTATGGGAGAACCTTGAATACGCCAGACTTCAAGTTCATTTATTGAAGAACTGTAACGCTAGGTTGGCGAAGGGTATGTAGATAAATGACCAAACGTTCAATATATTCATTGAAGAGGAGAACTCAACAATAAATGAAAGCCAATGTAAGTGTGCCCTCAATGTTTATGAGTGTTTTGATAGTATCTCTTTGTCGAAGACCTATATAGAAGAAACAGACTTATTTGCGAAAAGCTGTGAGGAGGAGGTCAAGGTTTGGGATAGGAAGGACCGCGGGTCAAAGGGGGAGGCGGAGGAAGGAGAGGCAGATGAAGGTGGGGAACAGGAAGCGCATACGACAAAGGATAAACCATTTGAGGTATCTGCAACGAAAGGAGAGGTAAGCCAGGAAAAAGTTTTTAAGAGTTTCACTAATGAAGGAATGAAGGGTCTGAAGGTATCTGAAGAGGTTGATCCTGCCAACCACTCTACCTACATCTGCGACCCCGATAGTGATAGCCTCTCTGAACACGCTGAGCTGGCTAGACTTGTGGTGGATGTTGAGAACAACTTTACCCAGCGTAAGCCCAATACTTCCTTGGCCCAACAGGGGAAGCAATTGGCCCGAAGTGGACAAGAGAAGGGTTGTGCGTTGGCCCAATTGGAAGAGGGAGATGAAGGGTCTATGCAGATGGGTTGTGGGTCAGGGTGCGAAGAGAAAATCGATACTGGAGAATACGAATGTCAAGCTACAGCTTCGGTGGTGCAGGTGCTAGAGGAAGAATCCAACGAAGAAAACACGTTGAGGCAACCAGCTAAACCCGAGCCGCTTGTCGGATTGATGCTGAAACCGTGGGAGCAAGATGGTCTACAAGATAATCGTGATATGCATAGGGCCCAAGAAGCTAATGACGAACCAAAGGATACTAGCCCAAGCAGGAATGTATCTCTCTTGCTAGGAGATGAGGAAGCATATGTGGGAAGCATCTGCAAAACACCCCCACGACGGCACAAGATGAAAGGACTATGGGAATTGGGCGAATCAAGCACCCACCCTAGGCGGTCGGTCAGAATAAGTGCAAGAACATCCTAGGTAAGGGATACCTCTCATTCTTGTGTAGGAAAGAATTTTGTACCATTTCTGATGGGGATATCAATAATTGCAACTCAAGATATCGTGAGTCGGAATATATGGAGGAACCATCAAAGCTATGGGAGATTAATAAACATATTGGCATCGCTTGCCGTGGGGATGAAGTAGAGGTTGTGAAAGAATTTCAGTGTATGGATGTGAGAGATTTGGAGGTTATGCAGAGTTATGAGGAGGGTAACAAAAGTGGTTATTTATGTTGATAGTAAACCTGAATATTGGAGGTTTGGGAGGAGGTACCAAAGCTAGGTACATGAGGCATATCATCACTTGTGAGGGAGCAGAATTTGTATGTCTGCAAGAAATAAAAACAACTGTCTTTTCGCATCCTAGATGTTTTTCTATGTGGGGGGACAACAAAGTTGAATGGATACACAATGAAGGGGACAACGGAGCTAGAAGTTTGTTGTCAATGTGGCACAAAGAAGCTTTTAGTTTTGAAAGTCACCAGATGGGGGAGGGGTACATTGCTATATTTGGTCAGCACCTAAAATCGAACTGTAGGTGTGTTGTAGTAAATATTTACGCTGCATCTGGGTGAAAAGAAGATTCTATGGGAGGAACTAACCAATATTAAAGTGGCATCTCAAGACTCAGTTTGGTGCTTCTGTGGTGACTTTAATGCCATAAGAAGCAGAAGTGAAAGGAAAGGTGTAAGGAACAGGGGAGACCAATCAAGTGAGATATTTGGGTTTAATAGCTTCATCGACTCCAACTTATTGTTGGATTTACTTATAGTAGGTAAGAAATATATGTGGTTTAAGTCAAATGGTTCGACTAAAAGTAGACCAGACAGAGTTCTTGTCTCTCAAGAGTGGCTACAAAAATGGCCAATGTGCAAACAATATGTCCTGAGGAGGGAAGTTTCAGACCACTGTGCGTTAGTGGTGAAGACCGTGGATAAGGATTGGGGTCCTAAACCTTTTAGGACCATTGACGTCTGGCACATGGAGAGGGGTTTTAATGATTTGGTGAAAGGAAAATGGCAATCATACTTAGTACAGGGGAATGAAATAACGAAGATCAAAGAAAAGCTAAAATTGCTGAAGGTTGACTTAAAACTATGGAATAAAGATGTGTTTGGAACCTAGAGTCAACCAAGAATAGCATCCTGCAGGAAATAGAGATCCTAGATTGCCAAGACGACGACAATGGTGATCTCTTGGGACGTGTGAGGTTGAAAAGAACTGAACTGGCGAACCGACTAAGGGAGACTGATAAAAAGATAGAATCCCTTATATGTCAAAAGACTAGAGCAAGTTGGCTGAAGAATGAGGATTCCTGCACTAGGTTCTACCATTCTTCCTTAAGGTGGAGAAGACTTAAAAATGAAGTCAAGGGAGTTGAGGTTGGGGGCCAATGGTGTGAAGAACCTAATACCGTTCTAATAGAAGCGAAGAAGCTATTTGAAAATAGGTTTAAAGCAACAAGAGATTTCGGGGTAAGACTCGATGCGGTAGAGTTTAAATCTCTTTCCCCCGAAGACAACGTGAGTCTTATATTTGTTTTCTCCGAGGAAGAAGTGAGGGATGCAGTATGGCAATGTGATGGGTCAAAGAGTCCTAATCCTGATGGATTTAATTTCAACTTTATTAAGGAAAGTTGGGATTTTATCAAAGATGAGTTTGTTGCATCTTTAGCTTACTTTCATGAAGCAGGACAAATTCTGAAAGGGTGTAATGCATCATTCATTGCATTAGTACCTAAAGTAAGAGACCCCACCAAGCTAGAACAATATCGTTCTATCTCACTAGTGGGCGCAATATACAAAGTCATATCAAAGGTGTTGGCTGGCAGAATAAAGAAAGTGCTAGCATCGGTTATCGATGAAAGCCAATCAACATTTTTAAAGGACAGAGAGATGCTGGATAGTGTGCTTATGGCTAATGAAGTGGTAGAAGATCTGAAGAGGTACGACGGGAAAGGATTGTGCTTTAAGGTGGATTTTGAAAAAGCTTATGACTCGATTAGGTGGGATTTCTTATATGATATGCTTCACAGGTTGGGTTTCCACAGCAAATGGATAAAATGGATCTGATGCTGTATGGAATCCGCTACCGTCTTCGTGCTAGTTAATGGGAGTCCTACGGAGGAATTTAAACGAACAAGAGGTTTGAAGCAGGGTGACCCATTAGCCCCATTTCTCTTTATTGTGGTAGCTGAAGGCCTAGCCGGGTTAGTAAGGGAAGCCAATAGGCCAACCTATTGTCAGGTACTAAGATTGGAAGGAAGGAGGTAGAGATTAGTATCATGCAATTTGCATATGATACTCTCTTCTTATGTGAGGATGCCTATGTCAATGTGGTAACTATGAAGGCTATTCTTAGGGGCTTTGAGCTAGCATCAGGCTTGAAGATTAACTTTCACAAATCCAAGCTAGCAGGCATCAATGTTGATAGAAACGCTCTTGTATGCTACACAAAGACCTTGAATTATGGGCAGATGGGAGTCCCGTTTATATATTTGGGCCTAGAAGTGGGAGGGAACCCAAGGAAGAAGCAGTTTTGGGAGCCTATTCTAAACAAGTTAAAAGCTAGACTCAGTGTGTGGAAAGGGAGATTTCTATCCATGACGGGGAGAATATGTCTAATCAAATCAGTTATCACTATTGTACCACTTTTCTACCTCTCCCTCTTCAAAGAGCCGGACTAGGTATATAAAAGCATAATCATTATTCAACGAAGGTTCCTATGTGGTTGGGGAAAGGAGAAGAGACCAATCTCTTGGGTAAGCTAGGAAGACCTGTGTAAACCGAAAGAGGAAGGTGGACTGGGGTTCAAAGATATACGAAAGTTTAACTATGCTCTCCTGGCTAAGTGGAGATGACGTCTCTTATCAGAAGAGAAAGGAAGGTGGAAGGAGTTTCTGGACTCAAAGTATGGCTTGGAGTTAGACAGTTCACATACACCAGTGAAATTCCAAACCTGTTGGTGGAGAGACTTATCTAAAGTATGTAGAGAGGGAGGAGGAGTTGGTTGGTTCCAAGAAGAATTAGTATGAAAAATAGGAGGTGGAGACAAAGTTAGATTTTGGGAGGATGTGTGGGTTGGTAATACTAACCTCAAAACTTTGTTTCCCAGGTTGTACTTCCTGTCTCTAAATCAGGTCCAAAAGGTGGAAGAGGTTGGAATGTGGAAAGAATCAGTATGGAAGTTGAATCTAAGATGGAGGCGAGTCAGATTCGAGTGGGAAGCCGTCATGGAAGCAAATCTTGTTATGCACATTTCTCGGGCTAACATGTCTACAGAAGATAAAGATATACAGAAGTGGAGGTGTGATGAATCAAGGGTGTTCTTTGTGAATTCAGATATGAATGTCTAGCTAAGCATGTAATAGGTCCTCATCATGATGTGTTCAAGTACCTGTGGAAGGCTAAAGCATTCCTCAATGTGATAACCACAACATGGAGGGTACTCTTGGGAAGAATCCCAACAAGAAAGAGTTTGAGTAGGAGAGGGGTGACGTTGGACACAAGTTTATGTGCGTTGTGTCAGACTAAGGATGAATCATGCCAACACCTATTCCTAGAATGCAAAGTTGCCCAGGCTGTTTGGTTGTTGTGCTTTAAATGGATTGGTATCTTGTTTGTCCAACACAATGATCTTATGACTCACTTTGAGAATTTCTACTTATCTCAGGCCAGTAGTACACAAAACCTATTGTGGAAAGGTGTTTTGGCAGCTATAGTGAGGTGTATCTGGGAGCACAGGAACTCTATAATTTTTAAGCAAGGGATAGTTGATGCGGAAGAGATATTCCAAACGGTCCAACTCAAGTCGTGACTATGACTAAAGGATAGGGTACACACATTCAACTATTCTTTTGTGGATTGGGTCTTGAACCCACTTATCTGCATTGGAAGCTATAAGTAAGTGGGGTTAAGTGATGTATCTAGTGGTCCCTAGAGAAACGGAAGGTTTGTTGGCATATCTGGTCTAAAGGCCTGGACATAGGGTTTAGTGATCAGCTCTAATTGGTTGGAGGAATAAGTGGGGGCTGTGTCAGGATGGGAGTGCAAACTGTTGTAGTATTCCCCCCAATATAAAGCTCACTTTAGAGGACTGTTGGAGTTTGGGGGCTAGGCACTGGTGGGTTTTGAGAGGTCCACCCTATAGTTGGAGCAACACCAACCCGTGTCATGGCCCTGTGCATTTAGAATGGAGTTTGGTGTGAAAGGGACTATAAAACATCTACTCGCATTTTTCTGCAGGTATTCTAATGTGCTGGATTATTGGGCAAGGAATTAAGGACCAAGAGGGTGTTGCTGTCATATGAAATGTGAAAGTATAGGGCCATGACACAGATGGAGGTGTTGGTGGGACAGTAACTATGAATCTAGTATGCAAAGCTACACAATTGAATGTAAAAATTCAAAAAGTGTAATGGCTACTAGTATGGGGCTATCAAGAGAAGCATATGGATTTGGGCTTTTTGGCCAGCTTGAGAGATGTTGGAAAATTTGATCCTGATGGTCTGTTTTAGATTTTAGGATTTGTCTTGCCATATTAAGGGATCTGAAGGTTTGCTGAGTGAAAGTAGAATTAAGTACAGGTTCTAAGAAGATTGTAATGAAGCTTAAGCGAATCACGAGGGATTCTTGCACAAGTTCAAGCTGGTGTGGACAAGGTTCAGAAGTCTAAGAGACTTCAAAGTTGTTGTTGAATTGTGTCTAGGAGCTGTATGCTTTTTGTTTTCTAGGTGTTGTCTGGTGCTGCTTAAGGGTGTCTTGCTGCAGGTCTGCTACAGTTGGACTTTACTGGCTTTGGGTGGAACTAGACCACCTTGCTTTCCTAGGGAGGAACCTCATCTACGAAGATGTGGATCTGGAGCCGTGCTCCATTGGAAAAATGTTCAAATGCCTTAACCAAGCGTAGGAAGCTCTTTTACTAAGTGGCAACCAAGCTGCTTGTATGACTCTGGTCTTGGCGGAATTCGGGAAGCCTTTTGTCAGCTGAAGTTGACCCTAAATAGAAGCCACTTTTCTGGTCTTGACATGCAAGGTGGCACAAGGTTTGTATGGTTCAAATCATGTGCTGTGGATAAGTTTTGTGAAGGGAGCTCTGTAAGGTGCAGTTGAAGGTGCTGTAATCAGATGGCACCAAATAATCTGATACATGGAAGTTGGATGAAGGGTGGTTACTCTGGTTATATTTGTTTTTTTTTTATCAGCAATGAATTAATGAAATAGAACGGGACACTTCAGGGGTGTCCCAACCCGTATACAAAAAGTGTTCAAAGCTTAAGCATACAACTATATATGACAGAATATACTACAGCAGTGAGTACACAACTTAGCTATAAGAAAAACCCCTGCCCCACCTCAGGCGTGATCCACTTGGAAAAACTAAGAAAATGACCACTGCATAATTGCTTCAGAGTTGGATGCAAGTCTCCCACCGAAAGCCATAGGCACTTTCAGTTTCTTAGACCAGAAAAGCATCATGGACCCATTCACTTTTTACCACATTTTGCTAACAGATTCTACCTCCACGTTCAGCACAGTGTCCGTGTTGCACCCTGAGAATTGAGTGTTGCTGCTATGATTACAAAGACCTGCCATAACACATGTGAAAAGGCAACCAAAGCGTTCCTACTTCGTGATGCCCCTTACTGCACCCAAAAGCTGTGACACCATCAAAGCCTTTTCACCCATTCGGTCCAAGACCTTGCTTCAGCAAACCAACCTTACAGCATCACCATTCCGCCCCACCCACCTAATGTAGCATTTACTGCATACCGTTCCAGGCCATCCCTACCCCATCTAGCAGCATCAGCTACCCATACTATCACTCCAGTCCATTGCACCATTCACCCCAGTGAGCCCAACGAGTGTCCAAAGCCATGTCCATAACCACGTCCAGCATCTAAAACTCCTCCATTCCACCTATAGCTCATAACTGCAGTTTTGAACAAAACACCGATTGGGCCGTGAGTACCAAACTATAAACAACAAAAGTGTACCCTTTGTAGCTCTGTACATCCTTCTGTGCACAAGATCATCATCAGGACCTCCTAACATTCCTATACCATATATCTTCACTTATAACTCTTGATACAAAGCATTGGGTTTAAAACCCAATCCACAAAAGAGTAGTTGAACTTGTGTGCCTTGTTCTTCATCCATAACCAAGATTTAAGCTGAGCTTGTTGAAACATCTCTTCTGCATCTGCAACCCCTTGTTTGAACACAATGAAGTTCCTATGCTCCCAAATACTTCGTATAATAGCTACCCAAATACCTTTCCAAACCATGTCTTGTTTGTTGCTGGCCTGAGTCAACGTAAAGCTTTCAAAGTGATTTTTTAAGGCATTATGTTGTACGGATAAAATACCAATCCATCTATAGCATAATTCCCACACACGCACAGCCACATCACACTCTAGAAACAAATGGTGACAAGATTCAGCTTTAGTTTGGCATAAAACGCACAGCGTTGATTCCATCGTCACTCCCCTCCTCTCCAAAGACTCTCTAGTTGGTAATCTGTCCAACAAGGCCCTCCATGCAGTGATCGTGACAGCGGGAAAAGCCTTGGCCTTCCACAATAGTTTAAAGACTTCATTATGGGTGCCATCACCTCTCTTAGTTAGGCTTGCATATGCTGTTTTTACAGAAAAACACCCCTTTTCATTGATCCCCCACACCCGAATGTCTTGCTCCTGCCTTTTAACATTCGCCCTAGATATGTGTATTATTAGGTCCGTTTCCAACACTGATTCCCACTCGAATCTGGCACGCCTCCACCTTAAATTCCATCGCCATTCTGACCCTTCCCACTCACCTACTTCTTTCACTGTCTGGCCCTGATTACAAGATATAGAATACAGCCTGGGGAATAAAGATTTGAGGTTGGAATTTCCAACCCACACGTCCTCCCAAAAATTTACTTTTTCACCGGATCCTAGGATCCATCCCATTTCGGCTTGGAACCATCCGTCTCCTATTCCTTCTGTGCATACTTTATGAAGATCCCTCCACCACCATGACTGTGATTTAAGAGAGGATTGCATAACCTCGCCTCCTCCATCATATTTCGACTCCAAAATGTCCTTCCATCTTCCTTTCTCATCCGATAGCCAACGCCATCTCCATTTGGCTAACAAAGCATAGTTGAAGTCACGTATGTCTATGATACCCAGTCCTCCCTCCTCTTTTGGTTTACACACGTTTTTCCAACTTACCCATGATATCGGCCTTTTTTCCTTCCCCCAACCCCACAGAAATCTCCTTTGGATACTAATAATGTTCTTGCAGACTGAGACCGGAGCTCTAAACAAGGATAAGTAGTATAGGGGTACGGCATTAAGAACAGATTTGATGACACAAATTCGGCCTGACATTGATAAGAATCTCCCTTTCCACGTGCTAAGCCGAGCTTCTAACTTGTCAATGACTGGCTCCCAAAATTTCTTCCTCCTTGGGTTGCCTCCCACCTCGATTCCAAGATACTTGAAAGGCACTGTCATCTGATCGCAGTTCAAAGTCTTCATGTAACATATGATATTGTTCCTTGGCACATTAATGCCTGCAAGCTTGGATTTATGGAAATTAATCTTAAGACCAGAGGCTATCTCAAACCCTCTGAGAATAGCCTTTAAAGTCACCACATTACTAAAGGAGTCCTTGCACATAAACAAAGTGTCGTCAGCAAATTGTAAAATGCTTAACTCGACCTCTTGTCTACCAATCCTAAGACCGGATAGTAGATTTGCCTTCACTGCTTGCCTTACCAACCCAGCCAATCCTTCCGCAACAATCAGAAAAAGAAAGGGAGCTAGTGGGTCTCCCTGTCTCAACCCTCTCTTAGGTTGGAATTCTTCTGTCGGGCTCCCATTCACTAATACTGAGATAGAGGCGCTTTCTAGACAACCTTGAATCCACCTGATCCACTTTCTATGAAACCTCATCTTATTCAGCATATCATAGAGGAACTCCCATCTAACCGAGTCGTAGGCTTTTTCGAAATCCACCTTTAAGCATAGCCCACTTTTCCCACATCTTCTGATGTCCTCAATCACTTCGTTAGCCATTAACACGCTATCTAAAATCCCTCTGTTCTTCAGGAAGGCCGACTGACAATCATCAATAACCGTAGGCAAAACTTTCTTGATCCTTTCAGCCAACACCTTGGATATAATTTTGTACATAGCCCCTACAAGGGAGATTGGTCTGTACTGATAAAGAAGAACATGATTCTTTACTTTAGGGATAAGTGCAATGAAGGACGCATTGCACCCCTTCGGTATACGCCCTGTTTCATGAAATAAGTTCATGACTTCCATGAAGTCACCCTTCACGAACTCCCATCCCTTCTTTAAGAAGTTGAAGTTAAACCCGTCAGGTCCTGGGCTTTTTGAGCCTTCACATTGCCACACCGCCTCCCTCACTTCCTTCTCAGTGAATCCCTCTACCAGGCTCAGATTATCTGACATAGATAGGTACTTGAACTCAACTGCATCAAGTCTAACCCGTAAGTCTTTTGTTGCTTTGAACCTATTATCAAACAACCTTCTTGCTTCCGTTCGTACTGTGCTAGGCTCCTCACACCACAGGCCCCCAACCTCAGCACCCTTCACTTCATTCCTTTTTCTCCTTCACCTCAGAGTTGAGTAGAAGAATTTTGTACATGAGTCCCCGTTCTTGAACCACCTCACTCTAGACTTCTGACGTAAAAGAGAGTCTAGCTTATTATCAATCTCCTTCAGATGACCCACTAAGTCGATCCTTCTCAGTCTCTCACTTTCCACAAAGTTGCCATTACAGTCTTGGCAATCCAAATCCTCAATCTCTTGTAGAATCCTCTTCTTTTTCGTCTCCATATTGCCAAAAGTGTCCCTGTTCCACACTTTTAAGTCCCCCTTCAACCATTTCAGTTTATCTTTAACCTTCATGAAGCTATTCCCTTGTGCTGGATAAGCCGACCATCTGTCCTTCACCATCTTCATAAATCCTTTCTCAGACAACCAAGCGTCAATTGTTTTAAAGGGTTTAGGGCCCCAATCCTTATCCACGGATTTTACTACTAAGGCACAATGATCAGAGACTTCCCTGCGTTGCACATACTGTTTGCAGCTTGGCCAAATATGCATCCAATCTTCGGATACCAATACTCTGTCAAGCCTACTCTTGGCCATCCCATTGGAATTGAACCATGTGAAGTTCTTCCCGACATAAGGTAACTCAATTAGCAGGTTGGTGTCAATAAACCGGTTGAAATCTCTTATTTCGCTTGATTGAGACTCCCTTTCCCTTGTTCCTTTCCTTTCGCTTAGGATTCTAACAGCATTGAAATCGCCAAAAAAACACCAAATCAAATCTTGATAAGCCAGTTTGATGCGTGTCAGTTCCCCCCACAACACCTTCTTCTCCCTCAATGAGCATGGGGCATAGACATTTACCACCCCACACCTACAATTAGCTTTAACGTGCAGTCCAAAGACGAATATAAACCCCTTCCCCATCACATGACTATCATAGATGAAAACATCTTTGTGCCACATCGAGAGCAAACTTCCTCCCCCGTTGTCCCCTTTGTAGTGTAACCATCCAACTTTGTTATCCCCCCAAAGCGAGTAACATTTGGCATCCGAACACTGCATTGCTTTAGTTTCTTGTAAACAAACAAATTCTGCTCCCTCCCTAGATATGAGATGATTCAAATACCTAGCCTTGGTACCACCCCCCATTCCTCTAATGTTCAGATTTATAATTATCATAGCAGAACTTCCCTATCCCCCTCCTTAGCATGTTTCACCTCCTTAGTATCCCTCTCTTCCAAACCCACGTATTCTTGGACAACTTCCTCTTCATCCCCATGGCAAACAAGCCCTGTTAGTTTTCCCACCTCCCACAATTGTACTGGTTCCGCCCCATGGACTTGTTCACAAAGACGGTAATTGCAATTATTTATGTCACCATCCGAGATTGAGGCAGAAATCTTACCTTCTTGGTGATGTTTACCAGGGCCTACCAGGGCTTGTTTCTCACTTAGTCTTGCAGACCGCCTCCTTTGGATTGATGCTGAGTCCCCCAGTTCGGTAAGCCCCTTCTCCTTGCGTTGACGAATTGGGGATTTACTCGGGCCTGTGATTCGCGCCGTAAAATCCCCTGATTGGTTCCCTTTTCCAGAGTTATCACCTTCCTCGTATCTAAAAAGTTCATCTTCTTACATAATCCCGTATTCATCCTCCTTCTCACTCGCCGCACCATTCACTGCTTGTGCGCTTCCTCCCCTAGGCTCTTCGGTGTGCGTATGGCATTTTTCGACATCATCTCCTTCGCGTTCGTTCGGTTCTGTTCGTGCCCCCTGTTCCCCATACACCTGGGATTCACTTTCTTTCTCTCTCGCGCATATCTCCATATCGGTTCTTGGCCCGTCTTCGTAGTCATCAGAAACTTCGTTCGGTTCTGTTTGTGTCCCCTGTTCCCCACACATCTGGGCATCACTTTCTTCCTCTCTCACGCAGATCTCCATATCGGGCCTTGGCCCATCATCATAGTCATGAGCAACTATGGGGTCCCTCCCAACGCCAAATTGGGCCTCCAACATTCCATCTTGGCCCTGCCCATTACGGTTGACTGAATAAAAAGTAGACTCGATATCTACAACCACTTTTGCCAGGTCAGCGTGTACAGGGCTACAACTATAGGCAGGGACGTGTTGAGTGAAGAAGGAGGAGTAAATCTTGGCCAGGAACCTAATTCTAAGGGGATGTTGCGGTGTTGTGTGGTGTGATGCACCCTTTTAGTAGGTGCAGGTTAGTTATGCTATCACAAGTTTTGCAAGAGCAGTTTGTGTGCCTAATTTGAAGGCGCAGTTTTGTTGGTTTTTTGCGAGGTATTCTCAGTTTTCAAGCCCATGCCTATCTAGGATTAGGGAAACAAACCCTTTGTTATGCGTTATCTTCTGTATCATCCTAGTTTATTAATTTTGGTTTTATGTAGGAAGCATGAGGGAAGAGCGTTGTTATAGTATAAGGGTTGTCTCAAATTTAATTTAATTATTTTTTGGCTGATAAAAAAAAAACAAAGAAATATTAATATAAATAAGAAAGATATACTAACTCAGTACTCATACTTTGGCTACGATGTTAGGAGATTCACCGGCATAAACAGTGCACGACCTTTTACTTCCAAAAATGATCATTCTAAAGTCACTTTTTTTTTTGTCTTGGTTGTTTGCGAGGAACACGTTTAATTTAGTAATTCCAGGTGATTTCTTGATTTTCTTCACAGAAAATAGCAATTCAGATGAATCAGTGCTTTCACCCTTGAAAACGTTGCATCTCCCATGCAACGACACAGTCTGCATAAAAATTAAGAATAATAACATCCTGGTTAGGTTAGTGGCTAGAATGAAAAATTTAAGCAGAGATTATTTTTGTAGGTGGGCGAATATTAAAGTAATAAAGCTAATTAATTGGAGAATGGGTATAGTTGATGCATGAGGAACCACCTTACTGTATAGAGTGACGATGGGGTTTTCTGCATCATCGTATAAGACACGACGGTTGTGAAGTGTGAAAAAAGTATCGTCAGTATAAAAGAGACGATCATCCTTTTCATTGTAAGTGGCTCCTTCCTCAGTATTAATTTGTAGAGTGACAGAGTGAGGAGCACAGTAGGAAGAGTTGATAACTGAGACTTGCTTTGCCATTGAAGAGGAAGGTGTTTTGTGGAACCAAACTGTCTTTATTTATGTGTTGTATATGGCAATTTATAGAGACACAATACCAGTCCCCAATTGCAGGTGTATGTATCAAACCCTAAGCCAAGAGCTTGACAACATTATTAAATAAAAGGTCACAAATAATACAACAACTAAATATTCCCTACCACAATTAAGTATGCACATAGAGATAACTTCGCTGATAAAAAAAATGCACATAGAGATATCAGCAAAAAGTCAACAGAAGAAATATTTTTTTTTATCAGAAAAAAGTCTACAGAAGAAAGTGCCTACAATCCATGATATAGCTGCGTGTTTTATGCGTGGCAGGAATTGATGTATGTAGGATCAATTATCAGGCAATGATATGTGTTGTTTATGGAGATTAAGAGAACTTTGATTGCATCACATGTGTGTTATGAGGAGAGATAAATAGGGTTGGATTATTTTGTAACTGGAAAACCAACTAACACATGATTAGTCTATTTTTTGTAAATTTGTATATAAGAATTTGATTATACTATTTTTTTTATATAGAAATTTATTTGCTTTACTTGCTGATAAAAAAAAATTGTATATAAAAATAATAAAATAAATGTATTCCTTAAAGACTTATTTTAATGTATTATTATTTTCTGATAAAATAAATAAATATATTTAATTAAAATGATTTTAAACGATTTAATCATATACTTTAAATTATCTAAATATTTACTTATATGGATTAGTCCGTTTAAAACAATTTGAAAGATTTTCCTAGTAGTTTATTTAAAATTTCAAACAATTTCTTATTTTTTTCAATCTTATAATTTAATATTGCAGATAAATATATAACTTTTCCTATAATTCTCAAAATTATGTTTTTATAAATTTGAAACAATAATCTAAAATTTTAACAGTGGATATGGAAAAGAAGAAAACGAGGAGAAGACTTGCCTAAGAGGATTTGTTTTTTCGTCTACAGTTGAACCACATACACTTTTGGTCGTCTATTGGAGTACAATGAACTTGGTGTTTTCAGTTTCTCCAAACCAATTCGGTGACATAAAATAGTATTTGATATGTTTAATCACTATCTGAAACTATTCTTCTAATTTGCAAGTTGGTACTGGTTTATTCTTCTAATTTATTTTATTCTATTATTTACTAATAAAAAAACATATTACTGATAAATCATTATAAAACATACCCACCACTGATTAAAAACATACTTTGATAAAAAATAAATGTCAACTTTCGAATTGATCTGACAATGAGAGTTAAAGATGATGTTTATAAAAAAAATATTGTATTGTGCCGTAAGTCACTTCTTTTTGTGGGGAATTAATAAGGAGGGGTTAGATCTTAGAGAACATCACATTAAAATTTATTTGATTTAGATTTTTTTATAAAGGAATTAATACCAAATTTTTTTTATCTATAAGTCCTTTATTTACCGAAAAAATGTGATTGTTAAGAGAATATGATAAATTATTAGGCAGTCATCCTCGTGATGACATTAGGTTAATTATGTCATTAAGTATACATAAGTGATAAAAAAGAATGAGAAAAAAAAAATTTAGATTGAGAAAAATTGAGTTGATTTATATTTGTAACAAATGTGATTATGCGACTGAAAAGAAATAAAAATCAATAATATATTATATGATTAATTATTTTGAAATCTCGTCAATTTTTACTGATGATATTAATGTTCTGATCTCAAGATCTTAAGTCCCTTAAGATAATATTATTACGGTCAATCACCATATTCGATGTATTGTCTACTTTGAAGCTTAGAGCTCCATCACGATTTTGTCATTACACTAGTGCAGAAAAGTTCTTAGACTACGATTTTTTGAGCGATTTTAAAACAATTATCTATCAGCACATAGTCTATACTATTGGAGAATAAACAATGGTTGCAAAATCACCATTTATAAGTCACATCTAGACGCGATTCTTTTGATCAACCGTAGTGTATAACAAAAATCAAATATGACTATACAATACTAGGGAAGGGAATAGACGATGGTTATTATACAAAACCACCGTCTATTTCCTTCCTTGAGAGGTATAGATGACGGTTATAGGTCATAACTACCGTCTATTATGAGAGTTTTTTAGTCCATGCACTTCTACAAAAGACTCAGCTCCAACATCATGAATCATATTCTCCAATCGATCGTCATCTACTTCACCATGTACTGTATAATCCATGGTGGACTGAACCTATTCTTCGGATACGAAAAAACTTGGTAAATTTAATAATTCACCATGTCATGTCTATGTTGTATAAGATCGTAGAAACTCATCACATAGAAGGTGCTCCTTGATTTTGTTAACATCCAATCTCCTTCCGTTCAAACAATTAACACCCAGACACCTAAACTTTACTCCATCATGACCACTATTATTGGCTTTACGTTGCGCAAATTGTATAAATTTTTCTACTCCTCTTTCGTACTCATCACTTATGTGGACGAAATTATTATCCAATCTCAATCCATTATGTTCTGTAATGGTCATTGAGGTGTTCACTAATGCATGTGAAATCTCACATTTTTTTTATAGGTATGAACTTATCTCATTCAAGAAGATTCCCTTTTATTAATTTAATTGTACATAATTTTAGTCAGCATTCCTTATATTTAACAAAATTTCGGCAACATTTCGCATTGGTCTTCAGATAACACGAAATGAAAGTGGTGACACAAAATCTCCACAATCAAATATGCACTAAAAAACAACACGAAGTGCTATGAACCAAAATTATGTAAAATATATATGACATTTCAATTACAAGTTATGTACTATTGAACTAATAAAAATTATTGTTCTTCTCAAAATGTCCACCTGGACAATTCAAGACTCAATACAATTACTGTCCTAAAACCTCCTCTACTTTTTATAAAATGTTTTTAAAAAAAATTACAATTGGAGTAGTAGAAAAATACATGTATTAAATCTCAAACGGGAAATTAAGGGTCTCATACAGGAAACAATTGTCGAGGGTCGAACATCTTCGAACTCAATACCAAAACGTATCCCAGAATTATAAATATACATTCAATAGAATTATACATAATAAAAAATATCAATTAAAAATCAAAAAATTATTTATAATCTAATTACAAAATCTAATTACAAATTATTAAATTAATTATAAATACTAAATAGTATTACTCTAATTACAATGTAACAAACTAATAATTCTGTTATAATCTAACAATAACAAATTAATAATTTTATTCTAATCCTAAACCCTAACAATTAACATAATATAAATTAATAATAAATATAAATTATAATAAATATTAAATATAAAAATTAATAATACTAAAAAAATATTAAAATATTAAAAACACCAATCAACCTTGTGTGTGGGCAGAACCGATGGTGAAGGACAATGGTGGCGACGAGCAACGACAACGAAACGATGTTGGTAGCAAAGAAGCACAAAACCGTGGAGGAGCGAAGTTCACTAATGAAAGAGTGGCAGCGACAACAAAAACCAAAACCAATGAAACCAATAAGAGAAAGACAAAATAATAAGCAATAAAGAATGCAATGAGTGAAATTGAAGGAGGAAAAACTTACAATAGAGAATGTCATAATGGAGAAGAACCAAAGAGCAAGAGAGTACGCGAAAAGACAAACGAAAAACGAAAGCGTAAGTGGCGCACTTTGATTTAGGATAATAAAATGAGTCTAAAACGAAGGTTATTAAGTAAAATCACCGTTTTATACCAAAGCGCTTTGGTATAAAACGGTGATTGTAAGTGAAACCGTTGTTTTAAACCAAAGTAATTGGTAAACGACGGTTTTACTCACAATCACCGTTTTATACCTGTTTTAATTTTAAAATAGTTTTATTCATTCTATCCTTGGGCTGATCATCAGGACATTTCATGTCTTAACAATCATAATCGTAAGTAGTGTCACTATGAATGCGTAGTGTATATTAGGATTGACGAAGACATTGAAGCCACCATTATTCTCCATCTACATAAAGAAAGAAACATGCATATATTATTAGCATAATATATTTAAATTTACTACTTATCAAAAACAAAGAATTACTAATATATATATAAAAAGATATACTAACTCAGTACTCATACTTTGGCTACGATGTTAGGAGATTCACCGGCATAAACAGTGCACGAGCTTTTACTTCCAAAAATGATCACTCTAAAGTCACTTTTTCTTTTCTTTTTTTGTCTTGGTTGTTTGCGAGGAACACGTTTAATTTAGTTATCCCAGGTGATTTCTTGATTTTCTTCACCCAAAATAGCAATTCAGATGAATCGGTGCTTTCACCCTTGAAAACTTTGCATCTCCCATCAGTAAAAAAGAAAGAGGTGCTTTCACCCTCTTATAAAACTTTGCATGTCAATGATGCACACCATCAGATGTATCCACTTTCTCATAATTCAGTTACATCAAATACATTATGTTTTAAATTTTCAACTTCTAGAGGTCGTTCATTGACTTCCTTAACTTAGTAATCTTGTTCATAATTTATTATTTTCATTAGGAGAATTTTATTTGAATTACTTATTTTCACATATTTAAAATTGAGTGTGACTCGTCCAAAGCTCAAATTTTTCTATAGCATCTTTTTCAATCTTTTCTTTAAAAATGTGTAAGCTTTAGAGAAAACGGATAAACAGAGCAATCATTCATGATAAACTTGTTCAACCAAGTCTAAAACAAAGGATTTTACATCTTTCTTTTGGCCTAAATCAGGTTCAATAGAGATATATCCTATCAATTAAAGGTATTTGTCAGTACAACTTGTTTTCTTCTTCTTCTTGCACACCATCAGTCAAAAAGACAGAGGTGGAAATATTTTATAAGAGGAAAAATGATTATTTGAAGACCAATTTGAATTCCCCACAACGATGCATGAGTTTTATCCAATGATGTCCTCTACATAACACATTTCTTAGGAAACAGGGAAACACGCACGGGTCAGTAGGCAAAACAGAAGGATTAAACATCACAACCCACTTCGTTGTACCAATCAACAGAATAATCAAGTTGGTCTATATATATAATATATGCACATAGAATGAGATTAAGAGAGAGAGAACAAACCCCAGAACATGGCGTCCACCATCATGAACTGCCAGAGAAACTAGACTCATCAACCCTACGCTACCACTTCCATAGACCAACTATTGCAGCCCATTGTTTACTCCTACCATCTTTGGTTAGAACAATTACAGTTTTCTAATTGAAACCAAAAAGAAAGAAGGTCCTAAAGTTAGATGTTTTGAGACAAATAGTTGCAACCTTAAGCATCTGCCACATGAGACAGAGAATCTAGTCAAGGGTCCATTCCTGTGGGACATTAACTTCATGGCTCCCATTTTCTATATTTGATGAGACATATAGACATTTGGAGCAAAGAAACAAAAACATCTTTGTGAAATAGCACATTTCATCACAAATTAACACTTGAACTAGGGGTTTGGACTTAAAACAGGTTTTTTTTCCCTGAATTGTTTTAATCAGTGAACTGGCAGTTTGGTTATTAGGTAGGATTTTTGCCATTTCAATTCTACTTCTCTAAATAAATTCTGCATGGAAAACAGATATCACCTTTGAATTTAACAATGACGAATTCAAAATGTTGCCCCAAAATATAAAACCGTGAACATTGCAAAGAATGCTAGAGGAAAAACGCCTAAAACCCTAAAATCCTAAAAAAAACAATAAAAAAAATCATTCAAACAAATCTAACAACGCCAGAGGAAGAACGTAAGACAAAGACGGTGAGAGGAAGAACCTTAGACGAAGACGGTGAGAGGAAGAACGTGAAACACGCACGGTGAGGACGGACACGAAGATGGTGAGGACGCACAGTGAGAAATAAAGGAGGAAAAACACGAGGGAGAGTTAGTCTTGTAGAGGCGGGAGAGCTTATGCATTTTTCAAAAGAGAGGAAAGAAGAAATCGTGTTCCCAATATTTTTTTTTTTAATAATCTATTATAAAGTCACATTTAGAAAATTGTTGCTTAAAGTATCAACGGTTTTATATCCGTGGCTTTAGGTGTCAACGGTAATAAGAACAGCATGGTTAAGTTAGAGGCTAGAATGAAAAATTTATAACTGGAGATTATTTTTGCAGATAGGCGAATATTTAATTAACTTGAGAATGAGTATTGCTAGATGCATGAGCAACCAAACCTTATTGTATAGAGTGACGATGGGGTTTTCTGCATCATCATGTAAGACACGACGGTTGTGAAGTGTGAAAAAAGTATCGTCAGTATAAAAGAGACGATCATCCTTTTCATTGTAAGTGGCTCCTTTCTCAGTATTAATTTGTAGAGAGATAGAGTGAGGAGCACAGTAGGAAGAGTTGATAACTGAGACTTGCTTTGCCATTGGAGAGGAAGCTGTTTTATGGAACCAAAGTGTCTTTATTATTTATATGTTGTATATGACAATTCACAGAGCAACATACAAAGCAAATTATTCAGGTTTACCAATACTAATCCCAATTGCAAACGACTAAGCATTATTAAACAAAAGTAGCACAAATAAGACAACCAAATATGCCCTTCCACAATTAAGTATGCACATAGAGATAATAAAGTTTCTTTTTTTTTTATCGGCAAAAAGTCAACAGAAGAATCTATCATCCATGCTGCATGTTTTATGCGTGGCAGGAGTTGATTTCTGGATAACAATTATAAATGCCAAAATATGTCAATTATGTGGCAATGATGTTGTTTATTGGAGTTAATGGAATTTTGATTGCATCAAATGTGCTCTCAGTGGGGGAGATGAATAGGGTTGGATTATATTGATCAATTTAACATATTTAACTAAAATAATTTAAAATTTAAACGATTTAATCCTATACTTTAAATTATTTAAATATTTACTTATACAGATTTAGTTATAAGGGTTTATCATTCTTTAAATAACACATATTTAATTATTCATTATTACTTATAAAAAAAAACTTATACAATATATCTTAAATAATTTGAAAGATTTTCCTAGTAGTTTATCAAAATTTAAAACATTTTCTTAATATTTCAATCTTGTAATTTAGTACTGGAGATAAATATTATAATTATCTCAAAATTATGTTTTTTTTTTTAATTTCAAAAATTTGAAACAATAATCTAAAATTTTAACGTGGAAAAAGATGAAAGCAGAATGCCCGTGTAGTTCCTTGTTGGCTTGGTGTACCAGCCCCATCAAGAGATAGGTTGTGTTGGCACCAAATTTCTTGCTCCAACATATTACCGTATCCTTATTCACTCCAGCATATAACCAATAATCTGCCTTTGTTGATCACTTGCTGCTCTTTTGTGTTTGCTGCTATCTTCCTTGCACTTTCCAACCTGTGCCAACGTTCAACTAGAAACTGCCTCTCCTCATACACTCCCTTTCCTCCTCCTAGCATTTCCTTCTCTGCCTTCATTCATTTCCTTTTTTTTGTCCCATCCATAGTAAAAGTCTTAAGTAACACTTGTTATTATGTTTAAAAATTTCACTACGCTATTACTAAGATTAGCATTATGACACCCTCCATTCCTTAACAAATTTGACTTTAGCTAGTTATTACATGGTTTCAACTGCAGATATTGAACCAGGGGCATATGCTATTATCTACTTCCAGAAAACTAAACCAGACCAGTCCTAAAATTAAGAGTTCACTTTGACTTTTAATATTTGTTCTTAGTGAATTTTTTAAAGTGAATATAAGTTAAAATTAGTTAACATTTCAATTTAACCACATTAAATTTCTTTGTACGTTTTATTTTGTTACTCCTTTTGTTTAACCTTTTAACTGTTCTTGCAAGTTCTTCGTTATCATTTATTACTCATTTGTAGGGATAGATGGTGTAATGAATTTGTGAGCTAATTTCTAACAACTCCAATGAAATTGGAGAGAAAAACTCACCGCCACAAATGAGACATAAAGATGGAAGCACAACACAAAGATGGTCAACCACAAATGCATAATCGTTGTTGTCGCTGCTGGAGAAGGAGAGAAAATTCATAAACTTGTGTGCCAAAAATATAGGAAGTAGAAGCATTGTGTATGTTTTAAATAGTTTTACGTCGGACTCTCAAATTCTATGTAAAATTGCTAATTTACATCAAATGATGTAAGTTTTTTATGTAAATATGGATATTTATATTGGATCTTAACATTAACATGTGTGACATAAAAATGAATGTTTACCTTGAATCTATATTTGAAATATTTACAAAAACCACCACCACATTTTTTTAAAATTGTATATTTCGACATTTAATGTCAAAATGGTGAGTAATTGGCACATTTTGCACTAGTGAGAGAGGGTTGAGGATTTTGGTACTATACAAAGAATAAAAAGAGTTCCTGCTATTAGGAGACGTCATGAAGAATATTTATATAAAAAAAAATTGATGCTTTCAAAAGGAGAAGGAGAAGAAAAACCGCACAAACTCTAAAATTTAAGGAAGAAAGATGATAGAGTAAAGTAGGATTTTTTTTTAACAAAAAATTAAATGAATTAAAAAAGAAATATTTAAAAAAAAATCCAGAAACCATCTAAAAGATTATTCTTACTAAGGCATACCTACTTTGCTTACAATACAACAATCCAACCAAGTCCATAAATTTGGTCTGAATGTTCCACACTAACACACCTGCTGCTCCCTGTTTTTACTCCAAGACTACATCAATTCCAAAAAGAAAACCTTGTAAAAGAGAATATGCTAACAACCTTGTAGAAGAGAATATAGCAGCATTTGGCAACGGTAGACTTAGGTAAAGGCTAGTGAGTAAAGTAGGATATTATTTAGTTTTGTTTTAATGAGTACAATGCATAGTTAATCAATGAATAAGATAATGAGTACAATGCATAGTTAATTTTCAAAAAGTTTTATTTTATACGAGCTTCATGCGTTAAATATATTTTTCCTTCATTTACTTTTACATAAAATTAGTTTTCATCTTTATTATAAATTTTTAATATAAATTTATTTGTCACGTAAAAATATTTACAAGAATCCATTTTAATAGTGTACTTATTACAAGTACTTAAGGGTTCTAAAGTTTAAATTAAGAATAAAAATCAATTTTAAGATATTTAACTCTTTTGTTTATAGATTTTTTTTTATCAACAAAGAATAAAATTGAATTAACAAGATACTACAGGGTATTCAAATGATGTAGAGACCTCTTTAGAGGGTCTCATATGTTAGCAACAACCCATAAGCTACCGCAGTAAAAGCTATCACAATAAAAGCTGTTTATTGCATAAAATGCATAACAGCTGCATCAACTATGCTATAAGCCCTCTGGATTGGCCAACTCTTTCACACCAGAATCTCCAAAATTCTAGAAATTCTATATTTCTAATACTGTAATAAAAATAATTATGTGGCTCCCTTTCAGAGCATTCCTCTGCTTCTTTGACTATGGTTCACCCACGTATCAAAATACCACCTTGCCATGCCACCTTTTCTCATTCCGTTGGCTCCAGAACCTTCCAACATATTCAATTCCAATACTCTCATCCTCCACAGTATTAAAGCGTCTAACTATGCTTGCTCAAAACTAGACCCATCCAGCATAGACTACATTAACTTCCAATCCACCAGAACAAACCTTCCACCCTTTCATGTCGCAACTCTTTTTTAATCATCCATCTCTCAGAATTGCTATGCGGCACAAACCATACCAAGGGTTGGCACTCCAATAGGATCAACACCTTAAGTACATCTCAATAGCCAACGTACTACTTCTGCCCCACAAGACCAGCAACCAACATACTATTTCTTAACAACATCCTCAACCAGAACTTAGGTCTCCTATAGCTTAGAAGAACTCACTAAGCTTCACGTGAATCATAACGCATTTTCCTACTTCCTCATCCACCCCTGTAGAAACAAGAATTTTGAGTAAGGGTAACCATTGAGATAGATGTTCCACAGAGCAACGCTTCAGCGTACAGCCAACCACAAAGACACTCCTACACTCCTGAACACAACAGAAAAACACACTGTGCACCTCCTACCCAGACCCTCCTAGCCATCCTTCCCTGCCATAGCCCCTGGAAAAGGAGCCTACAGGACTCACTCATTTACAGTTGCTGATGCACAGAAGGGGGTTCATCACCCATTCAGCAAAGGAGAAATTAAAGTGTTTTGACTTGTATTTCAGCCATAACCAGTTGGGCATTATGAAGGACTTCTTCCGCATCTGCTACACCTTGGTTGAACACAGCATGGTTTCTATGCTCCCATAAACACCTTACTATAGCAACCCACACTCCTTTTCAGATCAAATTTTGTTTATTATTACTTTGAGGCAGATGAAAACTCTCAAAGTGGGTCATAAACTGGTTATGTTGGACAGACAAAATGTCGTTCCATCTGGAACACATGTTCCAGATTTGTACTGCAATATTGCATTCCAGGAACAGGTGTTGGCACGATTCCTCCGTCCTCTGACACAGAGGACACACAGTTGTGTTCAATAGCAACCAAATGATGGATTTGTATCTTCTTTGCGTTTTTGAGGTGAACTAGCGGAAGCTCCATGGATTGTTGGCGAAACAAGGCTCTCCTAAGAGTTGTGATAGCCTTGGAGATGCATGAGAAGTATGAAGAGTAGGAGTGGTTCGGCCAACTCCCTTTGTAGGTGAAGGTTTGAAGATTAAAAGCCTATTCCTAAGAGAGTTTAGGCAAGGAGTGAGAATGACACAATTTTGGCAGCATTTCACTATTCAATTAATCTTGCAAATACATGAGCCAAACCTTCTTATTTATAGTGTTTAGAGGGCTGGAAATTCAAAAGAAAGTGGAGGGAAATTCAAATGAGCCAATTCCTAGTCACAAGGAAAGTGTGACTTGGTTTCTTTTTTTTTTTGCACCTCCTAAATCTACACCTACACCTTCTTTTTATGTCACATGGAAGGTGTGGCTTAGCTTTATACATTTGCACCTCTTATATTTATATCTACACCTCCCTTTATGTTCTACTAAAAATACTCAAAAGTAATTACAAAAGAAAGACATCCAATGATGCTTAGTTAGCCCGTATCTTCTATTTGTTGGGCTTGAGCTGAAGCTTGAACTTGTATTTGGGCTTGGGCTTGGGCTTTTTCTATCATGGGCTTGGGTCTCTTCCATCATGCCATCCCTCTTGAAAAGGATTTGTCATCAAATCCAATGCTTCTTCTTCATCATCATTATGTGGATGTATGTGGCTGGTTGGTTTCCATCACCTTTCCTGTCCAAACTCTCCCTGGTAGGTAGTCTACCAAGCAGTGCCCTCCAAGTTGTGATCAAAACATTCGGGAACGCCTTTGCCTTCCATAAGTACTTAAAAGCATCGTATTGTGGTCCCCTATCAAGCTTATCAAGGTAATCATAAGCTGAACTCACTATAAAGCATCCAGATTCCTCACAAGACCATACTTGGACATCCTTCACGTCCTTAGAGACAATGGCCCTAGATATTTGCATACCAAGCTCCAGCTCCATCGGGATTTCCCATTCAAAACGGTCTCGCCTCCACCTTAATGACCACTTCCATACCGAATCATCCCCCCTTCCTACCTCCTCCACTCTTTGACCTTGGTTCAACGACAAGGAAAACAATATAGGGAACATCGATTTAAGGTTGGCATTTCCTTCCCAAACATCCTCCCAAAACCTTACTTTATCACTACTCCCCATTTTCCAGCCCAGCACTTCATGAAACCATCCATTGCCTCCTCCCTCCCCACAAACCTTTCTTAAGTCTTTCCACCACCAGGATTGAAGTTTGACTGGTATTTGGGCAGCACCACACTCCAACCCGTACTTAGAATCCAAGCAGTCTTTCCACTTCCCTTTCTCGCTCGAAATACAACGCCATCTCCACTTGGCTAATAGCGCAACATTAAACTTAAGGATGTCTCTTATACCTAACCCTCCTTCCTCTCTTGGTTTACAAATGGTTTTCCAACTTACCCATGATATCGATATGTTCTCCATTCCCCAACCCCACAGCGGCAAGGCCGAAATAACAGATTTTATTAAACAAATTCTACTTGCCATAGATAAGTTTCTCCCCTTCCACACACTGAGTCTCGACTTTAAGTCATTTAACATAGGCTCCCAGAACTTCATCTTTCTTGGATTGCCTCCCACTTCTAAACCCAAATACTTAAAAGGGACACCCATATGTGCACAGTTCAGAGTCTTAGTGTAGCAATCTAAGTCTCTTTGGATGACATTGATGACTGCTAACTTCGACTTATGGAAGTTGATCTTTAAACCCGAAGCCAGCTCAAAGCCCCTAAGAATAGCCTTGAGAGTGACAACATTGGCATAGGAATCCTCACAAAGGAACAAAGTATCGTCTGCAAACTGAAGAAGACTCAAATCAACCTTCTTCCTACCGATTTTAAGGCCATTAAACATATTAGCCTTCACAACTTGCCTTACTAGCCCTGCAAGGCCTTCTGTAACCACTATAAAAAGGAACGGTGCTAAAGGGTCACCCTGTCTCAACCCTCTAGACGGTTTAAATTCCTTCGTAGGACTCCCATTTATGAGAACTGACACCGTAGCACTTTCCAAACACCCTTTCACCCACAAAATCCACCTATTATGAAAACCCAGCCTCTGAAGCATATATCATAAAGGAACTCCCATCTAACTGAGTCGTACGCTTTTTCAAAGTCTATTTTTAAGCATAATCCGCTCCTCCCTCCCCTCTTCAAGTCCTTCACCATCTCATTAGCCATAAGCACACTATCAAGAATACCTCTATTCTTTAGAAAAGCCGATTGGCTTTCATCAATCACAGACGCTAGAACTTTCTTGATCCTTTCCGCCAAAACCTTTGCAATAATTTTATACAAAGCACCCACCAAGGAAATAGGTCTATATTGGTCAAGAGTGGACGGGTCCTTAACTTTGGGGACCAAAGCTATGAATGAGGCATTACAGCCTTTGGGTATAAAACCAGTTTCATGGAAAATGAGCACTGCTGCCACTATCTCTTCTTTTAAGAAATCCCAACTATTCTTGAGAAAGTTGAAGTTGAAGCCATCAGGACCTGGACTCTTTGTACCTTCACACTGCCACACCGCATTTCTTATTTCTTCCTCAGTAAACTCAGCTATTAAGCTCATACTGTCTTCAGAGGAGAGGGTTTTGAACTCAACCCCATCCAGCCTCACACCAAAATCCTTCGTTGATTTAAATCTGTTTTCAAAGAGCTTCCTTGCTTCTAGACGTACAGTACCGGGTTCCTCACACCATTGGCCCCCAACCTCCACACCTTTCACTTCATTTCTATGTCTTCTCCATCTCAAGGTTGAATGATAGAACTTAGAGCACGAGTCTCCATTATTAAGCCAGTTTACTCTAGCTTTTTGGAACATAAGAGAATCAAGCTTCTTATCTATCTCTCTCAAACTACAAACCAGCTCACACCTCTTCACCCTACCAGTAACCGTAATATCACCAGAGCAATCTTGGCAATCAAACTCCTCAATTTCCTGCAGGATCTTCTTCTTACTTGAGACAATATTACCAAACACATCCCTGTTCCAGGTTTTTAGATCACCCTTCAGCCGCTTCAACTTCTCTTTAAACATATGGAAGTCACTCCCCTGAACCGAGTAGGAACACCATTTATCCTTCACCATTTCACAAAAACCCCTCTCCGACAACCAAGCATTGATTGATCGAAAGGGCTTTGGCCCCCAGTCTTTAAGCAAAGACTTCACCACAATGGCACAGTGGTCCGACACCTCCCTTCGTTGCACATACTGCATGCACATGGGCCAACAATCTAACCACTCCTCAGTAATAAGAACTCTATCCAGCCTACTCTTTGTCATACCATTAGAGTTGAACCACGTGAATTTCTTGCCCACAATTGGTAGATCAAACAAAAGGTTTGAATCAATGAACCTGTTGAACCCTACGATCTCACTGGACTGGTCTTCCCTATTCGTTCTACCCTTCCTTTCATTACGACTTCTAATGGCATTGAAGTCACCACAGAAACACCATACCATATCTTGCGAAGAAGCTTTCACATTAGACATCTCCTCCCAAAGCATCTTTTTGTCTCTTAGGTTGCAGGCAGCATAAACATTTACTATTACACATTTGACATTAGCTTTGGAGTAGGTTCCGAACACATCAATGAACCCTTTTCCCATCAAATGACTGTTGTAACAAAAAGCCTCCTTATGCCACAACGATAACAAACCACCACTTCCAGTAACCCCTTCATAATGTAACCAACCAATATTGTTGTCCCCCCACAGAGAAAAGCATTTAGCATCAGAGAACACTTTTGACTTAGTTTCTTGAATACACACAAAATCCGCCCCCTCACTCCTTATAATATTACTCAAATACCTAGTTTTTGTATTTCCCCCCATACCTCTGATATTGAGATTCACAATTAACATAAGTTACCTTTCCTATTACCTTCCTTAGGACAGATCGCCACCCCCGCATCTCTTGCTTCCATACAGACATATTCATTGATGACCTCCTCTTCGTCTCCACGGCATGAAAAGCCAAATCTCTTGCCAGATTCCCATAATTTGGGTGATTTGTCCAGATTACGAGATGTCCTTAGACGTATGTTACAATTGCTGATGTCCATATCCAAAATTGAGGCGAGGGACAAGTCATCCCTTAAAATGGAAGTTTGAGCCTCCTTGGTCATCCTCGCGCCAATCCTTGCTTACCTCCTCGGATGGGAGTATGAGTCCCCTAGCACTGCCAACGCTTTCTTCTTTCTCCTCCGTGGTGAGGAAGTAGCAGCCCTTCTCACCTTTAATCCCCCCTCTTCTACTGAGTGTGAGGAAGCCTCGTCAAACCTTGTCGCTCCCATTATTCCATCGTCATCGTTAACACCTTTCATAGGCTTCACCATTTCCCCTTCGTACACATATGACGTCGACCATTTCTCTAACACAACTACTCCAGAGAAGCTATCTTCAGAGATGGGTTGACGTGGGGGAATGAGGTTCCGCACTAATGGGCCACCTGTTAAGCTCACCCCCCCTTGCAAGAGTTTCCAATAATACCCCTCGAGTCAAGGCCCACTTCTACTAACCTTTTCTCAAGCCCGCCACTATCCACTTCTAGAGAGTGGGCTTTCATCATCCTTTCACAGCCCGATCCCACATATAGTTCTTTTTTATTATTCACACATTCAACATCCATCACTAGGCGTGCCACCTCAGCTTGTATAGGGGCACTACGAGACACTACTCCGCAGACTTGATCAGAGGGAAAGATGTCAACCCCTACCGACACCTTCTGCTCCTTCCTTGCCAAAATCGTTATAGCTTCATGACTTTTCCCCTAACAACTTTTAAAATTCGAAATAGAGCCCACAATTGGCGGATTTGTCTTTTACGAACACTGTTCATCTTTTTCCTCCACCTCTTTTCCTGCCTTTACCCCTTTTGACCGGCAATAGTCCTCCCCCTCCCAGATACACAACTCCTCCATGCCCTTAGCAGCTGAGAAATTTGTTTCTTCTACAAAGGCCATATAAACCCTTTTTTAGTTTACAAACTTTTCCTGGTGGAATAGAAGTCAATCCAAGAGGAGCAACCATGTATACATCTTCTTTCAAATATCCATGTAAAAAGGCATTGTTTATGTCTAATTGTTTCAATTCCCAATTATAAATAGAAGTTAAAGAAAGAAGCAACCTTATGGTGGTCATCTTTGCTACTGGAGAGAAAGTATCAAGGTAGTAAATGCCTTATGTTTGTGTATATCCCTTTGCCACTAACCTTGCTTTATACCTTTCAATTGTCCCATCAGCCTTATATTTTATTTTGAATACCCATTTGCAACCTATGGCAGCTTTGTTCTTAGGCAGAAGAGCAGTCTCCAAAGTTTGATTTAACTCTAAAGCAGATATCTCACATTGTATAGCTTTTCTCCAACAGTCATGTTTCATAGCTTCAAAATAAGTGTTTGGCTCAACATGTGAAGAAAGAGACATAACAAAAGATTTGTAAGAAGGTGATAAATTACTATAAGACAAAACAGAATTCAAAGGATATTTAACTCTTGAAGATGCAGTGGAAACATTAAGATTACAATGATAATCCTTTAAATACTCAGGTGGTCTTTTTATTTTTGTGCTCATTCGAACAGATGGATCTGATTCAGAACTTTGTTCTATATCATGATTTTCATTGAGGTTTTGATCTATATGAGAACAATCTTCTTCTGAAACCTCAATTTCTGACTCACAATTATTATCACTGCTATTTTCAACATTATCACAAGGTGTATTATCACAAGGTGCAAGAATGACTTGTGATGGTTGACTTAAGACAGATTGATCTTCAGCAAACAAAATTTGATCATTAATGTCAGAACTGTTAGTTTCATTGCTAGTATCTTGAACCCTTTGGTATGGAAAAACATGTTTATAAAAGGCAACATCCCTAGACACAAAAATTTCTCTTAATTGAATATTCAACAAAATATATCCTTTTGTCCCTTTGAAAACCAATAAAAACACATTTTGATGCTCTTGGATCAAATTTTCTTCTATTTGTTGACAAAGTGCTAGCATAACATAAAGAATCAAACACCTTTAATCCATTAAAATCTGCATCAGTTTTGAAAAGCATTTCATGAGGAGAAGAATAGTTTAAAACAGGTGTGGGAAGCATGTTTATAATATGTGCAGCATGTATCACAGAATATGACCAATAAATTTTGGGTAAATGAGATTGTATCATAAGAGCTCTTGCTACATCTAATAAATGACCATGTTTCCTTTCAACTATACTATTTTGTTGTGGAGTATTGACACATGATGTTTGATGTATTATTCCTTTACTGACAAAAAAATTAGTCATGACAAACTCAGTTCCATTATCACTTCTTATTATTTTTATTGTTGTCTCAAACTGTGTTTGAACAAAAATAAAAAAATGTTCCAAAACCTTAACAACTTCAGATTTTTGTTTCAAAAGAAAAATCCATGTGTACCTCGAATAGTCATCAACTATGGTCAATAAATATTTATGACCATGAATTGATGGTATTGAATATGGTCCCCAATATCTACATGAATCAAATCAAAGCATTTTTTTGATTTAGATGTACTAATAGGAAAAGAAAGTCTTTTTTGCTTTACAAAATGACAAACATCACATACAAAAAGATTTGTTATATTTAACATAAGGAAATTTATTCTTGATAACATCAATACATTTATTTGAAATATGACCTAATCGAAAATGCCAAAGGGTTTCTAGATCACTAGCACTAACATTAACAGTATTGATGATGTGTGTAGATTCAAGGGGTTTAATTTGAAATTTTTGGTAAGATGGGATCCTGAGTATATAAAGTCTATCTTGCATCTTAGCATAACCAATTATTTTCAAGGAGTTTTTGTCTTGAATGTGACAACCATTAGAATCAAAGGTAAGAACACAAGATAGTCTATCAATCAATTTTGTTACTGAAAGAAGATTAAAAGTGAAGCAAGGAATATACAAAACATTGTTTATGACATGATTTTGATTGAGAAAAACACTTCCAGAATAATTGGCAATGACTTGATTTCCATTTGGTAATTTGACATAAATAGGATCAATTTGATGATACAAAATGAAGTAAGTTAAGGATGAACAAATGTGATAAGTAGCACCACTATCAATAATCCAAGAACTAAAAGAAGAAATAAAGTTATTACCAGTTTGTGTTGTCATGTTGGAAGGAATAACAAAGACTTGACTAGAAACATTGTCACTAGATTTGACCTGTTGTAAAAGAGCTAACAATGTTTGATATTGCTCAGGAGTAAAACAAATTTGTTGAGACTCCACTTCTGACTTTGAACCTTCATGATTCTGCTCATTATTGTTAAAATTTATATTGTGAAAGGTTGTATGACTCTGATGATGGTTTTGATTTTTAAATTTTAAATGAGGTGAAAAACCACGCTTTTTTATAGCATGTATCAATGGTATGTCCTGTCTTTCCACAATAACTGCAAATTTTGGAAGTATATCCTCCTCCATAGCTTCCTCTTTCATATCCACCACCCATGTCATAGGTTGTAGCATTGTTATTATAACCTCCTTTACTAGTAGCAATCATTGCCTTGGATTGATCACCAAAAACTTGTCACTCTTGTTGTGTAATGAGAGAGTAAACTCTATTCAAGGATGAATTATCTGATGAACTAACATGGTAAGGTGAACAAAGATCTTGTGAGGGATCAACAACTTCACCCATAGATAAATGTAGCAATCAGAGCTCTAATCAGAGCTCTGATACCATGTTACGAAATAGAACAGAGATGAACAAAAGAGAACAAAAGATGAACAAAAGAGTAAAAGGAAGGTAAAATATATAAGAATGAATATCTCTCTTTTTTTGTTATTGAAATCAAAACAAATGGTCTGAATATATACAAGTAGTACACTCATTCTAGGTTTAACTAAAGAGGAAAGAATCAATATTTAAATACTAGAATCATAACACACAAAGACAAAATAAAGGTTATTCACCTCTATAAAGAGAAACAATTGATAATTAGAAAAGACACCCAATTATTCTCCTCTATAAAGAGAAACAACTGATAATTAGAAAAGACACCCAATTAATATTAGGATCCTCCTATAACTCTTGTATCCGTATCATTTAATATCATTCCTCCGGAATGTTATGGTTGATCTTTCAAAGACCAGAAGTTTATCACGAAACTTAGTAAATGAGAGAGATGTTTGGTAAGAATGTCAAAAATTTAAAACCTTTTTGGAAGGTGAATTAGCCTAATAAGTTTTTGTTGGATATGATCACGAATAAAATGAAAATCCAACTCAAAGTAATTTGTTTGAGAATGAAAAATTAGATTAGTTGCTAGGAGAACAACACTTAGATTATCTGATTATATGTTTGGAACATGA
Source organism: Phaseolus vulgaris (assembly GCF_000499845.2). Taxonomy (NCBI): domain Eukaryota; kingdom Viridiplantae; phylum Streptophyta; class Magnoliopsida; order Fabales; family Fabaceae; genus Phaseolus; species Phaseolus vulgaris. Next base: position 8,738,398 of record NC_023752.2, on the reverse strand, counting down.
TCAATAATGCACAATTCACGTCATAAGGAGACAATCCAAGTAATATCAGTTAGAGTTGCAACTATGCTATGATATTCAACCTTTGTCGTACTTTTGGGCACAACACATTCTTTATGAGATCATCATGAAACCACATTTTGGCCAAGATATAAGATATATACAGTATAGTTGATTTTCAATCATCAAGATCACAATCCCATTTAGCATTAGTAAACCCAATGGTTGAGAAATTATTGGAAGGTTGAATAACAAGACCATAATAAATTGTTCAACCTAGATAACATAGAACATGTTTAAGGGCTTTCTAAAGATGTTATTGAGGTTGGTGCATATACTGAGACTTTATTAATATAAGAAGTTAATTTTGAACTTATAACAGTAACATATTGCAGAAGGAAAGATTTTAAACAATCGTAGAGCCATCTTGAGTGAGGTGTAGGGATGTTATCATTGGAGTAGTTTGAGGCTAAGGTTCATACATGTTCACTCTATAAAGAAGTTGTTCAGTGTATTTGGTTTGAAAAAGATTAATAGTGGTCTCCTTTGTTGTAAGTGGCATTAATTGTTCCATGAAAGAGGCTAGATGGGTCAGGTTATAATGGAATTGTGGTGTTTAAATTGTTATGCTCTTAAGTAGAAAGTGTTGTACCATGACTATCAATTATAACTTTTGACTTAGTGGTAAACGCTTGATCCAACAATTGGTATCTAAACTAAGGTCACTAGTTTGATTCATAGTAAGGCAATTGTTTAACGGGAGATTGTTGCAAGTTGCACAATTGTCCTGTGGCGCGGGTCAAATGGGCCAAGTCACAATCAAAGGGTTTGATTCCTATTAGGAAAATTATTGAAGGGGATATTGTTGCAGGTGGCATCAATTATTCTATGATGGAGGCTAGGTGGGTTAGGTTATTATCGAATTGTGGCAATTGGGTCTTAAGCAGAAAAGTTATAACTTTTGGTCAAGTGGCAAGCATTTAATCCAACATCCTTATTCCAACAAAATAAAGTAAAGGACTAAGATCTTTAAAAGCAAATCGGATATGCAGAAAAGTAATAAGAGATGATATTGCAATAGAATAATTATCAATTATAATGATATCATCAACATAAGTAGAGTTGAAACATAATTGAACCTCGTGAATAAGGAAAAGTCACTCTTCATAGCAAAAAAACCCATCAAGATAAGAGTGTGGCTAAGTTTATGAAATAACGCCCAATTGGTGTTTGTTTAAGATCATAAATGGCATTGTTCAACTTACAAACTTGTTGTGGATTTGATGAGATAAATCCTAGTGGTTGTTGCATGTACACAATTTCCTTTAAATCACCATGGAGAAAATCATTATTGATATCAACTTGGTGGATAGGTCATTTGCAAGACATTGCATGAGCAAGGATGATCCAAATAGTGATTGATTTAACAATTGGATTGAATGTGTTAGAGTAATCAAGACTAGGTGTTTGATGGAATCCCTTAACAACCAAGTGTGCCTTGTGTCTTTGGAAGGTGCCATATGCATTGAACTTGGTTTTGTATACCCATTTACAATTAATAAAATTTGAACCATATGAGAGGTTAGTGAGAGTCCAAGTTTTTTTTTTTTCATAAGAGAATTGTGTTCTAATTAAATTACTTTAAACTAGTTAGGATCAACTATTGCTTGTTTAAAAGTTGTAGGTTCAATGTAGTTATCAGAAATAGAAACATTGTAAGGTTTGGGTTTGAACATAACTGATTTGGCATGAGTGACCATTGGATGCACGTTGTGAGAAGGTGATGAGGAGGTTGTAGCGTCAAAAGTAGTTGTTGGAGTAGTTACAAGTAGATTAGACAAAGCAACAAAATTAGGAATAGGTGAAGACAAGGATTGAGTTATAACGGGAATATCTGGGGTTTTATCAAGTGTGGCAAAAACAACTTTAAACATGGTTAAGGGAAAAGGAGTTGAGGAAAGCATAGGCGAATTTGAATTGTGTTGTAGAAAAATATTAGCATTGGTGGAAAAAGGGGAAGCATTTTCATTAAAGACCATGTGTCTAAAAATGTAGGTACATCCACCTTTGGAAAAGGCAAACATAGCTTTTATAGTGATTACTATATCCAAGAAATAACCTTAGAAATCAAGTTTGTTCTTATTATAGTGGTGTAAGAAAAGGTAGCAAGCACAACCAAAAGTCCCTAAACTAGCATAATTCAATTTTTTTTAAAACAACACATGATTAGGAGATTTATTATTAAGAACAACAGTGGATAAAGTGTTTATTATATTAACAGAAATAGTAAAGCCTCTTCCCAAAAATTTTGTGGCATAGATGCACTAGCCAAAAGAGTCAAACCAGTTTCAGTGATATGTCTATGTTGACGTTCAATAGATCCATTTTACTCATGTGTATGAGGACACATTAATTGATGTTTTATGGCATGTATGTTAAGAAACGATGCAAGACTATTAAATTCCTTGCATTATTCGTTTGAATTGATTTCAACTTATATCTAGTTTGTGTTTCATCAAAAAAACTAAACTGAGTAAAGACAGAAGAGATTTGAGATTTTATATGCAACAAAGATATCCAAGTGAATTGGGACAAAGTATCCAAGAAAGTCACATATCTAGCACCAATATTAGAAGTAATTGGGGATGGATCCCATATATCAATGAACAATAATTCAAGAGTAGTAGTATAAGTAGTATTAGATTTAGAGAATGGCATGTTCCACTATCCGGATACCACAAAGGATCATTGACATTGGAAGGAGTTCTAAGAATTGATGAAAAAAAACTCTATTTTGTTGTTTATGTTGAAAATTGTTAGAGAACCTGCTGGATGAAGAGTTGCGAGATTGAAAATGATTATTTTTCTAATATGAACCACCAAATATTAGATGGACTGAAGTGTGGATAGCATATCTATGTTTGGTAAACCTTTGTTTTTGAGATAACAATAAAGCTTTTACTTCTTCAACTATGTAAGGATCAAGATGAGACAAGATTGAAGTAACAAAACTATCATAATTTTTAGGTAATCTATCAAGAATAGCTTCATGATCTTCATTGCAAAGAGTTGCTCCAATAGTAACAAGAGTGTCAACACACTTTTTGATGATTAGCAAATACGCCATAAAGGTTAAGTATGAGGCTGAAAGAAGGATGAAATAGAAAAATTTACACAATGCATAATAGAAGAAAAGGAATAAAATTCATGGTCAGATCTTAATAAGCTCTAGATACCATATTACAAAAGATGAATAAGATAAAAAATAGAGTTGTATTATGATGATCTCAAAACAAAGAGAAGAACAAATATATAATCTTAAAAACTCTACTCATATAAGAGTATATTAGTTATCACTAATAGTTACATTATCGGATATAGAAACATATTTTTATGTTTGTGAACCTTTTAATCAATATAGAAACAATGTTTGTATATTAGTGATATAATAAGAAACATAGTAATTACTATAGTTTGTGTTTCTTTGTAGATGGTGAATAATCGTGGCTTCGATGTCTTGGTGAATCCCTTTGTGGACTACGCATTCATAGTGGCACTACTTATGATTATTAATGACATTAAATTCTATTACAATGAAGTGTTGAATTCGATAGCCAAAATTACGCCATTGTTAGTGAGCATTATGATAGCTGCTCCCTAATAATTTTACTTGGATCGTGGACCGAATTAAAAGTAAACATTGGCTTGATTCAAGTTTAAATGTAGAAAACATTGGCTTTCATTTTCGACCATTTTCATAATTGGATATTGTTTTCTGGTTACATACTTGACTATGATGATTTGTAATTACTTTTATTTTGTACACATGTGTACTTGGAAGATCAATATAAAATATTGTAAAAGATTTATCAAATTTATGATATTAAATTTTGTTTGTACGTTAATTATGATAGTATAGAATTTTTTTTCTTGTTCATATTTTTTCTTAAGTTAGATTAGAGATTTAGTATAGAATTTTTAGTTAAAATGTCTACTTTTTTATGTATTTCAGGTTTTGGTTTGATGCCAAACCCAATGTGTTTTTTAAAAAAATCCAAAATTTACATAAAATCTTATAATATCCGACATAAATTTTGAACAATTTTTATTTTTTTTCTATTATAAATACACGTTTATTGTGTTGTGCCTTGACATAACGGAGATCGGGTCCAACGTAAATTTACATCCATTAACGTACATAAATTTTTTTATCTTAAATAATATATAAAAAATCTCTTTTACATTAATAAATTGTTTTTTGATAAAAATATAAAGAATGATGCATATATGTGTGATTGAATGCAGTCACAAAAAGTCATGAGTAAAGCACATCTCTTCATTTAAGCGCAAGTGCAACTTAATTCATGCTTTAGTGCTTAATTAATCTGTGTTTTGACATCGGTTAAGCACAACTTAACCCCTGCTTTAAGTTTACTGTTGCATGTGCTTAAAGATATTAAAATTTACCAACTTTTCAAAGTAGCGGAAATTAAAAATATTTAACCTTTTAATCGTTGTTAACCTAATCACAAGCATATTTACATCTATTCGTCCCTCACCTTCTTGTATAATTCCTATCCCACTCATTTTTTAACATACCTATCTTTTCTACTTTCTCCACCTATCATTTCTTCAGTAAATTTCTTTGGCATTCATCATGTGATCTTTTTGTTATCATCATTCCTGCACTTCACTTTTATATTTTCTTTTCTTGTCTCCTTTTTTATTTATGTTTTTGCTTGCTATTTTGACATTTGTTGTCTCAATAACAAATATTTACTATCGCAATAAATGTAATTTTCATCTGTAGTTATAGTTATTGAGATTAGCTTCGAAAGATATGGTGAGCTCGTGTTTTTCAAATTTGTTTTAAGTGTGAAGAATCATGCACTTAAAGCGATAACTTCTTATGTGAGAATAAGTATGTTTAAGTGAAAGCACTTAAGTGTCTTAATTCACTTAAATGATTGCCTCTTAAGTGTATGTTGAATTTCACTTAAGTGTTAGAAATATAAGCCTTAAACAAGATGGAGTATAAATTGTTTATGAAAGATTTTCACAAGTATCGAAGGTAGATTGAAAAACAATCATTTCAGCCAATTAGAAAACTGTTCTTAGTTTGATTGCAGAAAATCAACTGTTGTTTTTGTTAAACAACCGGTTGTTTATACTAGCAATTTATAAAATCAAAGCTAAAGTAGTTTTAAAAAAGAGTAAGAATAAAGAGATTAACACAAAATGTTTATACTCGTTCACTCTTTACCAAGAACTACATCCAATACTAAAAAAACACTAAGAATTCACTGAGTAATCAAACCCTGATTACAAACAACACACCAAAATGGTGATCTTGAACCCTTCAAGAACACACACCACCTTTGGCAAACAACACACAGTTTTCAGAACAACCTCTGAAAGTGCACAACACCAAGTCAAACAGAATTATAGTGGTCAAGAAATAAAGGAATAGAATACACATAGGTACAATCAAAGATTAAAGTACAGAGAATACATGAATATCCTATTCCACACTTGAGAATGATCCAAAACACTTTGAAATCTTGAAAAACTAGTTTTGATTAAACTCTCTTGCTTAGTTAATGACCAGGAGCGTAAAACAACTTATTTAAACTCCAATCAGATGGTCAAAACCTTTAATTCAAGAACCAAAAGAAGTTTTAATCATTTAAAACAAATTTCCACAACTTAACAAAATTATGTTAAGGTTTTCAGAAAATCAATCTATTGAAATCACGAATCAAACGATTGAATTGGCTTGATAGCAAATTCAAACAAAGTCAAGCTTTCCAAAACCTTTTCAAAATCCACTAAGTGTAAAACAACAAGTTGAATCGACATTTCAACATGTTGAATTTTCACTTTCTTTAGAAAACATCTTTTTTCAAAAGGATTAAGATTCATTTAACCTTGGATCATCACAAGGAGTGAATTAACAAATTCAACTACTTCTAGACACACACACAACCAGCAACAAGGATCTTCATGCATTCCACTTGGATTTGAAGACATCAAAGCACCTCGTTGAACATTAAGTAAATACTAACTTTCTTGATTGATGTCCTTTAGACCCTCTTTTTTTATCATTTAAATGATTGACACTTTAAACAATTTCATATTCGCTTAAGTGCTTCTTATTTTTTAAAACTAACACTAATAATTTTTTAAATAAAATGATGCATTGAATTTCTAATACTGTTATTTTTTTTAATAGTAGAACAATGATTATGAGAAGAGTTAATGTGAGTTAATTTTAGAATTGCACATTTTTATGTGTTGCACTTTATTTATGGTTTTTTTTATTTTAAATCGAATATGGTGAGAAACCCAAAGAAGATTCCCACTGGACACGAACTTAACCACGTGATTAAGTAAGTATGAAGGTTCACTTCTAGAGGACAAAGAGAAAACACAATCATATGGTGTTGATGGTGAATGGGTGCAGAATTAAAGTGCATATAAGGGAAAGAAAGAAGATGGAAACTGAATAGCAAAAGATTAACATAAGAACATAAAGGAATAGAAAAATAAAAATATGAAAGGAAAGAGAAGCTTAGGATGATGAAGGTGTGGTCATGCCACTTGGAGGGGGAGGAGACTCCAAGATGAGTGGTGAAGAGCCGCCACTTGAAGTGTAGAGCAATCAAGATAAGACCCAAATTCTAGGAGACTCAACTCACTAAACACTCTGGCAGATTTTATTTTCTATTCAAAATTCAATGTGTTCTTTACAAGAGGGGAGGCACCCTATTTATAGAGATAAGTGCCTTGAAGAGGAAGAGAGGAAGGGTAGAGGTGTAAATGACTACAAGCTTCTAGAAACTAGGTCAAATGTGAGCACATGGAGAGACTTCTAGAATCTAGATCAAAGGTGAGCACATGGGTGGCACATGGATGTGTGATGAGCATATATTTATTCACACTCACTAGCCTTGTTCATAGATTATTGGACTATAATAATAAATAAATCCATTGTTTTAATTAATATTCTTATAATTGGGTTGATTTGGGCCTTAACTATTATTATTGTTAATTTTGTGTTTTTAGAGTAAATTATCCAGAGGAAGCATCTACCTTTGTGAATGGGCCAAATATGCAAAAGTCCAAGATGCTTCTTGAACCAAAACAGGAAACAAATTCTGAGGAGAAGAAAGAGAAAATAAAATCTATAATATCTCAGAAACAGAATTGGAAGCAAATCTTCTGCAAAATACAAGAATTATGGAAATATAGAAACTTGGAAACGGTTAACAAAATATAAACTACAATATTCTCTCAAGATCCTTGGAGGTGAAAAGCCTATAAAAGGACACAAGCATCAAGGAGAAAGGAGAGAGCTTCATAGGGTTTTCTTAGTTTATTTTCTTCTTTGTAATTCTTTTGTTTTGCCTCCGCATGGAAGGCTAAACCATTTTGGTTGATTCCTCTGTAATTTCCCATTGAGCTCTGAGGTTTCGTTCAATAAAAGTTTCTATTTTTAATTCTCTATAGCAGTTGTTTTTATTGTCTAATCTCCTGGAAAACTAGTTTTTGTGAGAGATTGTACTTGAACGCATGATTGAGAGTCTTCCTTATCTTAAACTTTGGTTTCTTAGTTAGTTCGCATCGTTCTAATTAATTTCTTGGGCGCATGATTCAAGAGAGAGGAGGTAAGCATTCCCATGGAGTATACACATGGAACAAAGTGAGTATTGATTAAACTAGTAGACGCATGCTTTACTGGTGAGTTTCAGTTGAATTAGATCGGCGCATGTTCAATCTGGTTTAGCTCTGTTGGAGGATTGAGAAAAGATTAATCTTTAGAGAACCTGTGAAGAATTCAATGGTGGAAGAACTTGGGATCAACCGCTTTTTATTTGCTATTTTAATATCTTTTATATTTTTTGCACAACTATCTCAAACCCCCTTTTCATCTTTATTGTTATTGCTAACTTTTATTGCTTGCAGATAGATGTTAAACCCTGATCAACTGATTTTACTATTGGATTCGTTGGGAGACGACTTGGGGACATTTGTCCACGATTATACTATCATCTCTCTAGTGTTAGACAAGTCTACGCTAGAATCATATTAATTTGACAGCAAAACGACAGCTATCAATGTGTTTCTAGAGGCTAGGTTAAGGTGGGCTTTGGCACAAGCACAATTTATACTAAGTACACCCTACTCTAGCTTATTCTTCTATTTGAACTCCTAGAAAGAGCCAAAATTATTTACATAAACTTGTCTTGTAAAAAGACCAGAAGAAACAACATTTGATGCTCTAGCCTATGTCCAGTTTTTCTTCTGCTGAGGTCCTTCTAATGTTTGATACGGTCTTGTCTTGGATGTTGAGGGGTTGTGATTTTGAATAGGAAAACATTTTGTTAACACCCTCTGTCAAGTTACACACTCTTAATGCTACAAACGTGGAAACGGTGGGTGATGTGGAAAGGATATTGTTGTAAATGTCATGATGGTGATATGGCTTTGGGAGAGAGAAAGGGGAGAACGTAGGGTTTGAAAACGGTGTGAGAAGTTGAACTTTCTCAACGCGGAGGAAGAAGGCGGTGTTGGAATTGGGAGGTTGGTGGTGACACTGAGGTCGGTGGTGACGTTCAGCGCCCCGCTGAGATCGTCGCTGTTGCGCTCGACATGACGATGCACCGGGAACAACTCTAGCATTAACAGTAAGGATCACGTGCGGTTGCTATCGTGGACGATGACGCGAAAATGGTTGGCGTCGAAACATACCCACACAACTCTCAGAACGTTGTCGGAAACATCGGTATAAGGTCCTTCGCCATGAGGACTGGTTACACAGCCACAGGTTCCTCCACAACGCAAAATTGGTTACTCATGTGTCTGTAAGTGGTTACTTATGTGACGCATGCAAAACTGATTACCCGTGTGTCTATAAGTGGTTACTTATGTGACGTTTATGGTCACCCACTCTTCATGAAAAAAAAAATCAATTTTTTTTAATAGGAACCATATATTACATCGGTTAGATGACTTAACCGATGTGATAACCCTACCAGAACTTGTTACTCAGCCACAGGTTCCTCCACAACGCAAAACTGGCTACATGTGTGTGTAAGTGGTTACTTATGAGACGTTTATGGGTCACCCACTCTTCATGAAAAAAAAATTAATTCTTTTTTAATAAGAACGATATATTACATCGGTTAGATGACTTAACCAGTGTAATAACCCTACCATAACTTGTTACCCATCCACAGGTTCCTCCACAACGCAAAATTGGTTATCTGTGTGTTTGTAAGTGGTTACTTATGTGACGAACGCAAAACTGGTTACCCGTGTGTCTGTAAGTGATTACTTATGTGACGTTTATGACCACCCACTCTTCATGAAAAAGAATTCAGTTTTTTTAATATGGGTCATATTATACAGGTTAGATGGCTTAACCGATGTAATATGGGTCATTCTGAGTAAAAAAAAATATATATATATATATATATATATATATTACACCGGTTGTTAGTAAGAATCGATGTAATATATTCTTTTTTACCCTATTTTGAAGTTCGCCCTCCTCATTCGCGCACAATCTTCTTTCTACTACGTCATTGTTACGTCTGCAGCGTCAAATGTGTGTTATTGTCAGAGAGTGTCAATATATTAGAATCCTTTTGAATATGCACAATGGAAAAACATTGTTCCATCACGTATTTAGAAACCACATATAAATGCCTTTTTTTTTGCATATTTGGATGGCATTTTATCCTCTCCAACATGCTCCCATCCTTCACACATCCGACACATTCACTAAGATTGTCTATGCAACTCAAGATACCTTCATCATCAAGATCGATGATATCATCTCTCGTCAAATGGAGGAGATATGTGTTGGCTCCACGAGGACTTTTGAGTTTTCAAGTCCTCATCTCTAGGTTGTGAAAATTCTATGTTTTAGGGGATCCACCTTAGGTCGAGAGTTATGCTCCTTTTCATTTGTCAATCATGTTTTCTTTTATAGTCGCAAGCAACAATATTCCCTCTATTAGTTAGTTTGCCATCACCATTAAACATGAATCAAATGAAAACTATAATTGTAAAAAATTTAGATGACCATCATTGACACATTTTATGTATTTTCCTTCTACATGTCCACTAGTTTTCCTGGGAGATACCAATGTCCTGCACATAATGAGTATCTTGATCATGTTACCTCACAAAGAGGCTTTGAGGATCAAGCTACACAGAATATATTAAATTGTGTTTGAATCCTTAACCTTTCACACTAAACTATCTCCAACAATGATCATGACAATAATTGATGATACTAAGTAGGATGATAATTATTTTCTTAGTTTATTTGTTTAGGTTTTATAAAATTCTTATATTATATACCACATTGAAATATTATATGACATATTCTATCCAAAAAAAAAAGCCAACATCACATTCTAAAATTATATATTACACAAATTTTAATACCACTTTAGTTAATATATTGAATAAACCTATATTAATATATTTTAAAATTAAATAGAATATTCCACAAAATAAATAACACAATTATTATTTCATAATTTTAAATAATCACACTTTAAAAAAAAATTAAACTAAATTAACCTTAAACAAAAAATATCGAAACAACATTCCAAATTTCATAAACTATTATTAATATTTTTAATATTACATTTTATATTATCTTTCACATGTCACCTGATGGTTGAATTAGGTCTTATAAATTTAAACCACTTAGATTCGAAGGTTGTAGAAAAGAAAAAGTGAGTTCAATATAAGATATTTCAAGATACTTTTTATTAAATAATATTAAAAATATACTTTAAATCTCCTTTTAAGTGTTTGTGATAGAGTAATTAGCAATAACTCAATTTCAACACCAATTTCATCCATCAAATTTGTATATTCTCCTATTAGCAACTCCTCTTTTTTGCATTATCATATTACACCAGCAACCAACTCAAGAAGCCTGAAACTATTGCCAAACCACTACTACTGCATTTAGTTACGGTCAATGTGTTGTTCTGATGTCTATGGTTATGCAGAAGCCATGATTTTATAAGTTGCTTTCCACGTTGCCCCGCATCACAGCTACACATTACCCCTTTCACCAAGCCTTATAATCAACCATTTGCTGAACTAAAACTATCTATACTGATAGCCCCCAATCATTTAGTCTAAACCCATTATCCCAGCAGTTTATAACCATGACAAACACTTTCCCAGCACCCATATTTTATCCTTTATTGTACCACTTTCAACCAATAAAAATTTACCCCTTATGAATTTTAGACAAGTTACAGGATCAAGCACCAATCCTAGTAAAAAAACACAACTTTTGTGCCACATCATCTACCCTTTTCTTCTGAAAATAATGCTATTCCTAATATACCATATTTTTCAAACTACAAACACCCATACAACACCAAACTCTGTTTAGCTCCCTATTCAGCATCAACAAAACTGACTAAAAAACTCTTCTCTTTCTCCACACAAAACGCATATATTGCATCTTACCTCGACCCCCTTTATGCTCAAATTATCCTTCGTGACTACTCTATTCTGTATTACTCTCTATGCAAAAGGTCTGAGCAGAATCTAAAGTCTTGATTTTCCAAAACATTTCATACACTTGGCAATCCTCACTAGTGATTTCATTCAGTAGTTTCTTACAACCAGATCTAACAATATAAGCATGAGTTTCATCATCCATCCAACACCATTCATCCTTCCTGTTCTTGTACCTATATAAGATTTGATTTTGGATCTCTTGCATCAATAAAGATGCCTACAATTTCCCACTCAAACCACTATTTTCTCCATTTCAACTTTCAGACCCACTCTTTTTCCTCAAATCTCCCTAACCCCTCTATTATTGTTTCTTTATCATTCGAATTTGCATATAGAAAATAAAGCATCGATGAAAGAATGATAATCAGATCAATTTTCCACTAAAACTTTATTGCCATGTATGTCCTATTGAATTGAATTTTTGAAGAATAAGATCTTAAACTTTTACAAACTATTATATATGCTCAAACTTATAATTTCACGATTGTACTTGTAATCTTTTAACTTAAGAAATGATTTTGTGTGATGTACACAAAAAATATTAAGTGACACTTGTAAAAATAAGTTTTAAAATTGAAAAAAAAAATGAATGTGAAAACCACTATAGTTTATTTAATTAGTCTCTATATTTTTTCTATTTTTAAGTTTCAAATTTTAATTTTAAACATCAAATAAACATTTATCTATTTTTGTAAATTAATTTTAACAATTAATTTTAATATTAAAAAATTTTAAATTTATACATCTAAATAACATAACACAACTTCAATATCAAAGTTAAGCAACAATAATTTAAGGAATAATTCATGCATCGTAACACTTCTCTGTTTTTTCTTTATGTCTATTTGTATTTCTACTATATTTTTCTTAGTGTTTCTATTCCTCTTTCTTTATGTTTCAATGTGGTGCCTTCTTTATACAATATTCTTCTCTTTTTTTCATTTCTTCTTTTCATCTTTTTTTCATTTCTTCTTTTCATCTTTTTGTCATTCTTAATATATTGAAGTTGAATAATTTGTATGTTGAAACTCTAATGACTCTACACCTCACAATGTTGACACTAAATGCAATTTAGTGAACACACTATTTTCTTAAGGTATAAACATTTGAGTTACATTTCTAAAAAAAGAATGAAAATATTAATATAGAATAAGATTCTTCCAAAATTAGATTTTACAAATATAAATATTCATGTGAATTGTAAAAAAGAAAAAATAAAAAAAAAATAAAAAAAAATGTTATAAGAAACACTCAACTTCTTAAAATTGTGCACACTAACCTTGGAAGCCGTTATGTTAATTCTTTCCAAAAAATAAAAGGTACTTTATCACTAGTTAGGTTTATTTTGCTGCATAAGAAAATTTAAGTAGTGGATGCCTTGAAAATTATTTGAATAAAGTAAAAATGAAATTAGACAAGAATGTGAAACTTGTTAGGTTTGCCAAACTATGTAAAATCCAAGTACTTTTGCCAAACTCCTTTATACACAGGACATTTGGCATAATACACCATTTTAAGCACAAAAATAGAACCGTACCATGTATGTGTTAATCATGATTCCTAATAAGGTAGTTTCCAAAGACACCTTTTTTAATTATGGGCTAGTAGGGCAATTAGTATTAGGCCTTGCATGTTTGGGGTTGATAGGTAAAAATAATGGTTTATAATCCTACAATAAAGAGATTGGATGCATGAACAATGTTACTTTTTCAAACGATTTAAAATTTTCAACAGAGTATTATTAATTCACTAGAAAGGATTTTTTATAATTCACAAGGACTTCCTCCAATAACAACAAAAACTTTAAGAGTGTTAAACATTTTTAAATTTATCTCTAAAATTTTGACACAAACATGAAAAATCAGTCTTTGTTCATTTCAATGTAACGTATTTATTAAAAAGGTTAGACAATTTCAATAAAATTCTTTATATATATATTACTGCTTTTAATATTTATTTGAAAGAACTTGGAGTTCACAGAATGAGGAAATCAATAACTAACACATTTGTAAATCAAATGTGGAATAAACAGAACCAACTCCAGCCATGATTAAGAAGAAGAGCTGCTAGTTTTTTGTTGACCTTCCAGGCTCACTCTCCCATGTCAAATGGTGTACTAATGGATACCATTCTACTCCATCAAGAATGCATTCATGACCCATTATCACCACAGTAAGGCCACTCAGAGTTTGACCATTCAAATGCCAAACACTTCTGGCATATATGGACCACATTAATTATGAGTTATATGACACATAAACAGTCATTGCATTGGTTACAATTTTTTTTACACATCTGCAGCATGCATCTGTATATCTAGAATAAGGTTTATTTAAGGCAGTGTTATACTGCAGTAAATTTCTTAACAGAATGGAGTCATAACCTACATGCTTAATAATGGTAATATTTATAGAAAAAGAAAAGGTTTAAGCATATATATATATATATGGACAATGTGCTAGTCTAGGTAATCCATTTCAGACACGATTCCTGCATTAATAGTAAAGTTATACTATTATTAGCTTTCACATCTTTCTCCAATTTAAGGTGAAAAATGAGAATATGCATTAATAATGAAGCTACTCTCTTTAGCTTTCACATCTTTTTTTCAGTTTAGTAACGTCAAAATAAGAATATACTTCTTGAGTTGCAAACACAACTCCAAACAGATTCTTGAGAAATGTGAATGAATGGAAGGTGGTGTTTGAAATTTGCAATCTCCAAAAGTGTGTTTAAAGTGTGTTTGCTTCCTTCCTTTTTTTTGTCATTATTTTTGTTATTGCTATTTGGCGATAGTGCCTGAGAAAGTTGATTGTTGAGTTGGTTAACCATTGCATAGCTTTATTTGGTTGAAGATAGACACAGTCATGAATGGTGCTTTTTGATATTGGAATGTGGTGTCTTCCAAGACCGCGTGCATGACTTTGTGGTCACTGTCTGTCGTGTTACTTTTATTGTTTTGGTGTACATGTGGAGCCTTTACTTCACTCTCTATTCATGGAGTACAAAACACTGTCATTCTTTCTTTTCCACACCTTTCATTTTTCTGTCCTACAACAAACAAAAAAACAATATAGCCAATATTATACTTTACAGACAAAAAAAAAAATAGAATCAGAAGGAAAATAATATATTTCTGTGTAACTTTTATTTTAATATTAGACACTAAAAGAAACAATCATTTAATAATAAATATATTTTTTAACTTAAAATACTAATATATGTTATTATATCATTAAAATGAGTTGTAAAAAGTAATTTCTTTTCAAGAGTATCAAAATATTATATTATTTTTTAAAATTTATAACTAAAATTTGAAGAAGTTAGTCCACTACAAAAAAAAAATCATCAAATAAAAACTAATTTTTAGATAAAAAATAATTAGTTGCAATAGTAACTAAATTAAAGACTATTTTAGAAACTAAAATAAAATTCTGGTTTCTAAATTAGTTTCTATTATTGTTAAATAGTTTCTAAATTGGTATTTAATTAGTTACCAAAGTTTTAACAACCAATTATTTAGATTCTAAATTTGGTAGCAAAAATATTGGTTGCTAATTAGATACCAATTTAGAAACTATTTAACAATAATATAAACTAATTTAGAAACCATTTTTTTTTAGTTTCTAAAATGATATCTAATTTAGTCACTATAGCAACTAATTATTTTTTATCTCTAAAATTGTTTTCTATTTCATGATTTTTTTTAGTGGTATCTCACACCCAATAAACCAAGATTATGGTTGTTGGGTCATATTTATTAAATACATATTGACTTTTTATGGAAAAATACATTCAAAAGAGTTATTTTTTAATGTTTTTATTGAATTCTTCTGAAAATATAAGAAAGCGTAATACTTTTCAAAATATTGGTATAACCATTTTATTTTTTAAGTATACGCAAAGAATAATATGACTGAACCTATAGCATTAAAAAATAAAGTTGAAACTGTAGCTTCAAATCTAGTACTTCAACTTAATCCTTTTATATTTATTGAATTTTATACAAGACTTTTACTAACAAGCATTTGAAATCATTGGAAAAGTAGTCACATTAGGACAACAGCACTTGAATACTATATAATTTGTATCCTGTTTGATATAATATTTTCATTTAATTATCTCACTTTAACTAAAAATTATTTCCTAAAGATAATGAATATGAAACCGACATTAATCGTTGAAATTGAGATTTAAACAAGCCCTGATATTTAAGAAAAATATAAATACATCGACATAATTATCATAAAAAATGTCAAATTTAGCAAATTTCAATTTTTTTAATAATAGAATCTAGTTACCACATATATATATATATATATATAGTGCATATCGACATTTTTCCGTTGAATCATTGTAAAACTTCCACGTGTCATGAACTTTGGCCCTATAATAATAATTAATAAATAATGAAATGACTATGAAAACGAAGAATAAATATGCATGGCTAGTGGCGCGTGGCAGCTTATAGAACAAACGAAAAAGCAAAAGATAAATAATAATATTAAAAGAAATTCAGATAAAAATATATACTCCATCAATACCACTCATAGTTTTTTGGTCATTTCACTTTCATTCATAAATGTATATATAATAATAATAACTCTTCTTGGTGACTTTATGACTTTCTGAGTATCCACTTTCTCTTTTACAAAAGTATTTTAATGATAATGTCATCATACTTATTTGAATTTTTGAATTTTATGTCGCTTTTCTGAATTTTATTTGGAAAAGTTCACAAATGAAATGTGGTGTCTGTAATAAATTAGAGGTAAAATTCAATTAGTCACTATTAATTAAAAATTATATAAATTCAATGTCTACCATTTACATTTGAGTTAAAGTTCAATGAAAGTATGCACATTATTATCTTAACAATTAATACAACACTTAAAACGCTATTGAGTTATCAATGAAATTAGAAAGGAAGCTATTTTAGTTATCTTTAATTGAAGCTCTATCAAACATCTTAAGGTTAATTTTAACAAGTCTTTAAGAGATCTATTTAGTTAATTTTTTTTTTTCAGCTATATTAAGTTCTCCACAAAGAATATGCAAATGATCATTGATTTTGGATTTATGCAAAAAGTGTAAAAAGCTATATATTTAATTTCCATTAGTGCAAAAAGTTCTATTTATGACAATATATTTACAATACTTATACGGTTCAAAATTAAAACGGGTATAAAACGGCGGCTATGAGTTAAAACATCATTCTAAACCAAAACGTTTGGTGTACAAAAACGGCTATGAGTGGTAGTCGCTGTCTCAAAGTAAGTCTCCTATTAATTTAAAAGAAAAGTTGATCGAATGTTATGATTTTTAACCAACTTCAATTAATAATTGAATGCATATTAGAAAGAGAAGCACTCTTAGTAAAATACTATATAAAGTTAATAGATAATGAAATATACATTGACAAATTTGAAACTAATTTCATTATTAATCTTCTTTTAAAAGCAACACAATAGATTAGTAACATTCTAGAAAATATTAGTTCTTGTTAACAAGTGTCTTGGGCATTAGTTGACAAATTTAAAATATAAATATTAATTATAATTAATTAGAATATAAAAGTGGATTAATGGTATTTTATAATTAGACCTTATAAAATCATCTGTTGTACCTTCTTATATATTATGAAATATTTTATCTAATAAAATTTCATTAGAATAAATTTTAAACGATTCTGATATCATATCAAGAAATGAACTTTAAGTCTAACTCAACCTTATAAAACTAGTTTATAAGATGTAATCTACATCTACTTACTTATATACTATTAAATATTTTTATTTCTACTCGATGTGACATCAAATATGAATTAATTTTAATATAAAATACTCTCAGGAAAAAAAAAAAATACAAAATCATCCAAACTAATATTCTTTAACATTAAAATTTAACAATTTGTAATGCGTTCCTTATTCTCTTTAAGTGCATTAAAATTCAAAGAGGATGTCCTTACCTTAATTAAACATAAGAGACTATAATAGTGTATTTGCTTCACCATAACACCTATTGCCTAGCCTAGTTTTATTTTTTTAATATGTATTTTTAATTGTTTTAAACCGTATATTGGAGATCCCACATCGACTAGAGATGAGGATAATTCATTGTATATAAGTGAGTGCAAACCTCACCTCATGAATTGGTTTTATGGGGTTGAGTTAGGCTTAAAGTCCACTTTGTAATATGGTATCAGAGCCATTTCAAGCTTATCCTAGCGAGTATTTGTTGACTTTATCAGGTCACTTACTATCGGGCTGTTATTGAATCACCTACCATACCTTGTTGCTTTATAAAGTATGAAAATATAATCATAAAAAGAAAAATATATATATGTACGTATTTTTGTTTTGAATAGTAAATTTTTATACTTTTATAATTGTGCTCGTTTCTTTAGTTTAAATAAATTAAAAGTAAAAAAAATAGAAAGAAAAAACAATTAATATATTAGTATTTGTCATAATTTTTATCAGCATTATTGATAGGAGACGATTAGCTCGATGAGCTTCCTCTCTCCTTTTGGTTTGCTTTCAGTGTGTCATTTTCACTTTAATGCTTATACAATGATGCCACCAAAATAGTAAGTGTGCAATGCATAAAATAAATTAATAAAATAATATTCTTTTCAAAAACTTCATTTACACACTATTTCTTGGTTTATATATACAACACAACACAACAAACTGAAAATTGTTTCAATTTTAATTTCAAACCTAATTCACATTTTCTATATTTACATTTTCTTCTCAAATTATCTCCTTTTTCTTCTTCATCATCATCATCATAACAAAATAATATCATGCTTACTATTTAGTCTATTTTTTTTATTTAATAAAATATTTTGAGAATAAAATTGACTTCCCTCCAGTCCCAAAAGCTACCATCTTTGGAAATAATTTATTTTTCCACAAGAAAAGTTTTTCTTTTCAAAATTTTAGGGCGCAAGATATTTAAAATTGTTCTAGAGGAGTATAAATGTAATATTAAAGAAATAGAAAAAAAGGGTTGTATCATCACTATACGTTGGAATCACATTTGCAAGAAAATAATGTTGTAATTTTTTTTAATGTTTGGTGATTAATGACTATCTTATATAAACATGAATTAGTTATAAATCTTTTGTTTTAAATATTTTTTTTTTAAATTGCTGCAATTAAGAATTATAAATATTGTAATGTTTAATTTCTTTTATTACTATAAATTACATCCTAACTTTTTAAAATTACTACTTATCATGTTTATTTTTAAATATATTACATTGTTAAAATGTAATGATATCTTGTAAAAATCATTAAATATTAATTAATTAAAATAAAAAACAATTAATTATCAGATAAATATAATAAAAAATTAGCTATTATAGTCTAATTTTAATATTATAGTAAGATATTATCTACCACCTTATCCAGTATCTTAATATAATCATTAAAGTTAAATGTTATTTACCATCCACAATTAAATCATAGGTGTCTATGCATTCTAATATTATCACTTTTATGCTGTTGGAGTGAGATGCATCAACATGACATAGTTTAACACATGATTGATCATAACATCAAATCATAATAACACTACATGATCTTTTGGAATAGAAATCTACTCCAAAAAATCTAGATTGTTTATATTTGTATTTACAATTTTCTATCAGTACTTCATCTCTTCAGAGTTAGAAAGATTCAAACAATTTCTGCCATTCAAATAATCTTCACAAGTATCTAATTATGATTTATAATGAGGTACAAATTAAGAAATACTTTTATATTCTTATAGTTCAATGTAATGTAAATTGAAATAAATGAATCATGGTTTGTAAGTGTGAATAATTAAATATCTTTTGAGATTTTGAAATGATTATTAATTACTATAAAGTCAAAGAATTTGTATGGGTGACAGAACAATTTCAACAGCGGAAAAGGAAACCCAAATTCAAATGTGCTTCTCCTCATCACGTGCCAATAGCGCGTGGGTTACACAGGCATGGGAGAGCGAGTGCACCTATCACACCGCACAAAACTCGCACCCCTTTCAGCTAAGAAAACGAAAAATATAGAATGATAAAGGAAAATTACGCACACTTTCCGGGAAAAAAATTTGTATCGAGAAAATAATGGAAAAGAGAAAATTCCCCGATTCCCCTTTCTTAGCTCAGAGAGAGAAATAAAAAAAAAATAAAAAATAAAAAACTATTCTATTTGAGAAAACAAGCGACGACTATTCCGGTTATTATTTTGATGTTTCCATTCACGAATTGCGTTAGGGTTTCGTAATTTTGCACTCTTCCAAACAATCGTTGCGGTGCTTATTAGAACAATTTTGGTGGAAAGTTTTCATCTTTTTTTGGGTCGTTAAATCCAGAATTGATTTTGGTGCTCCTTGAAGAAGTTTCAGAAAGAGAGAGGGGGGACGGATACGATGTCTTCTTCTTCTTCTTCTTCCTCTGCTACTGTCGCAGTGGAGAAGGCAACCAGCGATCTTCTTATGGGCCCTGATTGGACCATGAACATCGAAATTTGTGATTCCATCAATTCTAATCATTGGTAATCTTCAACTACAAGAAAAGGAGGAAGATAGATAGCATATCAATTTCGATAATATGTTTTATTTTATTTTATTTTGAAGGGTTTGACTTTCATCAAATACCACATGTTTATGTCTTTGAATATGATGCTCCACTTAATGTTTGTTGGTTCTGTCATCGGATGGAATTTTGGGACTAAAGTTGTTGTTGATGGTAGTTAGTATTTTCTTTGTGATGAAACTGACAATAAGATTGTATTATTGGGAAAAGAGTGGAAACTGGTTGTTCCTTTTTTCTGATTCTATTCATTTTTTTCTATTGTTTATAATTCTTGTGATTTTTAATTTTCTCATGCATAACTGTTGTCAAAATTGAACAATTTTTTACCTTCAGTTTCCTTTCAGAAAAACCAGGGTCCATGGATGACACTGCAAACTGTGCTTCTTTCTCGTTATTTGCACTGGTCTTTTAAGTTTTTACTGAATCTTTGATGAATACTGCATGTTTAATTTCTCAGGCAGCCAAAAGATGTGGTAAAAGCTGTGAAGAGGAGATTACAACATAGGAGCTCTAGAGTTCAATTACTAGCTCTAACGGTACTTTGTTGGCACTGGCTTTTGGTCTTACTTTTCTGTATTTGGCTCAAGTTGTTTGTGGCCGTGTCCTCCTGGATTACTTAACTTTAAAATTCATTTGTTTGGAGCTTGATTTGTGGTTTCTGTTTGTCTACCCCAGCTGCTGGAGACAATGGTAAAGAACTGTGGTGATTTTGTGCACTTTCAAATTGCTGAGAGGAACATACTGGAAGAGATGATCAAAATCATAAGGAAAAAGGTAAGGTGGTTTTAGTTGGATTGGAAACTTAAGATGTTCCTGGTTTAGTTTGTATATTTGATGCTTGAAAGGAATTGTTATTGCATTCTTCATGGAATTTGTGATTATAAATGCAAATGTCAGGATCTAATCTATTTTGTTATTATTTATGACATCTAAGGGTGTAATTCTTTGAAATGCTCTTTTGCCTAATTCAATATATATCCAAATCTAGTCCGGCGGCTACTGCTGTACATTATTAATGACGAGTATGTTGTAGTCTTTTGTGGAGATTTCCGTAGTATATGATTCTATATTAGATAGGTTACTCGATCATTTGCTCAAAACTACCTGTGTGTTAAATGTACATGGGCAGTATTTGTCTTTCAAAAAAGAAAGTTGTAATGTGCAGTTGAACTGTTATAGAATCTATCTACATGTTGATATGTGAATACAAAGATTGTTTTTATTGGTAGAAGTCCCCCTGTTTTTTTACTTATCAAAACAATCTTAATATTTACTCATCAAAATATGGATGGGTTCTTTATCTGTTAAATTACTACTGTTTCCAGCAAACTATTTTTTTTATTTGATTTGTCTAGTCTAACATGAAATACATGTAATGATTATTTAGGCAGATATGCAAGTGAGGGATAAAATCTTAATGTTGCTGGACTCATGGCAAGAGGCATTTGGGGGACCAGGTGGTAAACATCCCCAGTACTATTGGGCATATGAGGAGTTAAAGGTAATACTTGATAAAAATTTTGTATTGGTTTTTGTCAATCTCTTCATTGATAGTTTCATGTGCAAAGTGGTATGCTAGATTTTCAAAATTATATAATTGGCATTTGTGTATACTCTGTAAATGATTGACAATCGGTTCATCTTAAGGGTGAGATTACAAATTTAGGAAGACACTTTTACTTATTCTAATATGTAATACAAATTTGTATTTTGTACTAAATGCGTCACCTAAACAAAACACATATAGATGCTTTGCCTAAAACTATAAAGTTCTTGGAAATCTTTAGTGACAAATGGGTGAATTTTAACTTTATAAGATTCCACATACTTTATTCCATCAACACCTCAGTGTGGAGAATTGTCCCCTGGCAAAAGCTCCCCTTTGTTCCAAATTTACGTTTTATGTACAGGAAAGATTGCATTGATATCTGTAAGCCATATCCACATGTGAGCTATTCAACGACCATCAGATTTTATCACCATAATATTATGTTGAATTATGTGAATGACAGCGATCTGGAGTAGTTTTTCCAAAAAGATCACCAGATGCAGCTCCAATATTTACTCCTCCTCCTACCCATCCAAATGTAAGAAATATGCCAGCTGGATATGGGATGCCAAGCAATTCATCAAAAACACTGGATGAAACTATGGCGACTGAGATAGAAAGTTTAAGGTTAATGTCTGCCTTCTTTTTTTTTTCCTTTTCACCCTTGCTTCCTCTGCTGTCCTTTGTATGACAGAACTTCTGTGTTATCATATTTGCTTTTAAGCTAACTTCTCTTGAAATACTCAGTATGTCAAGCTTGGAGTCCATGCGACATGTTTTGGATCTGTTAAGTGACATGTTGCAGGCTGTGAATCCTAGTGATCGTGCAGTAAGTTAAACTGTTTTTCATGGTCTTCTGAATCCTCCCTTTGTTTAAGTGAAATGATTTAACGTCTGAGTTTTATGCTTTATAGGCTGTAAAAGATGAAGTAATTATTGATCTTGTTGATCGCTGTCGCACAAACCAGAAAAAGTTGATGCAAATGCTAACAACAACTGGGTTAGTTCAACTCGGATTTTCCATCTGGCACACACCCAAATATACTTGTTTGTTACTTCGTGAAGTCTGTCTGCAGATATGTGGGTTTTGTTCTCATCTTGGTTTTGTCATAGGGATGAGGAGCTTCTTGGACGAGGCCTGGAATTAAATGATAGTATTCAAGGTTTGCTAGCTAGGCATGATGCAATTGCTTCTGGTACTGTGTTTCCAATTCAAGGAGCAAGTCCCAGCACTGTGTCAACTGAAGCTCGATCTACTGTAGATCAATCCAATCTAAACAGCTCCAGCCCTGGAGAGTCTTCAACACCTAGAGCTAGCTCTTCAGCCATAGTGCTTTCTGAAACCAGGAGCCAGAGTGATGAGGAGGAAGAGGATGAATTTGCACTGCTAGCTCGGAGGTCACTTAGATCTGCTAATATACTTAATATTTTGTGCCTCGTGGTTATTGAAACATGTTTTTCTTTTCAGTCTTGCTTGCTTATAACTTCAAAATAAACTAGTTTAGAATATCTGTTTAGGTCTTTTATCTATGGACATGAATGGATAAGCATGTGCAATGGGATTATGTACCCTTTGTTTTATAGAAGTCAAAATGCGTTGAGCATGTATTTTCGTTTTATACTTCCACTCATGTTATTTCATTCTGTCCTACAACTATTTTTTAGAAGCCCTAGTTTTGTTATAGAATTTCTTGTAAAGCCCTTATACCAGTATGTATTGTTTTACCATGGGTAATGGTAATGAGATTGTTCTACCATGTCAATAATTTTTTTTATTTTTGCAGGCATTCTAAGGCGCAGCTTGTGATTTCAAATGATGCCGCAACTGGTTCCAGCGAAAGTTCAGTTAATATTAGCACCAAAACTCCACATGTTCCAAACCCCTCAACCTCAGTCCCATCCAATGCATTAGTTATTTCCAACCCTCCTGCCCCAGTTAGTATTGCAAAGGATCAGGACATTATTGACTTACTTAGTATCACTTTGTCAATGTCACCATCCCCACAGACAAGTTATGCACCATCCCCACAGACAAGTTATGCACCGTCTCCACAGGCAACATATGCACCATCACCCTCTAGTCAAGGCATGCATCAGATACCTGTTCAGTCCAGATCAGAAGGGTATTCTTTTGCTTCCCAAACATATCCGGCAAATTTGTCTTACAACAGTTACGTTGTCCCTTGGGCTCAACCTCAATCTAAGTCAGAATTTCAAACCCAGCCTCAACAACAACAACAGACGTATCAATCCCAATCTAATCCCCCAACCCCACCCTCATCTCGACATACACATTATGAATCTGAACAACAGCATCATCAACCGACCCAGCAGGACCGGTCTCAGCCCCAGTCTGAGCAACAACAACCTCAACATAATCAATATAGCCTTCACCAACAACATTTGCAACCTCATAATCAACAGCAACCTCTACAGTATCAGTCTGAGCAACAACAACCTCAACATAATCAATATAGCCTTCACCAACAACATTTGCAACCTCATAATCAACAGCAACCTCTACAGTATCAGCCGCAGCATCAAACACTGCAATCTCAACCCCAACCTCATCCACACTCACAACCCCAACCGCATTCACAGTATCAACAACAGCAACAATTTCAGAATCAACATCTTCAATACCCTGCAAGATATCCTCCCCCACCATGGGCAGCTACACCTGGATATACGAACTATCAAAATCACTCGCCTGCTACAAATGTGAATTCAACACAAGCCAATACAACAGTATCTTATCCTTCTGCTCCAGGGGTTAGGCCCGTGCTACACAATAATGCATTTCCTGCCAAAGTAGGTATCGGTGGAACTCCTGCGAGTGCAACAGGACAAAAGACTTTTGTTCCATCTTACAGGTTATTTGAAGATTTGAATGTTTTCGGAAACACAGACGGAAAGGTTAAGATGACCAGCAGTGGTTCATCATCCAATTTGTCAGGGACAATGGGACCTGGTATGATTGGGGGTCGTAAGTGAAGTGCTCTCTCTCTCTCTCTCTCTCTTGTGTAAAAAATGTGTTGATATACTGTAAAAAATGGGACCAGCAGTATTGTTTGCAGCTTCTCATTTGCATCTTATGGAAGCTCTCTATATTGATACAAGTGACTCTTCCTATTTTATGAGTAACAACAGATCATAAAGTCATTAGCTGAGTGTTACCTCAGACGACAGACTTTGAACATTCTTTGATGTAATATTTAGTTTCTGGTAGTGTTTCTCGTACTTATGTTCTTTCATGATGTCATTAATTATTGAGAACATATACACTTGTAAGGTAGCCATCAAATCACGACACGTAGTTAACATGGACAAATCCATACATATTGACAAGTCTGATGTGAATTTTTAACAAGGAAAATTAATATTCATCGCATTGGTATTTATGAATCTGGATTTTGGATCAGTAAATCGATTTACATGTGCGAATTTTGGATAGGCTTGATTTCAGATTCTTCAAGGCACTTTGGGATTCATATCCATTTTCAATCCCTGTAATTTCTCAAGATATCTTTTTTTATTAATAAATCCATTTTTATTTGTGGTAATATTTTCATATAATTTAAACAGTATGTAGGAATAAAAGTACATCCGAGGACAATGTTTACGTGCACCACTCTAACTGAAATATTTATTCCATACTTGTTTTGATCGACCCATTTTGCATTTTATTATTAAAAACTTTAAAATCCTTATATAACCTTTTTTATGGAAATTCTTTTTTAGATGTGGTAGTAAATCTCAAACCCCACGAATGCGTAATCTGCCTTGCAACGTCGTGACCTTATAACAAGAAAATATCACGAGGTACTAAAACCACTTCCCCATAGAGAAATATCATATCTGTGCACAAAGGGATTTTTTTTTTATCAGCACAAAGGGAATATGTTGAGGTTTTTTCTTCCTCTACTCCTTTTAAGTTTTGAAATACTTGTTTTGTCCATTGAACTTTTATTTGAAACAGTCTTCTTCCCCAATGTGATTTTGCTTATTTCTATGTTTATGTAATCCTTTCATTTGCATTGGTTTTCCTATTTTCTCTCAACAAGTAGGTTCTTTAATGCATTTTGCTTTACTTTTTATGATCAAGTCTAACAATCTTCAACTGAAGACTAATTTCAATATGTCTTCACACGTCAATTAATGCAACAACCTTCTCTTGTATGTTATTCTAACAAGTAAATTGAAGTTGAGCACAACTTCGGATTCCTTTTATAGTGATTCCTTCTGTGTTCGTCTTCTCGTCTTCCCGACTTCTAGGCTTAGTGATTTTCGGTTTGTACTTCCCTTCTCCGAGATGAGTGGGGTGGGATACCTGCGAAGGCCCTCTAACGCTCAAGTTAGTCCGAGTACAATATGCAGGTGAGTTAAGAGTGAAATATTACCTTTTGATGCTGGGTCTCCTCAGGTATTTATAACTTTGGGATGAGCCTCAACTGTTATGGGCTTACTCTTGGATTCAAACGAGGGTCCAAGTGTACCTTAATCATAGTTTATAATTAAATTGATTTAATTACAGTTAATCATGGATTTATTGTTTGTTCTTAGATTCATTAGACCTTGTCGACCATTCGGCCTCTCGGTCATCCGATAGTACATTTGCTCCCCAGGCTTAAGTGGAATTATTAAAATGTAACGTTGAGTCTATAAAAGAAAAATTGTTTTGTCTTTAGATAGATGTCTATCCCGGGAGAGGTTTCTTATCGAACTCTCGGTAGGGAATCACTTGGGTGAATTCTACCTTCACCAAGAGGTTTCATATCAGACTCTCGGTAGGGTTTCACTTCAGTGAATTCTACCTTCGTCGAGATGCGTTTTTTTATCGGACTTTCGATAGGGCTTCACATAGGTGAATTCTACATTCACCAAGAGGTTTCTTGTCTGACTTTCGACAGGGATTCTTATAGGTGAATTCTACTTATTAATTGTAGTCATTCACTTTCACCATAATCGATGAAAGTGAACCTCTTCAATTTAGGATCAAGTGTTGATGAAGATTCATCCAAAAGAAGAATATATTTGATCTCTTAAACCCTGTATAAATTTGTAAATAGTAGAATATGAAATTTCCTTCCTGCACTTGTATTTTGGGTCAAAATTAGAATAAAAATAAACTCTAAACCTAAGATTAAAATGATGCATATAAGAGTATCTACAAAGCCTAACTTGTCAAGCAAGCTAGGATTTAGTAGAAGACCTAGGGCTACTCCATACCTTAACCTTAACTTGCTATGCAAGCTAAGGTTTAGGTAGCTTGAGAAACATGCCACTTTCTCTCCTTCTTTCCTGTAAATACTCTTCATGTGTAATTCGGACTTGTTTGAGTAAAGAAATTATGTCAAATTACAAATTCATTTTCTCTCCTTGATCTCACTCTAATCCTTGCTAGAGTTAAAGACCAAGCTTAGGGTTCTAAGAAGAAGAACAATTCTTCTTCTTGCTTCCTTGAGAAGTTTGATCCATGAACATCATTCCTTTCATTCCCTTTTATATCCAAAGTCTTTCATTGCCTCATTCATCCAATTCCATTCGATCATCAACAATTGCAAAGCATGGAAGCTTCATCTCCTTCCATCAAGTGTATTCCTTCCTTAATCACTAACGTGCACATGTGATACACAACAAAAATCTCTAAGATGTGAGAATTTTGTCTCTTTCCACTCCATACCTCTTTTGGTATTTTGTACTCCAATGGTACCGATGGACCTCAATTGATTAAGTAAGTTGTTGTGTTGATCATTTCTGCCTATAACTGTTTCGACAAGCCTAACTGCAAATACAAGCTTATGGCCCTTTTAGTTAACGTTCGACTCATATGCCCAGCTACACCATTGTGTTGAGGTGAACCCAACACAATCTTTTCCATTTTGATCCTCTACTCATATCAAAACCTTTTAAATTTATTGTCTTCATATTCACGATTATTGTCAGTTCTAAGGTTTTCTTATCTCTCATACTATCTCATTTTTTTTACCATGGCTTTCCAAATCTTGAAAGCCTCAAATACTTATGATTTTTGTTTTAGAAAGTAAACTTACCTTCCTAAATGATCATATATAAAAGCAACAAAGTATTTTTTTTCCACCAATGGACAATCGTTGGCCCCCAAACAACAGCAGACAAGCTCAAGTCTCTCTCTCTCTTAGGGGTTTTCCACTTGTCGAAAAACATGCTTTCCAAGCATACAATCTTCACATATGTTAATTTCTATTGATCAAATAGTTAGTAACATGATCTTCGTTCCTTTTTTACTCGATGACCTAACCTTCGGGCCATAGATTGAAATTTTCATTTATTGTAATTATAATCAAATGACATGCTTCATTAGTCTTGTAAAAAATACTACTTTTTTTACCATATGCAATTGTTGTTGCACCCTTTAAAAATTTCCAAAATAATACTTTTGGGTAGCCATCATCGTCCAATTGACCTACTGAGATTAATTTCTTTTTCAAGTCGAGAATATTTCTAACATTTTTCAATTTCCATGCAGACCCATTTAATTTAATCTTCACTACAACTTTACCAAAAATCTCACAAAATTTCTCATTACCAAGATAAACTTTATTGAGATATCTGATGACATACTTCTTAAAAAACTATTTCTGTGAAGTGGTATGAAAGGATGCTTCAAAGTCTATAACACCCAAGAATCTTCCTTATTTTGTAAGGAACAAATCAATGCATCCTTTCTTTCTGATGTAGAAGCAACATTTTCCTCTACCTTCACCACTATATTCTTTGATACACTCTTGCATTGATTTTTATAATGTCCAATATTTCCAAAATTCCAACACTAATTGTCTTTAAGTTATGAAAATTGTGATGATTCTTGGACATGAACATTTTATCACTTCCTCTGCTTAAAATTCTTCCTCTTAACTTTGTATGTACAACTAAAGAGGTTGAAGATTCACTTGACTCTTTTCGTCAAATCTCTTCACTAAAAACAGATCATGAACATCGTTGAATTTTAACTTATTACTTACCAATGAACTACTCACAATTGTGACAATAACATTCCAATCTTTTGGTAAATAAGACAAAAGTATTAGTGCTCATACTTCTTTATCAAATTTTATTCCAATAAAACTCAATTGGGTTGTAACTATATTGAGTTCATTGAAATGTTGTCTTATCGATGCTCTTTCTTTCATCTGTAAATTGAATAATCGCCTCATCAAATGAACTTTGTTTGAGGTCGATGGAGTTTATACATATTACAAAGACACACCATGAGACCCAATGTGGTATTTTCTTTTGAAAAATATTGAATGCAACATCGTGGGATAATGTCAAACAGATAACTTTGTGGGCTTGTTTATCAAGAAGAGCTCAACCTTCATCTTTAATGTTCCTTGGTTTGTTTCTTGAGAGAGGTTGATACAACTTTTTCTAATACAAATTGTTGAACCAAGTAGTGTTCAAGCTTTGAAGAATCCAAACCCTTTGAAGAATGTTGAAGGCTAGGCTGTGCTTGTTGTTGCTGAGTTGTCCTAGATAGGATCTGGGGTAGATTGGTTATGTAATCCACTCTTGATTGAATCCAAAGCATAGACATTCTCAATCTTTTTAAAAGAAAAGTGTTTTTCAAACTAAGTGAAAAACAACCGATTGTTTTTTCGAAACAACCGATTGTTTTATACTTAGGTGTTTTTAGAAAAGGTAGAAAACTGTTTTTCAAATGGTTGAGCTGTTAAAACTAAAACAATCGATTGATTCGTGGAAACAACGGATTGTTTGTTTTGGTACCATAACAGAAAAACTGTTTTAGCTTTGGCTGAGCTTTAAATGTTTTAACTGATTGGGCTCCAGTCTTTAATGCTTTGACCAATCTTTTAAATGCAATGAATAAGTTTGTTAAGATTTCATAACAAACAATATCTTTGAATATATTCAGAAAAACAGATTTGAGTAAGTAGATTTTAACACAAGTTTTTGAGTTTTTCAAAGAGTTGAGATTGCTTAGAGATTGAGATTGATCAAAGAGTGTGAGATAGGATTTCTGCTTGTATTGATTTCATATTTGCTTCTGTAACAAGTGTAATCCTTGTATTCTGTTGAACAAGCTTATTTGTGTGGTTGCTGAGAAGTGTTGGGTGTTCTTGAGGGGATCAAGATCAGCATTCTTAGTGTTGGTGTGTTGGCCAAGAGAAGTGTGTGTCTTGAGGGGATCAAGGTCACTTTCTTGGTTGTGTTGTAAGTGATCTAGGTTTGATTGCTTAGTGGAATTCCTCAGTGGTTTCTGAGAAGACTGGATGTAGCTCTGGGTTTAGAGTGAACCAGTATAAACATCTGTGTGCATTCTCTCTATCCTTAATCTCTTTAAATTCAGTTTTGATATTTGTTTATTGGTATAAACAACCGATTGTTTCTGCGAAACAACCGATTGTTTTACTGGTGCTGTGCTTTTAGCTTTGTGTTTTGAAAAACTGATTTCTCAATCAAGGTATTCTTGAAGTAATTTCATTCAAGGCTTAAAAGTTTGCGAAAATCCTCTTTAAACAATTCACCCCCCCCCCTCTCGTTTAAGGCCATATATTCTAACAATTGGTATCAGAGCTTGGTTCTTGAAAGTTATTCAAGTTGATCCAAAAAAAAATTTCTATGGCTGGAAAACAATCTTTTGAGGAAGGTGCTTCAATCTACAAACCTCCTTTATTCTGTGGATTGAATTACAAATATTGGGAAGCCAGAATGAAAATCTTTGTGGAATCTATTGATCAAGGAATTTGGAATTCAATTGAGAATGGTCCTTACATTCCAAAGTTTAAAAAGAATGGTTCTTTAATTGCAAAACCTTGGTCTCAATGGACCAATGATGAATGTAAAATGGCCAAGCTTGATTGTACTGCTAAAAACATAATAGCTTCTGCACTAGATACTAATGAGTTTTTCAGGATATCAAAATGCAAAACTGCTAAAGATGACACACTCAAGGCTGCTCATGGAAACAATGAACCAAAGGAGGCAATGTCAAAGAGTCAAGCAAGAAGGAAAAGAAGGCAAAATAAGAAGAGCCTCAACCTTTGCTTCATGGCCAGAAAGGAGGATGACTCAAGTAGTGTAAGTTCATCAAACTCTGAAAATTATGGTCAATTACTTCAAGCCTTTCAAGAAACGCATGAAGAAGCCAACCGATTGGCCCTCTTGAACAATCGGTTAAAGGAAAATAATAGCTGGCTTGAAAACATAATAAAAACACTGGAAGAGGAATTAGAAAATTCAAAAACAGATTTTGAAAACCTTGAAATCATCTACAAAAACTCCTCTTGCAAGTGTTATACTCTTGTTTGTGAAAATTGCGAAAATCTTGAAAATAAGGTTCACTATCTTGTTAAAACTGTGGATAAGCTTTCTAAAGGTCAATCCAACTTTGAGAATGTCTTGGCATCTCAAAACTGTGTTTTTGGAAAAGCTGGATTAGGTTTTAATCCACAAAACAAGCAAGATAGATTTTCAAAATCATTTTCGAAAATGCCAGAAAAACAATCGATTGGACCATCGAAACAACCGATTGTTACATGCTTTTATTGCATAAAAAGAGGTCATTCTGTGAGGTTCTGTAAAATCAGAAAATATGTTGTTCCTAAGGTTTTTATGAAGTGGATTCCTAAGTGTAATAAAGATTTAATTGATGAATGTAAACCAAATGGACCCACATTCATAAGGGGACCAAATCTTTGTACTTGAAAATTTTCTTTGTAGAAAAATCTTGGAGGAGAGCAAGCAACAATGGTACTTGGACATTGGATGTTCCAAGCATATGACAGGAGATAAATCAAAGTTCATGAGCATCTCCTTTAAGCAAGAAGGACATGTCACCTATGGGGACAACAACAAAGGAAGGATTCTTGGGAGAGGATCCATAGGAGACAAAGACATCTTGGTCATCCATGATGTGCTCTATGTAGAAGGCCTAAAGCATAATCTGCTGAGCATTAGCCAACTATGTGACAAGGGATATCAAGTGATGTTCAAGTCAAATACATGTGAAATCTATCTACCCAAAACCAAAGAGGTAATGTTGGTAGGTAAGAGAGTCAATAATGTGTATCTTCTAGATATCTCTTCACCATGTTCAATTGGATGTCTTCTATCCAAGCAAGATGAATCTTGGCTTTGGCACAGAAGAATTGCTCATATTCACATGAATCACTTGAACAAGTTAATTTCAAGGGATCTTGTGATTGGGCTACCAAAGCTCAAGTTTGAGAGGGATCACATTTGTGAAGCATGCCAAAAAGGGAAACAAGTGAAAAGTTCTTTCAAAATCAAAAACGTTGTTTCTTCTTTAAAACCTCTTGAACTTCTTCACATGGATCTCTTTGGACCCTCGAGAACTATGAGTCTTGGTGGAAATTATTATGCTCTTGTTATTGTTGATGATTTTTCTAGGTACACTTGGACTCTTTTCTTGGAATCAAAGAGTGATGCCTTTTCTGCATTCAAGAAGCTAGCAAGAAGGTTGTAAAATACAAAGAACAACAACATAGGCTCTATTAGAAGTGATCATGGAGGAGAATTCCAAAATGAGAAGTTCAGCAAATTCTGTGAGAAGATGGGGATTCTGCACAACTTCTCTGCTCCAAGAACTCCACAACAGAATGACGTGGTAGAGAGGAAGAACAGGTCTCTTGAAGAGTTAGCAAGAACAATGCTTAGTGAATCATCTCTTCCTAAGTACTTTTGGGCGGATGCAGTAAGCACTTCCTGTTATGTGATGAATAAAGTGCTTATAAGACCTATTCTGAAGAAGACTCCTTATGAACTCTTCAATGGAAGGAAGCCTAACATCAATCACCTCAGAATTTTTGGCTGCAGCTGTTTCGTTCTCAACAATGGAAAGGAAAATCTAGGGAAGTTTGATGAGAAAACGGATCTTGGCATCTTCATAGGGTATTCTCTCACAAGTCATGCATACAGAATCTACAACAAGAGGTTGATGACTGTAGAAGAATCAGTTCACGTTGTCTTTGATGAGGTAGATCACAGAAACATCCAAATCCCGAAGACCAGTGCTAAAGAAGAAGAATAGAGCATTAGTTTGGAGAAGCTGGAAATCTGTGCAGAAAAACAACCGGTTGATTCGCAGAAACAACCAATTGAAATTCTGCAACAGAGTGAGCTGCCCAAAGAGTGGAGGATTCCTAAAGATCTGTCAGTGGAAAACATCATAGGAAAGATAAAGGAAGGTGTCTCCACACGTAGCTCCATCTCAAACTTCTGCAGGCACACAACTTTCGTCTCTCAAATTGAGCCAAAGTTAATTGATGAAGCTCTCAAGGATGAGAAATGGATTGAAGCTATGCATGAGGAGTTGAATTAGTTTGCAAGGAATGAGGTATGGTTTCTTGTCCCTAGAACTGATGAAATGAACATTATTGGTTCGAAATGGGTTTTCAGGAACAAGTTAGATGAAGATGGTGTGATCACAAGGAACAAAGCAAGGCTAGTTGCCAAGGGCTACAATCAAGAGGAGGGCATAGATTATGGTGAAACCTTTGCTCCTGTTGCTAGATTGGAGGCTGTAAGGTTGCTGCTGACATTTTCTCGTATGAGTGGTTTCAAACTCTTCCAAATGGATGTCAAGAGTGCCTTCTTGAATGACTACATCAATGAGGAAGTTTATGTAGATCAACCACTGGGCTTTGAAGATCATAAATATCCCAACCATGTCTTCAAGTTGAAGAAAACTTTGTATGGACTGGAGCGAGCTCCAAGACAGTGGTATGAGAGGCTTAGCAACTTTCTGCTATCTCATGGTTATGAAAGGGGAATGGTAGACAAGACTCTCTTCATCAAAAAGTCAAATGCAGAAATAATTCTTGTGTAAATCTATGTTGATGACATCATCTTTGGTGCTACACAAGATAGTTTGTGTGAAGAATTTGTGGCTGCAATGAAAGGTGAGTTTGAAATGTCTATGATGGTAGAACTGTCTTTCTTTCTTGGATTGCAGGTTAAGCAAACAAAGGATGGAATCTTTCTATGTCAATCAAATTATTGCAAGGAGATTCTCAAGAAATTTGAAATGGAGAGTTGCAAAGAAGCAAGCACTCCAATGCCATCAAGCTGTTACATGGATGCTGATGCTGCTGGAAAGAATGTAGATCAAACAAAATACAGAGGATTGATTGGCTCTTTGCTTTATCTAAGAGCTAGTAGGTCAGACATCATGTTTGCGGTATGTCTATGTGCAAGATATCAAGAAAATCCTAAAGAGTCACACTTCAAAGCTGCAAAAAGAATTTTGAAATATCTCAAAGGAACATCATCTGTTGGGTTATGGTATCCTTCTCACTCTCCAATTCATTTAATTGGTTATTCAGATTCTGACTTTGCAGGTTGCAAGCTAGATAGAAAGAGCACAATTGGCACTTGCCACCTTCTTGGCTCAAGCCTAATCTCATGGCATAGCAAGAAGCAAGCATGTGTTGCTCTCTAATGCTGAGGCTGAGTATATTGCTGCTGGAAGATGTTGTGCACAAATTCTGTGGCTTAAACAACAACTTGCAGACTTTGGATTACAAATCATCAAGGTTCCTTTGATGTGTGATAACACAAGTGCCATCAATCTTACCGAAAATCAGATTCAGCACTCAAGGACCAAACATATTGAGATAAGGCATCATTTTATCAGGGATCATGTAAACAATGGGAACTATGAAGTGAAGTTTGTGGAGACCAAACTGCAGTTAGCTGACATCTTCACGAAACCTTTACCAAAAGAGAGGTTTTTCTTCCTAAGAAGTGAGTTAGGTATCCTTGATCTTAATAATCTCTCCTAAATCTGTTTTGATACATGCTAAAGTCTATTTGTGAAGACAAATAAGGGGAGAATTAATTGG
The DNA here is from genome assembly GCF_000499845.2 of Phaseolus vulgaris. NCBI lineage: Eukaryota > Viridiplantae > Streptophyta > Magnoliopsida > Fabales > Fabaceae > Phaseolus > Phaseolus vulgaris. The sequence continues at coordinate 8,703,837 of NC_023752.2, read as the reverse complement.
TTCTTGTATATCTTTATCTGAAACTGTGTAACCTGTTAAAATCTCTGATATAAAACTGTTTTCTGCTGCTGCTGATAGAAACAATCGATTGTTTCGAGTAAACAACTGATTGTTTTTTAGGTTTTATACTTTAATTGTGTGAAAATCTAACCTGCTGCTGTAAGAAGCATTAGACTGTATATATGCTAGTTTTGCAGGTACTACTTCAGATTCAATCAGATCAAACACAAGCACCGGGGATTTGTCTTCATCAAATAGGGGGAGATTGTTGAACCAAGTAGTGTTCAAGCTTTGAAGAATCCAAACCCTTTGAAGAATGTTGAAGGCTAGGTTGTGCTTGTTGTTGCTGAGTTGTCCTAGATAAGATCTGGGGTAGATTGGTTATGTAATACACTCTTGATTGAATCCAAAGCATAGGCATTCTCAATCTTTTTAAAAGAAAAATGTTTTTCAAACTAAGTGAAAAACAACCGATTGTTTTGTCGAAACAACCGATTGTTTTATACTTAGGTGTTTTTAGAAAAGGTTGAAAACTGTTTTTCAAATGGTTGAACTGTTAAAACTAAAACCATCAATTGATTCATGGAAACAACCGATTGTTTGTTTTGGTACCATAACAGAAAAACTGTTTTAGCTTTGGCTGAGCTTTAAATGTTTTAACTGATTGCGCTCCAGTCTTTAATGCTTTGACCAATCTTTTAAATGCAATGAATAAGTTTGTTAAGATTTGATAACAAAATTTATCTTTGAATATATTCAGAAAAACAGATTTGAGTAAGTAGATTTTAACACAAGTTTTAGTTTTTCAAAGAGTTGAGATTGCTTAGAGATTGAGATTGATCAAATAGTGTGAAATAGGATTTCTGCTTGTATTGATTTCAGATTTGCTTCTGTAACAAGTGTAATCTGTGTATTCTGTTGAACAAGTTTATTTGTGTGGTTGCTGAGAAGTGTTGTGTGTTCTTGAGGGGATCAAGATCAACATTCTTAGTGCTGGTGTGTTGGCCAAGAGAAGTGTGTGTCTTGAGGGGATCAAGGTCACTTTCTTGGTTGTGTTGTAAGTGATCTAGGTTTGATTGCTTAGTGGAATTCCTCAGTGGTTTCTGAGAAGACTGGATGTAGCTCTGGGTTTAGAGTGAACCAATATAAACATCTGTGTGCATTCTCTCTATCCTTAATCTCTTTAAATTCAGTTTTGATATTTGTTTACTAGTATAAACAACCGATTGTTTTACTGGTTCTGTGCTTTTAGCTTTGTGTTTTGAAAAACTGATTTCTCAATCAAGGTATTCTTGAAGTAATTTAATTCAAGGCTTAAAAGTTTGCGAAAATCCTCTTTAAACAATTCACCCCCCCTCGTTTAAGGCCATATATTCTAACACAAATAATCTTCAATTTGCATATTCCAAAAGCCAAAGTCCGCATCATCGAACTTTTCATTTTTCACATTTCCTTCCTTCGGAGCCATTGCTCCTACTTAAATTTGATTGCATCTAGATCGTTTATAATAATAAACAATAGTGACAATCTGGATTCGATACTAGTTGCTAGGAAATAAGAAACATTTCTTATAATCAGATATACGAGAAACAAAATAAATGTGGAATAATTACACACAAAATTGATAATGAATTTCATCCAATTACGCCTATGTCTTGGGGTTGTTGTAGACCTTTTATTTGAAAATAAATAAATAAAGAAACTCTTTACAAACACTCAACTCACAATCCAAATAAACCTAAAAAATAAAATATTTTTCTCTCTCTTATTGCTCATTTTATTCTCATTGTTGGAATGAATAATAGATTTTACATGATGGTATTTATACATGATGCAATGTATATAATCCTTACATTTTATTTTCTATATTTATGTAATCCTTTCATTTGTATTGACTTTCCTATTTTCTCTCAACAAATATAAATATGTTTTTTAATGCATTTTTCTTTACTTTTATGACCAAGTCCAACACCTTTTAGATTGCGAGGGAAAATCGGTAAAAGGTTGTGAATGATGGATTGTGAAATTACTTTGTGCCTTCCATAATCACAACTTGAGAGATATGTTGGTAGGTCATTCATATGCTAGTAGGTTAACATGTAATGAGAAGTCCATACTTGTTAATATGACCGAGTTTAGTGAAGTTTAGAAATATTTTGCTAGCAATAAAAGAGTATAATATGGAGAATGTAACCACCATAAAACAAGTTTACAATGCAAGGTATACATATTGTAGATGACATGGAAGTTATAAAAATAAAATGCAACAAATTAATGATATTACTTCAGCGAGACATATATATTCATTGGTGTAGGTTTAATAAGGGTACAAATGTGATGACAAATATATTTTAGACACACATTGATTTAGTGAAACTATTGAATTCATTCCACATTGTATTTATAAAACTAATAGGTATAAGATGTCTTTACTTGAGATTTTGTGTTACCTCAATTGAAATGACCTTCTCTATTGCACTTGTTTTATTGGATCTAAATGTGAGAACAACTTTGTGTGGGGCCTTAATAGACTTAAAAGGGTTATTTTTTAGAGTTTCCTACCTTAAAGTCCTAGTTAGTGATAAAGATATTGCTCTTATGGATGCAATAAAGATTGTGTTTCTTGAAGCATTTAATATGCTATGTTGCTTTCATATGGACAAAAACGTGAAACCAAAGTGTAAGATGTTAGTGTGTCCAAGAGAGGCATGAGATCAAGTCATGGAAGCTTGGGAAAGTTTTATGAATTATGATGATTTAGAAGGATTTGAACACCGTGTTGAGAAATTTGAAGTTATTTGTTCTCCATGGTCTATATTTGTTGAATATGTCGATGGTATTTGGTTAACTCCACACAAACTAAAGCATAGACAAATAAGGTGATGCACTTAGATAACACAACAAGTAATAAGTATGAGCCTCTTTAACATATATTTATGTTACTAATGATTAAGAAAAAATAAAATGTGGTTAAAATTCAAGTTCATGGCACAAGGATATGTGAGTTATTATGGCTAAAAACTATCTTATATAGATGACTTAAAGATTAATTTGAAAGGACCATGAAGCTCTACAGTGACAATAAGTCAGCAATACACATTGCATATAGTCCCATTAAACATGATAGAACAAAACATATAAAAATAGATAGACACTTCATTAAGGAAAAACTAGAAGAAGGTTTAGCATACATGTTATAAATTCCGTCCAAGCAACATGTGAGTGATGTACTGACAAAAGTACTCACTACCTTAGACTCCCATAATCTCATAACCAAGTTGAGAATGACTTGAAAGGGGATGTTGAAATATGGATGTAAATATTACACATTTACTGATTGTAAGTCTCACAAGATTTATTTTTTTTATTAGGATTTTTTTTTTCTTTTAAATACTAATATATTGTATCTCTTTTTTTAATCAAGAAAAGTAATTCAATAATTATTGTTTACTACCTACACTTTTTTTCACATGTTCATGTGGTGTCTGTGATAGGATTTTCAATCTTGTCAAACTCGTAATTCGGATACGGATAAAAAAGAGTTTGAAAGCTCTGAAGAACATAACTTGACTTGAAAGAATTACTTTTCAGAGTTACTACTATACATAACATAATTAAAATAAATTCATAATTCATAAAATGGTCCAAATACATAACATAATTTAATATAAATTCATACTTCATGAAAACGTCTAAATACATAACATAATTAAAAGTAAATTTAAGATAATGTTTAATACAAATAAACTATCCAAAAAAATTATTTACATTAATCATAAGATAATCATCTCCCTCCTCCCAATGATATTCATTTTCATCCAATTGAAGTAGAGCAGTGGCAGAGGCAGCACCAAATAACACAAGCGGCACTGAAGAAACGCAACACGAGCGGGGACAACACGTAGACGGCTTGACAGAGGCACATGTTATTCAAATTAGGGTTGAGTTTTCATATTAGAGTTTTTGGGTATTCAAATTAGAGTTTTTAGGTTTTATTGGGTTTAAGGTTTTTTTGGGCCAAGTCATGAATCGTGGAGGTCCAAGAATCGTCCGATCCAACCTTTGGATCGCCAGATCGCTCTGATCTGAACAGATTCCGATCCCACCTCCGATCCAACCCATTTTCTTCTAAAAAGATCACAAGATTGAAAGATGGTCTGACAACATTATGAATTTCACAAGAGACTGTATAAAATATTGTAGGATTCAAGATCCTGCATGTGCACGTGTAGTTGTTTTCCTTCTTGCAAAACATTGAATGATAGTGAATTAGAGTAATAAGGATGATTATTATACAACTAAATAAAGCGGTGAGAGTCAATCAATATAAAATTTTGGCTTCTTTTCTTCTCTATTGCATATTGAAATCTGAATTAAAATCAATTATTTTTAAAAAGCAAAGTTAGGGAAACATATATATCTAGGCGTTTCTTAGGTTAAACAAGTTTCTTGAGAAGTCCACATTTGATTCAAAGAAAACGCTTCGTCCATTTTTTAAAATCTTTTAAAAGTTCAATTAACATCCCCTCTTAAGCTCGGGCTTTGTTTCTAACATATACACATGCATGCATCTGCAGCACCAGCAGCAAGTAATACCTGGTACGGATGGAAATTGAGGCAACTTACAGCACCAATTTTCTGGGCCATTAGGGTAGGATAGTATCGAATGGTGCCTAGTTGATCACCCTCCAGACTAAAGACTTTAATGAGTTGTTTCGCCGAACCACTAGCAATAATTGGAGCATGTCTATGTACAGCTAAAGCCGTAAGTGATCCCCTATGAGCTTCAATAGTAAGATAGGTGCTCCTAGCATTTCGTATATCAAGAAATTGGATATCCCCAGCCTTAGAAGCACTGACAATCTGAAGAAAGCCAACAATATGACAGTTGCATTATCTACTTCAAACCAAATCCATAAATCTAAGAGTTACAAGTTACTGAAGAAAAAATAAATCAAACTAGCAAGATGCTCTTTTTACCTTTCCTTGATCTAATCCAGGTTGAAAGCCAATCCCCATGACTTTTTCTACTCTTTGCGTATGAGGCCTCAAATCACAGACGAGCCTAAGAAGCATCTTTGCCATTAGTGATTACAAATACAGTAAGAGACAGAGAGGCTTCTAAATTGAACCTTAAAAGGTTTATACTTACGATAAAATGTTGTATTCATTGAGGAAGTTAAAGTATAGATGCATGCATAACCATGTCAAAACATATAGGTGATAAACAACAGTGTTGCTTGATTGAATCACGTCAATAAAAGTGAACCAAGAACCATGTTCATATTTGCAACATGATGGAAGAAATTCATCCGAGATGCTTACATTTCAGGTGTTCTGACATCATAAAGTCTGACAGAACCATCAACAAAACCAGCTGCAAATTGTCCCCCATGAATTTGAGATGCAGCCTAAAACACACGATAAAATGTGTGTAAGTCAAAGGATGATATTTGTTTGTATAATTCCTTTGTTACTTGGTTACAGAAAATAATACCAAAAGGGATGATCACGATTCACAACACGAATTTCATTAATTGAGAATTTATATAGGTTAGGTTTAATATATCTAATTTAATGTCTGTCAAAACCAGAGAACAGTCGGAATCCCGCTACAATTAAAGAAGATTTGGGGGCGGCCACTGAACCACTATTTCAGATTGACAACCATCGAAGGCAAAACTAAGATCAATAAAGGTGTTTTGTGTCAACGATCAAAAAATAAATAAAATCTCTTCACGTTCAAATACATACCGATACCGGTACCTTGAAGAGGCACAAGAAAAAGGGGGACGGGGCATTTTCACAGTAATAAGCCATTAATCATTATTACCAAAAAGGTTTTACAAAACATAACTATCAGTCAAAATACCTGTTCTAAATGTAGTTGGCCGGCCAAAACTCAAATTCAACTCAAATACCTTGGAATACAACTTAGTAAATGACTCCTCAAGTACAACATCTGCTTAGCTATCATCCCAAGATAGCTATAGCAAGCATAATTGCCAACAAAAGACATCTTGCAATGCTGAAGCTTACCACCGCTGAGACACTGCAATCTGATGATGAAGGTATAGTATTAACAAGCTGCTCTTTATCAACATCCCATACCATAATAGATGGTATATCACCCGATGCATACTGGTATTGCATAAATGTAACATGGAATACCATAAAAAATCATTAGCATCACAATATGATGAACGAATTAAACTTTCAATTTTAGGACATCAAGGTCCCACATTGTCAAGAATAATTAAAGAATCATCCTACCAGATAACTACATTGTTGTTGCCAATCAACAACTGCATTCAGACTCCGCACTCCAGGCTTATGACAATGAATTGAAGAGAATGCAGTGACGAGTTTTTGTTTACCCTTCAGAGTATAATCTTTCCAAATCCTTATGTTTCCATCAGCTGCACCATAAGATTCCCCAATAATACTAAAGCTCTGACAACAATTTGAGACTAAAATGTATAATATTATACAGTAGAGAAAAGTACATGAAGCAGCAAGAAGCAAGCTATCATCAAGCTCATTTACAAGGCAGAGCTTAGAAATTCCTTTGTAAGCAAAATCATGATTATCAAAACTGTTGAGCAGTATTGCCTCCTCATGGTTCCATATCCTGGAGTGAACTCCAAAGAACATTAGCCAACAACAAAAATCCAAATTGAGCAATGCAATAACACTCATGAAGACCAGAAAAATACTCTGACCAGTTCAAAAGTCAGAATTCCTACGGTCTATAAAATTATGCAAGAGAATTATGTCATATTAGTTGTCAAAGTCCCTATAATTAATAAATGTTACTCAGTCTTGCAAAGTGTTATCAACCCTGAATATAAACATGATTGGAAATGTATAACCTCAGAATTTCTCACTACCTTAAAAGCCTGTAAATAATTGTCCTAACATTTCCTAAACACAAAAAAGACTGAGATGTCTAAAGCCATGCCTAGCTTCATAACAGTCTCAGTTTAACAAATAATAATGGTATCAATTAGCTTCAACTACCTGATACGTTCATTCTCATCAGCAGCTATTATTATAGGAGAGAAAGGTTCCAGCAATGCTGCTTGTGTACCCTTTATGTCCCACTTAGCAATTGGATTTGTAAGCCTGCTAACAGCTGAAAGAATAAAATAAAATGTCACCATCTCTAAGAAACAAGCTAAATAAATAAATAAAATACAAACCAGAGTGCTGGCATTTTGCTATGTGCTCCAGTGCACGTTTTTCCCTCTCCTCTCTTCTGGCTAATACTTCTTCACTCTCATCAGTAGCAGTTAAAGGTGGTTTGCGAAAATGCACACAACACCAACTATATATAGTTGATTGTGGAAGAAGGCTTCGATCTGAAGTCCCAGAAGATCCATCAGAACCCAAAAGTGGATCAGCTAATCCAGAGTCCGGAGAATTCATCAGGTGGGGCCTAATCTCCAATGAACAGACCCTACGCATTTCAGTTATACAACTAGGTAGAGGAGGACTGACTGGAGGAGTTCTGAAGGTCAGTGGCAAATGTCCTGCCAGAGCAACAAGCAATAATAAGCAGAAAGCCTTGCTACAAAGCAGCAGGAATTATCACAAATAAAATTGATGTTAAGGGAAAAACCATACACAGGATTAATCATTAAGAAAAATGGAAAGGAAGATCTACCTCCTTTCATATCAAACCAAGAAGACGAACGAGCTAGTCCAGCAAAAGTAGGAGAAGCTGTAGATTCAGCAGTTCGAACACCACCAGACTTCAACGGCTTTACAACCACTTGTTCAATACCTATGATGGACAGTACCCGACAACCAAGATTTGCTACACGAGGAGAAGGATCTTTCGCTAAAGTATACATAGCAAGTACACAATGTGAATACAATGCATTCTCCAAGGGGTTTAGTCTAGTGTGGTTAACTAATCCATTGCTGAAACCATCACTCAGAATTCCTGAATCAGAGTGATGAGATGAATAATCATAAGACAATGGGTACGCATGCATGATACTCAAACCAGCAAGAGGACTGCTAGAAGAGACCCGACCATCTAGAGCCACTAGAGAATAGTCATTTCCAACGCTCATAGGACCGATTTCAGGAGAAACAATACTTCCATGAGGTATATGTTGGTTCTGTTTAGGATATCCACCAACTGAACCTTTTATATTAGCCAACGAAGGTAAGGAATTAATCAAAGAATTAGATTGAGAATATGCAGCAGCAATAGATTTCAGGTGCTTGTTGTGTCCCAAAGCAAATCGCGCTAGAGCTGGCAGTTGGAAAGAAAAAAGTCAGCAACATGTCACAGATCCATCTCTAAAGTATACCAGCCTTCCCATACTATATTGATAACAACAAGTTGTCTTAGACTAACCAATTAACAGTCATTACAACCAAATTAGAGACAACAATTAGAAACGAAAAAAAAATGAAGTTTTTTAGATGCAAGTTTGATAACTTATTGTGCAGAAGTTTTCTTTCTTACTCACTAATAACAATCATTTTATTTAAAAGTTTTTCATCTTTCTCTATGTTCAGAAACAACCATCCATTAGCAACTTTGTTTGCTGAAGATTAAGAATTTGCAGTGATGATATCAATTAAAAAATAATAACCGGATGCTTATAACCTACCTACAGCTACCTCTGCCCTTACCAATGGACTCCCATCAGAAGCAACACATAAGATACTCTTAACTACACTAACTTCAGCCCTAAACTTTTCAGCATCATCACATTCTTCATCTCTATGAACACTTCTACATGTACCAAATCCCACACTGAGGAGGGTACTCAGTGCAAAAACAGCAGATGCCCTAACCTGTAAAACAATAAATTGTATGATTAAATCCATTTGATTAATACACCAAAAATTATAATCATCTGGCAACTGGAAATAGAACTAATAAGTAGGACATAAACCTCTGGCTGGGGTTCAGACAGTAGAGGAGCAAATATAGTAGTTGCATCTTCCTGTAAACCAATTGTTTGTGCCTCTGAGAAGTCTTCCCACAATTTCCCCAGACACAGGCAAAGCCACTGAAGGAAAAGGGGTTCAGTTTGTGAATCATTAGAACATGAACTCTGAAGGTGCTTTAAGCTGACATGAAGCAAACCAGCTTCCATACAAGCTTCTTGGCCCTGTCTATGACCATCCACAATCACAGCCAAAACAAAAGCAGCCATTGCACGTTGCTCTGGATATGCTTCCATACTGTCAAGGAACTTAATGAAATAGATATGACCACCATCCTTCACTAGATCAACCCGACATGACTACAAGCCAGACATGGAACAGAATTAATGCCAGACACAGCAGACATTCAACATGCAGAGTTCAAGACCAAATTTCGGTATAAAATTATAAAGGTCCTATAAGTAAGAGCAAAAAATAAAATGTTACGTAATATTCACACCTATGTTAATTGAGTTTAGGATTTGATTTTGTAGTTTTCATGTTTTTAAATAAGGATTTTATTAGTAACTTTTTAGTAGGATATAGGATGATTGATGAATAGCATATTGGTCATACATATGTTTGGATGGAGTGAAAGAAAAAAAAAGGAAGGGAAGATGGGTACTTAAATTTGAAAAAAAAAATATTGTTTGATAGAAGATACAAATAGGGATCAGAGGGAGGGAAGAAAATTCATGCAAAAGAACTTCAAAATTAAAAATCTTTCAAACTTTTCCCTTAATTTAAAATTTAAAAATTTTCCATTCTCCCTTATTTTCTTTCCTCTCATCTCATCAAAACAAAGGGTAAATGTTTTTTTGTTATTTTCCCTTCTACTTTTATTGGCTTGTCCAGCACCATGCAAAGCAAGTGTACTGCAATAACTACTACAGTAAAAGCAACCTTCACCGACCAAGACAAATTTTCAACATTATTTAATAAATGTTTGGTCAAGATTAATTTTGAAAAAAAAAATTCAAAAGTTCTCTTAAGAACCCAACAAAAATAAACAATTATTTCTCTAAAATAAACCAAACCAAACATGTGTAATTGACAATTACTTAGAGAAAAAAATTATTTTTCTCCAAATCTACCTTGTCAAGTGCAAGAATCTTTGTCCATATGAATACAAGGATCTGACGTAGCTCTGGTGGTGGTGTTTGCAACAGCTTTAGAACATAAGGAAATATTCCAACAGATAATGCCTACGTATCAAAAATTTGGTATCAAGTTACTTCAATTTAGAGGTGATAAAAATAGAAAGTTATCTTCTCAGCTGATGTATTTCATAAACATGTATAGAAAAGGAGAATAGTACAATACAAGGCGTAGTTATAGCCTACAACATCCTTGGGATAAGTACATACACCCAAGAAAGCATCCTGTGAAAGCTGTACAATAAAATAATAATCACAATTTCAACACTCCCCTCAAGCTAGAGCATATAAATTGTATGCACCAAGCTTGGAATATATAAACCAAAATTTAGGCCCTCTCAAAGACTTGGTTAGAATGTCAACAAGCTGGTAGTTAGAGCTGATAAATCCAGTATTAAGTTCCTTGGACAACATCTCCTTCCTGACAAAATAACAATTGATCTTTGTGTTTGATTCTCTCATGAAACACTGGATTGGAGGTAATATGAAAGGCTACCTGATTATCACAATACAATTGTATCAGCTCAACTTTACAAAATTTCAACTCTTCAAGAAGTTGCTAAACACAAGTTCACAAGTGGCCAAGTCATAAATCTATATTTAGTTTCTACACTGGACCAGGCAACAACATTTTGTCAATGGGACAGTCAAACCAATCTACATCACAATACCCCTATAAGTTGAATAATTCCCTTGTCCTCATATAACAATCCTTGTCTTGGAACCTTTTTGATATATATACGAGGGTTAGAATTACAACATTCTCGTGGTTGTGAAAATTCTACATGAATTGACCAACAACTCCGGTTGCATGAGATATATCAAGTCTTACAATGGTGAGAAAAATGAATTTGTCCACCAGCCTCCTATATCTATGTAGATCTGAAAAAATTTCACCTTAGTCCACCATTAGCTTTTCATTTTGGTCCATAGGACTTTTTGAAGGCTTGCAATTTGCCACTCTCCTTTATCGTCCTGTGACGACCGAAGAAAAAAAGGATTGTGTACCAATTTGAATTTAGAGGTGATAAACGATCAGTGTGTTATGTTCTCATATGTATTTCATATATATGGAAAAGGAGAAGAGTACAATACAAGGAAAGCTATAGCCTATAACACTCAATCCTTAGGATAGGTACATACACACAAAAAGCAGCAGCCTTATGAAAGATGTACGGTAAAATAATAATCACCATTTCAACAAAGTTATCATACAATAAATCATTTATTAAAAATAAATAAATAGGTAAACCAATTACACCAAAAGTTGATGAATCTAGAGAAAAAATTACCAGATCGACCGCCCATGGCCCCATATCAAGGAACCTTCCAAGGAGCAGTAAGGCCCGAAAGCAATGGCATTGACTAAGTAAAACCTGAAATATGAACAATGCTACTTAACAATGCATACAACAGATATCAACAACTGGTAAACACACATATTGTGAAAAAAAAAAGAAAAACTAATGTGAATTAAAAGTGCATAAAGAAAGCTTAAAATGTCATTTTGCAAATGAGATTATACAAAACAATTGGTTACCAAACAACTAAGGCTACAATTTCTGAACCTGTACAGAGTCAAGACAAAGCAAGATGATTGCCAAGTCAAACAAATTGCAAGAAAGTCCCTAAAATAAATGAATGATAAATAATTGACACTGGAATTGACCATAACACACATTGTGAGAAACATTTTAAAACAGTCCACGTAATGTAGGTTACATGAACAAATCAGAAATGTCCATTGCCATATTACAACTAGATATAGCTAGCCCCATTGTTAAGAGAGTAGATGCTCACAACAAAAACATCCTTTTGACAAATGTCTATCATACGGAAGATAATAAGAAACGCTGACCAAATTGAAACAATTTCAGCTAAGAAAATATAATTCAATATTACCCTCCAAAAGCTTAAGTAAGGAACAGCACCTGACAAGAGTATTATGAAGCAACACAATGGCTCAAAAGGAAACCAAGAAAAAGATATGGATCGCACCTGAAGAATTATAGGCAACTGCTCGGGTGGTTTCTTATGTTCAGAACCATGGTCAAGCCATACCTCAAATGCTGTCAACTGCTCGGTGAAAAATGTACTAGGCTGATAGAGAACAACATGTTTCATCAGGTAAGCTCAAAACTCATACAGAATCCTTTATATTGCAATTATTCCTTGCTAAACCAAAATTCCTTATCTAATTTTTATTATTTAATATTCAATTTCAGAACAAACTCTACATCAGAGTTATTACAAAAAATAAATCCAGAATTCCAGATACCTGAAATTCAGCATTAGGATCCTCAACTAAAGATGGAAGTTGAGAGAGGCATAGCTCAGCAGCCATATCCCATGCATCCCTGACGTGTGGAGAAAAAACATAAACTGTTGAAAATATTTGGCAATACATAAAAAAATATCATAACAATAATCACCAACAATACCACATATGATGCTGGTGGGTTGGAGGTAACGTTGGGTGAGAAACAGGAGAACAATTTGCAGATCGCATGATTCGCTCAGCAAGTAGAAAATTTCGAAACAGACTTATAACAAGCAAATCCTGTCTGAATAATCTCTGAAAAATATCTGCAAGACATATCAATATAAGATAAAAACAAAAAAAAGATACCAACTAGAAATGTTTGCTAAATAACTGGAGTTCAAAAAGAAACTGTTCCAATTTAGTAAGTCGGTGAAAATGATGGGGAGGGTTGAGACCCACCATGGGGAAGAACATTCCAGGCAATTGTATCAGTTACTGCTGTAAAGATCCAATTCAATTCACCCAGAAGTGTCTTTCGGTCATTAGGACAGCCAGGTATCTTGTCTATAAGTGAATAATCCAGTGACTCACGAAGCAATGAACGTGTACAAATCCTGGAGACAGATTACATCACAAAAAAGTTATCAATACCCAGTTTGCTGAGATATACAATTATCAGTTACCAACACTTGAAAGCTCAGGAGCTAGAGAAAATGAGAAAAGTTAAGTTAGTAATTTGTAGATGTCAAGCATAAATCAATTTAATAGTAAAAACCATCTTTATCATGGGTTTTTCTTCTATCACTACTGCAGTTAACAAAAAGTCCAGCGGCAAAAGTTAAAGTAAAGATAATGCATCAGTTAAACAGCAAAAATACAACCAGGGAGAAATTTATTATAAAAAATGACATTTATGATTCTGGATTATGATGTATACAATCAGCTATCATGAATGCTATTAGATAAAAGTAGCTAAGTAGGGTCAGATATGGAAAAGTATAATCAGGTATAAAATTAGGTAGGCAAAGTAAAACAATTCATCTTACAAAAGTGTTCATCATTTAGAAGTCCATGCACAATGCTTTCAAAATCCATGCATAATGCTATTACATTTAAAAAATAATAATAAGGTATGTTAAACCTATGTGAATGTTTAACGTTTTAATTTTTAAACATTCTGAACAGGATAAACTAAGTAGGAATAATGAGAAGTTTCACCATCGCAATGCCATCTTTATAGGCGTCGTAAGGCAAGATGTAAACACATCAGCAGGGAATTCTGTACTCTGAGGCAAAGTCTCGTGTGCTTCACATGCTGCAAGCAGAATGCAATCCCTTTGGGACACAGAGAAGTTGGAAGCACTCCATTCATGAAGCTTATCAATAACAAGTCCAGTAACAAATTTGGCAGTCCAAAAAAAGACAAAATCAGTATCAATACATTTGGATTTCTTTAATAAGTATTTAATAACATGGTAGTGTGGATACCTCAATGAAGGAATTCACAATCATTCCAGCGGCAGAGCAATCAAAAACATAAATTGACGGGGACTTCAGCCAAGAGTCAAGTTCATTGATGGATAATGGGATATACTGCGTATAACTCTGCATAACCTATGATGAAAATGAGAATAGGAATGTCTTGTAGCTATTCTCATCATGATATTGTGACTGAGGGCATTATACTCAATTGGAACCCATGATATCTAGTAGCAAAAGTTAAACTAATCAGGCATCTGTGATAAGATACAATTCCAGTTTAGTTTTAACCTTTATAAGTTATTATCGTAAAGTCAGGAGCAAAAAAAAATCCTTTTCTAGCATAATGATTACTATAAACTCTTCTCATTTACAAAACAAATACCTTTCTTTCTATTTATTTACTGAGCTTTTATGATTATTTAATATCTCCCTTGGTGCGAAAAAAGATCTGAGCAAAACAAGAGGCATGAAAGTACAATAATTAAAATTTATTATATTCAACATGCCTAGAATAAATAGTGCATTGCTTTCTTACCCATTTTCTTCTCATACTTTTGCCACCCTATTTTGCTTCTATTCATGGGTTTGCTTTCACAATCATTCATTTTCCATTCTCCCATTTTTATCTTTTATACTATTTTTCTCTACTGAACAGGGCACACTTTTAAAGAGGTGGGAACCTATACACACACAAGGTTAAAACGTGAGAGTTTAACTCACGGGAGGTTCATAAACTAGTAAAAACGTTTACTTTGGATAAACAAATACATTAAAATACTTATAACATAATAATTCAATATTATATGATGCTATAAACAACTTTTTATATTTTCTACTATAATATTATTATTAGTTGATCACATTATATACTTCTTAAATATATTTTTATATTTTTCTGATATTATTATCCTTTATCATCACTCTAGTTGATTATATTATATACTATGTTTTACATAAAAAGAGAAGTTGTTGGACTTAAACTGAGGGCCAAGAGTCCAAAATAGCAAGAGAGGAATAAAAAAAAGGTTGATTCTCCCTGCACCATATCAATTCAAATTTGCATCCAACATGAAATGTCCGTTTTGTCCTTAATGATTTAAAAGACTTTGACTTTTGGATATTCCGTAAGTTAAATCACAAAGTTTCGGATATGCAAGTCCGAAACTAATATGTCACTTCTGGATTTGGTCATCTGGAAGCTTATCTGGATAGCATAAATGACCTTCTGGATGTCAAAATCCGTAAGCAAACATAAATGAGTTCTGGATCCCAATCCTCAGCATCATTTATAGCACACCATTCCGGACATGGAAATCTATAATTCATAACTCATTTCCGAATATGGTCATCCAAAAGTAGGGGTGGCAAAGTGGGTCAGCCCGCCCCGCTTAGGCCCGCCCCGCATACAAAATGCGGGCTGGTTTTCATGACCCGCCCCGCATGCGGGTTGGCCCGCGGGCTTGCGGGTCGGCCCGCTTTTTTTTTTTTTTTTGAGAGTTTGGAAACCAATGTTCATGAAATCAAGCTTAGAACAAACGCAACAAAGGATTCAAGATATAAAATTTATGTATATGTCTATACCAGTTACTTAATAGAGAAAGTTTATAAAATATAAACTATATGTCTTGTTAAATCATTGTCTCAATATAAAGGGATGATCACTTAAAAGGAACCTTCAAATTTTGTAAAAAATAGTTTAATCACACTAGATTTAATTGTTACTGTTGTAATGTAATGAACCACTATAGAATAAATTTCAAGAATTGATGAACAGAGAAAGTTATATTCTAGCAAGTCAAATCAATTATTATTATTTTTTTTTTGTGGGCTAGCGGGCCAGCCGCCCCGCCCCGCTGTTGGCCCGTGCGGGCCGCGGGTTATGCGGGGCGGGCTAATGCGGGTCAGCGGGTTGAAAACGTCAGCCCACCCCGCGTTTTTTCCCGTGGGTCGTGGGCCGGCCCGCATGGCCCGCCCCACTTTGCCACCCCATCCAAAAGCTTAAATGAAGCACGAAAACGATCTTCCAGATTTATGCATCTATAAGCAAACATGAAGTCAAGGGTAGTGTTGGGTTTTAAATTTTATGTTAGGTTGCATTTTTTCTTAAATGATATGGTACAAGGAGAAATAACCTAAAAACAAACCCTAATATGACTCAACCCACTAATTTGTAGTTTGCACCAGCCCTATATATGAGATACACAAGAGAAAGGAAATGAGAGAAAAGTGAGATTAAAAATGTCCAGGAGAATCACAAACACGAAAAGGGGCGGAGCTGAGAAAGACCCCAAGAGAGGTTTGTTAGTGCTATAGGACACAACATCGACACCTACATCAAACAGAAACCTGCAAGATAGAACCAGTGAACCATAAAATTGTTCCCTAGGTGCGTTTTGCATAAATCGTGGCCTAGAAACAAACAAATCCAGAGTCATTGTTGGATCTTTTCTAATGTCCAATTCATTTTGGTAAATCAACTCAAAACTCTTGATCTTTGAGCAAGTTTGCTCCTGTTTGCAAGAGTTAACTAAGTTCGACGGTTTAGGAACATAAATTCTCACGAGTTTACAAGTTGACTCGCCATTTTGAAAACCATGCCTACTTCTTTTTCAACTGGGCCTACTTTGCCAGTATGAAGAGAACAATATTTGATTTATCGAGTAACTACACTACAAAGAAAAGTTGTAATTAGCTCCAAAAAAAAGTGAGGATCAAGTGAATAACATTATTAATGTCCCCAAATTCTACATAATTGAGACACAAAATTAAATATTAATTATAGTGTGGACAAAAAGGTTTTAAACGGATACTAAAATCATAAAAGAAAAATAGTTGTGTCCCCATAGTTCCCACTAATTCATTAGCAACCTTTGAGTTAATGTTAATTTAATGGGACACTAAACTCACTCTAAGTATCATTTAGTGTCTCCCTTTTACTTTTTTGTGTGAGTTTTCTGGGGAGACTAATATTTCGCAACAAGAACTGAGAAAATACAAACATTGACCTTATTGAAGACCCATATTTCACCGTTAGCAGTTGGTTTTGGGACGCCGTGCCCATTGTAATGGAATAAAACTCTTTCTCTCTTTGCATATCTACGACAATTAGTACAAAGTTTCTTCACCTCATCCACTGACGGGTCAAGTTGACATTTATAGCGGGCCTGTAAAGATCTCGATAAGGTTAACTATAAAACAATTTCAAAGAAAACATGAGGATAAGGTTAGCTAGTTAAACATTCCCACCTTTGGTTGCCATCTTTCATACTGACTGCTCAAAGTTTTTCCAATTGACTCCAATGCCTTTCGTGGTCCCATAGAAAAAGGATCTGCAGTATTGAGCAAGGTAAGCATCAAAAACTGTTTGCACCTTAACCATTTTCGCAAGCCTACAAAGTTTTGATACGTCACAAAGATTCTACTCAACCCATTTTGCTACATTTTTCATTGACAAAGTTGCAAATAACTCTAGATAATTAGGCTGCGGATGAAAAAGTTAATGACTGGATAAAAAGTTGAAGACAAGTATGAATCAAAAAGTTCAACCATAAAATATAAATGCAAAACAGCACACTAATTCATCAGAAATATGAACTTGCAAAAACAAATAGTTAATAACAAAAACATGTCATATAATATCATAAAGAAGCCCGAAGCTATTTCCAAACATGAATTGAGGATAAAAATGCAAAATATCTCAAATCCAGGTAACAACTTGAGAGTACAAACTACAGAAAACAACAACTAAATAAATGAGATTAAAGGTAACAAGACACCTATCCAGCACTCCATTCTGGCACAAGGGGATATCTTTATTACAT
This sequence comes from Phaseolus vulgaris, assembly GCF_000499845.2. Classification (NCBI taxonomy): domain Eukaryota; kingdom Viridiplantae; phylum Streptophyta; class Magnoliopsida; order Fabales; family Fabaceae; genus Phaseolus; species Phaseolus vulgaris. Next base: position 8,686,162 of record NC_023752.2, on the reverse strand, counting down.
CTGGTGGGTCCACACTAATGTTCAAACATAATACTAGAGCTACATATCTTGTCTTCATCTGCATCACAAAATTAGGTGTTAAAATGGATCATACTTCTTACAGCATATAAACATCTTAAAGAAGACTTTAAAAGATCTTAGAGGAATAAACAGAGACTTGGATAAAAAAAATGTATTTTGATTATGAAGAGAAATGTTAAATATCAATATAATTTACACCAGAAATCCATTACAAAGGTAGACTATTATTCAAGAAATCCTTTATAAATGGGAGAAACGTTATCTTTAAAATGGAGCTCCACCCTACCCTCTCCCAAAACAAAGCAACGAACCAACAGTATAAAACTTACCAGAAAAATAAACCACATTTATACATTACACACTTTGTAATGTGTTATTTCAAATGCAGCAAGAAATATTGTATTTTATTGAGTAGAGAACAACCTCTTTGTTCAATCTTCATTCTAAAGTTACATCCACAATAGTAATAAGACAGATTGAAAAATTGCAAATTCAAAACAGCCAGGGTATACGAAACTGTCATGCTATCAACACCTTTAGAACATTAACAGTCAATCAAACTACTTATGTCGAAGAAGCCTCAACTTTTTTTAACAAAAACCAATTGCACTAGTTGCAAAAAAAAGAACACAGAAGGGAATAGATAAAGATCATTGGAAAACTGATGACACAAAATTTCCAGTTGATACAATCAGATTAGGCAAAAGTGGCCTGCTTATTTCACATTTTTACAAAAAAGCATATACTTAATTTTACGTATGTATACATTTAGACCAAAATCCACCTCTTTCAAGAGTCAAGCAGTTTCAACCAATATAAGAAGCTAGCAACCTCCATTTCATGTAAACAAGCCACTTCCTAATGCAAGCTACCAGGATTTACACAAGTCCTACCACCCTAAAGAAACACATGTAAACAATCTTTCCCCCACCTTCATTCCAAAATCACTAATTCAATCAAGCAAATTCCAGGATACTTTATCCACTTTTACAGCCAAATCTTTAGCAAAATAAGAATTCATCAAAAACCAAGCTCACAATTAATAGAGGAAATTTCCCCAATGCAAGTATGATCAGATACCGTTATCATTATTTTTGAATTGATCGAATTGAAGATCAGCTGAAGTACAAAGTGCAATGTTGCATAATTAGGAGATAATTATTTCATAATTAGTGCAGATTCTGTTTTCTATTTATTAGGATAGATTTAATATTTTTTGGTGATTTAATTTGTATAACTCTAATTACTTATTATTTTTTGTTTTAATTACCTATTTTAAGTAGGTTGTAAATAGTCTAAAAGTTTAGATTGTAACCACGTTTGTAAACACATTCAGAGATATATTCAACCTTCTTCTTTCAACTGTAAAGAAAGAAGTTGCATAAAAACCCACAAACATCACATAACTCACTCGATTTTCTCATCAATCATTAGTTCAATATAACTCAACATTTCATTTTTGCACTTCAAAGGATCCCGTCTTAACAAAACTTGGTGCTTAACAGGTCAATCATTTTACATTTTAGTCCTTAACAACATTATCATATATGCAAACATAGGCATACGAATACGGGTGGTAAAGTGAACCTTGGCCAGCGGGCCAGCTTGCCAAAATTTGGTGGGCCGTGTTAGTGTTTTTAACCCGCTAGCTCACTTTTGCCTGTCACGCCAAACCCGTCAAAGACAGACCAAGACAATAATTATTGTAACATAAATCATTAACACTTAAAAATTAAGTTTCAATTATTAATTATTATTGAGTAATTTAACATGTAAAGGTAATAATTGTTTTAAAGTTTCCTATTAGAGACATTAATTAATCAATCAAAAATTTAGAAAATATTTATACGATTAAATATGTTTTTAATAAATATATATATATATATATAAATAAACAAAAGTTAAAAAGACAAAAATTAACAAAAGTTGGTAGGTTGGCCCGCCAGCCTACTCTTTAGAGAGCATACCAAGATTTTCAACCTGTTTTATGGTGGGTCAGCCCACCTTCGTCCTGTTTTGGGTGGGCCTATAGTAAGCTCCCCGTTTTGTCACCCCTACAAACGAAACAAAGTCATCCATTCACAGTCACCATTGCATTAACCTAAACGCCCATTCTTTCAACATTTCCCAAATTCCTATCCCACCAAACACGTGACACATGGGACACTGTCGCGCAAATCGGGGATCATTGATTCATCACAGCAAGCTACAGATAACCTAAACAAAGTTAACAAATAACAACTTAATCATACTTTCCAGAGTGATTGAGCTAACTCTATCCTTGGGTCGTCACTTGGAGATAAGGCCACTGTGGAAAGGGTCTATAATGACAACAGCCTAGAAGGTTCGTCGAAGCTGCCAACCACTGTCTTGATTTTCTCTTACATGCACATGGTCTTGTTCGTCTAATTGAGAGATGGAGAACACACTATCCATTGTCACCATTCACCACCTTCCAAATCAATTTATCCAATGGTGTTCATGAGTTTGCACATTTTTTCAACTCTATTCAAATCAGTCAAAACTTATTCATGATGTCCTTTATATTCTCAACTTTAAATTTAATTTTCTCTCTTTTTCTAAACTCATTTCTTCTCTAAATTATTTTTTGATTTTTTAATGACAATTGTTATATATAGAACAGGATCTTGAAGACTATTGGTTTGGGTAAATTAAAACAAGGGTTTTATCACTTGGACATCAATCGGCATGTGTGTTTAACACCTCTTAACATCCCTAAACCATCAAAGTCTCCATCAATAATTTCACCACCTATCCTATCACTAATACCAACCTTTGACATTTTAGACTAGGACACCTTTGAGAAAATCGTCTCAATGTTTTGCACATGACTTTTCCTTTTATTTCTATGCATGTTGGTGACAATTGTGACATTTGTCACTTAGCTAAACAAAAATGTCTCTCATATTCTCCAAGAATCAATAAATCTTGCAATTTACTTGATTTAGACCATATGGATATTTGGGGACCCTTCTCTAAAATTTATATTTATAGTCATAAATATTTTTTTAACATTGTTGATGATTTTAGTCATTTTACATGGATTGTCTTATTAAAATCAAAATGTGAGGTCCAAATGCATGTCCAAAACTTTGTTGCTTTAATTGAAATCCAATTTCACACCACTATTAAATATCTTCGTTCTGACAATGAAAATGAGTTTTGTCAAAAGAAATATTTTTCCTTTAAAGGTATTTTACATCAAACAAATTGTGTATATATCCATCAACAAAATGGATGCGTAAAAAGAAAACACAAACACATTCTTAATGTTATCAGGACCCTCATGTTTCAATCTAATCTTCGAAAACATTTTTGGTTTTATGCTATTAAGCATGTAGTCTTTATGATAAATCGTATTTATTCTCCTGTTATTCAAAATAAAACTCATTTTGAATTATATTATTGTATAATGATTCTCCTGATCTTTACATGATTACAATTTTTGGTTGTCTTTGTTATGCATCAAAAAATGCTCCTTGTCAAAAACTTCCCACTGAAGATGTGGAATTTTTTTAGGCTTCCAAATAGGGACCAAGGGCTATGTCATTTTTTATATCAACAATAAAGAAATTTTTATATCTCGCAATGTGCAATTCAATGAGACAATTTTTCCTTTCTCATCCTCTCAATCTAGCACCATTGAACCCCTTGAAAATGACAATAACCCACTTTATATCAAAACCATTCCTACACCAGACATACCTTATTCTCCCCACCTTACCTCTACACCACTTACTCTACCTATACCGCAAGATTTCATCAATGCCACAAGTCCTACTTCATCTTCATCTATCTCCCTCTCACCACACCAACAAATCTCTCCCTCACCGGATTCCATAGTTTCTGCACCACCTCTAACCTCACCTACACCACGACATTCCACACACCTCACCAGTCGTTTACAATATCTCGATGATTATTATTGCAACACTTCTTCAAGTTATTGCTCTTGCACAATCTAACCAATCATCTTCAGTGATCTGGTATCCTATCCAGTCGTTCATTGATTATTCTCATTTGTTTTCTTCTCACTCTCACTTTCTGATGTGTCTCCATGCTGAGCAAGAACCAAAGACGTATCAGGAGGCTATTACCCAACCTTGTTGGTAGGAGGCTATACAGGCTGAAATTGCAGCCTTAATTGACAACCAAACTTAGGATATTGTGACTACATCTCCCTCTGTCAAACCCATCGAATGCAAATGGGTGTTCAAAATAAAGAGAAAACCTGATGGGACTATTGAGCGTTACAAAGTTGGCCTGGTAGCAAAGGGGTACTCTCAAATTGAAGGGGTTAACTATCTAGAAACTTTCTCCCCTGTTGTAAAAACGACCACGGTCAAAGTTGTCTTAGCCTTGACATCCATTTACAATTGGGAATTACAACAACTTGATGTCAGTAATGCATTTCTTCATAGAGAAATTTTAGAGTAGGTTTATATGGTGATCCCTCCTTGACTATCCAGTTATCCTCCTAATCAATGCTGCAAACTCAAAAAATCTCTACGGCCTGAAACAAACAAGTCGCACATGGTATGAAAAAATATCTCTTTTACAGCCATCTTTAGGATATGCTTAAGCCCATGCTGATCATAGTTTGTTTATAAAAAAATATTGGTTATGTTTTCACTGCTCATATTGTTTACATTGATGATATTGTGCTTACTGGAAATTATGCTTCTGAGATCACTAAGATTAAAGTCACTCTCCATTCTCATTTCCATATAAAGGACCTTGGTCAGTTGAAATGTTTTTTGGAAATAGAAGTAGCTAACTCCGGCCAAGGCATTTCTCTCAGTCAACGCAAATATTGTCTTGATTTGATTAAGGATTATGGCCTCATGGGTTGCAAACCATTTTCCACTCCAATGGATGACTCCCTACGTCTCCATTAAGACTCTAGTGAACATTTACCTGACCCTTTGTCATATCGACGATTGGTGGGATGTCTCATATATTTAACCAACACTAGACCTGGTACCCAACAATGCAGTCAATTCATGGTCACACCAACTCAAACTCATCTTTAAGTTGCCTTAAGAGTAATTCGAGATCTAAAAGAATGTCCTGGAAAAGGCTTACTTTTTAGTCGCAGGTCATCAACACAACTTTTTGGATTTAGTGATGTTGATTGGACCTCATGTATTGATACACAACGTTCCATCACTGGTTACTTTATTTTATTGGCAATTCTTTGGTGTCTTGGAATCCAAGAAATAATCTATTTTTTCTCTCGATCTTCTACAAAAATCGAGTATAGGGTCCTTGCTCTGCCACTTGCGAGCGTCAATGACTTTCTTTCCTTCTTGATGATTTGAGAATTCCTATCACTAAGAGTCATGTTTTCTATTGTGCTGGCCAAAGCGCTTTATACATTGCTAGAATTCTCATCTTTCATGAAAGAAAGAAACATTTAGAGAATGATTGTCACATTGTTTGTGAAAAAATAATTATTGGACTCATGCATCTTCTACTAATCTCTTCATCACATCACTTAGCAAATATCCTTACTAAAACCCTTCCACCATAGCTTATTCATTCCAATTTATCCAAGTTGGAGCTTCTTGACGTCTTCCAACCTGACTTGTGAAGGGCCGAAAGAAGACTACACAGCACCTCAAACAAATCAATAATTTGAGTCCAATCACAAGAAATACTTAACCTAAAACTTTCTAAAAAGGGAATAAGGTGCAACTTTCCTATAAGCGCTATCTTTCTATTATTTTCTTTTTGTCCTTTTCTTTACACACAATGTGTATATATTCTGAATCAATATAACAAACTTTTCCATCTTGCTTTTTGCCTTGAGCGCTTTCCTGTGTTTGCCTTCTTTTCTCGCATTAACAAAACTTAATGTTTAAGAGATCAACATTTCAAGTCCTTGAAGAGTCCCTCACAACATTATCACATACACAAACATAGTCAAAAGAAGTCATCCATTCACAGTCACCACTGCTGCCACTACTTTGACCAAAACGCCCATTTTTCTACATTTCCCAAATTCCCGTCACGCAGAACAAGTGACACACAGGACTCGAAATATTCCAATCTCTCTGTAACGCAAATCACCGATTCATCACAGCAAAATGCAGATAACACAAACAAGGTTAACAAACTGACCCTATCCTTGGGTCGCCACTTGGAGACGAGGCTGATGTCGGAGGCGGCGGGAATGGCGGCCTCGAAGGCTTCGTGGCGGAGCTCGCAGAGGACGACTATCTGCGGCAGGTAGGCCATGCTGGTGGCTCCATTCCCGGTGTAGTTACCGCTGCTGCTTGCAATGGCGGTTTCAGAGTCGCAGCGGGGCGTGAAATCAGAACCATCGGTGTTGTAACTGGCGATGACGACCGCGACGGAGGAGGAGGAGGTACATGATGAGACGGTGGAATCGTCGTGGTGGTTCTGGTAAAAGCGAGAGGCCATCAAATCTCCCATTGTCATCCAAATCAGAAACCCTCTTCAGTGATCGAACATGAAATAGGGGAGGGTTTTGAGGCAGAGAGAACCCTCGCCTTTTATCAGGATATGAAGATGGTGATGTTGAGGATGATGATAGTGATGGTTATGGTGGCGTTCACCATGATAGAGAAGAAGGGGGCGCATAGAAGAGTGGCGGCAACCACTGTCTCCTCCAAGGGAGACGGAAACAAGTGTCACGAAGTTCCGGTTTTGGGAAATGAAACGAGAAAAATAAAACATTAGGTAATTTAATAACATTAAATTTAATAAACTATTAAATTTAAATTTTACTATTGTTTCCTTTTTCAAAAAAAATGGAATTTAATAATATTAATATATCGTAATGTGTTTATTATATAAGCGCAACGTCATTTAGGATAATATAATAATAATAATAATTTAAATAGTGGAAGCAACAGAATTCGATTCACATTATATTTAAGGCGGCAAATGTTCAAATGTTATCGATAAATTAGTGTAATAATAATAAATAATTTAAAATAAAATAAGATTTAATAAATATAATATACACACGAATGATAATAGTGAACTCATAACAGTTAATCTTAAACAAATAAATAAGATATGTATAAAAATTTGCTTAAAACTTTACTTATAAAAATATGATTTGATTTTGACATATGTGTGCACATATTATTAAAAAGAATAATAAAAAAATATTCTCTATAAGTTATCCTCTATTTGGTTTGGTACAGAGAGATTGTTATGTAGAAAATAAAATAAAGATGATAAAATAGTAAAAGAAAATAGATTCGCTTTCTAGTTTTTTCAAAAATAATTTCTTAATCAAGTAATAAGTACAGTATTCTTACAATTATTCAAAAGGAATTGAATTGACCAAACATTCATCCGTCAAAGACAATAGAATCTCATTAATGAAAGAATTGATATAATTCAATTGAAAGACTCAAAGTAGCAAAGTCTGAAGTCAAAAGAATACTTGGTGTTTTTATTTTACTCAAATATTAGTTTTTTTAGCAATGAACCGTATAAAAAATAGAAAAAAAGTCCATAAAAAAATATTAATGATTTGTATAAATTACTAAATGATAAATAGTTTGAAATCCAATGAGTAACTAACAATTTTGTGATAAAAAAAAGTTATTGTCACGATCTTTTTTTGAATGAATTGTATAATCCTATTATTTCATTGCCTAATAATAAGGTTATCAAATGAATTGAAAATAAAAGAGATGCAACCGAAAATGATATATAGGTTAATATGCTTTAAAGTGGAAAATATCATAACCATATTGAATGAAAAATAAAAATACTAGGAATAGAAATAAGAATTCATTATAGGACCTATTTTTTAGAAAATAAGATGATATGTCGCTGCTCGGAGTTGAATCAAGTGTTAACACTCTAACACTGCTTCTTAAGAGTATTGTGTCAACAAAACTCACCATAGCTACTTACTCGGAAGTAATGTATCTACTAATTTATTCAGTACCTTACTAAACAAGAGTTTAATTAAAGACAAAATTGAATTATCAACATGTGTTAAAAAAAATTCTCAAAATAGCAATTATACTAAAAAACAAAACATTTTAGCGCGCAGTAAGATATTGAAGAACAAACTTTAATTTCACAAAACTTAATAATTCATTGTGAAATTACAACATAATCGACCCAAATGAGTTTAGTCTTTCTTGTGGAGGCAAAACAAAAATATTACAAAGAAGAAAATAAGAAAACTAAGAAAATCATAATGTTCTAGTTTCCAAAAGTCGTTGTGAAACTTGATGATTTACTTCCAATTTTTGTTTCTAAGATATTGTAGATTTGATTCTCTTATTTTTCTTCTCAGGATTCAGTTTTTGTTGATTCAAAGAAATAACTTGAACTTTCGCATATTCAACTTACTCACAGTGATAAATACTTCATTCAGACCGTGTAGCAGATCGTCTATTATAAAAACACAAAATTATTAGTTAAATAATTCCAATTAGATTAATATCAATTCAAATAATGAATTTATTCATGATTACAGTCCAAGAGTCTATAATTAAAGTTTTAAAGTGTGAATAAAATTATGCTCATCACATGGAATATAAAACGATCAAAGTTAAGAGAGATTTACACAATAATTTTTATATTGGTTCGTCTAATAATCCAAACTACGTCCAATTCTTAATCAATGTAATCAAGTTCCACTATGACAGACTAACACTACAAGTTACAAAACAAGTATTATTTGGACCCTATTGGTAAGTGTCATAATTCAGTAATATTTCATGTAAAAGATAGACACTTATGGACTTTAATTGTTAATAGAGTTATAATTCAACCTCTAATTTTGAATTTTTTACATATTTTTGGATTATAAGATGAATAAAAATAATATATTATCAAGTTTGTGCTAATTTCGTGAATCTAGGGGAAGATAGAGATAAAAAGGTTAAAGAAGAATGAACAAGTTAAAGACAAGATGAAAAGACAAAGTTTGTCTTTTTCTCGTGAAACTCGCTTAAGCAAGCAATATTTCGCTTGAGCGAGATGTCACTTAACCTAAGTCCAATTAGGTTAAATAGAAGGCATGAGGCAAAACCCTAAATATCGCTAGGAATATATATAGAGATAGAGAACCCTAGAGAAGTCAGTCGTTAAGGAGAAACACCCTAGATATTCTTTTCTCAATTTTCATGCTTGTAATGGCCAACATGAGTGGTTAATTCTTCCATTTGGGACTGAGAGTAATTTGTTTAAACTCTTATGTATTGAGGTGATATTTATTTATAATATTATGTTTTTTATTTATGATTGGTATTGTCATTTTATTATTAAAGTTTGAATCTTTATTCATGATATTGATCCTTAGATTTGACTAGAAAGTATTTCTAAGTATCCGACCTAATTGATAATGCTTAACATATTTGAATGCAAAGAATAGATTTGAAATGTTAATTCCTATATAACATCTATTCATAATGATAAAAAAAAAATTATAAATATGCAAGGAATCAATATTTAGGAGACATTCTTAATGATTTTGTATGCTAAGAATCGATATGAATGATTTTTATATGTGCATTCATGTCAATGAAGATAGAATGCTATATGTTTTTATTCATTGGAAATACAAACGAGTGAGAAGGAATAACAATCCCAATTTTGTCAATTGAATTATCCAAATCAATTACTTTGTTTTTAGTTAATTTCTTATAAATTCACGATACAAATAACCTTTCAAACAAACTTTTACACATTTTCTTGTATTTAGTGAATGTTATACTTGGGATTTTAGAACTTTTCTTGTGGGTTTTATATCCTTCCTTAGAGATAATTTATTACTTCTAACTCGGTACACTTACTGTAAAATAGTCATCACCTACCACTTTTGGATAAACACGAATATTATTTGGAACCCAAACACTCCTGGTTAAGACTGTGTATTCTTTGGTATGTAGCCATTCTTGACTAATAAATTAGTATTATTTGAAATCCAACCACTTTTAGCTAAACAACCTCAAGTATTCTTTAGAACAACAATCACTCCTTGCTAAGATTTGAGCATTCTTTGAATGCGACCATTCTTAGCTAAAACTTGAGTATTCTTTATAACGCAACCAATCTTGGTTAAAACTTAAGCATTATTTGGAACAACAATCACTATTTGCTAAGACTTCAATATTCTTTGAATGCAACCATTCTTAGTTAAAACTTGAGTATTCTTTTCAATGCAAATCAATCTTAACTAAAATTTGAGTATTCTTTGAAACACAACCATTATTAGTTAAAACACAAAAGTATATAAAAAAAGTAATCTAACTTTTAAAATATAAATTTAACATAGAAGTTAAAACGTGAGACTTTCTAACTTATATTTATAGTAAAGACAAAATAAATGAATAATATAATTATTTAAAAGTAAAGATGTTACATCTAACAATTAGTAGCGAGTGTTATCTTAACACAATTTGACTTAAATAAGACCTTTATTCTAATTTTTCCATATATGATTGAAATCAATTTTAAACTACAGTAAGCCTAAATGAGATAGTAGACAAAGATTGTAATTGTCTATACAGGTTCTTAAAGCCTTCTCCGTCAACCATCCTAAATAGTTATTCATCTTCAATGACAAAATTAACAATTGTTTTTCAACAACCTTTAACAGTATACCTTTGGTTGTTTGCAACATGGCTTTCAAATATATGCGAGTTGTTTTATTGGGATCATTAATGACACCATAAGAATATTTTAGATTTTCTATTTAATGTGATTAAATAGGTTGGATGTGCAATGTGTCTTTGGATCACATTTAAACAACTTACCACAATGGTTACATGTAGCAATTAGATTAGTAAATAAAGGAATTTTTTGTGAGAAGTAATCCCAGATAATAAAAGTTGTTTGTTTACTATTGGCACTTTATTTTCTATTTGGGAAGAGAATCATTGGGAACAACTCTTATAACTTTTTAATTATAGTTATTGATGAAGACTCAATAACAAAGGATAAAAAGAATAAATGTAGGAAGGACAACAATATTTATGATAGTTTGCTTCAACTATAAGTTGCATCAAATTTTCATTTTAAGTCACTCTTAAAAGGTTCCATCATAATCAAATTAAACAAGTATTCTTATTAACATTTTTGGATATATTGAATACACCAAGTCAATCTCAAAAATTAATTATTAATATCTTCTTAAAATTAGAAATTTAAGTATTCTACATTATCCCTTCTATCTATACAAAAATATAATAAAAAGGATAGCTCTTAAAGAAAGTGTAGATAATTCTAATGCTCTTTTGGCTAACGTTATAAAGTGAAGAGTGTAAAGATGTTTTCTTTCAACATGTAAAGTGTTTTCATAGAAATTTCTCATGTGTGAATTTGGAAGAGAGGTAAGAATCATTATCCTTCTTAGTTGAAATCCTTTTCTTTCATAGTTTATAAAATTTTATCCTTTATGTAGTTATTGATTTTGTATCTCAAAGATTGATTGTTAGATTTTTTTTTACCATATAAAATTATGGTCTTTAATCTTTTATAAAGAGTTACTTTAATTAGTTTTGATTTTTTTAATATATTTCTTTTAGAAACATTGATAACTAAGATATCTAAAATAATATATTTAAAAGATAGTATATAAAATTAGTTGTTGTTACATTATTTCCTTGTAAATATTTGTGTTGCTTTAGAATCAACTTGTAGTATGAAATAAATCCTTTTCAAATAAAACTTTTCACATTAAATTTTCTATAAGATTGATTATATCATTTCTAGTGCATCTATCTTATATACAATTAATATTAGCTCTTTAAATAATATAAAATTTAACACATAATTATTACTTTAAAACTTAAGTTAACTTAATCTTATTTATTATACTAAAAAACATATAATAAGATCATATAGCATATTTAGATTGTCGTAAGATTAAATTGTATGGGTCATCAATGTTGATAACGTAACATGAAAATAAATTTCATTAACAGGTAATTAAGGATAAATAAATAAATCACTCACAAATTCACATTGTGATAGCTCTTCTAATTCAAAGAAACTCTTTTTATAAAAGGACATGTAGTCCTTCTTTTGCCAAATTGTGGGACTCATGGTCATTTCTTTGATTACGCGACTCTATAACAAACAATAAGTACTGTTAACATTAACTTCATCATAAAAACAAACAACAATAAATACACACAGTTGACTTACCGCAAAGAAAGAATTAAAGCAAAAGCGGTCAACCCCTCCAGTTCTATGATATTCATCAAGCATGAAGAAACCAGTAGCAAATAACATAACATAAAAATACATTGTAACTATTTCAATTTACAAACTATAATTCAATACAAATCAAAGATTATACAAAGAAATGTACCATGTCGTTAACTCTTGACCTGTGACTTAATGAATGCAAGTCAGCCCTAGTCAATATCAGGTTTTTGATGTCAACAACAACACTGCAACAGGATAAAAAATAAATGCTCAAAGTAACTGACTTAAATAAGTTAATTAAGTAATGGTAAGTATCACTAGTTCATTATATATTCACTTATCGATTTAAGTACAGTCCCTGCAATGAACACATTATTGTATATATCTTCATTCCATCAAGGGGTACGTCTTCAGTAGCACTGGCTTTGTCTTCAGCACGAGCACTAGGTTGGTCTTCAGCAAAAGGAAGTAGTACTGACCAATGGTTTACTTTGTGCACTTGTTCTTGCATAATTTTAATTTCCTTCTGCAGATCACATAGCCTCTTGTGATTGGCTATAATTTGCTTTTGGGAAACTTTATGTTGTTGAAGAATTGTTTCTCATTCATTAAAAGAAGGGCCAGTACATTCATGTTTTTCATGTGAACTAACACGTACAGCTTCAATAACAATATCCAACCTTCATTCTTCTTCAGTCAAGAACCATTCCCATGAAATCTGAAATACAAAATTATTTATTATGATAAACAAATTAAGACAAAACTATCAACCACAAAGTTAACAATATAATCCACCTCAGCTAATAAAAAAGCATCATGTATCTTTCTTGACTGAAGGTTTACACACGACCATTGCAAAAATCGAGGAAAGCGAAAATTATTTCCCGCTTTGTCAAGCCCAGCATGTTCAACTGGCCACAGTTGTTGCACAAAAACATTAGTGAATAAAAACCTTCGCTTTAAGATTATGAATATTACATTATATCGTCCATTGTCCTGAATTTTGAACATACCTGCAATACAGCAACACAACCAACTAAGTATGTCTGACACAAATTCCTTTGTTGGTAATATACTTTGGAAGCCCGAGTTATACTGGAAACAACTGATTCATGAACTGCACCCCCCCAATTGTACATGTGGAGTGCATCTAAATTGTCTAAAAGTCTAAAAGGAAAGCTACAAAAATTCTTATAACTCCTAAGAAAATAAAAAAACAACAAATGAAAGAAAAATGTATAACCTACAAAAATCATCAACATTTTCTCTCAGCCTAAATTTTTCATCAGTCATTTTCTTCATAATATTACGTACATTAATGTCCTCTCCGTCAAACAACTGATTCACCAACCCTTCTGTATCATCCTCTAAATTTACAACTCCCCCCCCCAACACGCAATCTCAGTCCCATACAGATATCCATAAGTGATAAAGGAACTAATTTTTCCCTAAACATCAAACTTTGCTTACTTCCATTCCATCTACTTAGGAGTTCTCTTAAAAGGGATTTGTTGTATCCTTTCTCGTTGAAAAGAAGTCAACTTACGGTTCACTTCCACAATGTACTCCGTTTGCACTGTGTGTCTCACTCTAACCTAGAAATTCAAAGCACACTATAATTAATGTTTAATGCATTACAGAAATAACAAAACTATTAACAATCTTACAATATAAACAATCTTACATTGAAGTCCTTTTCTTCCCAATGTTTTGTGTATTGGGCGCTCCTATTTTATGGATTTTCAATCACTACTAATTCTTAGTGTTTTAGATAACAAATGAAGCTGAAGCTGAGATGATTATTTGGAATGCCTTTATCTTAGTAAGTTGACTCTAGGTACCATCATTATACAATGTAGAGCTACAATCCAGTTTTTGGCAATGTATTTCTTGTTCTACAGGAATGGAAACTTTGATAACACTAGTACATTTTGTTCATGTCATCTCAATTTGTCTAACTGGTATATTTCCTAACATTTTCTTTCATGTCATTTACTAGTCACTTTTGGGTTTTATGGACTCAAAATATTAACAAATGAGTTTCCTGTTGAACATGAATAACCAAAATAAAATGAAGAAACAAATCTTAATCTAATCATATTCATCTTTTTTTTTATAGTATAGTAATCTTACAAAATACAACCTTTTAATACCCAAGTCAGCATAATAGTATATTTGGCTTAGTTCATAAAGTGATTTCAACAATCATGACGATAACATTTTCAAAGAGATTCCTATAACAACAACAAAAATGCTTTATTTTAGAAACAACAAGAAAAGCCCTGATCCAAAATAAAACATGGCAACTCTTCCACGTAGAAGAACTTCATGTCTGCAACCTTATATATAAAACCTCTCACCATTATTACCCTCAGAGTTTTATTAGTAATATGTCAATGCAGATACTTCACATGCCGTCATTTTGTCAAACATTTCACAAGTACAAAGTTCAAGCACAAACACAAACCCACTCTCATAATAACAATATTTCTAATAATGATATTTTTATTATTTTGGCAAATTTCCTTCAACAATTCCATCCACAACAATTTGAACGGAACATCATTAAAAAAAATTACATTGCAAAGATAACAAGTCCTTCCTCCGAACAAATATGTTAGATATATATCAAATATACAAATCCACCAATGGATTCTCATTCCCTTTTTATATATGCATCAATCAAATGTGTTACTATGCAAACACAACCCCACATCCTAAATTCAAACTTCTAACCACTTAGTCATTAGTACTCAAAATTCAAACACATTCATAATTTGAATGTGTCAAGCCTTCATCTAACAACTTCAATCTTTGGTTACAAATGTCAAGGTCTTCTATACACGGTTTTATGACCATCATGGGACTTTTTTTTTTCGTTTTTACCAAAATAGGGTCGTTTTCAAAAAAATTACAAATATGGGCAAGTCGTGTCAACTTGACACGACTTTATATGCAGAAGTTGTGTCAACTTGGCACGACTTTGTCCACATCATATATATATAAATATTTATTTTTTAAAATTTTCTTATTTAGATATTGACTAGTAAGTTATGTAATGTTTAAAATTAATTTGATACATAATTTTCTAAGGGTGTTAGTTTTAAGCAATAAAAGAATAAATAATTGTGTATGGATCATGTTTGACGATAATGTAATATATTAATTTGGTTATTAGATTAATAAAAAATATGAAAAACAAAAAAAATGTTCATATTGCAGAACTGAAGGTCACAATAAAAGTAATTGTCCACACAAACAAGCTTGATAATAAAATTCAATTTCAAGTTTGATTATTAATTTTCTCATTTTCTCTAAGTATTTATACCTTCATAAAAAATTTATTTACCAAATTAATTTCAAATATTACATAACTTATAATTTTAATTATAATTAAATAATTATAATATATATTTATTTAAAAACAAAAAAAATTAAAAAAATATGATGTGGACAAAGTCGTGCCAACTTGGCACGACTTCAGGTTGACGTGGCAAAAGTCATGCCAAGTTGACACAACTTCAGGCTGACGTGGCAAAGTCGTGCCAAGTTGGCACGACTTCTACATATGAAGTCATGCCAAGTTAGCACGACTTGCCCCATATTTATAATTTTTTTGACAACGACCCCATTTTGGTAAAAACAAAAAAAGAAAGACCCCATGATGGTCATACAACCTCTATACACTCTCATAATATCCAATTTTGTTCTTCTTTTTTCTTCAACCTTTTTTAACCAAGAGGGAAGAAAAAAAAATCACTCAAAGTGTTTACTTTCTCCAAGCATAAACCACCAACGAAAAACCAAAAGGAACCACCAATTCATTCTCCTCCACGCTGGACCATTCAATGACAGAGGAACTCCCTCCAAAAGACCCAACAGAAGAAGAAACCGACAACGAAGAAGACGACCAACTCTTTCCATTCTTAAACTCCCCATTGGACCACACAACGTCCACCTCCTTCCCATTCCCACTCCCACATCCTACCTCGTCATTCTCAAACTTAAACATGAAAATCGCATGCCTCTCCTTTTTACACCATCCCTATTGCTATTCACATAACTATTTTTACCATACTTTACATGCACCGAATAGGATAACCCAAAACGAAACGCTAAAATCAAAATCCAAAACGAAACCCTAAAATCAAAACCCAAAACGGAAACCTAAATAATCCATAAAATTAAAACTCAAATAGGAATCCTACATAGCTACTATAATGCAATAAAATCCTAAATCCTAAACGAAAACTAACTTCCAAAGAAGCCTCCAAATCGCACGCACACCAAATGCCAACCCATATTGAAGGCTCAATCTCCCACCGAATTCAAAGCGTAAGAATCTTCCAAAATCCAGCACAGCTAAATAAATGAGGGAAGAAAGCTTTCGGAGAAACGCATATACTGATTTTTATTTTTTTAATAAAAGGACAAAATTCATCTTTTTCATGTTATCAAATTTGTCACTTAAAGAGGTTATATACATGCGCGCAGCCACATGTGGATTGTTCATATATCACTACTATATATATTAAATAGATGTGGATGGCTAAAGATTGGAAAAGTAAAGAGAAATCTAAAGAAAACTTGGTGTAAAAATGGAAATTGGGAGAGATTGAGAGAGAATAAAAGGAGGAATCTCAATAAAAGCTGTCACTTTACATGAGATCGGCGTCTACCTCCAAGAAAGTAGAGACAATTTAGAGATCACCGTGAAGATTTCTAAGATCTTATTCTTTTATTAAAATCTAAACATTTGCACAAGAAAAGGAGGGAGATAGATGATAGCATATCAATTTCGACAACATGTTTTGTTATATTTTATTTTATTTTGGAGGAGTTGACTTTGACCAACTACCACATGTTTATGCTTTTGAATATGATGTTCCATTTAATGTTTGTTGGTTCTGTCATCTGATGGAGTTTGGGGCTAAAGCTGTTGTTGGTGATTGTAGTTAGTATTTTTTTTTGTGTGTGACGAAACTGACAAGAGGATTGTATTACTTAATGGAAGCTGCTTGTTATTTTTTCTGATTATATTAATTTTTTTCCCTTTTTTTAATTCTATGATTTTTAAATTTCTCATGCATAATTGTTGTTGTCAAAATTGAACAATTATTTTTAGTCTCAGTTTCCTCTCAGAAAAACCAGGGTCCATGGATGATAATACAGACTATAATTCACTCCTTTAATAGAGTAGCCTCTTGGAAATTGAGGCTGTTTTTTTAAGTTTTTTACTGAATCTTCGATGAATACCACGTGCTTAATTTCTCAGGCAGCCAAAAGATGTTGTAAAAGCTGTGAAGAGGAGATTACAACATAGGAGCTCTAAAGTTCAATTACTAGCTGTTTGTGGCTGTGTCCTTCTGAATTGCTTAACTTTCAAATTCATTTGTTTGGAGCTTCATTTGTTGTTTCTGGCTGTCTACCCCCAGCTGCTGGAGACAATGGTAAAGAACTGCGGTGATTTTGTGCACTTTCAAATTGCTGAGAGGAACATACTGGAGGAGATGATCAAAATCATAAGGAAGAAGGTAAGGTTTTAGTGGGAAACTTAAGATATGTTCTTGGTTTAGTTTTTGTATTTGGTGCTTGAAAGAAATTGTTATTGCTTTCTTCATGAAAATCTGTTGTTATAAACAAGGCCAGATCATTATGACTAAACCTCTGTCATGTTTAAAGGGAGAATTCCTCTAAAATCTAGGGAAGTTTGCAATCGTTACAGGTGTACTGTTTGTAAAATTAATTAGGTGATACATTTTCTGAAATAATTAATAATTCTTATCATTAGTGATCAGTAAGCATATGATTCTAGATTAGATCCCACTGGCTCAAAACTATCTATGTTAAATGTCTAGGACGGTATTTCTCTTTCAATAGAAAAGCTGTAATGTGGAGTTGAACAGTTATAAAGCCCATTTACACGTTGATACAAAAATACAAAGATTTTTATAGGTAAAAGTCACCCAGCTTTTACTTATCAAAACAATCTTAATATTTATTAATAAAAGTATGGATGGGTTCTTTGATTTGTCTCGTCTAACATGAAATACATGCAAAGATTATTTAGGCAGATATGCAAGTGAGGGATAAAATCTTAATATTGCTGGACTCATAGCAAGAGCCATTCGGGGGACCAGGTGGTAAACACCAGATGCAGCTCCAATATTTACTCCTTCCACCCATCCAAATTTAAGAAATATGCTAGCTGGATATGGGATGCCAAGCAATTCATCAAAAACACTGGATGAAACTATGGCAACAGAGATAGAAAGTTTAAGGTTAATGTCTGCCTTGTATTTTTTCCTTTTCACTCTTGCTTCCTCTGCTATCCTTTGTGCGACAACTTCTGTGTGTTATCAGATTTGTTTTTAAGCTAACTTCTCTTGAAATACTCAGTATGTGACAAGCTTGGAGTCCATGCGTGATGTTTTGGATCTTTTGAGTGACATGTTGCAGGCTGTGAATCCTAGTGATCGTGCAGTAAGTTAAACTGTTTTTCTTGGTCTTCTGAATCCTCCCTTTGTTTAAGTGAAATGATTTAATGTCTGGCTTTTATGCTTTATAGGCTGTAAAAGATGAAGTAATTATTGATCTTGTTGATCGCTGTCGCACAAACCAGAAAAAGTTGATGCAAATGCTAACTACAACTGGGTTAGTTCAACTCGGATTTTCCATCTGGCACACACCCAAATATACTTGTTTGTTACTTCGTGAAGTCTGTCTGCAGATATGTGGGTTTTGTTCTCATCTTGGTTTTGTCATAGGGATGAGGAGCTTCTTGGACGAGGCCTGGAATTAAATGATAGTATTCAAGGTTTGCTAGCTAGGCATGATGCAATTGCTTCTGGTACTGTTTCCTATTCAAGGAGCAAGTCCCAGCACTGTATCAACTGAAGCTCAATCTACTGTAGATCAATCCAATATAAACAGCTCCAGCCCTGGAGAGTCTTCTTCAACACCTAAAGCTAGCAATTCAGCCATAGTGCTTTCTGAAACCAGGAGCCAGATTGAAGAAGAGGAAGAGGATGAATTTGCACAGCTAGCTCGGAGGTCACTTAGAACTGATAAACATGTTTTTCTTTTCAGTCTTGCTTGCTTATAACTTATCTAAAAATAAACTAGTTTAGAATATCTGTTTAGGTCTTTTATGTATGGACATGAATGGACACGCATGTGCAAGTGAATTATCTTCCCTTTGCTTTTTAGAAGTCAAAATCGTTTCATTAGGCATGTATTTTGTTTTATACTTCCACTCATGTTATTTCATTATGTCCTACAACTATTTCTTAGAAGCCCTAATTTTGTTATAGAATTGTAAAGCCCGTATATTAGCATGTATTGCAGGTCATGAGTAATGAGATTGTTCTACCATGTCAATATTTTTTATTTTTGCAGGCAGGCACAGCCTGTGATTTCAAATGGTGCCGCAACCGGTTCCAGCGAAAATTCAGTTAATATTAGCACCAAAACCCCACATGTTCCAAACCCCTCAACCTCAGTCCCATCCAATGCATTAGTTATTTCCAACCCTGCTGCCCCAGTTAGTACTGCAAAGGATCAGGACATTATTGACTTACTTGGTATCACTTTGTCCATGACGCCATCACCACAGACAACATACGCACCATCAGCCTCTAGCCAAGGCATGCATCTGATATCTGTTCAGTCGACAACAGAAGGGTTCTCTTTTGCTTCCCATACATGTCCGGAAAATTTGTCGTACAACAGTTACGTTGTCCCATGGTCTCAACATCAATCTAAGTCAGAATTTCAACCACAGCCTCAACAACAGACTCATCAATCCTCATCCCCACCCTCATCTCGACATACACATTATGAATCCGAACAAAGAGCATCACCAACCAGCCCAACAGGAGCAGTTGCAACAACGTCAACATCATCAATATAGCCCTCATCAACAACATTTGCAACCCCATAAAGAACCGCAACCACTACAGTATCAGCCACAGCACCAAACACTGCAATCTAAGCCCCAACCCCAACCCTGTTCACACTCCCTTCCTCAACCCCTGCTACAGTATCAAGCCCAAACCGTATACGGCCATCAACCTCAACCACAGCAACAATTTCAGAATCAACATCTTCAATACCCTTCCAAGATATCCTCCCCCGCCATGGTCAGCTACACCTGGATATGCGAACTATCAAAATCACTCGCCTGCTACGAATGTGATTTCAACACAAGCCAATACAAGAGTATCGTATCCTTCTGCTCCAGGGGTAAGGCCCGAGCTACACGATAGTTCATTCCCTGCCAGAGTAGGTATCGGTGGATCTCCTGCGAATGCAACAGGACAAAAGCATTTTGTTCCATCTTACCTGTTATTTGAAGATTTGAATGTTTTCGGAAACACATGGAAAGGTTAAGATGACCAGTAGTGGTTCATCGTCCAGCTTGTCTGGGACAATGTTTTGATACACTGTAAAAGTGGGACCTGCTTTATTGCTTGCAGCTTATGGAGCTCTAGATTGATACACGTAGCTTCCCATTATAATAAAGTCAATAGCTTGAGTTTTACCCCAGACGACAGACTGATGTGATATTTTAGTTTCTGGTAGTATTTCTTGTTCTTATGTTCATTGATTGATCGTTTGCCACTATAAAGGCACTTAAAATACAAAAACGTGTTGCCCGTCAAATATGACATGTCATAGTTGTTTTGAGGGCCATTTTGTATTTTAATACAAACTTTAGATGTGGTGAATTTCAAAGCCTCTAATTCGTGGCCTCCTTAAAAAGAAAAGATCAGGAGGTTCTAAAATCTCTTTCCCATTCATTAAGAAAAACCCCTTGTATTGTACTAAGAAAAGATATACAAGAAAACCACTAGAATCAGCCTAGTGAAAAATTCCAGCTAAAGCGTTATTGTCGACATGGCATAAAAGATCAAAAGAAACCGCTTTAAGGTTGAGAAAAGAAATTGCACAGTTGGACAAACTTGAATTTAATTACACGTTGGTTAAAAACAAGGGTCCCCAAATTCAACGGAAACTACAATCATGAGTGAGATGCCCCATTTCCAGGACCACATTTGTCAGCAAACTAGCTTATGTAATCTGACAAAAAAATTTACAAAAGGTGGGAATAGCACGCAAAACAGGAATAGAAAATAATTATGGAGAAAATGATATTTACACACATTTACGACGATTGACATTATTTGCCGAAGCCTCCAATCAATAAGCATGATTTTCTTCCAGTCGAGTGCAACCCTCTAACCATGGAGGCTAATGAATATCTTGCATACACTATCGGCAGAATATACCCCTACCAATATTTTCAGATGTATTCACAGCGGAGAGGGATTAAAGCATCATAACAGGATTACCCAACTGCAAGAAATATGCGTGGCGTTCCTGAGTGATGTTTGATGCACTCTTCTGAGCTGGAGACAACCGATGAAATCATTGGAAAAAATGCAGATTCATCTTGCTTGAGTGTTGTCGTCAGCATAGATACAAACGCATGCATCTGCAGCACCAGCAGCAAGTAACACCTGGTATGGATGGAAATTGAGGCAACTTACAGAACCAATTTTCTGAGCCATTAGTGTAGGATAGTAACGAATGGTGCCTAGTTGATCACCCTCCAGACTAAAAACTTTAATGAGTTGTTTCGCTGAACCACTAGCAATAATTGGAGCATGTCTATGTACAGCTAAAGCTGTGAGTGATCCCCTATGAGCTTCGATGGTAAGATAGGTGCTCCTAACATTTCTTATATCAAGAAATTGGATGTCCCCAGCCTGAGAAGCACTGACAATCTGAAGAAAACCAACAATATGACATAATTGCATCATCCACTTCAAATCAAATTCATAAATCTAATAATTACAAAAAGTCAAAAAAGAAAGAAAAACATATCAAACTAGCAAGATGCTCCTTTTACCTTTCCTTGGTCTAATCCAGGTTGAAAGCCAATCCCCACAACTTTTTCTACTCTTTGCGTATGAGGCCTCAATTCACAGACGAGCCTGAGAAGCATTTTTTGCCATTAGTGATTAAAGAAATTGAGACTGCTAAATTGGACCTTAAAGGTTTGTACTTACGAAAAAACTTAACATACAAGTATGGATTGAGGAAATTAAAGTATAAATTCATTATTTAGATGCATGCATAACCATATCAAAACATATAGGTGATAAACAACAAAGATGCTTGATTCAATCACATCAATAAAAGTGAGCCAAGAACCATGTTACTATTTGCATCATGATGGAAGAAATTCATCTGAGGTGCTCACATTTCAGGTGCTCTGACATCATAAAGTCTGACAGAACCATCAACAAAACCAGCTGCAAAATGTCCCCCATGAACTTGAGATGCAGCCTGAAACACATGACAAAATGCATAAAAATCAAAAGATAATTGCTCGTATAACTCCTTTGTTACCTGGTTAAAGATTGAGTAAAATAATACTAGAAGGAGGTGGTCACAATTGATGATTCGGGAATATCATTAATTTGGAGTAAATATTGGTTAAGTTTATTATATATTATTTGATGTCTGACAAAACTTGAGAATAGTAAAGCCCTTAACCGAATTGGGGGTGGCCACTGCATTACTATTTGAGATTGACAACTATCTATGGCAAAGGCAAATATAATAAGATCAGCAAAGGTCCTTCAGTCTTAACGTTCAAAAACAACCAAGTACCAGAAAAAGGGGAACGGGGCATTTCAACAGTAATAAGCCATCAATCATCATTAAAAAAAAACTTTACAAAGCATGACTTTATCAGTGAAGAAACCTGTTCTAAATGTAGCTGGCAAGCAAAAACTCACCAATTCAATAATTATCATGGAAAACTACTTAGTAAATGCCTCTTAAAGTATAACATCTACTTAGCTGTCTTTCCAAAATAACTATGTCAAGCAAATTAACCAACAAAAGACATCTTGCATAGCTGAAGCTTACCAATGCTGAGACACTGCAATCTGATGATGAAGGTATAGTATTAACAAGCTGCTCTTTATCAACATCCCATAACAAAATAGACGATATCTCACCCGATGCATACTGTTAAATGTAAAAATGTAACATGGAACACCATAAGAAAATCATTCGCTTCACAATATGAGGAAATAATTAGTCCTTCGATTTTAGGATATAGGGGTAGAGGAATATTTCCCACATTCCCAAGAATGATTAAAGAATAATCCTACCAGATAACCACATTGCTGTTGCCAATCAACAACTGCATTCAGACTCCTCACACCAGGTTTATGACCATGAATAGAAGAGAATGCAGTGACAAGTTTTTGTTTACCCTTCAGAGTATAATCTTTCCAAATCCGTATGTTTCCATCAGCTGCACCACAAGATTCCCAATAATATTAAAGCTCTGACAACAATTTGAGAATAAAATGTATAATATTAAACAGCAGAGAAAAGTACATGAAGCAGCAAGGAGCAAGCTCTCATCAAGCTCATTTACAAGACAGAGCTTAGAAATCCCTTTGTCAGGAAAATCATGATTATCAAAACTGTTGAGCAGTGTTGCCTCCTCATGGTTCCATATCCTGCAGAGAACTCCAAAGAACATTATACTCTGACCAGGTCAAAAGTCAGAATTACTATTGTGTATAAAATTATGCTAGGGAATTGTCATGTAATTGTGAAAGTCCCCATAATTAATAAATGTCACTCAGTCTTGCCAAGAGCAACCAACCCTGAACGTAAACATGATTGGAAATGTATAACTTCTAAAAATTCACCACAGATGATCTTTAGAGTCCTGTAAACAACTGTTGTAACATTCCCAAACAAAAAAGCAATGTTCTGTTTAAAGCCCTCCCCAGCTTCATAACAGTTCCACTTTAAGTTATAATAAAGTATGGATTAGCTTCATATACCTGATACGTTCATTCTCATCAGCAGCTATTACTATAGGAGAGAAAGGTTGCAGCAATGCTGTTTGTGTACCCTTGATGTCCCACTTAGCAATTGGATTTGTAAGCCTGCTAACATCTGCAACGAACAAACAAAATGTCAGCCAGACATCTGTAAGGAACACACTTAATAAAAATAAAAAGAGAAATACAAACCAGAGTGCTGGCATTTTGCTATGTGCTCCAGTGCAAGTTTTTCCTTCTCCTCCCTTCTGCCTGATACTTCTTCACTATCATCTGCAGGAGATAATAGTGGTTTGGAAAAGTGTCCACAACCCCAACTATAGATAGTTGACTGTGGAAGAAAGCTTCTATCTGAAGTCCCAGCAGCTCCACCAGAACCTAGAAGTGGATCAGCCAATCCAGAGTCCGGAGAATTCATCAGGTGGGGCCTAAACTCCAATGAGCAGACTCTACGCATTCCAGTTATATAACTTGGGCGAGGAGGACTGACCGGAGGAGTTCTGAAGGTCAGTGGCAAGTGTCCTGCCAGAGCAACAAGCACTAATAAGCAGAAAGGCTGGCAATAAAACAGCAGGGATTATAACAAATAAAATTTATGTTGTAAAACTTCACAAAACTGCTTAGGAAGTTATTATCCCACAGTATTAACCATTAAGTAAACTGGAAAGGAGATCTACCTCCATTCATATCAAACCAAGAAGATGATCGAGCCAGTCCAGCAAGAGCTGGAGAAGCTGTAGATTCAACAGTTCGAACACCACTAGACTTCAACGGTTTTGCAACCACTTGTTCAATACCTATGATGGACAGTACTCGACGACCAAGATTTGCAATGCGTGGAGATGGATCTTTTGCTAAAGTACACATAGCAAGTACGCATTGTGAATATAATGCATTGTCCAAGGGCTTTGGTCCAGTGTGGTTAACCACTCCATTGCTGAAACCATCATTTAGAATGCCTGAATCAGAATGATGAGATGAATCATCAGACAATGGGGACCCATGCATGATTCCCGAACCAGCAAGAGGACTGCTAGAAGAGACCCGACCATCTCGAACCACTGGAGAGTTGTCATTTCCAACCCTGATAGGACCAATTTGAGGAGAAACAATACTTCCATGAGGTATATGTTGGTTCTGTTTAGGATATCCACCAACTGAACCTTTTATATTAGCCAATGAAGGTAAGGAATTAATCAAAGAATTAGACTGAGGCTTCCAATATGCAGCAGCAATAGATTTCAGGTGCTTGTTGTGGCCAAAAGCAAACCGTGCTAGAGCTGAAAGTTGAAAAAAAACAAGTCAGCAACATGTCTCAGATCCATCTCACTCTAAAGCCTATCAGCCCTCCCATTCTATATTGACAACATTAAGATGTCTTACTACAAACCAATTAACAGCAATGCAATCAAATTAGAGACAGCAATCAGAAACACAAAAAAGAGATGTTTTTAGATGCAAGTTTGATTACTTTTTCTGCAGATGCTTTCTTTCTTATTCACCAGTAACAATTACTTTGTTTTAAGGTTTTTCATCTTTCTCTAAGTTCAGAAACAAGCAACTATTAAAGTTTGCAGTAATGATATCTATTAAAAATAACAACATCCTGTCTGGGGTCTTCCAATCTAATCATAAGAAAATAAAATGTATTACAAATTCAAAATAAATTATTTAGATGCTTAATCACCTACCTACTGCTACCTCTGCCCTCACCAATGGACTCCCATCTGAAGCAACACATAACATACTCTTAACTATACTAACTTCAGCCCTAAACTTTTCATCATCATCACATTCTTCATCGCCTCCAACACTTCTACATGTATCAAATCCCACATCAAGAAGGGTACCCAGTGCAAAAACAGCAGATGCCCTAACCTGTGAAACAATAAATTGCATGACTAAATTTATTTGATTAATTCATCAAAAATTATAATCATCTGGCAACTGGAAATAGAACCTATAACTAGGGCACAAACCTCTGGCTGGGGTTCAGACAGTAGAGGAGCAAATATAGTAGTTGCATCTTCCTGTAAACCAATTGTTTGTGCCTCTGAGAAGTCTTCCCACAATTTCCCCAGACAAAGGCAAAGCCACTGAAGGAAAAGGGGTTCAGTTTGTGAATCATTAGGACATGAACTCTGTAGGTGCTTTAAGCAGACATGAATCAAACCAGCTTCCATACAAGCTTCTTGGCCCCGTCTATGACCATCCACAATCACAGCCAAAACAAAAGCAGCCATTGCCCGTTGCTCTGGATATGCTTCCATGCTATCAAGAAACTTAATGAAATATATATGACCACCATCCTTCACTAGATCAACCTGACATGACTACAACACAGAAATAGAACATAATCAATGCCAGACACAGTGGACAACATCAGAGTTCAAGATCAAATTTCATTAGAAAATTATAAAGGTCAGCAAAAAAGAGAATGTTCACAATATCTTAATGGAGTTTAGGATTTGATCACACAGTTTTCATTGTTTATTATATTACGGATTTCATTAGTAATGTGACCAACAGCATATCGAATGTTTCACTTAAGAAAGGTAACACTTAGAAATCTTTTACTAATAATAAACTATAGGAAAGAAATAGACATTGAGCTGAAACTATATGTTTCTAAGACAACAAGAATGCTTCAATCATATTGAGAAAACAGACTCAATACAAAAAAATAGAGATTCAATATCCTCTAATAATAACAAAGATATGAAATACAAAAATAAATAAATATATTTATAATATACATATATAATCTAGATACTATTCATTATATAGGATCTACTCCTTATTTCTAAAAGTATAACACTTCCCTGAAACTGGAGCATAAAAGGATGTGTTATAAATAAAGACATTGCTAATAATATATATATATATACATATATATATATACACACACACACAAAATCTAGATATTTTTCATTATATCGAATCTACTTCATATTTCTATAATTATAACACTTCCCCCTCAAGTAGGATCATATAAGTTGCATGTTCCTAGCTTGATGCAAATATGATCGATCTTAGGTACTTTGTGACTTGGTGAATATGTTAGCCAACTCTTCACTAAAGTTGAAAAGTTTAGTGGGGATGTTTTTAGCAATTCCTCTTTCAAAATAACAATTTACCTCAATATGTTTGGTCCTTTCAAGAAAGACAAGATTAGAGGCGATGTGTAATGCTGCCTGGTTGCCATATATAAGGTACATTTGCAAATCTTCTTCAAATTCAAACTGAGTTGTTTTAGCTATATGAGCTCACAAGTAACTAATGTCATTGTCTTGCACTATGCTTCCAGACTTCATCTTGCCACAACATTTCATTTCTTGCTTTTCCATGATATTAAATTACCTCCAAAAAGAACACAGTGACCCTACCTAGTCAGCATCATAATACCCAACAACTTGAGTATTTCCCTTATCTTCATACATGAGGCCTTAGCCAAAAACATTCTTAACATACTTCAAAATCTAATCCCAAAATCAAATCACGTAGCAAAATACTCTTGTGGCAAACCATACAAGCCTAAGGTCATAAAAAACATACTTGTGATTCCTAAATTCCTTATTTAAATCTACAAATGAGATCACTAAAATCATGCAAAGCAGCATGAAGTTGCCTAAAGCAAAAATAGGGCTCTGTCCGCACCAATGTTGTCAAACTCGTAACTTGTAAGAGGATCGGAGAGGAGATAAAAGATCTTAACTCGAGGATCGTAACTCGGCTTGTAAGAGTTACTAATAGTGTTACAATATATATTTATAGATAAATTAAAGAAAACTGATGTGAATTAAAATTATTGGAAACTTTAATATTTTAAATGGGACAAGTAAAGCCCAACTAAATTTAGGGTTTTAAATTAGTAGTGCTGCTCACTTCCTCTTGCTGCTGCAAAATACTTCTCCAACAATTTGAATTAGGGTTGCAATAGGTTGGATATTAAAACTTGTCCAAGGCCCAAATATTTGAATTAGGTTTTAGGGTTTATTTTGGGCAGCAGCTCTTCACTTCCATGCGCCACACATCATCCACTTTAATCTCTTCATTTTCTGCCACGGTCACAGCCTCACCAGGGCACGCCACCGCCGCCGCCACCGCTGCAAAACCTCATTCTCTGGGCTAGAGCAAGAAAGTTCCATTTTTCTTGGCCAAAAAATGGCCGCGGACGAGTCATGATCCAGGATCGACAACCTCTGGCCCGCGCATGCCTCGCTCCGATACCAATCCGCCAGCCGAGTCACCTCAGCTGGCACTCTAAACTCGCTGACTCATGCAAGTATGCAAGTAAACTCGTGATTTTGACAACACTGCTCTGCACACTCTGTGTAGGTAGAGTGTCATTGTTATAAAGGGCACCAGCCTCAATCCAAACTGATCATGAAGACAAAAAGTAAGTTTAACTGAGGTGTGAATTTATCCATTGTTCACATTGTTCTATAGGGACAAATTAGGCAATTCTAGTCAGATAGGATTTGTAGCTCAACCGACTTAACCATAACCCAATCTCGAAAGCCCAAGTTGAATAGTTATACCTGTCCAAAAATCACATCTTTTTCGAATGTTCTCATATTCTACTTTTTTTGGCTTGTCCAGCACCATGCCAAGCCAGTGAATATACTGCAATAACTACTACTACAGTAAAAGCAACCTTCACTGACCAAGACAAAATTTCGACATGTTTGGTTGAAATTAATTTTGGAAAACAAAATCACATGTTTTTCAATGCCAAGCTGATAAAAAAACAACTATTTCTCTAAGGTAAGCTAAAACAAACATCTAATTGACATTTACTTAAAGAATTTATTTTCCTCCAAATCTACCTTGTCAAGTGCAAGAATCTTTGTCCATATGAATACAAGGATCTGACGTAGTTCTGGTGTTGTTGTTTGTAATAGCTTTAGAACATAAGGAAATATTCCAACAGACAACGCCTACATATAAAAAACTTGGTATTAAGTTCTCAAAAACCTTTACATATAAATAAATAAATAGGTAAAACAATTGCAACAAATGTTGATGAATCTAGAGAAAAACTACCAGATCAACCGCCCATGGCCCCATATCAAGGAACCTTCCAAGGAGCACTAAGGCCCGAAAGCGATGGCATTGGCTAAGTAAAACCTGAAATAGGAACAATGCTTATCAATGCATGGAAAGGATATCAACAACTGGCAAACAATCTTCCCAGAAGTATAAAGTAGACTTACTGTCAAAAAGAAAAAACTAATTCGAGTCAAAAGTGCATAAAGAAAGATTGAAAGGTCGGTTTGCAAGTAAGATTATACAAAACAATTGGTCACAACAGATCTAAGGGTACAAATTCTGAACCTATACAGAATCAAGACATAGGAAGATGATTGCCAAGTCAACCAAATTGCAAGTAAGTCCCTCAAATAAACTAATAACAAATAGCTGAGCTGAGACAATCATTGACAATAACACGCTTTCAGAAAAACATTTTAGGACAATTCGCATTATGCATGTTGAATGAACGAAACAGAAATGTACATTGCCATTACAACTAGATAAAGCTAGCCCTGTTTTTAAGGGAGTAGATGCTCACTACAATACATCATTTTGACAAATGTCTATCAGAAGAATGATTATAAGAAACACTTACCCTTCAAAAACATAATTAAGGAACAGGAGCTGACAGCTGATTTCACTAAAATCATGTAACCTACCTAACAAGAGTATTATGAAGCAACAAAATGGCTTAAAAGGAAACAAAGACAAATACATGGATCGCACCTGAAGAACTATAGGCAACTGCTCCGGTGGTTTCTTATGTTCAGAACCATGGTCAAGCCATACCTCAAATGCTGTCAACTGCTCAGTGAAAAACGTACTAGGCTGATAGAGAACAACAACATACTTCATCAGGTAAGCTCATACATAATCCGTCATATTGCAACTATTCCTTGCCAAACCAGAATACCTTAGCTAATTTTTATCATTTAATATTCAATTTCAGAACGACATATACATCCTATTATAAAAATAAATCCAGAATTCCAGATACCTGAAATTCGGCATTAGGATCCTCAACTAAAGATGGAAGTTGAGAGAGGCATAGCTCAGCAGCCATGTCCCATGCATCCCTGGAATGTGGAGAAAAAACATAAACTGTTGAAAAAATTTGGCAACATATAAAAAAATATCATAACAATAATGACCAACGATACCACATATGATGCTGGTGGGTTGGAGGTAACATTGGGTGAGAAACAGGAGAACAATTTGCAGATCGCATGATTCGCTCAGCAAGTAGAAAATTTCGAAATAGACTTGCAACAAGCAAATCCTGTCTGAACAATCTCTGAAAAAGATCTGTAGGACAAAATAATTATCCATATAAGATAAAAAGATACTAACTAAAGAAGAACTGGAGTTCAAAAAGGAAACTGTTGTAATTTAGTAAGTCAGTGAAAATGATGGGGAGGGTTGAGACCGACCATGGGGAAGAACATTCCAGGCAATCGTATCAGTTACTGCTGTAAAGATCCAATTCAATTCACCCAGAAGTGTCTTTCGGTCATTAGGACGGCCAGGGATCTTGTCTATAAGTGAATAATCAAGTGATTCACGAAGCAATGAACGTGTACAAAACCTAGAGACAAATTACATAACAAAAAAGTTATCACTAGCCAGTTTGCTGTGATATAAAACTCAGTTACCAACATTAGAAAGCCCAGGAGCTAGAAAATGAGGAAAGTTAAGTTAGGAATGGAAATGTAAATGTAAATGTCAAGCATAAAATCAATTTCATAGTAAAAACCATCTTTATCACGGGTTTTTTCTTCTATCACTATTGCAGTTAACAAAAAGTCTAGTAGAAAAGTTACAGTAAAGATAATAAATCAGTTAAAGAGCAAAAATACTCCCTAGGAGAATTTGTATTATAAAAAATGACATTTATGATCTTGGATTACGATGTATACAATCAGCCATCATAAAATGCTATTAGATAAAAGTAGTTAAGCAAGGGTTAGATATGGGAAAGTATTATAAGGTAAAAGATTGGGTGGATAAAGTAAAACAATTCATGTTAAAAAAGTGTTCATCATTTAGAAGTCCATGCACAATGCTTTCAAAATCCATGCATAATGATATTGATGTTAAAAAAATATTAATAAGGTATGCTAAACCTATGTGAATGTTTAACATATTAAACATTCTGAACAGGATAAACTAAGAATTAATGAAAAGTTTCACCATCGCAATGCCATCTTTATAGGCGTTGTAAGGCAAGATGTAAACACATCTGCAGGGAATTCCGCACTCTGAGGCAAAGTCTCGTGTGCTTCACATGCTGCAAGCAGAATGCAATCCCTTTGGGACACAGAGGAGTTGGAAGCACTCCATTCATGAAGCTTATCAAAAAAAAGTCCAGTAACAAATTTGGCAGTCCAAAAAAGAAAAAATCAGTACCAATACATTTGAATTTTTTTTTATAAGTATTTAATAACATGGTTTTGTGTGTATACCTCAATGAAGGAATTCACAATCATTCCAGCTGCAGAGCAATCAAAAACATAAATTGATGGGGTCTTCAGCCAAGAATCAAGTTCATTGATGGGTAATGGGATATACTGCGTATAACTCTGCATAGCATATGATGAAAATGAGAATAGGAATGTCTTGTAGATATTCTCATCATGATATTGTGACTGAGGGAATTATACTCAATTGGAACCCATGATATCCAGTAGCAAAAGTTAAACTAATCAGGCATCTGTGATAAGATACAATTCCAGTTTAGTTTTAACCTGTTATCAGTTATTATCGTAGTAAAAGGAGCAAAATAAATTGCCTTTTCTAGAATAACGATTATTGTAAACTCTTCTCATTTACAAAATAAATACCTTTTATATATATTTACTGGTCATTTATGATTATTTAATATCTCCCTCGTTGGACTTCCCGAAAAATATCTGAGCAAAACAAGAGGCATGAAAGTAAAATAATTAAAGTACTCATCCTGCCTAGAATAAATAGTGAATGGCTTTCTTACCCTTTTTCTTCTCATGTTTTTGCCACCCTATGTTGCTTCTATTCATGGGTTTGTCCTACTTCCACAATCATTCATTTTCCATTCTCCCATTTTTATCTTTTATACTATTTTTCTCTACTGAACACTGGCACATTTTTAAAAAGGTGGGCACCTCTACACACACAAGGTTGTCAAACTCGAGAGTTTATGTAAACTCGTGGGAGCTTCATACACTACTAAGAGTTTACTTTGGATAAAAGATACATTAAAATACATATAGATAACATAATAATTCAATATTATATGATGCTATAAATAACTTTTATATTTTCTACTGTAACATTATTATTAGTTGTAGTTGATCATATTATATACTTTTTAAATATTTTTATATTTTTCTAATATAATTATTTCTTCATCATTACTCTGGTTGATTATATTATATACTATGCTTTACATAAAAAAGAAGTTGTTGGACTTAAACTGATGCCCAATAGTCCAAATTAGCAAAAGAGGAGTAAAAAAAAGAAATCCTAATATGACTCAACTCACTAATTTATAGTTTGTGCCGGCCCTATATATGAAACTGGACAAAAGAAAGGAAATAGGAGAGAAGAGATCGCAAAGTGTCCAAGAGAATCAGAAACACCAAACAGGGCGGAGCAGAGAAAGACACTGAGAGAGATTTGTTAGTGCGATAGAACGCAACATCAACACCTAAAATAGACAGAAACTTGCAGAAGAGAACCAGTGAACCATAAAATTGTTCCCTAGGTGCGTTTTGCATATATTTTGTGACCTAGAAACAAACAAATCCAGTGTCATTGATCTTGCTGAATCAACTCAAAACTCGTGATTTTACACTAGTTTGAGCAAGTTTGCTCGTGTTTGCAAGAGAGTTAACTAGGTTCGAGGGTTCGGGAACCTAAATTACAACAAGTATACATGTTGACTGGCGATATTGAAAACCATGCAGACCCACTTCTTTTTCAACTAGGCCTACATTGCCAGTATGAAGAAAACAATATTTGATTTATCAAATAACTAACTTGCATAAAGAACTAAGAAATACAAACATTGACCTTATTGAAGACCCAAATTTCACCGTTAGCTGTTGGTTTTGGGACACCATGACCATTGTAATGGAATAATACTCTTTCTGACTTTGCATATCTACGACAAGTAGTACAAAGTTTCTTCACCTCTTCAACTGTCGGGTCAAGTTGACATTTATAGCGGGCCTGTAAAGATTTCAATAAGGTTAACTATAAAACAATTTCAAATATAACATGAGGATAAGATTAGCTAGTTAATCATTCCCACCTTTGGTTGCCATCTTTCATACTGACTGCTCAAAGTTTTTCCAATTGACTCCAATGCCTTTTGTGGTGCCATCGAAAAAGGATCTGCAGTATTGAACAAGATAAGCATCAAAAACTGCTTGCACCTTAACCAGGGTTGCAAGTCTACAAAGTTTTGATACATCACAAAGATTCTACTCAACCCATTTAGCTACATTTTTCATTAACAAAGTTGCAAATAACTCTAAATAATTAGGCTGCGATCAAAAAGTCAATGACTGGATAAAATGTTGAAGACTAGTATGAATTCAAAGAGTTCAACCATAAAATATAAATGCAAAACAGCACACTAATTCATCAGAAATATTAACTTGCAAAAACAAATAGTGAATAACAAAAACATGTCATATAATATCATTAAGAAGCCCAAAGCTATTTCCAAACATGAATTGAGCAAAAAAATGCAAAATATCTCAAATCCAGGAAACAACTTGAGAGTACAAACTACAGAAAACAACTAAATAAATGAGATCAAAGGTAACAAGAGACCTATCCAGCACTCCATTCTGGCACAAGGGGATATCTTTATTACATCTGGTGGGTCCACGCTAATGTTCAAACATAATACTAGAGCTACACATCCTGTCTTCATCTGCATCACAAAATTAGGAGTTAAAATGGAGCATACTTCTTATATCAGATATAATATATAAACATCTTAAGTCTTTAAAAGATCTTGGAGGAAAAAACAGACACTTCGATAAAAATGTATTCTGATTATGAAGAAAAATGTTAAATAGCAATATAATTTACACCAGAAATCCATTGCAAAGGTAGACTATTATTCAAGAAATCCTTTATAAATGGGAGAAATGTTATCGCTAAAAATGAGCTCCACCCTACCCTCTCCCAAAAAAGCAACGAACCAACAGTATAAAACTTATCAGAAAAATAAACCACATTTATACATTATACACTTCGTAATGTGTTGCTTCAAATGCAGCAGCAAGAAATATTATATTTTATTGAGTAGAGAACAATCTTTTTGTTCAATCTTCATTCTAAAGTTACATCCAGAATAGTAATAAGACAGATTGAAAAATTGCAAATGCCAAACAGCCAGGGTATACGAAACTCCCATGCAATCAACGCCTTTAGAACATTAACAGTCAATCAACTACTTGTGTTGAAGAAGCCTCGACACAAAAACTGCGAACACAAAATTTCCAGTCGATAAAATCAGACTAGGCAAAAGTGGCCTGGTTATTTCACATTTTTAACAAGGGTTGGAATTTAAACAAATGCTCCTTACAGAAAAGCATATACTTAATTTTACATATGTATACATTTAGACCAAAATCCACCTCTATCAAGAGTCCAGCAATTTCAACCTCCATTTACAAGCCACTTGCTATGGAAGCTACCAGGATTTACACAAGTCCTATCACCCTAAAGAAACAAATGTAAACACTCTTTCCCCCACCCACCTCCATTCCGAAATCACTAATTCAGTGAAGCAAATTCCAGGATAATTTACCCACTTTTACAGCCAAATCTTTAGCAAAATGAAAATTCGTCAAACACCAAGCTCACAAGTAAGAGAAGAGATTCCCCCAATGCAGGTATCAATCAGGTCCACTACTATAATAGTTATCATTATTTTGAATTGATCCCGTTATCATTAATTTGAATTGATCGAATTCAAGATCCGCTTAAGTACAAAGTACACTCTGGATAGTAAAGAAAGAAGCTGCATTACAACCCACAAATATCACGAACTCACTCGATTTTCTCATCAATCATTAGTTCAGTATTACTCAACACTTCACTTTTGCACTTCAAAGGATCCCGTCTTAACAAAACTTAGTGTTCAACAGGTCAAAAATTTTACGTCCTTGACAACTCCCTAACAACACTATCACATACCCAAACGTAATCAAACAAAGGCATCCATTCACAATCACCAATGCTGCCACTGCATTGACCTAAACGCCCTTTTTTTCTACATTTCCCAAATTTCTGTCACGCAGAACACGTGACACACGACTAACAATTTTCCAATATCTACGTAACGAAAATCGCAAATCACCGATTCATCACAGCAAAGTGCATATAATACAGACGAGGTTAACAAATAACAACTGAATCGAACTTTCCAGAGTGATTGAACTGACCCTATCCTTGGGTCGCCACTTGGAGACTAGGCCGCTGTCGGAGGGGCCGGCGGGGACGGCGGCCTCGAAGGCTTCGTGGCGGAGCTCGCAAAGGACGACAGTCTGCGGCAGGTAGGCCATGCTGGTGGCGCCATTCCCGGTGTAGTTGCCGCTGCTGCTAGCGATGGCGGCTTCAGAGTCGCCGCGGTTAGCGAAATCGGCATCGTCAGTGTTGTTACTGGCGGTGACGACGGCGACGGAGGAGGAGGAAGAGGAGGCGGTGGAATCGTCGTGGTGGTTCTGGTTGGGAACGACGAGAACGGTGGATTGTGAAAAGCGAGAGGCCATCAAATCTCCCAATGCCATCCAAATCAGAAACCCTCCTCAGTGATCGTACATGGAATAGGGGAGGGTTTTGACGCGGAGGGAACCCTAGCTTTTCGCAGGATGAGGAATATGAAGATGGTGATGGATATGTTGAAGATGATGATAGTGATGGTTATGGTGGCGCTGGTGTTGATGATGATGGTAGAGAAGATGATGATGATGATGATGATGATGAAGAAGAAGAAGAAGGGGGCGCATAGAACAGTGGCGGCAGGCACTGTCTCTCCTCGAAGGGAAACGGAAACGAGTGATACAAATTGCGATTTTGTGAAACCAAACCGAGAAAAAAAAAATATTGTGTAAATTTAATAAACTTTTCTTTTTTGGAACGGGAAAAAAATAAATTTAGATACAGCCTATTCTTCCTTTTTTTTCTCAAAAACAACTGTTCTTAGTTAATTATTAATTATATTGTAATGTTTTATTACATAAGTCTGACGTCACTAAGGATGATAATAAAAATAATTGGATAGTGGGAGCATTAGAATTCGAATCACGTTGTGCTTATTAGGGAAAAATGTGTTCTGTTTATCAGCATTTTACAAAATTAGTGTAACATGATAGCTGGTTTAAAATAAAATATAACATTTAACTCTCATTCAGTTGCGTCATTTCAATTTTAAAAATTTTATTATTTTTTTTACTTTTGTAAGGTTATACTTTAAATCGGTGATATCTTTCTGAATTTGGTGATGATACATGGTATAATACAAGAAAATGGAGTGCGAGAAAGCCGTTTGAATTTGGTGATGTATGCTACAATACAAGAAGATGGAACAATTTTATTATATTGTAAAAATAGGATAAAACCTAATGTAGAAAGATATGTTACTATTCATTTCATTCAATTACTTAAGTGATTTTCTTCTCTCCTTTTTCTAATTGGATATATGATATTGCTTAAGAATTTAAATTATCAAATAATTATTTTTATGTTTATTCATTTTAAGAATGGAAATGAAGGTAAAAAGAAACATATATTTCATATTTAATGTTTAAGCATGAGTGATTTCTTTACTTATAAAATAATTAAAAGTAATCTCACTTTTAAAATAAACTTACTACTTTCTACTTTTTCAAAACTTATTCATAATTTTAGGAAATAAATCATAATGTTTTTTATATTATATTGTCATTGATATTATTGTACATGGTGTATTCTTTGTTTAACACCTTCAACCTAATTACATGCTTTTTTTTAGTAGCTTCTTAAAACTCTTATACCACGACAAGTATTTTTTAAACAATAAGTTACTCTAACCTTATAACACAACAATATTAAATGAAGGATGAAGATGGACACAAAGTTTCAAAGTTTCTCTTAGTCCAAGTAACATTCTCAAAGATATAACATAGAGAGATTATAAAAAAAATTACTTTACGAAGAATATAAAGGTTGAAGACATTTTAAAGATAATTTATTTTCTCAACCAGCTTATTAGTATCTAAAGTATATTCATGAGTATGCTTGTCTATTTTCAGTTTTTGTAATTTGTATTGTGTTTTTATTCTTTATACATTCAGGAGTTAAAAGTTTGTCACAATTTGAGATATTGTAGTTTTTGTCGTTCTTCTTATTATGCATTTTACTTTATTGTCTACATAGGCAAATATAAGCTTTTAATGCTTTATATTTTTCATTAAATGTAATTAGTTCATGGAGACTTTTAAGTTGATAACTAATGCATTTTATCTTCCTACCTTTTTCTAGTGTAGTTACTTTTGTGTACACTAAAAAGTAGGGGCATCAAAGGAGTAGATGCAATAGTTAGTCCTTTTCTACAAAGCACACATTTTGATATGTTTTGACTTCAAGAGCGTGTTAAACTCTAAGACTTAGGAATGTAAAAACTTGAGTGGATATTAACTTGTTTATTTAAAATTATTTAATACAAAAGTGTGGTTATAGTAGATCTGCTTCAAATGATAATTCTAATAAGTTATAACATTTATTAGACACATTTTTTGTTAAACAAACACATGTAAGGTTTATACATAGAGACAAATAATCCTACTACTTGTTATATGATTATCCGACATTGATATTAATTACTTGTCCTCTTTAAGATGAGTTCTAAATATTGTTTGCACTAATCAAAATTACAAATAAAGGTTTGTTTAACTTTTATCTAACAATATCCCTTCTTTACCGTGAAAGACATTTTTTAGTTATCAACCATAGAGGT
This sequence comes from Phaseolus vulgaris, assembly GCF_000499845.2. NCBI lineage: Eukaryota > Viridiplantae > Streptophyta > Magnoliopsida > Fabales > Fabaceae > Phaseolus > Phaseolus vulgaris. The sequence goes on along the minus strand of NC_023752.2, from coordinate 8,648,056 downwards.
TTCAAAACCATTTATGAAATCGTGAAGGATATTTAATAAAGAAGAAAATATCACAAACATATAAGGAAATATGTTTATGCTTGACTAAAATGCATTATCAGATTAAATGCATAAGGGAGATTGGAGCAAAAAACAAAAAAAAATACAATAACTTTAGAATAAAAAATCAAAGTGAATACAATGTTGATCAGGTTAAGACTTTCTGGTTTATCAATTTTGTTTTTATAATAGACCAAAGTCACTATAATCTTGTGCATTATTGCTTTCATGAGTGATGGAATGTGATTCATGCACGTTATTAGGTTTGACTTAGACTATGCATTATGTCCATTGATAAGTGTCATTATTTAATGAAATTTCATGCAAAAAGTTGGACATTTATTGATTTTAGTTGTGGATTAAGCTATCACTCAACCCTAATTTGAAAAAATAGAATTTAATAATATATTTTAGAGTTATGAGATAAATAGAACCATTTATTCCCAAATTTATGTTACTTTCATAGATTTAAGGAGGGATGAAGCAAATGAATATATTATGAATAGAGATGTCACTTAGTTCAGGCTCAATTAAATTAATTAAAGGTGTAAGGCAAAGAGAAAAGTGTGACCCAGAAGGGGAATCAACGGAAATAAACCCTAAAAGAGGTCGTCGAAACGTTCCAGATCTCTTTCTTTGGCTTTGGTGAATGTAATGACCACCATGAGTAACTAATTCTTTCTGTTGGGGTTGAGAGTAATTTGTTCAAAGTCTTATATATTTTGATGGTAATTATATATGGATTTATGTTCCTTTTTTATATTGGTAGATATGTTTTTAGTGTTTTCTCAAAGTAATAATTCTAATAATCATTCAAAACATTCAATAATCTCTCTCTTACTTAAAAAAAACACTCTAAGAATCTTTGATATAACTTGCAAATAATTTCTAAATCTAACAATTCTTTTAAAGGCACTTTGATGGTATTCTTCTTTTCTCTTTTGCTCTTAAATTTTGGAATAGTTGTCATTTTAGGTGATTGGTTTAGGGTTATTTTAAACTCTTGTGATTATTTTTACACTCAAGTTTGATGTTTCTTTGCAATAGGCTCTTTCATTATGGTTTGTATCTCTCTTAATATGATTTCAATATATTTGTTCAATACTTGTGTGATTGCATGCGTTGCATGTAAAGTTTGTTTTCAATCAACCTATACCAAGATAGTGAAATCAATCATTCTCAAATTGGGGATATTGTAATAGGATGTAGATTTGAGAAGAATCAAATGAGTATAAAACTTATTGTGTCTTTCTTCTCATTCTTATATTTTATTTTGTCATCTTTGTATGTTTTTCTTGATTTAGTTTTTTGGACTCAAATATTTTAAATTGATTTATTTAAGAAAAGCTTTTCAAAAGTTATAAATCTTTTTAAAATGTTTTAAAATACTAAATGTGTCATTCGTGGTGTACAACTTAGTTTTTATTTGCAGTAAAAAGGGAATCTTAATAGTTTGATAATTCAACAAACTTATAATTGTATTTAGAAGAAACTTTCATATCAATGTAATGAGATTTACAAGTTGCATCTAAAAACTTTCATTAAAAAAAAAAAAAACTCATCTTTATGTGTTTTGCTCCATTTCATTTGTAAATGTTGGTTGTGTTGTTCCCTTGGGCTAATTCATGTTTCTTTACCTTCTTTCTCAAAAGTTCATTCCCTTTGTTTAACACCAACATAAGGGGTATAACCATCAACATCTGAAGAGATCTCCATGAATTTAGGTGGCGATGATGGACATTTTAGAAGTGTAGTATGATGGAAAAGTTCAACATTTCATTTTGCAATCCTCCACCATTTTAGGGCTTTGACATGCTTGCAATCTTTTAGAGCTTGTTTTAAGGTTTCTTTAGTTTTGTAAAACTCATATCTTAGTTGGTCATATTACTCTCTAAAAGGGGTGCTCATGGACAACCATGACAAAGTCATAGTCTTCCACTATTGAATTCAATTCACTATAGAGTATGAAATTTGAGTAAGGAAGCTTGACTTTAAAGGTGTAATTCCTTATTGTCGGATATAAGGGAGTAGAATTCTAGGGATACAAGGAATTGTTTGGATCTGGTTGTAAGTGCCCATTTTTTTACCATATACCATATACTTATCGATACATGGTAGGTTTTGGGTGAGAACTTCTCTTTAGGTTCCAAGCCACCACAAAAGACACCAGACCATGTCATTCTTCTTATCATCTTAAAGTCTTCAATGATCTTGACATATTATAGCTTCTCCCATATGAATTGAATTTATTACTTGAAATGTCTAGAAGGACAAGTTGTAACATCCAAATTTATAATATAATATTTTGCAATACAATGTTTTGAATCACATTATTATTATATAATTTAAATATTTTATTATTTTGATGTCTCTAATATGTTATATATGTGAAACAACATCAAATAACTATTTAATTGATAAAAGAACAAAAATATAATCATGCAAGTTTTATATTGAGATAAGGAAAATATAGTATTATCTTTTCATGTAATCACGATTAAAAGAAAAAACAATAAATTAAATTTTTTTACCAACCTATAAATAAATAAAAAGTGAATGAACCACATTGAAAATAATAAAAGAGAGAAAGAGATAGAGTACAAAGAGCATGAAAAAGAAACAAAGGATTTTTAGAATATTTTTAAAATACCACTAGCCTTAATCTAATACAACCATTAAGTTAAGAGAAAAAAAACATTTATCATTTTATATTGATTTATTTGTTTTGTAATTATCTTTGTTGAGAGGTGTCTCTGATCTTAACTTATTTAAATATTTATTTTGTAATTATCTTCATTCGAAGAGTTAATTTAGGTAACAGGGAATTAACTTATAGGAATTTTATTTTGGATTTTGTTTGGATTTAAAAAACTTAAAAGAACACATTATTTTTAAGACATTTATTTTACAATTTTTAATAGAAAAAACCTTAGGATCATTGTATTTGATAAGAAAATATAGTAATTAACTAATAAAAATTGTGAGATGTTACATGTGGTTACAAAGTTGGTCATATTCATTAAATAATACATGAGGAGAAAGGTCCATAATGGGTAACGTTGTGTGTTGTGTGAAGTTAATTGTTATGATATGCTATGATTATTTAGAGATTTATTTATTTTATTATTATTAGAATATTTTATTTTTATATTAAAAAATAGTATTATAAATAATCTATAAAATATAAATGGTCTATACAAACCCAGCTACCTCAAGCCCAACATTTGATATGAGACAAGTAGAAAGAACTATCGAAAAGATGGTTGCCACATTTCAACAACTATGAAATGTTATGAATAGACAATAAGTTGATATTAATCAATTAAATGTAGTTGCAATAAGGTTCAATCAACATACTCCCCCTTTATGTATGTTGGTTTATTGGAATTCATGATAAACAATCTTCCAAAATTTATTGTCAACCAAAATCTGATGGATTTGTGAAAACCTTGATGAGAGGGAAATGACCTTTGCTATATAGTTCTTAAAAGATATTTGGTGGAATGAAACTTGAAAAAAAAAGTGAGGCTAGAGGAGAACAAAGGAGTTTAACTAAAAACGTTTATAGAGCAAATTCTTAGAGAAATATTTTTCCAGAGTTGTCGCTTGGTAGAAAAAAAATTTCTCCTTATTAAATTACTTTGACTGAGCGTGTCGAGTTGAATAAGTAAGCAGGGGATGAAAAAACTAATGATTTTGGGGTATGTGGTGTCAAATGAAGGATTTTTAGTGGATCCTTCCAAAGTATAAGCAATAATGAAATCAAAGCATCTTAATATAGTAACTAAAATTTGAAGTTTTGTGAGATTAGCTTGATACTATTGGAGATTTGTTGAAGGATTCTCGAAAATTGTAACACCTTTGACTTAGTTAACTCGCAATAATTAGTCATTCACTTGGACAAATCAACGTGAACAATTTTTTAACTAGATGAAGAAATGTCTAACAAGTTCACTCATGATTCCTTACTAATGAGAAGTTTAAAGAAATTCAAGACAAGATGAGAACATCATTGAGTAGATATAAATCATACGTAGATAAGAGAGATGACCATTAAAGTTTGAAGTTGCAAATCACATATTCTTATGATTTATTCCCATTATAGGTGTAGCTATAAAATGGAAAAGAAAAAAAGTTGACTCCTAATTACATTGAACTATATTAGGCTACCAAAAGAATCAACCCAATAAATTATGAAGTGGCATTACCTCCTTCCTATGGAAATCAACATAATATTAAGGAAATACATAACAAATCCTATGTATGTCATTAAACTAAACAAGATGGAACTAAAGGATAAATTATCTTATAAAGTTAGTTCAAGAGAAATGCTTGAAGACCTTGTTGTTGGTTGTGTGTGTGTAGTAGTCTTTGAATTTGTTAATCCACTCTTTAAGATGATCCAAAGTTAATTGAATCTTAATCCTTTTGAAAAATATGAGTTTTATAAAGAGTGTGAAATTTCAAACTGTTGAAATATCGATTCAACCGATTGTTTGACATTTAGTGACTTTTAAAATGAGTTTGAAAAGCTTGACTTTGTTTTGACTTTGCTGTAAAACTGATTCAACTGGTTGTTTCGAGAATTCAACTGGTTTTTTGTTTTTTTGAAAACGTTAACAAAATTTTGTTAGGATGTTCCAATTTGTTTTAAATTATTCCAACAACTTTCGGTAAATAATTTACTGCTTTAACCATCTAATTGAAGTATAAAAAGGTTGTTTTACGCTCCTATGCATTAACTAAGAAAGAGAGATCAATCAAAAATAGTTTTCAAGATTTCAAAGAGCTTTTTTATCATCTCAAGTGTGGAATAGGATTGTCTTGTAATTCTGAACTTTAATCATTGATTTACCCAGGTGTATTCTATTCCCTTCTTCTCTGAATATTGTATTTTTGTGTGTTCTAGTGTGGTGCAATTTCACAAGGTGTTTATGGAAACTGTGTGGTTTTGCCAAAAGTGGTGTGTGTTCTTGAGGGGTTCAAGATCATCACTTTTGGTGTGTGGTTTGTAATCTAGGTTTAATTACATAGCTGAGGACTAGATGTAGCTCTTGGTTAAGAGCGAGCTAGTATAAACATCTTGTGTGAATCTCTCAATCTTACACTGATTAAACTTTTTTATCTTTGGTTTTCAAATCTGCTAGTATAAACAATCGGTTGTTTCATAAAAACAACAACTTTATTTTCTGGAATCAAACTTAAAACAAGTTTTCTATTGGTTGAACATATTTCTAATTGATTGATTATTCATACCCTTTCACTCTACCTTCAATACTTGCGAAAATCTTCAAAAACAATTCACCCCTCTCTTGTTTAAGGCCTCTAATTTTAAAATTGGCATCAGGAGCTGAGTTATTGAAAGTCATTTAAGTTTTTAATCCTAAAATATTTTTAAATGGTTGAAAAACTACCCTTTGAGAAGGGTGCTTGAATAAACAGGTCACCTTTGTTTTGTGGACTGAACTATCAATTCTGAAAGATTAGAATGAAAATCTGTGTTGAATCAATTGATAGAGGAATCTGGGATGCTATTGTAAATGACCCTTTTGTTCCCAAATTGAAAAGGACGATGTTTTCATTGAGAAACCTTGGTCCCAATAGACTAAGAGTGAAAGTAAAAAAGCTCAATATGATTGTATTTCTAAGAACATCATCACTTTTGCTCTAAATTCTGATGAGTTTTTCAGGGTCTCACAATGTGCTTCAGCATAGGAGATGTGGGACATCCTTGAGGTTACCTATGAAGGCATCATTGATGTGAAGAGAGCAAGGAAGCATGCTCTAATTCAAGAATATGAAATGTTCAGAATGCTTAAAGAGAAAACCATCTCGGATGTACAAAAAAGATTCACCCACATTGTGAACCACCTCATCAGCCTTGGCAAGATTTTGAAAGGGAGGAGCTAAACATCAAGATCCTCAAATTCTTAGATAGATCTTGGCAACCAAAGGTCACTGCAATTTCTAAATCCAAGGATTTGACAACATTGACCGCAACCTCCTTATTTGGTAAGCTAAGGGAGCATGAACTTTAAGATGAACCGACTAAATGACCAAGAACATGAAGGAAAGCATATGAAAAGCATTACTTTAAGAGTTGCTGGTCATAGGGATGGTCAAGACTCAAGTGAGTGTAATGATGGTGAGACTCTCAACTTGCTCACAAGAAAGTTCAACAAATTCTTGAAAAAGAACAATCGGGACAAAAATCAATCTTCAAATAGGTATAACAGTAAGAAATTGAATGATTTCAATTCAACAAACTATACTTGTTTTGGATGTGGTAAACAGGGTCATATCAAGGCCGATTATCCTAACAATGAAAGCAAGGAGAAAGGAGCAAGCAAGAAATTTGAAAAGAAGGGCAAAGCTAGAAGAACCTACATTTGCTTGGCAAGATAATGATGATTCATCCTCTAGCTCATTATCAAAGGAAGATGAAGAAGCCAATTTATGTTTGATGGCAAAGGAAGAACAAAAAACAAGCAGTGTAAGTTCCAGCATTTCCATAAACTTTGAAAATTATAGCCAACTTTTTGATGCTTTTAAAGAGACTCATGAAGAAGCTAATAGGTTGGCCCTTTTGAATAACCGGTTGAAAGACGTGAATAATTGATTGGAAAACAAAGTCAAGGCCTTGGAAGAAGAGTTGAACAATTTAAAAACTGATTTTGAAAATCTGGAAATGATTTACAAAAACTCTTCTTGCAAGTGTGATTTTAGCTTTTGTGAAAATTGTGAATCACTTCAAAAGAAAGTCCCCTATCTTTTAAAAACCGTGGACAAGTTTTACAAAGACCAATCAAACTTTGAAACTGTTTTTGCATCTCAAAAATGTGTTTTTTGCAAAGCTGGATTGGGTTTTAATCTAAACATCAAGAACACATTACTTTCAAAGCCTTTTTTCTAGTTTCTTTGAAAAACAATCGATTGTTTTGTCGAAACAATCGGTTGTTTCGTGCTTTTACTGCATGAAGAGAGACCACTCTGTTAGATTCTGCATAGTAAGGAAATTTTCTGTTCCCAAAGGTGTTTTAAAGTGGGTTCCTAAGAATTCTAAGGATCTTAATGTTCTAGTTAATGTCCATGAACCAAATTTAAAAGGGGATCAAATTTTGCTCCTTGATCTTGTTTCTTGCAGGGTTCTTTGATGACAACTAAGCACATGTGGTACCTGGACAGTGGTTGTTCTAAGCGCATGACAGAGGACAAAAACAAGTTTGTCAATCTACTCTTGAAGCAAGAAGGTCATGTGACATATGAGGACAACAACAAAGGAAAAATTCTTGGAAGATGAACCATTGGAGACAAGAATACCTTTTTTATCCATGATGTGTTATTTGTGAAAGGTCTAAAGCATAGTCTCCTAAGCATAAGCCAACTGTGTGACAAAGGTTATCAAATAACCTTCAAGCCCAACACATGAGAGATACGGCTGCCCAAATCACTGGAAGTTTTGTTGATTGGTAAAAGGATCAACAATGTCTATCTACTTGATATCTCACATTTTGCATCTATTAGTTGCCTTATAACCAAATATGAGGAATCATGGTTATGACATAGAAGGATAGCGCACATTCACATGTATAATCTAAATAAGTTGATCTCAAAAGATTTTGTAATAGGTTTACCCAAACTCAAGTTTGAGAAAGACCGCATATGTGAAGCATGTCAAAAGGGGAAGCAAATCATACATTCTTTCAAACTGAAAAAATATTGTTTCAACTTCTAAACCCCTTGAACTGCTGCACATGGATTTGTTTGGTCCTTCAAGAACCATGAGCCTTGGTGGGAACTACTATGCACTTGTTATTGTTGATGATTTATCTAGGTTCACACGGACACTATTTTTGTAATCCAAGAGTGATGCTTTTTCTGCATTCAAAAAGCTTGCCAAGAGATTACAAAACATGTGTTGGAGTAACATTTGTGTCATTCGTAGTGATCATGGGGGGGAATTTCAAAATGAAAAATTCAGTGGTTTTTTATGAAAAACTTGGTATTTTCCATAACTTTTTTGCTCCTAAGACTTCCCAACAAAATGGGGTTGTGGAAAGGAAGAACAGGTTTCTTGAGGAACTTGTTATAACCATTTTGAGTGAGTCTTCTTTGCCAAACTATTTTTGGATTGATGTTGTTAGCACAACTTGCTATGTGATGAACATGGTCCTCATTAGATCAATTTTGAAGAAAACCACTTATGAACTGTTTAATGGAAGAAAACTCAACATTGATCATCTAAAAGTGTTTGACTGCAAGTGTTACATTTTAAATAATGGAAAGGGAAACCTTGACCAGTTTGATGAAAAAGCAGATAGTGGTATCTTTCTTGGTTATTCCTTAACTAGTCATGCTTATAGAGTGTATAACAAAATACTTATGACTGTGGATAGACGGAGATACCTAGATTTAACCGTATATCCTGACTCCTCCCCTTCCTTCCACACTCATCTATCTTCCTTTTCCAAGTCAACACTCACACCCTGGACTTCCCGAAGAAGTAGACACACTAAATTCTTTTCCCATTCAAAAATATTCCTTCTCCAGACGAAATTCCATTCCCAAATTTCATTGTTCCAAGCCTCAAATTCTACCATTGCAGAAGCTTTTGATAAACTCAGGAAAAACACTCTTCTGACTTTTGATAATCTCAAATCTACTTTCTCGAATACACTCCGTGATTCAAACAAATCATTAGTGTAATGAGTAGGCTTTAGTTAAAAAAAATATTCTTTATTATATTTCACCTTTCACCTTCACGTCACCAAAATTATAATAAAGTTTTTTTCATATTTCATGACATGCATTTCATTTGTAAAAAATAAGAGAAAATTTTGTAATGCTAAAAGATATCAAACCTTAAAGACTTTGAGTCAATAATTATATACAATATTTAAAATAATTAATGCAATTCAATATTTTTGTTTGCCTTTCTAAGGAGTTGATTTCTTTATACAAGTCATGTTAAGATTCTTTACTTAAGGCAAGGTTTGAATTTTAAGCTTATTGATGTTAACCTCACATGAAAACTTATTTTCATTGGATAAACTTGTTAGAAATAATGTCACTCCTTTTTATCGAGGCGAAATTATTACTAACAATATTTTATATGAAAATTCATCCTGAAAAATTGAACTTATTTTAGTATTGACCAGTGCACATTTTTCAAATATTATTAAATATTTCTTTCACCATCATGTACACCACTTTCACAATCTACAAAACTCTTAAATTAATATACCTAGATACATTCTTCACTACGTATGAAACATTAATTGTATTTTCTATAATTTATCATTTGATCAAAACTAAGGTGATGCTACTTAAAACTAGGATTTAGATTTAGGAAGAGATTGCCACACTATTTTCTTCTGCAGGTGGTGGTAGAGTGTTAGATGACGCCGAACCTTCAGATTTTGTAGCTGCTAAAATACTATATTTCTTAAGCACCTTATCTTTGTTTGCATTCCACCATTCTTCTGCTTGATGTTCATGGAACCTTCGTTTACTACAAACAAAATATATAGAATTATCTTAAAAAATTAAAAATATTATATTAAATTTATTATATTTTTCATATATAGGTATATAAAAAATATATTAATGTAAATAAGATAATAATTTAGTGTAATTATTGATAGATAAACATAACATATAGTAATAAATTATAAGAAACATATATCTCCAATTTGATGGTATATAAACAATAAACATGTCTTGAATGTACAAAATATCTTTTTCATAATATTTGATACATTAAGATAGAATAATTGCAAAAAATTTATTAACATATGTCACATAAAAAAATTCTTATAATTAATCAACTAAGAACTTGTACAAACATGATGATGTTAGTGATAAGAAAACTAAAAAAAATGATTTATACAAATTTTGTGAATTTTATTTATAAAATGAAGATGACATAGTTAGTGGGTAGCTAGCAAACCTAATACCTTATTGATCATATCATTCATGCAATGTATTTATTAATCTTTTATTAGATATAACAATTCAAACATAATCACAATGCATGTTGACATAGAAATTGAAAATATAGAATTTACTGGATAAAAAAAAAGTAACTAACCTGAATCTAACCCGTTTGAAAACCTTGACACCATTAGGCTTTACGATTAATGTTACATATACGCCAGGTTCAAATTGTTCAATGACTTGTGTTTCTCCTTCTTTAATTGATCTTGAGGAGACTTGGGATTTTGAATAATTTAGAGAGTTTTGTGAAGACATTGATGCGTCATTGTTTGATAAAGATGAGCTAGTTTTTTGAAGAACATTTGCTTCATCTCGTGATGATGATTCATCTCCTTCAGTTTCAGCATTTTCTTCTATTTTTTGTTCTTGCAATTTAGAAGAATTATCATTTGAGTCAAGTGAATGAGGAACATTTTGTTGTTCAAAATTGGCACTTGAGGACATGGCTGGTGTTTCAGATTCTACATTATCTCTCAGAAAATCTTCAGCTGCAGTAAGTATTGTTTTCCAATTTTCACCTTCTAAAGCTTCTGGTGGCAACTTCTCCATCATTTCCTTCAACTGGATAAAATGAAAAACAAGTAAACTAAGTGAAAGATTCTGTAAGAAAATTTGATGAATTCACTTATGCTTTTATTACTTTTCATCTCCCTTTCTAATTGAAATATTCTTTTATTCATTCAATGACATGATTAAGAGTTAAAACTATAAAAACAAACTCAAATTATGCATTTAAGAATTTGAGTGTGTTTATATATTGCAACATAAACAAATAAACATGTTTATAGTTAATTCAACTTGTTGTATGCTTCTATAATAATATTATTAATTTTTTTTATCAGCATATACCTTAATTAAAATTTTATATATTTATACATTTTACTATATCATTCCGAACATCTTTTTATGAACTCATATTTTTATTTACCCTGGAATTATTGTTTTTGGATGTGAATTTTCAAAAGTTATTTAAATCATCTCCATTTATTATTTTTTCCATGGGAAAAAAAAGTATATTATAATAAGAAAAAATATTTGAATTTTAGTTTTAAAAAAAGAAGTGCATGGAAAATGGTTAACATGTTCCCAATATAATTTTAGATTACCATGTTGATTTGTTTATTTATGACGATTTGGAGCAATGAAAATAAATATTGAGAAATCCTCAAGTTGAAGTATAACCTTGGAATTTATAGAACAAAAAATACCTGATCTATGGTGGACTTAAAAAACTCTCTCGTAGATTTATGTTTAGAAGATTCCTCTACAGCTAAGGAGGTAACTTCACTAACATATTTCTGAAACTTTTCAATTTCCTTGCCATTTTTCTGCTTCAAATTTCGTATCTGAATGAAAAGAACATCCATAAACATAGCAGTGATACTATTTGAATGAGATTCAAAGACAGTGTAGTAAAATTGACCTGGTTTTGCAACTTTGAAACTTCTTGATTCAAAAGTTCATTTGTCTTCTTCAAACTTTCAAGGAGACTTCTAGAAAATCCTGGAGTTCGAGAACGTGGTGAGCTTGGCCTTCTTGCAGGAGATGATGGTCTTGCAAGGGTAGGTGAAATTGGTGGTGGATTAGAAGATATAGCAGACTTCAAAATATTTTGAGAGGAACTGATTGAATTTGGAAATGCAATGTCATTCAATTGTAGAAGTGATGGAATTTGGGAAGATGGAGTGAGGGAAGGATAATCATATCTGCTTCCCAGCTTATTAGTCAACATTTGATGATATTTGACTGGTTCTGTGATGGGAGGCAAAATGAGTCTTGAAGATTTGATTTCTCCTTGGCCGAATCTTTCCCTGGAATCTATGGAAATGCGAGGTGCAGAAATAGTACTAGTGATTTTTCTATTAAGATTTGCACTACTACATGCCTCAACAGCTTTCAGCTTATTATAACAAGAGTCACACACACGATGGGGTTTTCCTGGTGTTGGAGCTAAGGCTGCTTTTAGTACCTTTCTTGAACTGCAACCATGACAATGCACTAATCCACAGTTATAACAATTATGTCTCTTTCTAGTGAAACCAAATGGCAGTCTACAACCAGTGCATATAGATTGGTCAACTCCAGAGACCCATTTATGAATGCATATGCAAGATGTAAAGTTTGAGCCACATGAAATGTTCTTTACATGTCTATCTTTCAAGGCTTCCACTAGTGTTGGAGACTTTCTATCTTCTATGTCTCCATGTCCCAATCTTCCATTAGCACCTTTCCCCCATGTATATAGTTCGCTTCTTGATGTTAAGGCCGCAACATGATGAGATCCACACGATACTTCCTCAACAAATTCACCCACTAACTTATCTTGCACTAGGATTGGTACTTTTCCATCAGCAAAAGGATTTCCTAGTTGACCATTTTCAGTGTTTCCCATAGTGAAGACATGACCAGATGTAGTTAGGGCAACAGTCATAGTGTGTCCACATGCTATTTGGTGGAAATTATATTCAATAAGTGTAGAGACACAAGTTGGTTGAAGGTATGTTTCCTTATTTCCATGTCCCAAACGATATTTGTCACCATCTCCCCAAGTGAAAAGCTTTCTGGATAAAACATTCGAGCCAGATTGAAAAGTAACCTCTACAATGGCTGCAGTATGCCATACTCCACATGAAACCTTAATAGTTTTCAGTCCACTTAATAACTGCACCTCTTTTGGATATGTCACACTTTGTCTATTTCCATGACCCAGCACACCAAATGTTCCATCACCAAAGGTAAAGAGTTTTCCATTAGAAGTTGCTAGTGCTGAATGCCATGTGCCACATGCTATAGAGATAACTTGAAGTCCTTCTAGAGGACCAATAACCTTCTTTGGTATCCAATGGCTAACATCGGTTCCATGTCCAAGAAGTCCAGCATTGTATGTACCATCACCCCATGAGAAAAGATCATCAGATGTAGACACAGCACATGTATGATTCTCTCCACAAGCAACAAAATCCATATTAGTAACTGCCAAAAACTCAACAAGACGAGGGCGACTAAAATCTCTATCAGTTCCATGACCAAGTCTTCCCCCAGATTCTTCTCCCCATGTAAAAACCTCCCCTTGCCTTGTTACCAAAGCAATGTGTCGCATGCCAGATGCAATTTGTTGAACATCAAGAACAACACTTGACTCCAATGGTTTGGGAATCAATACATCTGTTGTGGAAGGGGCTTGAGTAACAAATCCATCAGGTGAAATCCCATCTGCCCAAACCTCTCCCCATACATAAACATCACCTAGTGATTCTATGTCATCTGGTCCTGATCCTGCACTTGAAACACTAGGTGTACTTGACACACTCACACGAAAACCATCTCCAATACTTGTTCTTGGTTGCATATTAGCACGCTCTAACCCGCATCTGTACTTGCCAAATTCAATCAAGACTCGTGAGATGCGAAATCAAAACCACCAATGCTTATAGCAAATTGTAGAGCAAAGGATGACCCTTTGGGATCAAATTAATACCATCCTGTTCAAATTTTGTAAGTACCCAATTAACACCCTCTCCAACTAAACATTCTACATTATACAAAAATGTTTATGGTGTATTTCCATTAGGAAATCAAGTACAAAGAACAAACATTTCACTGACCCTTAACCTTTTTCTGGATTAAGAAGGAAAACCAAAGAGTGAAAAAAAAAAAAATTGAAAAGTTAAATTATCTGGATTAAAAGAGAATGAATAAAAAATGCAAAGAAATGAATAACTTTTCACTCATTTCTCTTTATTTTTAACTCTCTTCATCTAAATAATTTAATTTTTCATTTTTTTCCTTTTACACTCTTTTATTTTCACTCGTCTTTCTAAATAAAGATAAATGCATTTATCTTACTGCATATAAAATAAAATTAATAACATGTTAGAAGAGCAATTATTTAGTTCATATATGTATATTTCAGTTTATTCATGATTTTTTTTCAAATCATGTGTCAAATAACATATAAATATTATACTTAATTTTTGATAAATTTTCAAATATGTTATCCTAAAAAGATGTTTTGCCTTGCCTTGTGCGCTAAATAAACTATTTTAAGCCTAATATATCACTATATATTTTTAACTTATATAAATCCTTACTTCGTTAAAATTTTAATTATTTTTTAAAACTTACAGTATAAACATGGTTTAAATAAAATTTTGGTAATTCTATTTTGCTCCATCTACAATTTTGGTACATCCAATTTTAAATTTTAGACAATTGGTCAACTCACATTTTTATATATTTCCTTTTATTTATTATATTTTAATTGATTGAATAATTTTATAAGGATATATTAGGTCTACGATTCAATTGAAGTAAAATACAACATATACACATTCAAGGATTAAATAAAAATTATTACAATCAAAATTGCATATTTTCTAAAACAATAACCAAATTATGAAGTCTAAAATTATGAATTAAGCAAATAAGAGAAAAAAAAATATGTTTTTAGACTTAAAAATATTACAAACATAATTTAATGAAAAAGTCGTTTAATAAAATATACTCATGCTTTTATAAAGTATAACGAATATATTCATTATAAATTTAAAATACTTATAAGTATGCTATCTTTACTAGTAATTTTAATTCAAACCTAATTATATTTTAATAGTTTTATTTAGAAATTTATTATATATACTATCATTAAATTATTTTTGTTTTTTTATGGATGAGAATGGATTTTTTTATCTACTTGGTCTGAACTTTAACCTTTATGTAGGTCACTTCTTTGATCTTGATCTTGGGGTCTCAGTTGGAATGAGAAAGATATTTGTAAAAGGGTTCTTCAGTGCTTAAGTCAGTATTTGATAGCTGGAGTGGTAAATGTTGTAAAAAACGTACATTTCACCAAGTGACATTTACTTATTTATAGAAGTGAACAAGAGCATTATTCACATTTAGTTTGGATTAGCATGACTTTTTAGTCTAACGGTTAGAGTTTATTAATTAATTTTTAATTGTTATTGATTTATTTGTCATTTTAGGTTACCAAAATGGTCTTGACTTAAGCATGAACTCGATCGACCATCTCAGTCATGTACAATACACTAGCCCCTAGGCTTGATAGGCTTGTCCTTAAGAGCTAAGTTAGAAAAAAAATTCCTTTTTCTTATTTAAACACTTGTGGTGTTTTTAGTTTTTGGATATTCAAGATGTTATAGTTTGTATCCACTAGCTAGCTTGAGGTTGGAGGCTGAAAATAATTAGAGTTTAAGTTTGTTCCACTTTTGTCTTCCATGTCCAATTCAATCTCGATTGTTATGATAAAAAGCTTTAATGATTGGGAGGTGAAGGGCACATCATTAGGTTGGCGTTTTCATTGTGTGTAAATAGAGGTGAGTCCTTAAGGATCAAACCATTTGCAATATTTACAAATTCGAGTAGTGACTAGGTGTAGAGAATTTTAATATATACGAGGTTAACTATGTCTTCCTCATTTAGCATCTCAAAGTCTTCAATTAAGTACTCCTTGGGGGATTGTAGTTAATTAGTGGGCATTGCTAGGGAGAATTCAACCTTTGGGGTAAGGGAGTATCAGGTAGATGAACCAGGTATGGTTGGGAACCTAACGAATCAGGATATGAGTGAGTAGACACTGAGGTTACTTAATTTTTTTTCTAAGTATCCTTGGTCATCAATGATGTAGTTGTATGCTGCAAGCACACCGATGCTCACAAGGGTGCTGGGTATGAAGCCAGGACCAATTGGGTTGGACTGACTAGACACATGTTTAGTGAGTGGGCTTAATTATTGTGTCCCTTTATTATCTCTATTTAAAGACATCATTGTGCTTGTAATTTGGCACGCAACACGAAAGAAATAAAATCTAATAGTTGCTCGTGTGGATGTAGGTTGCAGTTGGCGACCGAACCATGTTAAATCTTGTGTTGTTTATTTTTTTGCAGTTGATTCGTGATTGTGTGTGTTGTTTCCGCGTGCGTTTTTACTATCAAAGGGATGCCAAGGTGGGCATCATTTCCCTTGAGTGGTTAATCGCCATTGACAACGTATGTCATGGCTGAGATGGTAACTCGTTAGGTTTTTTCTACATGTACAATTGCATGTTCTCGAATGCCCATGTTCAGTTACCCTTTGACGAGTTTACCATGAGTGTCCTACACACCCTAAACATAACTCAGACTCAGCTACATTCAAACTCATGGGGCTTGGTGCAAGCCTTCTGACTAATATGCCAGATGTTTAGTTTGCATCCTTCCTCCAAATTTTCTTACACTATTATAGTGCTTAGTCAACCATCCCGGTCGGCTGGATTTCCTTAGTGGGTCAAGAAGGTACGTGCTTGTTTGCACCTTACATATTGTCCTACAAAAATCTTCAAAGGTTTTTTTTTTCAAAGTGGTAGTGGAACTCTCGTGCCGAAAACACTTCTTTGACGGGGACAAACCCATGTTTTCATTTTATTGGATCCGTGACCCCATCCGATATCATTTGTGATCAAGGTCCATGATTATTGTCGAAGACAAAAAGGTCTTCGAAGTCCTAGACTTGTTTCTAAGAAGGTTACCCACCTAGAAGATACTATTTGTTTACATTTCACCTCAACAATGAGTGGATCTAATCAGTGTGTTTTGTTTTTATTTTTATTTCTTTCTCGATCGGTGTTAACTTTACTAAATGATTTTCTTCTTTTCAGACATAATGGCTAAAATAACTCCTGCTTTCAGGCAAGTGCTAAAGTGTGGGGTCGACCAATATGACCAACTCCCTGACCTCATAGATCCCCTCCTTCACCCCTATAATCAATCTCGTCCCTCCACTTGTTGAGGAAAAAAAAGAGAGGAAAAAGATGTACTACCAAGGTTATGCTTAGGTCGAGACCCACTCGATAACCTAAATAAAAAATAAGTTAGTAATGATTAAAAACTAATTATTAAACTCTAATTAGTTTATAATCTTAAACTAAAACATGATTAATCTAAAAAGTTGTGATAATCTAGGTTAAACATGAACAATGCTCTCACTCACTTTTATAAATAGGTGAATGTCACATGGTGAAATGTACATTTTTACAACATTTATTACTCAACTATCAAATAATGACTTAAACATTGAAGAACATTTCCAACATACCTCCCTCATCCCGACTAAGACCCCGAAAACAACTGAAATCCAAGAAATAGCCGCACACGAGTTCAAACTAAGTAGGTAAAGAAGACCCTTCTCAATCAATATTTTCAAAAGTATTTTTTTTTCTCAAATAATAGTTAACAATCATCACTGTTAAAAAGTAATATGTAATAATATATAGTATTAGTAAATATACTAAAGGATGATTAATAAAATTTATTTTATATTTTTGTCAAGGTATTACCCACATTTCATATTTTGATTGGAGTTTACCTACATTTGAATGCATATGAAAGTAAAAAAAATGAAAAATAAAATAAAATCAACTTTTAAATTCACATATATAACCTTGCTTCAAACTTGAGAATTAAAAAATTGGTCTCCTAGTTGAAAATATATAAATAATAGTCCTTGAATAAGAACAAACATAAAGTATAAAATATAGAGTGAATTACATTAATATTGCTTCTTGAAATACATTTATACATAATTTATTTTAAAAGCATTTCATTATCATTTTTAATGCACCCTTCAGGGAAATCATTGTAATAGTAAAAAAAAGTAAAAAAGTAAATGTAATTAAAATATAAAAAGTGTATATAATAATTATTTACTCTATATTATAGCATAAATAATGGCCAATTAAGGAAAAATTATCATCCAATGGATACTTGTTAAGACTCACATAAAAAAATTCACTTCCAATGCGCCTATTAAACTTTTCTGTAGAAATTAATGTCTTAAGGCCTCTAAACCATGTCTCTGTCTCATCTTTGTCCTTGCATATCTATAAATAAGAAAAATAAAACCATTTTATTAAAATTTGACATAAAATTAAAAAATTAGAATGAAGTATTATTATTATTATTTTCTGACCAATTCAAGTGTTCTCTCCCTGCTATTATAAATAAGTGAAAATGAAAGATAATTATTTTCTTGTTGTAAATATCTTCTAAAAACAACCTACAAAGAAATTGTCATATAAAATGAGACATTGGTAAAATGAATACAAATGTCACCCAACATATTTAT
This sequence comes from Phaseolus vulgaris, assembly GCF_000499845.2. Taxonomy (NCBI): domain Eukaryota; kingdom Viridiplantae; phylum Streptophyta; class Magnoliopsida; order Fabales; family Fabaceae; genus Phaseolus; species Phaseolus vulgaris. Next base: position 8,629,900 of record NC_023752.2, on the reverse strand, counting down.
AATACTATGGCAGTTTATGAAATTCAAGATTACTTACAGTTCTTTGTCCAGAGATAATTTGTGAAACTGAAGATAATTTCAAAATCCTTTCCTTCTTATGAGAAGAAATCCAGATCAATGTTTTCTCATCCTGTTAATTTCACTAGACATGAAATTATTTAGAGATATCAAAATCATCATACACAAGTTTACTTTAGAAATTAGAATAATCATGTTTAATACTATATCTAAATTTAATTTAATTTAATAGAAAAATCTCACCAGAGAAAGTTTGAATGGGCAAACTTTTGGCTTCGTTTTTCGACTGTACTTTATCAATTGAGTTCCTTTCTTCAAGCCAGTGAGTATCTTTGTAATATTTAAAATAAACATCATTAGTGATGATGCACACAGAAGCAAAATAGGATTTCTTATGAGTATAATTTCACAAATTAATTATTAAATAGATAAAATTTTAAAAAATTATTAAAATAAATAAATCATTTTAAAAAATTATTAAAATAAAAAAATCATGTTAACATAACATAACTTATTAATGTGATATAATCATATTTTAACTAAAATTGTGATATGATTTATTTATTTTAATAATTTTTATAAAATTGTACTTATTTTGATAATTAACTTGTAAAATTAAAAAAAAAATTAATAAAATGTTATATCAACAAATTATGTGATTTATTGAAACATATTTCCACATATTTTTAGTTAAAAATTATAATTTTATAAACATTTCTCGTTTGAACCAAACTACTGGAAACACAAAATTTTTACTATACAAAACTAACAACAGTTTTTTTTTTTTTTTGCAATTGTTGTCATAATTTCAAAAGGCAATATGATAAATTAGTTGCAATTGACCAATATCATCTCATAACAACCACAAAGCATTTGTTATTGCAATTATAATCACAAATATCAATTATGTGACAACATCTTACATAAACACAAAAGTTGAATGAATCAACAAAACATGTCTTATTTGAAAAAATCACCATTGAAAAGAAGAAAAACAAGACATAAACAAAACAATTTCAGAAAATAACTTGAGATTAAGGTGAAACTAACTTGCTCAATATCACGTTCAAGACTCCCATCACTAGCAGGATCTGCCATTCCATCTGAGAGAATTTGTGAGGAAATTGCCAAAGACAAAGCTCAAGCGATAACAATGGCGTCAAAATCTCCATAGATAGGTAAACTTTGTACTTTGATCTTTCATCAAAATTCTAACACTGTGGGTGAAAATTTGAAATGAAAACAAAACAAAAAAAGTGGATATAATTTATTTTGAAGCTTGAAATCTGAAATAACTTCCACTAGCCTTGTATGTATGTGAATCTATTGGATCCAAAGATAAGAATGATCATTAACAAAATTTCTTACCATTACCAAAAAATGGGAATGAAAATGTGGATAGGGGTTGTGAAATTAGCATCAAATGTCTTAAGTTCTGGAAAATTAGATTTAAGCAAAGAAATCATAACAAAAGTTACATATCAATGATAGAGAAAAACGATAGAGAGAGAGAAGAGGCGAAATGAGTGGAAAGTAAATGGTCAAATTTCGAGGAAACGTGAAAGTTGAGAAAGTGGTATACTAGCTTTGTGTCAATGCCTACTAACAAACTAAACATCTTTTGCCACTTGGCCTCTTAAATACCCACACACATATGTATAAAGTCATTTCAATTATGTTAAGTTGTTCCTATTGTAATTAAAATTACTTTTTTTATTTTATTTTTTATTTACATAATTTAATTTTAGAAGATACAACATTTCCTTATTTTGTAACTATTTATGTTAATTAAAAACATTTCGGTTTTTTCCCATTATTTGCAATTCATTGGCTATGCTATTTTGTTTTCATATGCAATAAATTAATAGTATTATCTATGTATGCAAATGTAAGATTTTTTTTCACAATATACTTATATTTTTTATTGATTAATTTAAAAATTATTGTGTTTTATTTTTTTCGAAGATTAAAATGTTTTAACGCGAACAAATTATAATAGTTTTTTTTCCTCTCTCTTTGCAACTGTTTGATTGTGGATGATTAGTTTTGAAATCTTATTATTTATTTTATAGAATAAAATAAATACGTTTTAGGTTGACTTTTATAGTTAATAATAAAGATATTCAAAATTAATATTATATTTTAAACAATATAAGAAAAATTATTTTCATTGAGGTTATATCTAGTATTGTCGGCAGTTTTAACCCAATGTGTTAATTATGATTTGTTTTTTTTTCTTAAAACATCCCGTATAGTTAACGAATTATCGATAATTTTTAAATGTGTTATTCCAACAACTATTTTTTGACAGTTTTCTAAATTTCTGTTATTTTCGGGGTTTTCAAACCCTCGTTACTTCTAGGGAATTTTGAAACCCGCTAGTTCTAGAGTTTTCAAATTTATGTTAAATACAATTTTTTTTTTAGTTTTTTGAATGGGCTTTGTTTTTTTAATGACTGTTTCTTTAATACCCACAAATTCAGAAACAATTGAAAAATAATAAAAGATAAAAAATTTATAATTTATAATTAATGTGACACTGATATCAATTCTGTTTTGTTTTGGATCAGTATGGTTTTACCCTATAGAATATAGAATGACAACATATATTATCACCAAAACACATTTATATTACATATTCTAAGAGAATAAAATTATCTTATTTTTCCTTAAAATAATAATATTTTAAAGTTAAAATAGAAAAGTTAATATTTTAAAAGAGTTAAGAAGATTTATCTGCTGCCTTCCCTGCACAAATATTCACAAAAACATTTTTTGATCTTAAAATAAGAATAACGTATAAAATTAAAAAATATTGCGTTTGATACATTACATGCTTGTGTTATCCAGTGAATATTATATAACTAAAACACAACTATTTTTTATTACGAGTTAAAATAAAAGAACACATATAATTATTCTTATTTCTCATTTTATCTTTTAAACGCAACTATAATTGAGAAAACATTTGGCATTTAAATATTTCAAGATAAACAATTCTTTTTTAGTTTTTTATTACATGCATTTCTTGAAACTTCAAATACAAAATGTATGGTGTTAGCAGCTTCTATTGAATTTCCTTGATTGCACCTCCACCAACTACCACCTGAACTATATAGGAAAAATCAAGCACAAAGCAAACAAGATAGCAAATTATAAAAAAAAAAGAAAAAAAAAAGTGTATCTACAAAATGTAGGCTATATAAACATTGGAGAAAGTTCAGTCATAAGTGAAAATTATAAAAATTGTAAGTAATACATTTTTTACCATCAAACTCCAAATTGCAAATCATCATTTTTTAAGTCAATCACTAATTTTTTTTTTATTGTGATTAAATCCCCTTTTAATTTTATTTATTTATTTTTGCATTAGGCTTATCATCATTAAACTTCATGGACGACCTCCTTCACGATTAAGGTTATAGAGTTGTAAACTTTATATATATGGATGTTTTAGAGTATCCAAATAATGTTCCATTGTTAAACTTAGAATTAAACTTTTCTTAAATTATCCTTAGTATTGGGAATGAAAAGTTGACATCTAGAAGAATTGAAGTATGATATATTGGGTAGTCTTCTTCAAGATCATTCTTATATAAATTCTATTTTGTTAATAACAAGTTGTATTCACTACATATGTCCATAAATGATGAAGGTTGAGTTCTCATTCAACATAGTTATAGTATTTTCTTATAATGATTTATTCTCCCTCTCAATCACACCATTATGTTAAGGTGTTACAGGAGTTGAAAGTTATTATAGATTTCGTTCTAATCACATGACATCCAAAAACTTTCGTTTTCAAAATTTGCATTGTGATGGAAACAATACATTCACCTATTTTTTTTAATCATTTTACAAAACTTAAAGAACATTTTGAAAGACATGTCTATGTGGGCTAAGAACGTCACTCGTGTTCATCTAAGGTAGTTGTTCACTACAACCAAACCATGTATCTTACTTCTAATGTAAACGATTTTGGTTGGTCTAAACATATCAAGGTATGTGAACTTAAATAGCCTAGAGGTGGAAATAACGTTTTTACACAAAATTGTTTTGATTTGCTTGTCTGACAAATTTTGCAAAGAAGGCGATCCTTGTATAACATGTTAAGAAGAGACCGTGCTTTTACAACTTTAATTTCAACCTTAAACGACTAATATTTTTATGTAATGTCCAATGGATTTATTTGAATAATAGCAAGGTATGTGAACTTAAATTTTCAACTTCTAGAGGTTGTTCATTTAATGACTTCCTCTCTTTCAATGTCATATTTAACTTAGTAATTTTGTTCACAATTTATTATTTTCATTAGGGAGAACCTTATTTGAATTACTTATTTTCACATATTTAAAGTTCAGTGTGACTCGTCCAAAGCTCAAATTTTTCTATAGCATTTTTTTCAATCTTTTCTTTAAAAATGTGTAAGCTTTAAAAATGTGTAATCTTTTCTATAGCATTCTTCTTCTTCTTTTTCTTCTTCTTGAGAATAGCGTGTTAGGTAAAATGTGAAAACATTTTGGTTAATACAAATTGAACCGTGTGTTAGACAAAATGTGAAGAGCTATGTATGTATATGTAGATTGAATACATATAAAAAGACACATTGCCCAAAATGTTTTCACAAAAAATACTTTGAAAAGAACTTGAGGGATAACACAAATATAACTTAGATAAATACCAATATAGGAAAGAAATATAAATACAATTATTTTATTTTGATTCAACTCAACATTAGATTATGTCCAATTCTCATTTACAAATTATAAAGAGTTTTTGCTAATAATGGACTACAAATAAGTTTTTTTACACTGTTATTCATGCCTACAAGTATTTTGTCGGTCACATATAGATACACCTTAAGATCATATGTATTCTTTTTCACCCAGTCATTCTTGATTTTCTCAAACTAATTTTTTTTTATAATAATAGGTACACACTTAAAGAGTGGATTTATAATTAAAATTAGAGCTAAAAGAGATCATAACTTAATTCAACAAATTAAAGTTTTTTAACGTCCAAAACTAGCATTTATCTATACAATGATTTTTTCTATGAATAAGTCATCTAATAAATTTACAAAGTTTCAACAATTAAGAATATTCATTGTGTTTTTTTTTATTTAGTGTTTTGTCATATTTATATGTGTCTTTGGAAAGTGCAATTCTTTAAAGTCCAATAATCTCACATAATTTAGGAATTAGAGTTAATGACAATTTAAATACAATTTTTTTTCTTCTTAAAAACATGTTAAAAAGAACTTTAAGGCTAACTCAATCTTATAAAACTAGTTTATAAAGTGAGGTTTGCACTCATTTATATACAATAAATTGTTCTCATCGTGGAATCTCAAGGATCTCAAACAAAACATGTTGCAACAATTTAACGGCTACAATCTAACAATCCGGAACCCAAAATCCACTGCGCGCAATTGTTGCAGTCAGACAATGCAACAAAAAATAGAAACGGTATAATAACCAGAAAACACAACACTTTTTGGAATCTTTAGGTCAAGTTTTCTGTAAAACGCCATTATACACGTTGAATAAGATTCAAGTATTTAAATTTGACTGAAAGCAAAAAAAAAAGTATTTAACGTAACTATGTATTTAAGACTTAAATATGAGATGACTGAGTTCTTTAAACCAACGTTTTGAAATTATTCGTAAGTATTTAGGTATATGGCTCATCCACTTTCTGGGATGACAGTGAGATACTAAGGGACTAAGCCCGCATTTTGTTTTTGGTTCCAAGAGAAACAGTTATTTTCACGTTCAATGTCACCACAACTCGGTAACTTCTAGATTTCCGGAACCAAACGTTTTCTAAGATTACTAACTGAGGATACAAAATAGACATTTATTTACACTTGGATAATATTTAAGCTTCACATTCTGGAAAATGAGTAATCCATCGCATCCACCAGGAAATCTGCACCATTAAAACAAAGGAAAAACTCAAACACAGACACTATAAGTAACAGAGACTGGTAGTACTATTAATTGATGTTAACAGAAGAGAGGGTTTGAGGCTAAGATCAACCTGCATCTTCTTTGGTGAAACATAAGGGAGGTGTAATTCTGAATACATTTCCATAGTAGCCACCCTTTCCAATTAGCACTCCTAGTTCTGTGGTAACAGCAGGAGTTTATAGATTAGGTACTCAACCGAAAAATATGGCTGGAACCAGAAGGCACTCTAGAGGGGTTGAAATTTTACCTTTCATTTGTTCCATCACATACAGTGTTTCATTTGGTGCTGGAGTTTTAAGTTGGCGATCAGTGACAAGTTCCACTCCAAGCAACATGCCTTGTCCTCTCACATCACCAATTACTGCAGAAGAAAACCAACAAGTTTGTTTAGAAACATAAAGCAGATAACTAGAAATACACTCCTTGTAACACACATTGTCCAATAATAAAGAGTATGTTTAAAAGAGCATATTGTTGACATTTCTCACGTAAAGAATTGGTAGAAGGGGAAACGAAAAGTTCCTGTTTATTTTGTGACAGGAATGCTTCTTAAGTAAGGTCCTCCACTCTTCATCATTTAACTCAACCAAAAATGAATCTATGCTTGTACACTAATCTAGAATGGACAAAAGGATTAAGGAGTGACGAAAGATTACATTCATATTTGTCCTTGAGTGCGGTGAGCCTCTCTTTCAAATAGGAACCCACTTCAAATGCATTTTCTTGAAGCTTCTCTTTCTCTATCACTCTTAAAACAGCCAATCCTGCAGCTGTACAAACAGGATTCCCACCGAAAGTGTTAAAGTAACTTCGGCGAGTCAATGCCTTCGCAATCTCAGGAGTAGTCACGACAGCACCAAGAGGAATGCCGTTTCCGATGCCCTGCCCAGAAGACCAAAATTCAGAAACAAGCCAACAAACAGCAAAGAGCATACACCCTTAATTGTAACTTGCATCTATAAGGACTAATGTAAGAATTGCCTTTTTTTGTTATGAACCCAGGAAATCTTCAACTGGGAGTATAATAGTGTGTTTGGTTTGAGATTTGGAATCCACAATTCAAGTTTGAATGTGAAAAAAATAAAAATTATTAAAAATGATTTCAGCTTGGATATACACTAAGACTAATGCTTAAAATTAATGATATTCATTTTAGAGACAACGCTATTCCCATTCACACGAGTCAGGAAAATTGAATCCCTGATCATATAGAGACAGGATTAAGCTTATTTGTCAAACTTTATTACACCATGTTGGTTAAGAATTGTTTTGTAGCAACTTTACAGGCAAACACAGCTTGCAAATTTTCCAATACGAACAGATAAATCGAGATCTTTGTACATGGTAAAGGAGACAAGAGTTGAATTACCTTTGCTACTGTTACTATGTCAGGTACAACACCATGGGCCTCAAATCCCCAGAAATGGCTACCAGTGCGAGCAACCCCGCACTGAACTTCGTCGGCAATACAAAGACCTCCAGCTTTTCTAACAATGTCGTAGGCAGCAGGTAAGTAACCAGGAGCCATTTCAACAATGCCCCCAACTCCCTATCGTTAACAACAGCATATAAAAAAATGTCCTTGTTTATCCAAATTTTGAGAAATGCTGACAATACAATCTTATTTAATATAGATAAAAGACAATGAAAGAGATTGATTGAATAAGAAATGAGGCTCAAAACAACTCTGGTTTTCAAGTTACGTTAACAACAAAAAAGTATATTCGACATGAACTGCTGGAATGCCGCAAGACACCAACACAAATGAAGCAGATTATTTGTGGAAGTTAATTCTTTTAACTTTTATAATTTGTTTATTTTTAATAAATTTGAAATAAATAAATGAAATCTTTTAGAAAGAACACACTAAGGAAAAAAAACACCTAATTTAGAATACTTGTTCTGAAGAAAACATGTCATGCAATGTCAACGTCTATGCTTTAAATAGATACCTGTATAGCTTCAGATATGAAGGCTGCAACACTTCCGGAAGTTCCGAAATTGATGATTTCTTGAACATCTCTTACATACTTCTCTGCATCAGAACCAAAAAGACCTCTATAAGGATCTGGATTTACTGCATGATGAACACCACTCTGTTGGCAAATAAAAAAAAGCAGAAAAACAAAACAGGTTAGGCAAACTCTATTTTCCATTAAAAAAGATAAGTAGCATTTTGTTACACAGGTTAGAGGGAACGCGACATTTTTATTTTTATACTTTGCATCTTTTGGAAATAGAAGAAAACTAAACATAAATTGAAAAAATAAATCTATCAATTGTTAATATAAAATTTTGATACAGTCAATCAATAATAGACGTGACTTTTGAAGCAGTTCATACTGTGAATGGATGAAAGTTTTATACTTTTAAATCATACTATTTCATTAAAGAGATGTAACAAAAAAACTGAGTAGCATGTCAATTCATTATGTGTATCAAATGTAATCCTAAGTTTGAAGTGGCACGGAACAAATTAAGTAAACTAAAAAAACTACATAACGTATATTGCATTTGCATGTGAACTCACATGGCAATGCTATTTTCCCATAACAAGAAATAAATTACTTCTTGGAAAGGATATATATATATACTTGTAATTGAGAATGAAGAATACACCACGTAATTGTAATATAATTTGCGTAAAGGGGTCCATGCTTTCGTTATCAGGAGAAATCATCGTCACGGCACTTTAGTACTAATCTGTAACTACTAGTTTTCACAGGAAAGTGTGTTCCAAATACTATCAATAATGAACGGTTCGCTTTCAGGGAGAGCAAAGTCCGTTGCTATGATGACATAAGTATGTATATTTTATTTTATCAGCACATGGTGAAAGTAGTGAGAAATGAGTTTTAGAATATATAAGAAATAGACAACAGTTTTGTTTTTATAGTAAGAGGGCTATGTAGCTTTATTCTAATTTATAATTTTATTTCTTTTGTCTTAAAAATCTTATTAAATTCAAGAAAAATAAACAACTTATCTTTTCCTTAAGGTCAACTTCGTTCCAAGTGTACCTATGAAAACAGGACCCTGTTTTGTTCTTTATTAATTAATTGAGTTATGCAGGCTATTTTGTAAGAGTCCATGACTATTTTCTGGAGAAGTTACTTTTATTTAAATTGTATTAAGATTATTAGGACCCATTTAACTCTTTTTTTTTCTGGTACTTAGTTATCATAATTAGTCGGTAATTAGACTCATTAATCACTCACTTTTATTAAATGTAATTACATCTGAAAGAAGAAAATTTGATATTATTAGTGAGGTTAAAACAGGTTTTATTAGATGAGCTAGAAGGTATTTGTTAACAGATGATGTATAAAACTGAAAAAAGAGAGGAAATACAAACCTGCACAAGATTATATTTCCAGATGCTTTGAGCTGTGGCCCCCATTGTTCCACCACCATTTCCGTGGTAAGAATTCCTTAGAGATATGATGTCATGGGAGCCAGTGTACAATCTTGCCATCAGAATCGCTAATTCGTTTGCTTCCGTTCCAGAATTTGTAAAAAACGCCACCTGCACATAAAATACACAACTTCATTTTTTTCATCCCAACAAAACAAACAACACCAAAAAGAAAAATTAACATTTGCTATTATTATTATTATTCTCATTTTTATACGATCACTCCTTTTTTTCTTATCTTTATAAAATTATTTTTATTATATAGTTAAATTAAGTTATTAAACTATTAGTCTATATATTGCTGTTTTTAACACTAACATAAGAAAATCATGATAATTAAGTTCAATTATACAAATCTTATCCTAGTTTAACTATTATTTTTTAAGATAAAAAATTAAAGAAAATATTAGAATACTAAAATAAAGAGGGAAGTTGATGAAATAATTTAGTTGTCATAGGAGTATCAATCAGTCTGACACACTCACAGGTATAAATATATTTTAAAAATCCAATTGATATAGTAAGAGAATATGGATGATAAAAGAAAGAATTTGAGTGATGCAATAATTGTATTTTTTTTTGTGATGCAATAAATGTATGTTTTTTTTTGGGTTTTTTTTGTGTGTCTTTTATATATATATATATATATATATATATATATATATATATATATATATATATATATATATAATGTTTGAGCGACGAATTAAGTCATTATCATATAAATCCACCAACCCCACTTCCACAACCTAGTCCCATGATATTAGCATAGAAATTTACAAATAAAACACTTTATTAACATTTACTTGTCGTACTCTATGTTTGCTCCATCACATGATTAAAATATGACTTTATTTTAATATAGAATTTACTACCATATTATCTGCTTTTATCTTGTATATACTTTTTCTTAGCAAATTATGGCAACAAATTTTATTGTTATTGTAGCATACTTATTAATCAAGTCTATCGGTAAAAATATTCGTACTCACGATATTTTCATAAAATGTTAATACGAGATTATACAAGATGAATTGTGCAAATATTGTAACGAGTAGTAATTATTAAGAGATAAGATACTTTTGACAACAATTATTATTCAAAATATTAATATTTTAATTTAAAATAATAATATATTATTATATTATTAAAGTAGTTGTCGAGTGCATTGTTTTGGTTGACATGACACCTGTATTAGTATTTAAATTACCTTATACTTTATACTTTTTATGAGTAAATATTTAAGACAAAGGATTATAATTAATTTCAATAAGTATTATTCTATTAAAATTTACGAGTTTAAATGGTACTATATCTTAAGTAATTAATACATTTAAAAAGGACTTTAGAAAATTTATTGCAAATTGTTTCCATGTTGTGGAAGTAAAGTATATTGTAATTTATCAAAAAAAATATCAATCAGTCATTGGTGGAGGGATAAAACTGAACAATTTTCATAACAAAACAATGAAAAAATGCAGTTGCAGTATTTAAAAAAATGCAAAATTGCAAAGCATGATATTCACCTTAAGATTACCGGGAAGCTTAGAAGCCAAAGCCTGAGCAAAATCTGCCACGGCGTTGTTCAGGTAGAGAACCGTGGAATGCTGCAAGCGCTTCGTTTGTTCGACGATGGCTGCAACCACATCCGGGTGGCAATGCCCGCAGCACACTGTAGCAATCCCTCCGAACCCGTCCACGTACCTCCTTCCCTTATCATCGAACAGATATTGCCTCTTCCCCTCCACCACGTTAAGCTGCAACCTCCCACACACGATCACACCCGAATTATCAACTTAGTTAGTTATTTTAGTTACACTTGCGCAACGGAAAAAATTAATAACAGAATCGAACACAGTTTACGAGATGATCCAGTGCAGCGCGTCCTCACCGGAGTTTTGTACGAGTGGAGGATCGAAGGGCTGAGATATTCCCTGCGTTTCGCGAGGATCTCGTCGCCGGTGGGGCCGGAGTACGCCGAGGGAGAGTAGTCGAACGCCGGCAGTTCCTTTGGCGGAGCAACCACGTCTTTCGTCCTTTCAGCCGCGGGAAGCGAGACCTCCCGGCGGGGGCAGAATCTGCTACCCAGCGAAGGTCGACGAAAGACGAGCCTTGCAACAAGGGATCCCGTCATTTTTTTCGTCGGCGATATTTTCCGGCGACGCTCAGAGAATGCACGACCGGCCCGAATATAGTTTTTTGTTTGGCAGAAAAAAAATTGCGGTTGAGAGAGAATAGACGAATTTGAAAGGACTAGGGATCAATGGGTGAGGCTTATATAGGGAACGCGGGAGGTTTGATGACGTGGAAGCTGGTGATTGGCTGAGAGTTTTTGCTGCGGAATTCACTGCGGTAAAAACAGGGAAGTTTATGTTTATGGAGAGATTGTGTGATTTAATAAACTAATTATGTTTATGCTATTTAGTTAAACTAATTATTTAACCCCACTTTATTCGCTGTTGTTTTATCCTCGCAAAAGAGGTTCTAATTTTGGTACAGGGAAGGATCCCATGAATATAGACGTTGTGATCTTTACCGAACTATTTATCCTCAGGTTCCGTTTGTTTCAAGGCAACCTGAAAATAAAAAATTGATACAGATATACGAGAAAAACATAAGGTATTCTTTTTTTATAAAAATGTTTTTTATTGGATACAAATGTTTCATTTTCACTTAAATATGAAAATAAAAGAAAATCAGAAAACGTAAAAATGTTTATATTTTTCAAAATTACTCTCTTATCTTTGTCAATATAAATGCCTGAATAATTTTGTGAATATTCACTAAACATTAAATAATTTATTTATTATGTTTTACAATGATTTATTTTATTCTTTTAATTATTTTCCCTTTAAAGGAAGAAACATACTTTACATTTATATTTTTCTCATTTTTATCTTACATTTTCTTTATTATTTTTTGTAATTTAAGACAAAAGTGAAAAATCATTATCTCTCAAATGTTAATTGTTTAACCATTTCGAGATCTAAGTTAATCTTAAAAAAGGCAAGAGAGAGAAGAATAATAATGATAAAAAGAGTAATTACTCAATTTTAATTAAAGTTAGAATAAACTATATTAAAGTTAGAACTAAACTAAAATAGGTGAGACTCGAAATCAAGTTCCTTCTGGAATGTTCAAAGAAACTTTAACCATTGTACTAGTAAAATTTTGTTATTATATTAGGATTATTATTATACCTATTAGTATGATTATCAATATTAATATAATTAATAAAATAAAAAATAATAACATTATTCATATATTTAATATCATCATTATTATTAATATTATTAAATATTATAAGTATTATTAAATATTATTATTTATGAATATTAATTATGATTTTATAATTATTCATGTTATAATAATATTTTTAACTTTATGTTTATAATTATTATGATAATAGCTGGTAGAGTTGGTAGGTAATAGAGATTTGTGGGTAATAGTTGATAGGTAATAAAGATTCGTACGTAAAAGTTGATAGGTAATAATATCCGTGGATAATAATTGGTAGGTAATGTTAAATTTACTAACAGATTCAGAATCTGTGGGTAATATCCATAAATAATGTTGTTCGTGGATAATATTTACAAGTAATGATGAATTTACCTACAGATTTAGATCCGTGGATAAAAATCTATAGATAATATTAATTTTTTTTTTTTAGTGTCTCCACTTTGGTGATCAAAGTTTTCTATTGACATTTTTGAACTTCCTGGATAAATTAAAGAGTATTACAATTTTATTGTAGTAACTTAATTTTCTAAGTAAATGGAGTTATTATTATTCACTTTTTTACATAGGTAAAAGCTAAATGTTAGGCTGAAAGTTATGATTAGATCATATACAACATTGTGATGAATGTTGGATTTTATTATAACAATTAAAAATCGGTGTTTAGGGTTGTATGATTGTGTTTGATATAATTAATTTTAGATATGTGTGTGCGCACACGCGTGCGTGTGCGTGTTGCCCTCCCATTTGCTGCTGCTATGTTTAGAATTTTGATACAATATAGTCTGAACAATGGTTACCTTGAATAAATCTTTCACTAATGCTAAGTGGATAAATGTTAGACAAAGCAAATAAATTTGAAGGTTTTATATGAAGAGAGTGAAACAACGGGGATAACAAATAACAATTTTAGAAAAAGTGTAGAACCCATATATATATTCTAACATTTCTCGTTCTGATTCTGAGTTTTGAGATATTTTGTAAACACGCACCATTGTTTGCATGGTTGAGGATGATTATTAAATTTCTTTTCTATTTCGAATTTGATTTCCTGGTAACATGTATATTTTAGAATATTTTGATAATATAAGGACTCTTTTGTTGAGATAATTTTGAGTGTCTGTCAACACAATTATGAATAGTATCTAAGACGCAGTACATTCTCCAATTTTGCATTTTTATAATTTTTTATTTGTAAAAGAATTAGTATCCCAAGCTATTTAATATTTTTTTTTTCTGATAAAAGAACCCCAAACCTACCCTCTACAAATTTAAAAAATGTTAAGGTTTTGTTGATTATCTAATTTACTTGTTATTGTTAATTTATAAAAGAGTAAGTAAAAGTAAACTAACTATCATGGTTAACAACTAAAAGATAGTGATGAACTCGAGCTGGAGGGGTGAACGTGGGTACTCAAATGATTATACTACCTTCTTCTCAAACTTTCCTCAGGGTTATGGTGAAATGGACATGGTTAAGGTTTTCCAAAGACAAGCTAGGGTTAAGGAAGTGTTCATATCTCGAAGGCTAAACAGATGGGGGCGAAGGTTTGGGTTTGTAAGGTTCTTTGAGGTGAGAAATGTAGGGCGCCTGGAGAAAGAGCTGGATAGCTTATACGTTGGTAACATGAAACTCCACGTGAATATCCCGAAGTACCGAAGGCATCAGAAGGAACCAGTTAAGGAGGAGAGGAGGGAAAGGAGGAACCCCTACGATGACCGGAAGAGGGACAGTGGGAAGCGCAAGGAGATGTGGGTGGAGAAAAGAGGGAAGAGATCTTATGTAGAAGCTGCCAAGGGTGAGGTGGAACAAGAGGTTGGGGCTGGGCAAATCCTCAAAACAAAGGTGAATATCCTGCCGTGGATGGAAAACAGTGTAGTTGGGCAGGTCAAGGAAGGCTTGGGTTTTGATCAGATTGGAGAGGAATTCTTAAAAGGAGGGTTGAGTAGGATCAGATTAAGAGCCTTAGGAGACAATCTAATCTTAATGACCCCAGGAGAAGGGGAGAGTATGGGGGTTCTCGTTAAGCTTAATAAGAAATGGTTTGATAGCCTCTTCTCAAACATAAGGCCTTGGTCGACCTCCTGTGTGGCGTCTCATAAAACTACCTGGGTGAGATGCTATGGGTTACCTCTACCATTCTGGAACAAGGAGTGCTTTGAAGAAGTGTTAGGAGGAACGTATTCTGTGGTAACCATAGATAACTCTACTCTGTTATGGGAGAACCTGGAATATGCTAGGCTGCATGTCCGAACTAGTTACATTAGTAAACCCAGGATGACGAGGAGTATACGAATTAATGATCAAATCTGTAATATTCTCATTGAAGAAGAGGCCCCTGTTTATAGTGAAGGAATGTACGGGGTAAATGACTATGGCTCCGAATCATCCGACAACGCTTCTTATTCGGGAACTTATGTAGAAGAGACAATCCTCTCTTCCAAGAGTTGTGAGGAGGAGTTTCATTCGGGGCTTAGGGAGGTGTTCCGATCAAGGGGGGCGGAAGAGGGAGGAGAGAAGGCGGAAAGGGGTGTGCAGAGTTTGAAAAAGGCAGATCCGCTAATTGAGGAATCAATCTCAAAAAGCAAATATCACCAGGGGGAAGCTAGTTCTTCTTGCATGAAAGAAGCAAGAGTAGGTCAGAATGAGGGGCGTATAACTGACTTAGAGTGTAATCCTACCCTATATTGCGCTTTCTCATGCGGTAGGGTGGCTACTCATGTAGAGTTGGCTAAAATTGTAATGGACGTGGAATGCTCTATCACACAGAGGGAACCCCTTTCTTCCAAGGCCCACGAAAGTAAGTGCGAGGCCCATTTTTTCGTGAACCCCTCGCATTCAGCCCAAACCAAGGGCGTCTCTGGATCAGGGGTCGTGGAGGAGGTCTGCGGCTGTGAGGAAAATAATGGGCTTGCTTTGGATGGAATAACAAGCGAAGGTAAGAAGATGGGTGCTCACGATGAGGACATGGAGAGTGAATTCGGTAACACGGTCGAACAAGGCTTATTACCAGTTTTGACGGTGAGAGAACGTCAACGGAGGAGGGAAGAATTGGGCGCTTAGAAGGGATCTATATTTGCAGCGAGGGAGGTGACACCATTAGCAGATGAAGGAGAAATCGGGGAATGCAAATCGGCGAACCCACAACGACAACGAAAATTGAAAGGGCTTTTCGATTTGGGTGATTCCAGCTCTCTTTCGAGGCGGTCCGTTAGAATTATGTTAAGACGATCCCAGTCAGAGGGCCCTTCCCATCACAAAGTTGGTACGTCTTCAGACTCATTATCTGATGGGGATTTTTTGAATTGCAATTTGAGATTATGTGAGCCCAAAATTTCAGTGGAATCATCTAAGTTATGAGAGATTGGAAAGCAATCTGGGATAATTTGTAGGTGGGACAAAGAAGAGGTTGTTAAAGAATACGATTGCATGGAAGAGAGAGATGTTCAGGTTATGGAGAATTATGAGGAGGGTAAAAAGAAAGACCATCTATGTTGATAGTAAATCTGAACATAAGAGGGTTAGGGGGAAGTACTAAAGCTCGGTATTTAAAGCACATTATAGCTAGAGAGGAAGCAGATTTTGTCTGTATTCAGGAAACAAAACAGACGATCCTTTCGGATGCAAGATGCTATTCCTTATGGGGGGGATAATAATGTGGGATGGTTACATTACGGAGGAGACAATGGTAGTGGTAGTCTGCTCTCTATGTGGCATAAAGAAGTTTTCTGCTATGACTCTCATGTGATGGGGAAGGGGTTTATTGCTGTGATTGGCCAACATAAGGTATCAAAATGTAGGTGTGTGGTGGTGAATGTTTATGCTAATTGTTCTCTGAGTGAGAAGGTATCTTTGTGGGGGGAACTGACAGACCTAAAGAAGGGTTCAGCAGACTCCGTCTGGTGCTTTTGTGGTGACTTCAATGCTACAAGAAAGCGGTGTGAAAGAAAAGGAGTTAGCATGCGGGACAACCAATCGAGTGAGATGAGAGGTTTTAATAGCTTCATTGATACTAATCTTCTTATTGAAATACCTTTGGTGGGAAAGCCCTTTACGTGGTTTAATTCAAATGGCAAGGCTAAGAGCAAGCTAGACAGGGTGTTGGTTACCGAAGATTGGATGCAAGCATGGCCTATGTGCAAGCAATATGTGCAACGTAGGGAGGTGTCAGACCATTGTGCCATAGTGGTGAAATCTGTGGAGAAGGACTGGGGTCCTAAACCTTTTAGATCTATAGATGCGTGGTTTATGGAACGGGGTTTTGGCCATATGGTGAAGGAAAAATGGATCTCCTATCCCTCTCAGGGGAATGCTTTCACAGTGATAAAAGAAAAGATGAAGAGGCTGAAGGGGGATTTGAAGGTGTGGAATAGGGATGTCTTTGGAAATTTGGAGACAACTAAGAAATCCATCTTGATGGAGCTTGAGGCTCTAGATTGCCAAGACTGTAGTGTAGGGTTATTGGAAGATGAGAGATTACATAGAATTGGTTTGGTGAGTAGATTGAAGGAGCCTGATAAGAAGCTAGAGTCCTTGTTGTGCCAAAAAGCTAGAGCCAGCTGGTTAAAGAGTGGAGACTCATGCACTAAATTTTACCACTCTTCTCTAAGATGGAGACGGCTAAAAAATGAAGTTAAAGGTGTTGAGGTGGGGGGTCAGTGGTGTGAAGAGCCTTGTACAATCCGTGGTGAAGCTAAGAAGCTGTTTGAAAAAAGGTTTAAGGCAACAAGAGATTTTGGTGTTAGACTTGATGCAGTAGAGTTCAATTCTTTAAACTAGGAGGAGAATTTAAAGCTGATAGCAGAGTTCACAGAGAAGGAAGTTAGGGATGCGGTGTGGCTTTGCGAAGGTTCCAAGTCCCCAGGACCTGACGACTTTAATTTTCTCTTCATCAAGAAAAGCTGGGAGTTAAAGAAGAGTTTATGGCAGCTTTGGCTTCTTTTCATGGTACAGGTCATATTCCCAAAGGTTGTAATGCCTCTTTCATCGCTCTTGTTCCTAAAGTCGGAGATCCAATCCTGCTTGAGCAGTATCGTCCTATCTCTTTATTTGGGGCCACTTACAAAATTATCTCCAAGGTCCTAGCAGGAAGAATGAAGAATGTACTTTCCTCTATTATTGATGAAAGCCAGTCGGCTTTTATTAAGAAGAGAGGGATACTCGAAAGTGTGCTTATGGCTAATGAAGTAGTGGAGGATCTCAGGAGAAGTGAGAGAAGTGGATTGTGTCTGAAGGTGGATTTTGAAAAGGCGTACGATTCGGTTAGCTGGGTCTTCCTTTACGACATGCTCCAAAGGTTAGGGTTCCATAGTAAGTGGATTGGCTGGATCAGAGGATGTATGGAAAGTGCAACAGTTTCAGTTCTGGTTAATGGGAGCCCTACGGAGGAATTCAAACCCTCGAGAGGGTTGAGGCAGGGCGACCCTCTTGCGCCATTCCTCTTTACAGTGGTAGCATAAGGTTTGGCTGGTATAGTAAGGCAAGCGGAAAAGGCCAGATTACGTTCTGGTCTAAAGATTGGGAGAAATGAGGTTGTACTGAGTATTCTACAGTATGTCGATGACACTGTGTTTTTCTGTGAGGACTCTTACACCAACGTAGTGACACTAAAATCCATCCTCAGGGGGTATGAGCTCGCTTCAGGGCTGAAGATCAATTTTCACAAGTCAAAACTTACAGGTATCAATGTTCAAAGAAGTAATCTAGATTGCTACACAAAGACTTTGAACTGTGTTCAGACGGGTTTCCCGTTCAAATATTTGGGCCTTGAAGTGGGAGGTAATCCGAGAAAGAAGAAGTTTTGGGAGCCTGTGATAAACAAACTTAAAGCAAGGCTCAACGTGTGGAAAAGAAGATTCTTATCTATGGCAGGGAGAATATGCCTTATTAAATCCGTTCTTACCTCTGTCCCGTTGTACTATTTGTCACTCTTCAGAGCACCGGTCACGGTTTGTAGAAGTATCACCAGAATCCAAAGGAGGTTTCTATGGGGGTGGGGGAAGGAGAAAGAGACGATATCATGGGTAAGTTGGAAAGAGTTATGTAAGCCAAAAGAGGAGGGTGGTCTGGGTTTGAGAGATTTGCACAACTTCAATCTTGCTTTGCTGGCTAAATGGAGATGACGTCTTCTAGTGGAAGAAAAAGTAAGGTGGAAGGATCTGTTGGTCTCGAAGTATGGGTCGAGTTTTAATGCTTCACAGTCACCAGTGAAACTCCAATCCTGGTGGTGGAGAGACTTGTTCAAAGATTGTGGGGAGGACAAAGGAGATGATTGGTTCAACAAAGAGATCGGGTGGAAGTTAGGATGTGGGGACAAAGTAAAGTTTTGGGAAGACATATGGATCGGGAACTCTAATCTCAAATCGATGTACCCAAGGCTTTTTTCTTTGTCTTTAAATCAGGGGCAAAAGGTGGAAGAGGCTGGTGTGTGGATTGGAACGGTATGGCAGTGGTGTTTAAGGTGGAGGTGTCCTAGATTTGTGTGGGAATCTGAAATGGAAGTAGAAATGATGATTCACTTGTCGTCGATCAAGTTGAGTAGAGAACAAAAGAATGTCCAAGTGTGGGGGAATGATGTAGGAAATGGGTTCTCTGTGAATTCTGCTTATGATTGCCTGACAAAACAGGGTAGAGGCCCACACTCAGAGGTATTCATAAACCTATGGAAGGCTAAAGCTTTCCCTAGTTTGGTGACTACAGCGTGGAGGATCCTGACGAATAGTGTACCAACAAGAGAATGTCTAAGTAGGAGAGGGGTGATGTTGAATAATGCCTTATGTGCTCTGTGCCAGGTTAATGCTGAATCATGTCAACATCTTTTTTTGGAGTGTAAACACGCGATGAGTGTTTGGTTCATGTGCTTAAGATGGGTTGGTATTCTATTTGTTCAACATAATGATGTAAAGACCCACTTTGAGAATTTCCACCTGTTTCAGATTAGTAATAAACAAAATATGGTTTGGAAAGGGATTTGGACAGCAGTTGTTAGATGCATAGGGGACCAAAGGAATACGGTGGTGTTCAAGCAAGTTGTTGTGGATGTGGAGGAGATTTTTCAAAAGGTACAGTTAAAATCCTGGTTATGGTTAAAGCACCAGTCTTCTTTCTTCTCTTATTCCTTAGTGGATTGGATTTTGAATCCAATCCCCTGTATAAAAAGCATTAAGTAATTGGGGCTGGTAGGCATTGTTTCAGCTGGGAAGGACGGGCTTGTTTAACCTCTGAGGGGCACTTTTTCAGTTATGAGAACTTGTTATACTGTGCCGAAGAATGCTCATATAGGTGGGGATGGAAGGGCTGTGGGATATGCTCTTAAATAAATGAATTCTAGTCCATGGGAACTGAGTTAGTTGTGGAACAGGAGCAGAACGTAGGCTGAAGTGGTTGGGGTACATTAGAGGTATTTCTCGGATATATGTAGAAGGTTGGTTTGGCCACAATGAGAAAAAGCTAGTGGCATAGGACTAGTAAGAGGAGATGAAGTATTCTGGTTTTGCTGATTGGGGTTGCTGGGGCTGCAGAGGTCTCGTTATGGGATGCAAAGACGCTGAGCCTAGGTTTGTAACAGGTGGGATGCTGTTTGACGTGAGGAATGGAGAGGTAAGTTATATAACAGCTGGGATCTTTTGGTGTTGATTGATAGGGAGGAGCATCAACCATGAAGAATCAGAATTGGAGAAGTCCAGTTCTGGAAAATCATGCTGCTGGTGCATAATCAAGAGCAAGAATTTATCTGTTTCATGTTTTCATTGTCTTAGGAACAAATCTTATGTCTTTGGCTGAGTAATTGAAAGCTTCTCTATGCTTTTAGTTCTCTGGATTGTAATTGTGTATTTGAGATTTGTATAAGGGTTGGGACACCCCTCAAGTGTCCCGTTTTATTCATTAATTCATTGCTGATAAAAAAAAAGTAAAAGTAAACTAACTAGAATACAAAATTTTGGTGTAGTAATTCCAAATATTTTGACGACAATACATGAAAAAAAAGATTAAAAAAAACTTGGAATGAAGAAAGAGCAAAAAAGAATCCTGTTTTCAAAATTTGTTGAGTGGATTAGATTCGCTAGATGAATTACATTTGTTTAGCAGATTATATTCGCTAAATTGAGAAATATATACGCAAACCGTTTTTACTATTTAAAGTAAATAATTTGCTTTTAAATAAATGCATAAATCATAGGAGACCACAATTGTCCTTAAGTTGAATGTTTTGAATGTTGTTGTCGATCGTATTTAATAAGAAGTCTCTGTTGTAGGACTGCCTGAAATTTGGACTGGTATATTTTTAAAACATTCTTTTATCAAAGTATCTTGAAGGGTGTATATTGCAGTATCTAAATTCTGAACTTTTTGGCTTTTAGGAGATTATTGCTTCGGATTCTACACCGTTTTAATGGCTGTTTTTGTTATTTCATATTCATTATTTTTACTACACCCTAACTATTTAGTTTCTTAAACAATAAATAATATGAATTGTTTCCTTTTAAAAATTGAAACACTTCATTTTAAAAATTAAAAGTTTATTATCATTATTAGGCTTAAATAAATTTTGTTTCTTTCCTTTCTGAAAATGAATTAACCTGCGAGTTGAAGAAAATTAGAGATAAAAAGTATAAGTTGATCAATGAGAATCGAAAACCAGAAGGTAAGAAAAACAACTACGTCATCTCGTTCATCACAAATCAAATGGTACATTACTTTTTTTTATACAAATTATTTTGTGTTACTTAGATGCTTAAATATATTTGAATGAATAAAAATTAAATTCATTTTTCTTTAAGCTAACATTATCTTTAAGCGTAAAATAATTTATAAAAGTTTTCTTTTATGTATATACAAAGCATCATTCCTTGCTCTCATCACTAGTTAGACTTTCCCTTGTATTAAACTAATCTCTACTTTCAACATATCTATAGAATGAGGAAAGAAATGATAAAGAAGTTCAATTGTTATAATTGCAAAACCTCAACATAAGTGCAAAAGAGACTCATAAAAAGAGTGACAAGGAAGAGATGAGGCTTGCATCGGACATGAGCGACTATGGGAAGAAGTAGATGGGAAGAAGTAGAGATGTCACACCATTTAAAAGAGGAAGTCATGCGAATCCATGCTGATAAAAAAAAAAAAGTCATGCGAATCCATGAGGAGTTACAAAAGGCTAATGAAGAATTGTAACAAGTTGTGCACATATAAATGTCCATCGAAGACGGTGAGAAAAATCTTTGCCTTGTACACACTAGCATATCCACAATCCTTCGCAATAATGGAAGAACATGTACCCCCTCACTACATGGTGTCCAATTTGAAGACTGACGCTATGTAGTGTCACTACAAGAAAAACTCAAATTACATACAACCAAAATCCGTATGTAACACACAAAATCCGTATATAAAACACAGTTACATACGGACAAAAATCCGTATGTAAAATCCATGTGTCATTACATACGGATAAATTCGTATGTAAAATCCGTATGTAATTACATACGGATATATCCGTATGTAATTAACAGGCAGACTTACATACAGATAAATCTATATGTAACATTGTACACAACAGTACCATTTTTTGTATTTGGAAGCAGCCTATATTTTTTGTATTTGGAAGCACCCCATATTCTACACCTGCATATATCCATCAACATTCCAGTTTTCAGAAGACAAATATTCATCACATTCAAAGTTATCCATACATACAATACTTACTATTTTCAAATATCTAAAATGTATTTCATTAAACAAAGTTCTAGAGAAGCTAATAATTATTATAATCTTCACCGAGTGAATTTTTTTGTTCATCATGAGTACTATGATGTTGCACTTCATTTGACTGTTGATTCGGTTGAGTTGGTGGCGGGATATTTGGCTGCTGAAAAAACTGTTGTGTTGCAGCTGCTGCCTCAAGTGGTAGATATTGCATCATGGAATTTTGAAAGTTTTGTAACCTTGCATCCATGTGTTTAATATGTTGCCTAAGTTCAACAATTTCTTCTGAATTAGCCTTCTTATTACTAGAAGATGGTTGTGTTTCTTGTAGGTAGCGACCAACACAATCGTCCTGACGATCAACACGTCCAACCCCATATACTCGTCCCTTGTACCTTCCACCTACAGTTTCTAACCAACAACGACTTCTCAATTTTTCCTCCTCAGCAGGATCTAATGGAGTAGATATTGAGGTAGATTGTGACTCAGATAATGCTTGAGACAATCTACTTTCAAAATCTTCCTATTAAAATGAAAAATATTTGTTATCATACCAATTAATGTATATGAAAAAAAAAGTTTAAAAACACTAACATGAGTCCGTCTTGATCTATCATCAACAAAATCTCCAGTGCTCTTTCGTATATGTGTTTGTTGAAACACTTCATCAACATGGACAGAGCGGCCAAGCTCCTCTGTGTATAAAGAAAACATTTCATAAATTAAGAAGATAATAATTAATCATAGATTAATATAAAAAAATTATATGGAAATCATACCAAACGAATAGCGTGTTCATGAACACTAATAGATCCTCCAGTGTGCAGACATCCACCTTTTTCAGACAAACGATTCTTTTTAGCTGTATCACATTTGGATCGATACACAGCCATGTTCCAGTGTTCTTGGAGGCTGTTCCAAACATTATTGTCAATCCATTCTGGTCGTTTACCTTCTTGGCGAGCATCTTTAAACATTTGTGAAAGGATGTGAGAAGCTTTTGTATGAAAAATTTTCCTAACTTTTTCCTCGTCCTCAACCCTCCATGTGACCTTCCTCTGCAAAACAACAAGAATCATCAATCCAAATTGTAAAATATAAAATATTTAAAGGGAATAAAAAACAAGTACCTTAAAACGTTGAAAAAATATATCCCGTTCACCCTTTGGGATTGTCCCCCACGTTGGCCATGGCTCACCAAATTGTTGCTTGATGGTGGCAGTGATGGCCTTTGATGCAATTTTTTATGGATAAAACCTAAATACCAAAACAAAGTTAGTCAAAATTATAAGACAATAATAATAAATTATATAAATTGAATTTTGTTATATTCTTACCCTCCCCCAATAGGCTGAATCAAAGGTCGATCACCAGCTGAGAGGACCTCGTACTCTAAGTTATTCGCTGCAAAAGCTGAGTGCGTCCCTCCAAGATTTGTATATGGGGATGGTGTAAGAGTTTGTGTTACAAACTCTACCTAAATCGTCTTTAGGTATTATAATTAGTAATAAAAAAATATTTTTCATGCATTACATTACATAATTTTATACATCAGAAATTGTAATGAGAATTTACCCAATGGCAAGATATTGGATTGTATTGACTTTTTGAATTATGGATTTATCACTTATGCCTACATTGACTCAGATGAGGCAGCGAGCCATCAAAAAAAGTTCACTGCTAACATTATTTTAAAATTATCAAGTTTTATAGCTAATAAATTCATACAAAAGTTCACTAAACCACAATAACATAAACATAAAAATATACACCAGCTTATACAATGTATAATGTATCACTTCACAGAGACAAACCAAAGCCCTGCACATTTCCAGCTCAATAACCCAAAAATAAACCATAAACCATGTATGCCAAAATAAACCAAAAAACCAGCAACTTCCTGCAAACAAAGAGAGCAACATACAAAAAAAGTAGATTCTATTTTTTCCTACAATTTTTGTTACATACTACGTCAGTGGTGGCGATTGGGAAGACTACGTCGGGTCGGTGTTTGAAAAATGTCGAGCACACGAGATTCTACAATGGCAAAGGGGGGAAGTTGGACACTGATAAACCGAAAGAGATTGCTCAGTTTAGATGCTCGTTCGTGCGTGCGGTGTGGAAGATTGCAGATCGACGGTGGTGTCGTTCGGTGGTGTGTTTGGCTGGTGTCGTTCGCTGGTGTCCTTCAGTGGAATTGGGGTTGCTGTGATTTAGGTTAAGTAGGGTTTTTTTTTACTGAATGAAGAATACGTGAAGTGGGCTAGTGAAAAATACGTTAAGTGAAGTGAAGCTGGGCTTAGTGAAGAATACGTTAAGTGAAGGTGCCTGGTTCCAATTCAAATTCAACATATTTTTTATTTTCAATTAAATTTTAAATTTTAAATAACGTACATACGGATAATATCCGTATGTAATCTTTTCTAAAAACGAAACTTACATACGGATTTAATCCGTATGTACATTTTTTTAAGAAATGAAAATTTTAAAAAATAAAAAATTGTTACATACAGATTATATCAGTATGTAAGTTTAAAAAAAAAATCGTTACATACGGATTCTATCCGTATGTAATTTTTTTTTTAAAAAAACTTTTCCATTACATACAGATTATTATCCATATGTAATACTTACGTTACATATGGATTAGAATCCGTATGTAAAAATCCGTATGTAATGTTGGAGTTACATACGGATCAGAATTCGTATGAAAAAATTTGTATGTAATGTCTATTTTACATACGGATCCAGATCCGTATGTAAAAAACTGTATGTAACTAGCGATTTTCTTGTAGTGTGTCGGCTTAACCAACACTAATTTATCAATCATTTTTAAATTAAAGTAATTTAGTGTTAACTTCGTCGACACTAATGCTTTTTATTTTAAAATTTATTTAATTTAGCGTTGATAAGCATAATTTGCCTATTATCATTCAACATTATGATAAAATAATTGTTTGATATCTTATGCAACATTAATTAAGTATTTTGGATTATCCTTCACTCATTGACTACATTTAATAAGATTTGTATAATTTGGCGTGTGTTTATAATTTAATCGATTATTTGGTCATATAATCATTTATGTTTCTTAGACTCACTCATTCTCTTATATTTTCTTTTGCAATTGGTTTTTGGTTATATCAATAATCATTCATACTTTTTTTTACAATTGATAATAAGTTCATTTTCAATTAACATTGTCTTTTTGTCATTGCATAGTGTTTGTTCCTAGGGAAGCTTTTATGAGTCATATTGCTTATAAATGCTACTAATCATAATGTCGATAATAATAATGTTTATGATTAAGTGTTGTTTGTAGGATTTGTTTGCATTGATTGGATGATTGATGTTAAGTTTTTTTTTTAATTTCTCATGAATTTTGCTATTTCTATAAAATGAATATCATGTTGAATATGGTCTATATTAAATTTCATTACCTAGATTATATTCTTCTTTAAAGGTACATGAGTTAATTGTTTCAGGAATCAGTGTCATGAATTAACTACTTAAGATTGGTTTTGGTTGGCCATCACAAAGAACAGAAGGTTGTTAACATAACATCACAAATCATGAAGTTTGCATCTTATGTTGATGGTTCCTCTCTCCATTTCTCATTATCTTAGTATGATCAAAATATAAAACATAAATCAATATATAAGATAATCTTGAGCATATTATTGAAAAACTGATTTTATGTTTTTTCTGAACATAATAGTCAATTATGTTGAGAAATAATTTGGTCAAATTTGCACTACAAAAAAAATCACTTTTAGCGACCACCAAATTCGATCGCTAACAGTACAATAATCGGTCGCTAAACGTATCTGCGACCGAAACAGTCACCAAATAAAGATGGAAGCGAAAACCCTAGTCGCAAAGCCTTTAGCGACCGAATTATAAAGTAGTCGCTAATTTGCAACCGATATTTCGGTGGCGAAATCGGTCACAGAATATTTGGTCACCAAAATTTAGAAACCAAATTAGCAATCGAAATTGCGGTGGCTAAATCGGTCGCATAAAATTTGGTCACCAAAATTCATAAACCACATTAGCGACCAAACTTTTATAAAATATTGGTGGCTAAATCGGTGGCTGAAATAGAGGTGATAGCGGCCACCATTTTCGGTCGCTAATGGATTAAATTAATTAATTAAAAAAAAACTTTTGGTGGCTAATTCGGTGGCTAAATGGAGACCGCTTTAGCAACTAATTTGATTTCGGTGACTAAATATTTTTCTTAATTACAGCGACTGATTCTATTTCGGTCGCTAATTTTATTTTTTTTTGTAAATATAGCCACCAAATCGATTTCGGTGGCTATTTTTTTATGTATTGTTCATACCTATTTTAAATGGTATTTTAACCATTTTATAAAGAAATTTAAACTTGCTTATAGATACTCAAAATTCAATCAAGCTAAATACTAATAAACTTCAAATACAAAGTTTAAGAAGGAGTTGTACTCAAATTAAAAGTAAATCGTATTACACAACGAAAAGTATTAAAAACTAGTTAAAAGAGTCAAATCTATTATATAATTCAACATCCAACTAATCTTCTTGTGAACTATCATCTCTAATGTTGTCTCCTTTATAATGTCCACTGGTAGTAGGATTTGAAGAACCTGATATGGGATTATTCATTTGAATGTGTTGCATGATTTGTTGCATCTGCTCATTTTGTTTGCACATCTGCTCATTTTGTTTACGCATCTACTCATTTTGTTTGCGCATAAACTCATCTTGTTTGCGCATGCGTTCACTTTGCTCTTCATGAGTTTTCATCAATAGCTCCATCTTTTCTTCAAGACTCCGCTCCTTGACATGTTTTGTCATAAGTTCATTATTTAACTTTTGAATAATCTCACGCATTTCTTCTATTTGATGGACTACTGGAGCTTGGCTTGTAGTTGAGTGAGCACTTGTTGAACTATTAAACCTCTTGCTCAATACACCAAGACCATAGACATTCCCTTTCTTATTTCCATCTCCAACAACATCAATGTATATTTCATTGTCATCAATAGAGGCAACATGAGAGTTTTGCGAAGATTCGCTTTCAAGCATTTGTTGTTGTTGGGCTTCTTTTCGGTGTTTCTTATATTTCTCCTGAAAATGAAATCAAATTGATTATTGCGAAGAAAACATATAGTAAAAATTAAATTATAACTTAAATTTTAAACACACTGCAAGGTCGTGAGTCTTGTCATTGACCCATTGTCCAGTCTTCAATTTCTTCGTTCTCTCTACAACCTCCCAAGCAGTTGGTTGTCGTTCAAGCTCCTTAGTCTACATAAATTTAATAAAAAGATATAATAGATTGTATTTAAACAAAAATATAGAAAGAGAAAAAAATATAACAATATTACCATTTTCTCAAAGTGAGCCGCAATAAATATGGAACCACCATAGTAGGTTGATGCTCCCTTCTCAACAGCTCGATTCGCCTTGGCAATAACACTCTTGTTTTGGAATTTTGTAGAACTCCAATGCTTGTCCAAGGTTGATCGAACAAGTGGTGGAATCCAGGTCCCCTTATTTTGACCATGCCTAACTTTACTCATAGCATTTTTAAAGATACGGGAGGCTTTTGTATCAAAAATGGATCTAATGAGTTGGTCTTGTTCCAGATCCCACCTATACTCTTTCTGCATGAAAAATAAATTAGAAAACAAACATTGTAGAAAAATATAATAACATTTTAAATGTAATCATAACTCAAATTACCTTAAACTCTCCAAACCATCTATCTTTGAGCTCAAGACGAACCTTCTTCCAAGTGGGACTGGGTTCATCATATTTTTGCTTGATGATTCGTGAGATTACATTGGAAGGTCCATTTGCTGGTGAAAATCTGTGTTCCAAACATATTGTCAAAATGATATATGAAAATCAAAACATATTGATGAATTACAATTAGATTAAAATATACTTACTCTCATCTTTCTGCATGAAGCCAGGGTCTTTGATCAACTACATTGCCAGACTCATTGTCAGGTGTAAGAGAGTCTTGTATTGGTGAAGGTTGATTCATAGTTGGCTTTGTAGAAAAGGAAGTAGGATTTGATTCCCCTACATGATGTTCAATATCTTGATCGTGAAGTGTAGGAAGTGGGGGTCCTTCATAGATAGGATGTATAGACTCCATAGTTGTTGGAAGAACAAATGAAGGGCGAATGTTGGTGTTGGGTAAAGATATATCATCAACACGAACACCTCGACCACCACGATTAGGTGGTCTACGGCCACCACCTCTACCCCTTGGTGTCATCTGAAAGTAAAAAATATTACATATATAAGATGTAATTAATATAATAATCAAAGTGGATCAATCAATTTTGAATAATCAAATAAAGTAATCATGATCAAAAGACTCAAACCTGATTGTGTTTTCTACAACCAAATATGTCAGATATCTTCCCTATTATTCACTACAATTATGGGAAACCACAATAAAATTAATGTTAAACATAATTTGGACAAGGTATACAATCAATTTTAATGCATGAATTACCGAAGAGGTATCTGTGTTACTGAAATCACTCTCTATGTTATCCTCACTTGAAATGTATTCCTCCTCGTATTGTTCATCTATGTCTGTTTCATTTAGTAATTGTAGATCTACTTCTTCTCCCCCCATCTAAATCAGCAAGAGAATCATGAATGAATTATGGATCAACATGCAACACTACTTCAAGTTGTAGAAGCTCATCATCTTGGTATGGAGTGTCATCATCTTTAGCAATTTTGAAGAACATACAATTGGGCAGCATCAAAGTCCCTTTGATTTAGATAATATGTCATGCATTTTCCAATTTCTCTTCCTGGATAATTGAAAATTGAAAGAGGAGGAGCACATGAAGAACCCTCGCTTACTTCGAGATTACGAGGGATCCTAGTCCTTCTTGTTTCAACATGATCAGGATAATAAAATGAGGCAAATGTAGATGTTTCCTCCACCAAGTAAGCTTCACAAATAGAGCCTTCCACCCTCGCTTTATTTTTTACTTTTTTTTTAGGGAGTGTAAGAACCTAAAAAAGAATATGGATGTACACAATTTTAAATATTAAATAAATAAACAACAAATGTTATAATAGTGATTAGTAATTTTATACCTCTCAAATGGATACATCCAACGATATTGGACTGGACCACCAACTTTTGCCTCGTAAGGTAGATGAATTAGAAGATGTTCCATGGAATTAAAGAAGCTTGGTGGAAATATTTGTTCCAATTTACACAATAACACAGGAATATTTTCTTCCATAACTCTTAGGTGTTCAACATTTAGTGTTGTCGAACTTAATTCTCTAAAGAAAAAACTAAGTTCAATAAGAACTTTCCAGATTGATTTTGGTAATGCGTCAAATGCAATTGGAAGCATTGATGAAGCTTTAAGAAAAGAAAAAAGCCAAAAGAATACGGCTCTAGGGGTAGCTATTTTCAATCAATCATATAGTATATAGTTTTGATCGTTGTTGTTTTTTGTTTGTGTTTATAAGGTTTTTTCCGAAAGTGAAGGCAAGATGTTTGAAATTCCTATATACAGGCTATTAATCAATTTAGAAATATTTTTCGAAACTGGTTGTTGTTTTAATGTAGACAGGCATACAGAATGAAGGAAAAATATAACATCATAAATATAAGAAACATGATAAACATTCCACACATATTTCTTCATTGAAATAGCCACCACCTCCACCCTCTGAAACCATAAGTCAAGTCATATTCAACTAAATTGTCTTTAGACAAGAGTAAATATCCAAGAATGAAAAATCTCACCAACAAAGTTAACGTCTTTGATGTGCCACCCCTTTCAATTTGTAATTCAATATTCTTGCTCACACTGTCATCAAGTAGAGTCTCCAGTTTCAAGAATTGGGTAATGACCTGCAATGAATTTTACAGAGTCAAGTTCTACCAAACAAATTAGAAATGAGACTCCTATGTCTAAAGCCAACAACAAATTAATGCAAGCAATCAAATACCTCCGTTCTCCTCCGCTCGCACCGTTCGGCTCCGCTCGCACCGTTTGCCTCCGCTCGGCTCCGCTCACACCTTTGTTCGCCTTTGTTCGTACCTCCGTTCGCACCACGACCACCACCCACAACTTCCTTCTCCTCCGACCACCGCCTGCACCTTTCTTCACTCCTATCAGCAATTTTGGGTATTTGGTGCCCTAATAGCACCTGCAACTTAACTCTGAAGCTTACAAAAAATAACAAATTCCAAATTTTATCTAATTGTCACGTTATTTTTTTACTGAAGACACCTCTTTATAAATAATATTAAAAAATGTAGCATTCATGTAAAATTAAAAAATAAATATTAAATAAGTATTTAAATATCAATTATAGTAAATATGGATATTTTAATCAATTAATTATTTTTTATATTAATACATTTTATAATTTCTAACTGGCAGATACTTACCTCTACCTCTGTTAAGAATTTTTAATTAAAACAATAGAAACAAGTAAAAAAACTGTTATTAATAAAAAAAATTAATAATTAAAAAACTATTTACAATTTAATTCTAAAAATTTATTTATTTTTGTAAAATTAAAATTATTTTAGAGAGATCATTTTATTTAAACTTAATTATATAGCGTAATTTATTTTTTTTAAAGGATTAATTTTATTAATAATAATATTTTGTTATGTAATTTTATTTAGAATTTTTATTTGAGCTGATATTTTAAAAACAATATTTAATAAATTTTATTTAAATTTAAGAAATTACAAATATATTTGACATATATTTTTTAAATAGAAAAAGAAACCAGTAATACAACTAATTATTTTTTAAACGGATGAGTATCATTAATATTCAAAAGTGTGTGTGATCCTTGTATAGTTTTTTAAAATAAAAATAAATTATTATTATTATTAATAGTAGTAGTAAAATAAACAATTATATTTAGCGACCAAAAGAAATTCGGTGGCTAAAAAATAAACGTATTTGGTGGCTGATTCAGTGATAAAAATAAACAATTATATCTAGCGACCGAAACAAAATCGGTGGCTAAAACATAAATAAATTTGGTGGCTGATTCGGTGGCCAAAATAAACATTTATATTTAGCGACCAAAAGAAAATCGGTGGCTAAAAAGTAAACATAATCGGTGGCTAATTCGGTGGCAGAAAAAAACAATAAAATTTAGCGACCGAAATAAAATCAGTGGCTAAAAAATAAACATATTCGGTCGCTAATTCGGTTGCAGATATATTTTTCCCAATTTATTTGAAACAGCCACCACTTTAGCGACCAATGGTTTTGTCACTCTCATGTTCAGTCGCGGATTCGGTCACAAAACTAACTAACATGATAAATTATTCAGTCGGTCACTATTTCAATCGCAGATCTGACACTATGGGTATTTGGTGGCTATTTCGGTTGTAAATTGTGACCACTAATGTTCGGTCGCTAAATTTGGTGACTAAATTGTTATTTCCTTGTAGTGTTGGTTTTCATTTATTTAAAAAATAATTGATTATTTCAAAAAATAATCGATTATGATAAGTGTTTTCTGAAAATATTACATTCACAAATAATTAATTATGTTTAATAATAATTGATTAGGTTGATTTAAAATGGTTTTTGAGTTAATAAAGAATATAATAATTGATTATATTTGAACATAGTAGATTATATTAGATAGTAATCATAATCTTTTTCAAATTACTTTAAAAAGAGAAGCCTTCAAGTTTTCTCAACACCTTTCACCATTTTCGAAAAGAGAGCTACTGACTTTTTAAAAAAGAGTTTTCTTAAAATATTACACATTAAATTTTGTTAACAAAAAAATCTCAAGATTTATCAAATATGAGTGATCATGTTATAGGATTTTCATTGCATAATTAAATTTGTTTTAATTTGAATTTAAAAGTTTTACACCATTATTTGGTGTGTAAAGTAAGTAATTGAATGTTCAATACTTTTATAAATCTTCTTAAAATATGTTTAAAGAAATAATTGTTTTTATCTTTATAGTTATATAGTTTTCTCGTAATTAAATATTTTAATATTTTTAGTAAAAAAATCAGCTTAAGTTGTCTGGATTAATAAGATATAGATTCAAAATAATCAAAACAAAGTATAAAAAATTGTGTGTTATTGAATTTTGCTTTTGTTCATTATCTTGATTTTTTATTAATATTGGTATTCATGATTACTTAATTTTTCTTATTATCAACAAATTAAGAAAGTTTTCACTCACTTATTATATTTTTTTAGCCATTCTTTATTTTATATGTGATACTTATTGTATTGATTCAATGAGGTTTCTGATTCTACATTTTTCATATTAAAAAAGGTAGATATTATTTTTAAGATACTTTTTAATATAAAAACAATATATATTTCATACATGTCTGTTTGTAATTGGAGGACAGTATAGAAAAGAAATACTTTATTATTTATCAAAAAATGATCACAGAAACCAAACTGTTCTATTCCAGAGTAGGAAGATAGTGGGAATTGACTGTGCAATGAATATTTGAGTACCTTAATCTTGAGAAATGAATCAGCACATGAACAATACGGAACCTTTTTTTTTGTCATTTCACAGATCAAACAACCAATAAATGCAATTATATGGCAATAAAGAAAGAGCATGCGATGAACCTGCTTACAATTTGGCTTATATAAATGGATGAAAATGTATCTAGCCATGATTCTGAACCAGATAGCTAAAACATAGCTCCCTATTCATCTCACTTCAGACCAATAAGGGAGCACGCAATGTTTTTGAATTGCCCCTACAATAATGATCACTATATATAGTATATGCTTCTTTCTCATTATAAACCATTCATTAATTAAGTACCATAAAACAAAGCAACAGTAGTTATTTGTGGCCACGATTACATGCTAATTAATATTGATTAGTTGTCATAGTGTAATGTCTAAACACCATAATAGAAACAGATAAAAGCAAGAAAACGTGAAATTATAGGTTTAAAAAATGGAATGGCTTTCATCATGGTGCCTTTTATTTTGATGGCACTTCTTTGTATGTTTGTCGTGTAGGATTTCCATACAAATCATTACGTGAATTTTTCTGTGTCTTGTCATTATTTAGCTTCTGAAACCCTCTGGGAAGACGACATTAATATTATTTCAGAGGCCAAGACAACGCATCTGTGATGTGCAAAGTTATCTGCAAAATTATACGTGGAAGGTTCCAGACTAAACAAAATTAATGAACTTTTAAATGAAAAAGCTTTTACAACCCAATATTATGCAAGTACACAATATTTAGTATTCTGAAGAAAATATTAATTGTTTTCTTTTTTAAAGTTTCTTTTACTATGCTAAATCAATTATTGACTTATGAACATATATATTTTATACTACTTAATATATTTTGTTCTAATTAAAAAGTGAATTTTAACTATAATTTAATTTTATAAAATAAAATTTATAATAGTAAGATTATATATTTATTTTAACTATAATTTAATTTTATAAAATAAAATTTATAATAGTAAGATTATATATTTATTAGTGATTTGATAACGACTTGATAAGAATAATTAAAAGTAGTTTTTAAATAATTTTAACATTATTAAAAAATTATTAAATAAAAATTAATTTTAAAGATAAAAAATTATTAGTTTTTATAGTGTTAAATTAAATATTATTTTAGAGACTAAAAATATTATTGGTATTTAAATTAGTTTTTATTATTAATAAATAATTTTTAAATTGATATCTAATTAGTTATCTAAGTTTTAACTATCAATTATTTAGATTTTAAAATTGATATCTAAAACTTTGATATCTAATTAGATACTAATTTAAAAATTATTCATTAATAATAAAAACTAATTTAGATGTCAATAATTGTTTTAGTCTCTAAAATAGTATCTAATTTTGCTAATATAATAACTAATTATTTTTTTTTCTCTAAAATTAGTTTCTATTTAATGATTTTCTTGTAATATAAAAAAAGTTAATTTAATTTAATTTTATAAAATAATTTATAAAAAATAAAATTTATATTTATTTATATTATTATGAAATATTTGATATGAGATATTGTTAAATATTTATTATCAGTCATTCCTGGTTAAAATTAATAATATAGTTCAATATTTCATTTTGCCCTAAATTAATGCCTTATTTAACTTGCTCACGTTTACTTATGTGAGTGGGTGATGTATTTTTTTAGTGAGTGACGTATGACATAGTATCATCCAATAATCATTCTTAATTTTTATTAAAACACTAGCTATATTTTATCGAGAGGAGAAAGGATGAATCAATAAAAATGAATAGATTTAGATGAATGAGAGGATAGGTTTCAGAGAATGATGAGAGAATACTAAAGAAAGATAGAGAGAGAGAGAGGAAAAAACTTGTAAAATAGTCCATTTATTTAAGCTTCAAAATCCCTTAAAACTTGAAAAGTTTTTTTAATTTTGAAGTTCTACATTTGATTAATGGTTAGAGTAATCAATTATTTTAAAACGTAGTTGATAATTTTGTTAATAGATTTATATGTGAAAAAAAGAGTCAATTATTCTTGTTTGGTTGATTACCTCAAAGTACTATGTATTTTACCTTTTTATGTTTCTAGATGATATCTCTTTGTATAATGAGATTTTCTACTTATCTTATTTATTGAAATATTCTTCTCTCTCATACTTGTCCAAATAGTGTGCATACAAAACACTTTTGAGACTCAAAACCAATTACCAATACCTACCCTATATTTATTCTATTTTATAGCCTTTTAATAGATTAATATAATTAAAGTGAGATAATGTAGAGATATATCAATAGAATAATAGTTTTATATTTGTTCAAAATTATAAAATATCAAATTTCACCCAAAATAACTCAAAATATCAAATTTATCAACCACTCACACACAAACAAGTTACAACTTCATTGAATTGTAAGATTAATTTCATGGTTATGCATATCCGATAAAATAAACTAGGTGAAGTTTGCATTATTAATTGGGTTTTAAATTTTATATATTGTCTAAACACCATCAAATAGATCTAGAATGTAATTAATTAAAAATAAATTATGTTAGAAGACCATAGAAATATTAGCGGTGCTAATTTTGGTCTCTAAAAGAATTTTGATATACTTACTAAACTTTTTATTGGAATAGGATATGATTTTTAGATAAGAATTTTTTTTTAATCTTAATCTTAATAAAATATGACTATATTTTTTATATACGTATTGGATTATCTCTCAAATATTTTAAATAATTTAATCCATTGTTAATAAAAAATTATATATAATCAATTTTATATACAACTGTTAAAATGAGACTCGTCCAAACAGGTTGATCCCTGTGATTTAAGGTTTAGAATAAAGCTAAATTTAAAAACGGTTTTATGATTATTATGGGTCATTTTTTTTTTGTTTTTACCAATATAGGGTCGTTGTCAAAAAAATTATAAATATGGGACAAGTCGTGTCAACTTGGCACGACTTTGCCACGTCAGCTTAAAGTCGTGTCAACTTGGCACGACTTCAAGTTGACGTGGTAGAAGTCATGCCAAGTTGGCACGACTTTGTCCACATCATATTTTTTTAAATTTTTTTTGTTTTTAAATAAATATATATTATAATTATTTAATTATAATTAAAATTATAAGTTATGTAATATTTGAAATTAATTTGAAAAATAAAATTTTTATGAAGGTATAAATACTTAGGTAAAGAAAATGAGAAAATTAATAATCAAACTTGAAATTGAATTTTATTATAAGCTTGTTTGTGCGGGCAATTACTTTTATTGTGACCTTCGGTTCTGCAATATGAACATTTTTTTTGTTTTTCATATTTTTATTAATCTAATAAACAAATTAATATATTACATTATCGTCAAACATGATCCATTCACAATTATTCATTTTTTTATTGCTTAAAACTAACACCCTTAGAAAATTATGTATCAAATTAATTTTAAACATTACATAACTTACTAGTCAATATCTAAATAAGAAAATTTTACAAGAAAATAAAAAAAATAAAAAAAAAATAATATATATATATATATGACGTGAACAAAGTCGAGTCAAGTTGACACGACTTCAGGGGTTGATGTGACAGAAGTCGTGCCAACTTGGCACGACTTCTGCATATAAAGTCGTGCCAAATTGGAACGACTTGCTCATATTTGTAATTTTTTTTAAACGACCCCATTTTAATAAAAATAATAAAAAAAAGCCCAGTGGTCTAAATAAATAAAAAATAAAGAGTTTTTAGTGCATTTCATTTGGTTTCAATGTCTTTGAAGACAAGGTTTAGCTAGCTATGAGGTCAGTGGGGTTAACTCATTTATTTAACTTTTTTTTATTTTAGTTTTTATGTTGTCATATAAAAAGAAAGAATCTCTATCGTTTTTCTTATTCATTTTGTAGTAATACGAACTCAAGACTATTTTTATGAATTTTTATTTATTTTAATTCTACATTAATGATGTAAAAATATTAATAAATTTTTTCAAGTAATATTTAGACCTAAATATATAATGTTACATAATACATATTGAAAATTAAACTTTAAATTTTTAAATAATAATATATTATGATTTTTTTATGTATATATTGTAATCTATTTTAATTTTCAATTTTGATTAAAAAAATAGCTCATTAATATGTCGACTTAACATAAAATTATGTTAGATTAAAAATTATGACTCATTTTAAAATATAGTTTAAACTAAAATGTGAAGTTTTTTTAACTTATTAAAATTTATCCACTTATAAATAAATTTTCCTTATTACAGAAAATGCACGGTAGTGTACTAAATATATAAGAAATAATCAATATTATGTTGGAAGGAGAGAAACCAAATTTTGAATATTAACATGAATTTAAGTTTGAATCTTATAAATAACAAAATTAATTATAAAAAAAAATCTACTAAGCTCATCAAGTTTTTCAATAATGATATGCCATAAAGGGACTAGACGAGGCAAAGTTCTTGTCTTAGATTAGGTGAAGATATTTTGACATCCTGTTCTACCTTACATTCATAACAAAATATTAATATTTGTAATAAAAAAAATTAAAAAAATCTCCTTAATAAAAATATAAACAAAATGTAAAATGTTAAAATAATTTTTAAAATTAAAAAAATTATAAATAATTAAAATATTAATATTTATTGGGGGTGTAGAGTGGAGCATGAGTATGGATGTGAAAAAAAACATTTTTCCTTATATTATGTGTATGGGGGTAGCAAGTACTATTTAATTGGTTTCTGGATTTTGTGTTGTTTAACCTTTTGTTAGTTGTGTAATTTTGGCTTAACAACATGGCTGGTCTTTTCTTAATCTATGTTTTTTTTTATCGGCAATAACAATTAAATATAAAATGTGTTGGAGATCCCACATCGACTAGAGATTAGGACATTTCATTGTATACAAGTGAGTGCAAACTTCACCTTATTGAGCCGGTTTTATGAGGTTGAGTTAGATTTAAAGTCAACTTCTTAACAAAATGCGAACCACTTCAGGGGTGATGCCAACCTGTATACTTTTAATCTATGTTAACCTAGAGTAGGTGTAGATTTTGCTACAATGGTATGGTTAGTGCTTATGAGTCTTATTGTAAGATACTTTATGCTCGGAATATTTTTTTTATAAGGATGGTAGTATCTTTTAAATATTAATTTTTATTTAATTAATTTTTTATAAGGATAGTAGTATAGGAGAACATCCATCTCCGGTTTCCAAATGTTTTTTTATTGTCAAGGAAAAATAAATTAATATGATCCATTTTATGGATAGTCCAAACTTTTATACCGAAAAATAGAGACAAAGACACATCTCTCCTCTCTCTCCAAAGTTAAACAAAATCAACAATTTTGCTATCAACTACCTACCTATGCAACCAACACAAACTAAAATCACAAAAAAACAAAAACACCCTCCTAAAAATAACTTTTAATACATATAAACTATGGATTCAAGACACCAAATATTTAATTGTGTCAAATATTTAAAATAATAAATCACTCCTCTTTAAAAAAATACACTTATTTTTGTCTTCATGTCTCCCTTTCCTCTTTCCAAATGTAGTGTGCTAATGAAATCATAAACTCAGTACACTCCTTACTAGCATTTGTATAACAATATTTGGTGTTTCTTACAAAATTGCTAAGCGTAGTGATAGGGTAAAGAATGGAATAAAAAAATGAGAGAAAATGAAAAAATAAATGTAACAGAAAAAAAATTAAAAAAAGTTTTATTTACACGTGATCACAACTTTAGCCTTTTTCTAAAATTTATCCTTCTCTCTCTCTTTTTTCATCATTTTTTTTTCTTTTAATTTATCAATTATTCTCATTTAATGATTTTATTTTGGGTTAAATATATTTTTCGTCCATGTGACACAAAATTGGTTTTATTCCCTAATCAAAACTTTAGATCACAAGAATACTTGTAATAAGAAAATTATTGGAATAAATCATTGTTAGGAGTTGACAATAACTTTTTTTTCCATGTCCAATGAACTTTCTGTGTAAACTATTATTTTACGTGATCATTATTTATGTAAATTCCATTGGAGATATCAAGAGGGTTTAGGATTTACTCCAAAGGAATCTACATAAATAGTGATCACAATACCATACTCAATATCTCTCTTGATCAACCCAACTCTCCAATTTATTCAACAAAACAAATTCACCCAAAAACTTGAACTTTGTTTTTCAGCATCAACCACATTGTCAACAACCGAAACCCCCTAAACCCCTACACCACTCTCTTTAATTACTACTAGAAAATCATTAAATAGAAACCAAATTTAGAGACAAAAATAATTAATTGTCATATTAACTTGGTAGCTAATGAGATACCAATTTAAAAACTATTTATCAATAATAGAAACTAATTTAGACACCGATATTTTTTTAGTCTCTAAAATAGTATCTAATTTAGCCAATATAACAACTATCTTTTTTTTTAAATTGGTTTCTATTTAATGATTTTCTAGTAGTGAAAGACATTACCAGAAATAGAAAGAGGGTTGTTGGGAACCTAATTAGAGATTACCTTATGATCGTGGAGGATCTTTTTCCTCAGGGAGTTGCAACGTTGGTGGGGTGGTCGTAATGCGCCATAGTTTGAAATGTTGTAGCAATGGAGTGTGATACGTAAAGTGGTAATGAGGTTTTGTGAAATGGGGATGTGTGTTTGTTATAGTTTGGTAAGAATTTTGGGTTTAGGGTTTTGGGGTGGAAGACATAAGAGTTGAATAGTTGGTGGAGTTTAAAATTTTGAGAATGTCCATGGAGGAGACTTAGGGTTTACCGAAGGTTGAGAGTTTGGTCAATTTTCCCTGCAACGTTGATAGTATTTTTGTTTGGTTTGGTGTTGTGTTTTATTTGTGACCCTTCGATTTTCCCAAATCTTAGGTTTGGAAAATCAACTAGAGAAAGGGAGAGAGAGGTTTCAAGGTTTTAGGGAGGGAGAGGGATTTTTTTTATCAGCAAGACAAAAAATAAAATAATAAGGAGTATTTCAGGGATACTCTAACCCTTATACAACACATCCTAAACATGCATTTACCATCTACTTCTACTTATCCAACTTAATACCACATCAGAAATAATAAACTCCTCAAGCACAACCTGCGAATCTAATATTTCAAAAGGACAATAGAAGACAATTAAAACCTTACTCTATATTCTAAAAGAAAAGTTTTAAACAAAAGCATAAAAACATTATACAAAATCCCAAACCATACACTTTTCTTGTCAAGTACTCCACCATTTTCTTTTATTTCATTACAAAATATTATTAATAAAATTAAATCATAATAGTTAAAATCGGATGAAATCTCAACTTTTTTTCACATTTTAAATTTGAATCATTTTTATCAAGTATTTATTTCTTTAAATGTTTTCATGAATGGTATTGAAAATATTAAATATTAAAATTGATTACATTTTTCTATTTTTGATTATTGTGCAAATTTGTTTTCTCCAATTTTAAGGGCATCTTCTAAATTTCTATCTTTAAATTTCTGTTCGAGTTAAAAAAATTATTTTCAGGTTAAAAAAATGTGTGGTGTGATTATTCATATTTATATTAATTATATATTTATTATAATTATAAGATCATGTTTTAATATAAATAAAAATATCAATTAGAAT
The DNA here is from genome assembly GCF_000499845.2 of Phaseolus vulgaris. Classification (NCBI taxonomy): domain Eukaryota; kingdom Viridiplantae; phylum Streptophyta; class Magnoliopsida; order Fabales; family Fabaceae; genus Phaseolus; species Phaseolus vulgaris. The sequence continues at coordinate 8,589,412 of NC_023752.2, read as the reverse complement.
TGTTTTTAAATATTTTAAACCTTTTTATATAAAAAAATTAATTTATAAAAAATAAAGTTAAAATTGTTTTAGTACCTGAACTTTCATACTGATATGTACAATAACTTATCGTTGACGTGAATGTTATAATATTATAATATAATCTATGCTAGAAGTCCGTTTGTCATGTAAAAAAAAAGTTAACAATGTTTGAGAACAATGACTCATTCCAATAGTTTTCTTACCGTAAGTAGTTATGTGGTCTAAAATTTCAACTAGAGACGAATAGTAATTTCGCATTATAGTTCATGGACGAAAAACATATTTAACCCTTTTATTTTTATCTAATTCACTTCGTGGCAATTTTTTCCAGCACCCCATACCTTCTTCCTACACCTCCATAAAAGAAGTGAAATTACAATTTTTGTGTTTTATCTTCCATTGAGCACCCCACCTCCAACTTCCACCACTGCAGTAGCTCTGTACCTCTAGCACCACCACCGCAGTAGCCTCACCTCCAACACCTGCCACAATACCTCCCACCTTCAACACTACCGGCGCAACAACCCCTTATTTTCACGGTCTAAACAGAAAAGGTTGTATTCTAAATTCTAGAATTCAAAATACAAAAATTGTATTTCGAATTCTATTCTAAAATTTAGAATACAATGTATTCTAGATTATAAAATTTCATTATATAATTTGTTCCAAATTCTAGAATCTATATTCCATGTATTTTAATCTGAAATACAAATTTTGTATTTAAAATAATTTGGAATACAGTTTATTTTGAATTCTAGAATTCAAAATACATTATATTATAATTGTACGATCTAAAATATAAATTTGTATTTTGAATTTTAAAATATGAAATACAAATTTTACATTTTGAATTATAAAATTCGAATATAAATTTTGTATTCCAAATTCTACAATTCATAATACAAAAATTTATATTTAAAATTATAATTTTTTTAATACAAAATTTGTATTTTGAATTATAAAATTTAGAAAAAAAAATTTCTAATAGTTTTGAAAATATGGAGATGTGAGAAGAAACTATGGAAGTGCAATTTGTCTCACTTATCTCGTTTTTATAAAAAGGTTTAAGTGTAAGGTTTTATATAAGCAAAATTAGTCGTATTTTTTACAGTTAGAAATAATTTGATACATTAATTAAATTTATTTATTTGAAATTTATATCATAAATTTAAAAACTCTTTGAAAATAGAATGTATATTAATTAAATGATATCTTCTATATGATAAAATTAATTAGGATAAAAATAGTTAAAATTGTTTATATTTGAGTTCATATTTTTTGGGTTACAATTGAGTCTGGAAGGTCTATCACGTTACAATAACAACAATGTAAATTAAAAATGTAAATTAATTTGATATATTGGAAGTCATGATAAGAAAAAGTCACCGATTATGTTATGAGACAAAACACGAGACATTATTAAAAGGAACTCATAATTCCATTTCCATGGTTATATATACAACAACATCAATCATGTTGTTGTTGTTTTTCATCACAAACAGCTGCATATTCTATCTATCTGTTAAATAAAGACTGGGTGGTAGATGATCATCCACAATTATTAAAACCCTTCCAAGAACACAGAATCTTATCTTTCCAACACCAATCAAATCTCTTTCTGACGAGGCTTCAATTTCTTAGCTTATCTTAGGTTAGATTAGATTCCTCATATATATATATATATATATAGTAAATGAATGTAACCAAAACGTTACGTTATGATGCAGCAGCTACAGATTATTGAGTTCGAAGTTAGTTCAGAATCGATTCAGCAAGCAGCTTACATATATAATATAATGTTCTTTATTATATATTGTAGTACTTATACACGTAAGTGAGAAAAGAAAGGGTAATTTGAGACGTAACAATATTCTTTATTAGAGTTTAGAAACAGAAACTCCCTATTTGTTTCTTTTTATTATGAAGTGGGAAACAATAATAACAGAGACAGAGAACAAAACATAGTCCCAAGGCAATGACTTCAGCCACAGAATGCAACAGCTTAAGTGCGAGTTTTGTGGCTAAGCGACGTTGCATTCTGACAACATTTAAAACACTATGATTGCCACTTTTATATTTGAGGGAATTGTTTGTATATATAATCTTAGTGTGTAAGCGTCTTCATTCACTGTCATGCTGTGAAAGACTTTTGCTCCCTTGCTACACTAAACCTAGCACCGCAATAGAATCATCAAAAAATAAAATTATCAATAAAATAAAGAATAAATGTATATATTTTATTTATAAACCTTTTATTTTTTATTTTATTTTAAATAATACTATTAGGTCTTATATTAAAAGAGGCTTCTATGAATAAAATTCGAACAAAAATTTATATGTAGAGAAAATTACATTGTCATCAAATGAAAAATTAGAATATACAATGAATTTTTATAAAAATTAAAATAAAATTAAAATTTATAATAGTGTAAATTAAACTAATTTTACTGAAATATTAATTATCAATGTAAATTCATAATAATTATATTAAAAATTTAGAAAAATATTATACTAGTAAAGAAATCTTATAATGTAATACTTTATCAAACAATGTGTTTTTTTAATGCATGATTATCTAGTCCGCTTTCTTTTTAATTTAACTTATCAGATTGAAGCTTTTTAAATGGTTGTATAAATCAATTTTGTTATTTCCACTGTACCACTTAAAAAAATAAAAAGGTGCAAAAAGTTTAAAAGTAAGCTTGATTTACTTGAAAATTAGATCGGAATAAAGTTCGGTGAACTAATATGTCTCCAATAAAAGATTTTACTGAAAAACAGTAATGTCCTTTGATAAAAACTAATGATCAATAAAATTGATAAATACTTTATATTTATAATAAAATTATTAAAATATTGTAACAAAAATAGAAATATTAATAATAAAATATGTAAACTAACATAATATTACAAAGAAATAAAAAAAAATTAAAATAGTTATTTAAAAATTGGGATAAAGTAATACTTAGAACTAAAAACAAACTATAATTAATAAGTGTCCAAACTAAATATATTACAATATTTATATTTAAGTTCTAATATTACATCCTATTTATTAATAATTACAAAGTTCCCATATAAAATACAAATATTGGATATTTTTTATTTTGAAAGAAAAAAAAAGTCCAATATCCACAACAACAAAACTATTAAATAAAAAATAATTTAAAAAGAAAATAAAAATAATTAATTTTTACATTGACGAAATTATATATTATTTTAGAAACTAAAAATATTATTAATATTTAAATTAATTTTTATTATTGATAAATAGTTTTTAAATTGGTATCTAATTAGCTATCAATGTTATAGATATTAATTTTAAAATCTAAATAATTGGTAGATAAAACCTTAATAGCTAATTAGATATTAACTTAAAAGTTATTTATAAATAATATAAACTAATTTAGATATTAATAATTTTTTAATTTATAAAATAATATCTAATTTAGTTAATATAATAATTAATTATTTTTTATTTTTAAAATTAATTTTATTTAATGATTATAGTTGTCATCCTATTAAACCAAACGTGTTTTCTTACTTTTTTTTCAGAATGTTTTGTAACAAAGTATAGTCTATAAAATGTTATGAATATATAATTATTAATAAATAATTAAAAAATAGTAATGAGAATAAATTTAGTACATTGATAATATTGTTTTCAAAATAAACTAAATTATTTTTATTATACAATATTAATATATTAAAAAGTGTCTTATATTAATAGAATGGAGTAATATCTAATTCAATGACTTTTTGTTAGTATACTTTGATGTATTTGATATTGAGAACATAAGAGTGTACTAATATTTCCACATTAAATTTAGATAGCTATGAAGTTAAACTCAAAATGATTAATATACTGAATCAAAGGTCGAATCTATTAGTACTGTATATTAAAAATTCAAATTCAATCCTTAGTGAAAATCAGTTTTACTTTATTTATCTGACCATTCACTTAAATAGTTTATAAATTAGTTCATGCATTCATTAATTTTAATTTATTAAATTTCTTTTTTTCATATTTTTCTTTATTAAAAATTGTTATAAACTCATTTAATCATAAAAAATTACTTGCCTGTAAGCATGCATGTGGCATGTCTCTATCTAAAAGCACTACATATCTGTATAGACATTCCATTTATCTAATGATAATGGATTATAATTTAATATAAGTTGGAGATGCAACATCGACTAGAGATTAGAATCTTTCATTATACATAAGTAGATGTAAATCTCAACCCTATGAATCGGTTTTACGGTATGTAATTTGCTATGCTTGCATGACGGGATAAATTATAAGGATAATTTCAATAGTTTAATAAAAATATCATTTTAATTTGAATCTCACATAAAAAAAACTTAATGAAAATAAAATAAAATTATAAATACTCTCTAAAACCAGGATTATAACATGACACAGGAAAATTTAAAATATTATTAAAAACACAGTAGAAAATCTTAGATGGAATTGTTAGTTAGAGATGTTGTAAGGGAGTTGGGTCCAAATAATTTTTTTTTTATAAATTATATTTTTTAAATGTTGCTTAAAAGTATCATAAATATATTTAACATATTTCAAATATTATTAGAAATGAGAAAGATGGTTATTAAAAAAATATCTCATAATGAGAAATGTTTACTCTCTTTCATGATCTTTTCTAGTAAGAAAATAATTAAAGATGTCCTTTCAGATTTGATTTCTAGAAATAACTTTTAGTTATGATCCCATGAATTAATCCTCACTGTCAAACTTAAAAAATAATATTTAGGATGATAACAAATATTTTTAATTGAGTAAATTAAAATAATTATTACTCTTTTATATTAAATTTTTATTATAATTAATAATTAAAAATTAATTAATAAGTTTTATTTAAGTTAAAATACTATTATATTTTATATCTTTTAAAAATATAATATTTTTTAGTTTAGAAAAAAAATGGGTTGTGTAGGGTTTTTAGGCCAGTTCGTGTGCTCAAAGTTACTGCTGGGCTAATTTGCTTTGAAAGTTAAACTATTGGGCTATATTTGGTTGGGGTCCAAAAAATATTAAGGCGTAACGTTGAATATAAAAAAATGTAAAGTAGATAAGGCAGTTTCTTCCTACACCCATATGTTTTTCTTCCTGCACTTCCATATATTATGCAAAGACAAAAGTAACCCTATTATTTTTTTTTAAATCCCAAAAAATGCACATAAGACCCACACTACTATTTCTTCTTTCTTTGCCCACAAACTGCACACACGAATTCCATTTATCTCTAAACAGTGTCGGCGCTGCTCCATCTCTTAGTACAGGAAGGTGTTTCTTTTGGTGGTGGTCAGTATTGTCTCGGATTATCGTTTTCGCAGTTTATATCGTTTATATCTAGTATTCCAGACAATGCAGTTCGATAATTTTATGGAATCAAGAATCTGCATTGGTATTTTCACATTCCAAATTTGGAAATCCATAAATCTTTCGGATGGGGGAATCCTTAAATCTTTCAGATTGGGGAATCCATAAATCTTCCAAATTGGGGAATCCGTAAATCTTCCAGATCCATCAATCCATAACAGAAATTTGGCTTCCAAATTCAGCAATCCGAAAATCAACAATTTATTAACAATTTGCTTCTGGAACACCTTCTCATCTAGAAAACAACATGATTCGTTTCCAGATTGATGATTGATGAATTTGTAGCACACTCCACCACGGTGCCCTTTTCCAAATAAAAGGTCAAGATCAATTTTGGAATTTTTAAAATTGTGGAAGCGCAATAAGAAAAATATAGGGGTACAAAAAGAAGAAGCCAGTAGATAAACTCTCAAAAAAACCCTTTTAGTTTTATGTTCTAAACAAGTTCATGGAGGCTTTGATTTCTATCCCATCGTTTTGCCCTACAAAAGGAGAAGAGAGAAAAGTATCCTTATGCAAATACAATTAGAGATTTATTTATGCAATCAATTGGTTTTAATTTGAATTAATAGTTTTCATGCAATTAGGTGAGAATGACAGAGGTTTTGTAACTGCCTTACAGTTTTGAAGTTAAAACAAAAATGTAGAGATTTTAATTCAGATGAGATAGTTACTTTATTGGAATAGAGATTTATTCAATAATAAAAAAAACTTGGTCAAAGTTGTAGCTTTCTAACAAGCAATGACAATGTAACAGGTCCCTTTTTAGACCAAAACAACTATGCATGTCACAAATCAAAATGATTAAATGAAATTTAACAGATTAACATTCAAAGATAAATGTGAGGAAAGCAATACAATCTCATTTAATTGATTTATTCAATAATCTAACAGATTAAAATACAGAAAAATACAAACACATGGATGATTTAAGCATTTTAATCGACTGTTTCAACAAAATCATCTATTCTTCTGTCCAAATTACAATCTGTATTCTAAGTATATAAAACTAGCTAAGTTCATAAAAATATCACTTTTGGATACCATAGCTCAACATGTGAAAGGTATTTTAAAAAACACTCAATTGTGTAATTTTAAAAAAAAATTATCTACTTTGAGAAAAAAACAAACAAAATTACACTATTTTTATAAATTTACCTAAATATTATGTGCTTAGGGGAACTGCACACTGAATCGAATTTCATGAGGAAACATTCCTCTTTAGCACATCATAATTGTGGATGTTTTACAAAATATTTTAAAATTTACAAACACTACAAAAAACAGTGTATATTGTGGCGGTTATTTTCGTATAAAGTGGCATTTATAACTGCCACAATATATGCATGTGGCAGTTTCTCAAACCGTCATAGAACTGGCCGCCACAAAGTTTAATGTGGCGGTTTCACACTACTCGCTGCAACACCCGCCACTTTAACACTATGTTTAAAGTAGCGGTTTTTATATGTAAGTAGTGTCAGTTATAATTGTCGCAATTTAATTCATTGAAGAAGATTACGACACCATTATGTAGGGTATAATGTGACATTTTAACTGTCGTAATTTTAATTCTAAATAAATAAATTTTATCCACCTTTCTTTTATAATTTTTTTTATATTCTGGTTTGCACAATTAAATAAACATAATATATTTTCATAATAAAAAAATAAAATACTAATAAAATGAAATAATGTATAAAGTTATAAGCCTTCATTCATTGCATTGAAAATTAAAACACATATAATATTGTTTAAAAGTTGATACATGATTGAAAATTGAAACACAAATAATTATTCAAAAGTTGATACATAACTTCAAATTAAAATACACATAATTGTTCAAAAATTGGTACATATTTTAAAATTAAAACACATTGTTTATCCCCTTGATCCTATTAATTTATTAGGTGATGGATCACCGCTTCGAGTATCTGACGCCTGAAATAAATAATTTGAAGTTAGTGATTTTGAATGTTTATAATTAATTATAAAATAAAAGAAAAAATTATAATTATAAAAAACACTATAATCAAATTCGTAAAAGAAAAAGTAATAAATAACCAGAAGAAACAAAATAAATAAAAAAATATGCTTAAGAACTCCAAGAAAAAAATGATATCATCAGCTAGTTTGGAAGTCATTAAAACAACTAGGCAATTTTGAGAAATTTGAAACATCATCTATTCATTAATATCTAATATTTAATACAATTTTGTACACACGCACCCAAAATTGGGCATCAAATGAACGTAGAAACACACACCCAAAAATTAAGTACAATTTTGTAAGATTATTATGATCAACCATGAAATGCAGGCAAAAGGTTGAAAATTTAGTACCTTGAAAGATTTTCACTTGTCGGGAATTGCATTGTTTTCCTTTTCCTTTCTTTCTGTCAGCTCGAGCTCCAAGTGTGCGCCAAAAGTGCGATTAGTTTGGCTGATGAGGATCAGTTTCACTAGTTGCAACTAAATCTTTATAAATGGAAAATGGAGTTGCTCGAGTCCTACATGAAGAGAGAACAATATGATGGACATTCATCAAGAATTCTAAAGAAAAACTCATAGGAGTTAAGAAACCCTTCACACTAGAAATGTCTAGGGAGAGGGAGGAAATGTTGCGAGAGTATTGAGTTAAAATTTCATATATTTCTCTACAAGAGAAAAATGTAGTGTGCAATTCAAAAAGTAACTATCACATGGCCAACTCCAACCAAATAAAGCTAAAGAAGCAATCATATTACCTATCATTCCTATCATTCTTGGCAGAAAGATCACCAGTTGTGGTCAAGGTGGACAGGGCAAAACCTGCAACCACAGGGAAAGATGTTCAGAATTCAAATTCATAATTTTGAGAAAAATGATTGTGCACCAAGTAATGGACTCACGATTTTCTCGAGTGCCAAAAACAATTCGAAAGCTACGCGAGGGTGCTAGTTTTTCTACTGAATCCTAGACAATAAAAGAATATAGTAGATAGATTAAAAGATCCTTTTACAACTATAACAGTTTCAAAGAAGCACTCAATTGGAACACCACATACATCTTTAGTTGTTGTTGGCCTTGCCAGCGAGTGTGCAAGAAATTTTCTATAAGCAACCTTCAATTTATCATCTGGTTAAGCATTCTGAAAAATGGAGCAATCAAATAAGGTACAACATGCTATAACTAACTATTATCAAACAAGAAAATGCTTCATTCCCCGGCTCCAAGAGATTAGGGTCTTTACCTGGATATGTCAAGCTGAAAGCATGGCTCAAGATTATAACATTCATAAATAACTGACAAAGCGCAACTATACAGCCAAAGCACAAGCAAGATAAAATTTTGAAAACTGGTATTCACTTTAGTAACATATAAGGGTTATGAACCTACATAATCCACAAAAAATCTCCCAAACCCAACATTCTGCCAATTAAGTGTGATCTTTCCTAAAGCATAACCCATACCCAATTGAATGTTATTCTCCTTTTATTTTCCAAAGGATATTAAACAGTAGAATTATGAGGAAAAGAATTTGTAATTGTATACCTCCAATGAAGTCAACGAGCATCTTCAGTCCACACAATGAGCACCAAGCTTTATTATCCTATGCTTTCTTTTGAATTTTACCTCACCAACTCCTTTCATAAGCAATATTCATTTCTTGTTTCTTTCAAGTTTAGGAATTTAAACTTCTAATAATGATTGTGTGAAAAAAATCAAAGCACACGTTAAAAATAGAATTATTTATCTCTTTAAAAATGTTCTGAAAGCCAAAATCAATTCATATTGCATACATAAATAAATTGGAACTTTTTCGTAGTTTTATAATTTTCTTATACTGGTTCCAGTTAGATTTTAAGCCCCTCACATATAAAAAATGTAAACACATTTTTTTATCCAAATTAAAATATAATGAATAATTTGAAAATATTTCTCTTGTGGTTATTAATTTTTATGTGTCAGTTCATAAGTTCATATTTATAAGTTAATAAAATTGTATAAAACTATTATTAGTTATTACAAATCCTAAACTAAAATAAAAAAATTTAGTAATCACATATATTTGATCCAAAAGTTGGTGTACCAGAGTGCGAGCAACGATGGAAGCTTTGGTCCCAAAATTGGCCAAATCAAGCGCAATCTCCATGCCAGAATTTCCAGTGCTTACAAAAACAAATCTGCAATGCAAAATAATATTTATCTGTTACAAATTTCTTAAACAAATCCAAAGCCCTAAATCAAATTTTAAACAAAAGTCAGAAACCCTAAATTATATTTTTTTTATTAAACTTACCAATAACGCGAAAGTGGTACTGACGCACTGAAGAACACAAAAGGGGAGTTCTCCATTCTGATTGGAAGTCGAATGGTATAATCAAGTGGAAATGTGAGTGCAAAAGTAAGAATGAACATGAGATCGTGAATGCAAGAATGATCGTGAGTGAGTGACAAAATGAGAGGGTTTGGGAAATAGAGAGTCTCAGAAAAGAGAGGGTTAGGGAAAGGAGAGTCACTAGAAAAAATCAGTGAAAGAAAGTTACCTCTCGATGTTGTCTTTGATGTAAGGAATGAGGGACTTCGATGAACCAGTGATGGCTGACAGTGAGGGGTCATGGAAAGAAATCGTTAAGAGGAAGGCATCGTTCAAGCCGGCGGCAATGGCAGAAACAACCAACAACGGCAATGAGAAGTGTTAGGTTTTGTGTGAAGGAGAGTTTGCGGTAATGAGAGGGTTCTATGTGAAGGGTGAAATAGTGAAGAGGGTTTTCAAAGAGTGAAAGGTTTCCAAAGTGTAAGCTTTCCAAAGGGTCAGACTGAGTTTTTCGAAAAAAAAATTGGGAAAGAAGGATAGTGTAGCAGGAACAAAACGCGGGAGTATTATATTTTGAAAACTAATTGTGAAGGTTCAAAATGACATATTTTGAAAAAAAATTGTGACGGTTATAAAACTGTCATATTATACAGATAATTGTGACAATTTGTAAAACTGTCATATTAAAACTGCCACTAATACATGATTTTTTTAGTAAAACTTATTTACTTAAAAGAATATATTCAATAATTCTGTCCTACATACACTTTTTTTTTATTACTTATTCAAGTGAAAATCGAGGTAACTAGTTTTTTTTTAAGAAAAAAATTAATAAGTCATGATGTAAAACTTAGTGGGTAATTATTTAAAAATGTAAGAAGTGTATGTTTTGTTGTTGAAATGTTTATATAATTATTTTTAATATTTATTTTATTTTTATTATTTTTCAAAACATTTAAAATACAAATAAATATAAAATAAAATTATAAAGTATATATACTAAATAAAAGAATCTCATTAATATATTATTACGAATAAAAATCTAAATCAAAAGTGATGCCTTTTATTTTTAATAAGTTTATAAATATTTTTTAAAAGAAAAAAAATTAATTTATTTGATCGTAAATTTCATTTATATTTTTTTAAAAGATAAAAATAATATAAATTTAATAAATGTAATTTATTTAAAAAAATATAAAAAATACCATGAAAGAGGACAACACAGGCCTGCAAGGAAGGATAGTTTGGATTTCGGAAGTTGGAAGCCAAGCCAACATGTCATCAAACCGTAAGAGCAGTGTCAGCAGAAGCAGAAGTTGCACACGTGGCGTAAAAGGGTTTCATCCACGTGTCAAGCGTTGAGGATAGGACCAAATTCATAAGACCAATCAAAGCCTCACATGACACTTTGCACGCCCACTTCGAAAACATTTAAGAATGCCACTCAATTGAACCAACAGAATTAGACGGTTTGGGTCCCACATCAATATCCCTCTCACGCATGCTCAAAGTCAATTCAACATAACCCACTCACTTTACTTTCTAACAAAACTAAACCCCATGCTAACCAATCTTATTTCTATACCATAATTAATCAACCTAATTTTTTTAACTTGTATCATCTAACCATAGTAAAATATATGTATTTTCAATTTTTAAATTTAACTATTTAGTTTTAATTTGTGTCCTTTAATTAAGGGTGGAAAAGAGGGATCCATGTTGATGTAATTTGAATATATGAAGTAAATTATATTAATTATTATTTCTAATGATAATTAATCTTTACAATTGTCATGTTAAGAAAATAAGGACATATGCATTAGTGTCTAATAGTAAATTCCTTTGAACTGAAATTATTGAATAATTTAAATGTGGTGTTTAAAATTTATTATTTTCATTAATTTATTAATTACTTTTTCAATTTTTGTAAATGCTAGCTACTATCAGTCAATTTTTTTTACTATATTCATCATTTCTATTATACATAGTCTTACTCTATCATTTAATAATATGTCATCATACTTGTATAAAACTTTGCCAGTTACAACAATGGCATAGAAACACACTTTTTTAAAGACCTGACACAATAATTAGATGACAAGCTAAAGAAAGTTAGGCACCGGTAATAAATTATGATTAAATCCATAACTGTTTAATATTAGTCCGTTTTGCATAACTATTAATTGTTTTAATAACAATAATTTTTTTATTATGGAAGAATTAATGAATGTTTGGATTAAACCTGATAAAAATATTTTCACTTGGAAAGTAATCAAACTTTCCTTCTTCAAAATTAAATCTCGTTATTTTGTATTTGAATTTATAAAAATACTTTCTAAATTATAATCCAAAGAAAACGTTGACGAATGACGTTATTTAGTCAGAACTGAACGCACTCTAGGAACTCTCACATGCGAAAGTCTGTGTCCAGCCATCAAAGTGGTGGTTACTTTATGGTTTTTTTAAGCCCATAAAGCTGAAGAAGAGTTTGTGGAAGAGAATAGAAAACCAACAATTCCCCAGTATTTGTAATGAGCAATCCCACCACATGGTGGATTCATTGGTACTAATTGTTTAAGGCAATGAACAATATGAAAGCTGAAACACTTTTCGGAAGTGGGAGGTGTGAGGTGGGTCTTGCAGAGTTTCAGTAATCATGCTTACCTTTTCCTTCACTTCCTCTCATCAATTCTGGCCTCAACACACCACCACACTCCAAACCCACCTCCCAAAACAATCAAAAACTATTTCCAAAAGTGAAAAAGGAAAACTTGATGTTGTTTTCATTCATGAAGCTTTTACCTTTTCTTCTCCTCCTCCTTGTTCTCTTGTTCAATTACGCCTTTTCTGAGTCCGGTGTTGGTGTTGGCTACCAACTCATGGTGGCAGTTCCTGTGGAGTATGAAATGGATTTCAAAGGGAGGGCTTTTCTTGTGGAGAACAATCAGACAGCTCCAAATTTCAGAGTAGCATTGAGCATTGAGGCCATCAATGGGAAATACTCATGCTCATTGGAAGTTTTCCTTGGGAATGTGAAAGTTTGGGATTCTGGCCATTACTCCAGGTTTTACATCACTGAGAAATGCTTGCTAGAGCTCACTATGGATGGAGATTTAAGGCTGAAAGGTCCAAAAGAGAGAGTGGGATGGAAGACTGGGACTTCTGGACAGGGGGTGAAGGTAAAACTGTGACACTTTACATACCAATGCAATGGTTCTAGTTGAGTCTTAGCTTCGGTATTCAAGAATGCAGATTTAGCCATTGGAACATGCTATTTAGATAGATTATCAATTCAAATAATTATCACTACACAAAATAAATAAATGGGTTGCATAATACTGTTTCTAGAGTTTAATTGTAAGTGTAAATTTGTTTTCAAATTATCCACCAATCAGAAATAGTTGTTGGTATCATGTTTAAGGAAATTTACTGTAAAAGTCAATAAATTTATCATAAGACAATGTCATTTGATGGAATGAAATGAAAGTGCTAAAATCCTTTACACTGTTAGTGCATGCACTATTTACTCTTTTTCTTTTTCAACCGAGAAAAATTCCAGCCATTAATTTAAAATTTTTGAGACTTCACACATTGTTCAGAGTATATGATAAATCCCAGTCTTTAAAAGGAGATAGTATATAACTATTGCTCATTGTCAATTAAGCTGAATTGCACAGAGTCTAACGTATGATTTGTTGCACTGAATAATTTCGAGGCAGAGATTGCAGATACAGAGGTCAGGCAATCTAGTGCTTGTAGATGCACTGAAAAATATAAAGTGGCAGAGTTTCAATTTTCCAACAGATGTTATGCTCTGGGGTCAGCAACTTGATATTGCAACTCGCTTGACATCTCCCCAAAGCAACTCAAGTTTGTTCTACTATTCTTTTGAAATTGAGGACAAGAAGGTTGCTATGTATCTGAACTATGGTAAGTTGAGGTATTCTTACTGGGGTTTTCAGCCTTCCATGAATAGAAGTATTACATATGTCAAACTGAGTTCAAGAGGGCTGGTGTTGTTTGATGTCAAGTACAAGAAAATTGCACAAATTCCATCAGAGGGGATTCACCCGCTAAGATTTCTAGCACTGAAGAATGATACAGGAAACTTTGGCCTCTATTACTATTCACCTGAGAAAGGAAATTTTGAGGCATCTTTTCAAGCACTTAACAGCACATGTGATCTTCCAATTTCTTGTAGACCTTATGGGGTATGTACATTCTCCAATTCTTGTTATTGTATTCAGCTTTTGACAAATGAAAACAGGGGTGGTGCTGATTGCAGCGGGGACATTTCAGGAGGGTTTTGCAATGGTAAGGAGGCAGAAATGCTAGAACTTGATAACATAAGTAGTGTGCTTAAAAATGTAACTAAAATGGTCAATATTAGCAAAAAAGAATGTGCAGATTTGTGCTTACAGGATTGTAAATGTGCTGCTGCTTTATATTTTGGAAACGCAAGCACAGATACAGCAGAATGTTATCTTTACAGACTAGTGCTGGGTCTCAAACAGGTAGATAAAGGCACTGGATTTAGTTACATGATTAAGGTCCCAAAGGGAACTGGTAAAAATCACGATAAGCATAGCGTGAAAAGATGGGTGTTGGTTGTGGCTGGAGGAGTTGATGGATTCATTATTCTACTTCTTGTTGGAGGGTTTGGGTACTGGTTGGTTAGAAGGAGAAGTCATACCTTGCATTCTCAGACCAGCACTAGGTAGCTGTTGAGCAAAACATGGACCAGGTTTTATATATCAGTTCATTTGTGAAAAAAACAAAACAAGTAGAAAAATCATTCATTGAAACATGTAAACACAATTTTGGTTGATTTCAGGAGAACGACATCATAGATTATCCAAGTAAATTGGATTTTTTTTAATGAGGACAAAATGTTGCATATTTGCAGCATATAGAAAATTTGTTTTTCAATGATGGAGAAATAGAAATGTGAACTTTTAGAATCTCAATTTCTATAGTCCAAATACTTGTTTGGTTTTTCCATGAATCATGAAAATGGATTTTCTGGCTTTGAATCCTTTAACTACTTGATTATCTTGTGTTTATTATACTTATTGACTAATTTCATCAACAAAACAAAAAGCTACTGTAATCAAATATTTGTGAGAATAGTATTAAGGGCAAAAATCCTATAAGTTGAGATATGAGAAAATCTTTCTTCTTTGCTTTTCATCTCTCAAATTGGAACTTTATGATTTAGATCCATTCTTATATATTGCAAAGGATTGCAGGATATATTTATTTTTCAAGCAAAATAATTCATTGCTCCCTACTAAATCAAAATCAAAACATGTATTACTATGGTCATTAATTCATCAATTAGAAATGCAAAAGTCTTACCCATTTATGTCTCATTGAGATGGTACTAACCATTGTAGTAAAAGTTTGATATTATTGGATCCCATGTGGCAAGGTTGTTCTAAGATTACATAGTATCTCATAATATTCACTAAATGGTTCAAAGAGAACATGATCAAATAAAACTATAAACTTCTTCTGGAAACTGCTATGGTTATTGGGTGGAAATGTCACCTTTTCACCATTGCATAACTTATGATGGGTAGTTTTGTTATTAATAGCAGCGGAAACTCTGCTGTTATAGTAAAAACGGATTGATTGATGCATGATAAGAGCAGATCTTATACTACTATCTCTTCCTTAGGGTTTAAGTGTTCTATTATGTGTAATTAAACACTGTGCAAGTGTTTAATTAATATCTCTCACTCATGTGCATTGAAAGCATTACAAACTCTATCTACTAATATCACTGCAATGCTAACTCTAGGTTCTGCACATTCAACTAAGAAAGGCCTATTAGATTTAGAATGTCTAGAAAGGAAGAACCATAACTAAAACGGGACATTAATGGTTAGTGCTATGCTTTTCTATATAATGTACTTAATGCATAGGACACTGAACAAATTAACTTTTCTTATGGGAAAACCAACTGTCATAATGAGATATTATAATTGTATCCTCATAAATCATATTTATAGAATTTTAATAAAATTGAAGAATGGGAAATCTTTCCTTTGTATATTAACGTATAGTACTTTATAGTCCAAGGATGGTACTATATGATGAAGTTGAAAATTTATGATCATATCTTCAAATACAAAAATCCAACACTTAATCTTTATAATTGGGAAATTTCTTTAAGTACCCCTGTACTTTCTTCTTGCACCTCTACGGTTGTTGGAAAAGTTCAAGTTGTTTATACTTTCTTCTTGCACCTCTACGGTTGGTGAAAAAGTTCGAGTTGTTTATGGATAAGAAATATTTAGGATTGTCTAATCCAGAAAATTATTTAAAATTGTGAAATTTGGAATTTAAAACTTAAAATTGTATTTTAGATTATGCAATATATTTTGAATCGTATAATCTAGATATATTTATAGATTCGAAAATATATTTTTAAAATTTTTACATTTATTTTTCTTTCACTTTCCTTTTACAACTCCATTTATTAATAAAATATTATATTTAATTAATAAAATAAATATAAAGAAAATTTTGAAATAAAATAATAATATATTTAGTTGTAAAATAAAATTGGAAAAAATATTAGTGTCAAAGAATCATTATTCATTTAAAATATTTTTTCCAATTACGTAATATGGAAATGCATTATAAATTGTACAATCTCGAATATATTTTTGAATTGTATAATTTGAAATATATTTTCAAATTGCATGATTCATAAATCTATTTTGCATTGCGTTTTTCTTTTCAACAAGGAATAAAATAAATTGATAGACATTTTAGGGATACTCTAATCCTTATATATAAAATCAAAGTTCGGACCCAAGTAAAACTGTATAAGACATACAAATAATGCTCGACAAGTATATATAATCCTACCCAATTTACAAGCATAAACCTCTATTGTGTCTCATCAACCAATACAACTAGCTAAACCAAGAAACCACTGGAAAGAACTCACATCTCGCAATACAACAACTACGTTGGTTGAAGTTCAAGCAATTGCTCACCTGTTGTTGCAATGGTTGAAGCCCTGGCAATTGTGAATTCCTTCAAATTATGATAAAATTGGACAGGTCCACATAACACCATTGTGACTTCTCCACCCATGTGTTTTCTTTTGTCCAAATTCCTCCTTTAACACTCATCCTTCATCTCATTATTGTATGCCCATTTAGATTAAACCAAGATATGCACAATAGGTTGTTAGAAAAGATGGCTTTAAACTAGAGGGGGGTGAATTGTTTAAAGAGGTTTTCGCAATCTTTTCAAAGCTAGAATGAACTTATTTTAGAAACCAATTGATCAGCAATTCAGGTAGCCAAAACAGCAAGCAAAACTGTAATACTAGAAAAAACAATCGGTTGTTTCTTCGAAACAATCGGTTGTTTATACCAGCAAACAACAAACAAACTGAAATTAAAGAGTTAGGGATAGAGAGATTGTACACAGTTGTTTATACTGGTTCACTCCAAACAAGAGCTACATCCAGTGATGGAGGAGGGCCCAAGCTCACCACACTATGAAAGCCAAAGCTTCCAAGACTAGACCGTCTAGCCCATGCTAAGGAGCGTCTAGTCTCAAATGGAGCGTCTAGCCTATGATGAGGAGCGTCTAAGCCATAATGAGGAGTGGCTACATAAGGAGCATCTAGTAGGAATCCTAGACCGTCTAGCTCACCACACATGGATCAAGCTACAGTTTTGGGAAACCTTGTAATTGTTACATGGAGGCCCATTAGGGGTGCTTAGTAATTAGAGTAGTGTAGAAAGCATAAATAAGTGAACATTCTAGAATGTATGTTGTTTGGCCGGTCATGAGCATGTGCCATGTGCCATGTGCCTTGTCATTCTTGCATTTCATTTGGCTCTCATTTCATTTACACTTAGCTTAGCTTTTACGGTTCTAATAGCCTATAAATAGGAAGGCTATCTCTTGTATTTTCCAAGTTTATTGTGAGTAAAGTTATGTTGCCATTTTGTGCCAAGCTTTGCTTCTCCCTAGAACTCTAGGCTCTAAACTTCACATCCTTCACCTTTCCTTGGGCTGGCCGAACCTCCCAATATTCATACACACCATGCACCTTCAAGATCAACATCACTCTTAGGAGGATCTTGCACACACACATCCATGGCTTCCGCACCATCTCTTACATGATTCAAGAAGAACTTCATGAATTTGCCATCATCCAGTCTTCTCAGAAACCCTGAGGATATCCACTAAGCAATCACCACTTGATCACTTACACCACAACCATGAGAATGACCTTGAACACCTCAAGAACACACAGCCAATCTCAACAAAACACACACACGAATTGTTCAGTAGTTTACAAAGATTACACTTGTTATAGATGAATATCTGAAATCAATACAAGTAGAATCCTATTCAGCACCTTGATCAATCTCTCAACTCTTAAGCAATCTCAGAACTCTTTGAAAAACTCTTAGATCAAAACTTTGTTTCAAGATTCTTTTAAAACATAAAACAGTTTTTCAGAATATATCTAAGAATATAGTTTGTTATCAAATCTTAACAAACTCTTAATTGCATTTAAAACAGATTGGTCAAAGCATTTAATGACTGGAGCGTATTCAGTTAAAGCATTTAAAGCTCAGTCTAAGAAAACAGTTTTTCTGTTATGGTTTCAAAACAAACAATCAATTGTTTCCTCGAATCAATCGGTTGTTTTGTTACTTAACAAAATTTCACCATTCAAAAACAGTTTTCAAACTTTCTCAAAACACCTAAGTGTAAACAATCGGTTGTTTCGACAAAACAATCGGTTGTTTCAACTTAGTTTGAAAAACATTTTACTTTGTTAAAATTGAGATGCTAATTGCTTTGAGATTTAATCTAAGGGTTGATTACAACATTAAACTACCCCAGAACAAAGCTTAAACCAGCACAGTAGCATCAAGCAAAGCAGAGGCTTCATCATCCTTCAAAGGATTTGGATTCTTCAAAACATTGAATACCACTTGGTTCAACATAGGTATCCAATAGAACTTAGTTACCACTATTTGCATTGACAATGTTGTTAGTCATAATTGTTTGCACCTTCTCTTTACGCTTGTTTCTGCAACAAATAATAGAACCCTTTCCCACCTTTGCTTAAAAATCAAAGATAAAAGAGAGCATATAACACTCTGTTGCACCTACTCGGAACATATTACTTAAATACTTAATACAAAGATGAGATTGATGGTTAAACCATCCAAAAAGCTATTTATAACTAATAAATCTGAGACATTGTAAAGGGTATACGATCCAATCAGAAAAGAAGAATGAAATGCATTGCGTAATCAAGAAATTCATAATATTTTTTTTTAAATGTATTATAAATAACTATAAGTTATTTATTAAATAAAACTAATTTTAGATACCAAAATAATTATTTATTATTTTATTAAATCAGAGACCATTTTATAAACTAAAAATATTATTAGTATCTAAAGTAGTTTCTATTATTAATAAAAATCTATAAAATAGTTTCTAACTAGGTATTTACTCATTAACTACCAATGTTTTAAATACTTATTACTTTATATTCTAAATTAGGCTCTATTAGTCTTTTAGATATTTATTTAGAATATAAAATATTAGTAGCTAAAACATCTAGCTAATTTAGATATCAATTTAAAAATTATTTTATAAATTTTTATTAATAGTAGAAATCACTTCAAATACAAATAATTTTTAATTTCTAAAATAGTATTTAATTTAATCAATATATAGTAATTAATTATTTAATTGCTATTTAATGTTTTTTTATAGTGAATTATGTAATTCGAAATAATTTATAAATTACACAATAGAGAATAATTTTTTTAATTAAAGAATCTTAAATGTGTTTTGGAATCAAAATTGTACCACCCAAAATATATCTCCAAATCTCAGCAATCCCGAAAATGTAAATATGAACAATTTTGACTTTTCTAATAGCTCGTGGAAGTGCATGAAAAATTCATGACTTTGAAAAAATAAATAATCTTATAATTGTTTAGTAATAAGATAATGGGCCACTTGTACATAGACATAATACATAAAAAAAAACATGCTTTTAGATGATTTTCACTACTCTCACTACAAGAAAATCATGAAATAGAAATCAATTTTTAGAAAGTAAAATAATTAGTTGTAATAGTAACTAAATTAGATATCATTTTAGAAACTAATTTTTTGTTTTGTTTCTAAATTAGTTTATATTATTGTTAAATAGTTTTTAAATTAGTATTTAATTAGTAACTAAGGTTTTTTGTTTCTAAATTAGTTTTTATTATTGTTAAATAGTTAACTATATTTAGATAAATTATTTATCTTTTTGTATGATTAATTTCTGTTATAATACAACTTAGGCATATATAACATTATATGCAGCACACTGAGGCCAACACTGTAACAGCATTGTACATGTAAATGAAAATAAAACCAGCAACTAATATATGTATGTATTCACAAACTATTCTCTCAACAAAACAAATTCATTCTACTAGGCTACATCTACAGCACCTTCCAATTAATTCTCAACAAAAATGAATACAATTTATACTTTCTAAGATATTAAATGTATTCACTTTTAATTTAATATTTTAGAGTATAAGACCACTAGTTTTTTTTTTTCAGCTATAAGACCATTAGTAGAAGGTAGATATACCATCACTCTCAACAATTACTCATCCATTGACTCCTAGGCTCCTAAAAGAGCAGATAATTTCAAAATGATTAGTTCCTAACCTGATGAACAAGATTTTTAAAAACAATATGTAGACGCAATGTCACTCACAACATCAAGGTTTTTAGACTTTTTACAACCGAAATAATAGTTGTATGGATTATATTTATTTGTAATAGCAATAACTATGACGAAATTGCATATAGAAATAACAATATTTTTTATAGAATTTTTTTATTGTATATAAGTGAGTGCAAATTTTATAAGTTGGTTTTACAAAGTTGAATTAAGCTTAAATTGTATTTCTTAATATGAAATTAAAGTCATTTAGAACCTATTTTAACAAATATTTGTGTTTTGTTGGATTTATCAGATCATATAAATCGCTTTCGGACCACTCATATTATATAGTATTAGATACGAGTCGATAAATCTCGGTTTGAGAAAGATATATTTGATATTCACATCAACTAAAAATAAAAACATTTTATAAGAAATAATGTCTAACAAACAGGTTGCATAACTTTTCGTGTTATCTCTTTCCTTATTAGAACACGCTTATAAACCAGAAAATACTAAAAAGTATAAAAAAGCAGAATTATATCAACAGGACAAATATTTGCTAATACAAGTTATGGCCTCTTAGTAAGCTAGTGTCTCAAGGTAGTCTCAAAATTGTAATGCATCATAAATTTGATGAGATAATCAAATAGATGCTAAAGTACTGATGATTAAAAGCAATAGAGCCACATTAACTGCTTGCTGGAGCTGCACCAGCTATTCAAACTTTACATGCATTAGGAGAATCAATTGCCAAAAAAGGTTCTCAGTTTGTACTCTTCTTTGGAAAACTATATTATATATACAAAGAAGTTAAGAAAACCTTAAGAATCAAGTAATCAACCAAAGCGAGAAGTAATGAATATGTATTTACGTTTTCCAGCTAACACAAAAACTACTTCACCAAACTTTTGCTATATGAATATCATCTTATTTATTCCTCAAGTAAATGATTAGCTTCACCCATACTGATGATACAATCACAAGATCTCTGGTTGGTGGTGCACAGAAAAGTTAATGGTGCAGTTGCTACCTAAAAGAACTGCTGCAGTGTCCTACTGATGTTTAAAGCGTATTTGGTGCCGTAAATAATGTATCAGTTAGACCATGTTACATATTAAGATCAACGATTTAAAGTTTTAAGTCTATGTATGTGAAAAAAAGTCAACATAATATGGTAAATAGATATTTTGTTGCATCATCATCTTGTACTGTGGACTCTCATAGTAACCCTGTCTACAGTGAGGGGAGTTATAGAAACCAGACTCAATTATGATGTTCAATTATGATGTTCATGTGAGGTTGCCCAATTACACAAATAGTAATATATGGCAATTATCATCATGCTCCTTCTCAGAAAGTGCCTTAAACAGAAGGAGGAGAAAATAGAAAGAGAAAAATAAATAAAATTTGAGGGAGAAGAAGAAAATAGGAAGCACTGACAGTGAAATTAGACGCTAGTTGCTGATCTGAACACAGAAGATGAAGATTTCCCATTGAAAGCAGCCACATCCAAGACACTGTTTGACAAGTCACGTTGTTATCTGTTCATGGCATTGTTTTATCAATGTTTGATGGTTCCACAGTACAGTTACAACACTGAAATATAATGGAGGTACAGTTGTGTGGGTCATAATTTTGCTGTCAATTACGCCAATTTAATAAAAATGCATTCTAATGATATTGATCATATCTGTTAATTCCAGGAAAATGATTTGAATTATTCATCAAGTCATGTTAGGGGGCTCTGAACAGTGTTGAGGATTTAGATAAAAGTCATCTCCTATAACTAGTAATTTACGTGGATGTGAGTTTATTTTTAAGTTAAATTTGAATATGACGATTGAACAGGTTTAATGTGTGAAGTTCGTCATTTCCCTGTTTGGTTTATTTTCACTTTTTGCAATGAAAAGTTCAACGTTTCAGTTAAACTTGAAATGGTTTATTTTCAAAAGAAATTCTATTAATTTTTTATGGTATATGTAAATCCTTGTTCAAATGATTAAAAGGGATATTTTCATTTTTAAATCTCTATTTACATAATTTACTAGTTGTGCAAGAAGGAGGTAATACAACAAGTAAAATTCCATACTTAAAAATTAAAACATAGAACAAATTAGCTTATGTCTAGGTAAAAAAAAAATTAAAAAAAATTAATGGAAGTTATTTAATAGAGGTTAATATAATTTTAGGAATTGATTTAATTAAGGGAGATTTTTTTAACTTTCGTTAAATTTCAAAAGGTTATTCTAAAACTCCAGTAAAATAATGAAAGTTTTTTTAACATTCGTTAAATTTCAAAGGTTTAATTTAAAATCTAAGTAAAATAACAAATATATTTTTTTAACCTTCATTAAATTTTAAAGATTTATTTTAAAACCTCAACAAAATAACAAAGATTTTTTTAACATTCATTAAATCTTAAATGTTTAATCTAAAACCTCAGTAAAATAACAAAGATTTGTTTAATCTTTACTAAATTCCAAAGGTTTATTCTAAAATCTCAACAAAATAACATAAGTTGTTTTAACTTTCGGTAAATTTCAAATGTTTATTTTAAAACCTTAGTAAAATAATTAAGATTTTTTTAATCTTCGCTAAATTTCAAATGTTTATTCTAAAACCTTGACAAAATAACGATTTTTTTTTTAACCTTCGTTAAATTCCAAAGATTTATTGTAGAATCTCAATAACACACTCCAAATTTTTCAAACTTTAATAATTAAATATAATTAAATCTATTTATAAATAAATAATTAAAAACTATATAGTTTTAATATATTTTATAACTAAATTCTTTAAAATTTTAAAAGTGTAACTTTACATTACAAATAAGATTTCTAAAGTTTCAAAATTTTATTTTAAAAATTCACCAAAATCCAATAATTGATTCACTGTGAAAATGAGAAGTGATAAAGCTAATTTCTCCTTACAATATGTTATTGCAATCTTTGAACCTCGAAGCCAAGAGCACACATTGCTTTGAAGCTCACATCTGACAGATAATGCAATTATTTAGGATATATAAAACAGTGATAAACAATAGTTGTTGCCAAGCTAGAGTGATGGAAGAAGCAATGATAATGCCTTATTTAGTGCTAAGACTACCGTTGACGGTCATTAAGCCTGTGTCGGAGAGCAATATGTCTATGGTGGAAGAGAGAAGTCAAAATGATCGTTAGAGGTGGTGGATAATGTGAAAATAAATCCTCGTTAAAACCATTTTTTTCTTGTAGTGGTAGTGGTCCTTCTGACTAGGTATTTGCATATCTCTGTATATTTAAATTATTTCATAGTCATATATAATAGGAACAAAGGGAGTTATAAAAGACAAACTATATAAATCAAACTTCTATAAAGTTTTGTATACAATTTTCAACTCTTGAATTTATAGTTAGAATAATTGATTGAAGAATTTAGTGAGGGTGAGTTATTTATAAAATGTTTTTAAATTGATATCTAAATTAGTCATCAAAGTTTTACTTACTAATATTTTAGATTATAAATCATTTTTTAATAAATTAATAGAGATTAATTTAAAATATAAAGTAGTAAATAACTAAAACTTTGATACTTGATGGTTAGATACCAATTTAAAAACTATTTTATAAATTTTTATTAATAATAGAAATGCTTTAGATATAAATATTTTCTTAATTTATAAAATAGTATCTAATTTAATCAAATAGTAACTAATTATTCTGGTCTATAAAATTAATTTCTATATAATAATTTTTTTATAATAATAAATATCAATAAAATAATAATAAACATAATTAATTATGTATTAATGTATAAAATATAGATATAAAAAATATAAATAATTATATTTTAATATGTTTTTATGAGAAAAAGAATAAAATAATATGAAAGACAATGTTTTCAAAATTATATTTTAACATAATTAATTATAATAAAAATATATATTATAACTACAATCTGCGTAAATTTTTTCTTTTACGTAAAGATTTATTTTTTAAAATTTATGTTCTTTAGTCATTACATAATTTTTTAACTTTCTTATGTTTTCTGTACCCTCTTTCCTCTTTCTTTCCATCGGCAGACGCAGATCCAAACATCAATAATTTAAATGTGAATGTTTGTGAAGAACAAAATATTAATAAATTATCTTGCATAAAAGTGACCTAAGAAAATTGGTTTCAGGTCACATTGGCAAATAATGTATGATACACACTAAACAGTAAAACTCAAGATCATAATCAAACTTGTTTGTTTGATTGCATCCAAATTAAATAGACATGTGATTCCAACTGAATGTCTATGCCAATCTGAAACATGTTCCAGAGTAAACGGTACAGTAGCATAGCATCATACGAATTACTCTGTTTTTTTCGAATGCTGTTATCCACGTCATTGAACAATAAATTCCAACACAACATCTTCTGTCCTTCTATTTTAATTGAAATACGAAAAAAAAATGTCCCCATTTTGTGATTGCATTTATAAAGTTAAATAATTAATATTCTTAATTATATTTACATCTTTATTCAGTTATTGTACCGTCATTATAAACATAAATAAAATTATAACTAAAAAAATCATTATAGAAATTAACTAAAATAATAATTAATTATTATATTAACTAAAATAAATATTATTTTTAAGACTAAAAAATTATTAATATATAAAATAATTTTTTTATTAATAAAATTTATAAACTAGTTTTTAAATTGATTAGTTATAAAAGTTTTAGTTCCTTATAATCTAAATTAATTAACTAACAATTTAAAAATTATTTTTATAAATTTTATTAATAATAGAAATTATTTTAGATATTAATAATATTTTTTAATTTATAAAATAGTGTCTAATTTAATCAATATAATAATTAATTATTTTTATTTTTAAAATTAATTTTTATGTAATGTATTAAAAAGTATAATGGTAAAAAAAAGTCTTGTATAAACTATCTTTTACTATTCTCAAGCATCTTACTATAGCATTTCAATGTTTCCATGCACCGATAATAATTATTTAGTTAATATATTTTTTCTTTTTAGGAAATATAGCTTTTTTAATGCTTTGATTGAGATATATAGTTAACATTTTTTTACCAGCAGAGCAGTTAACATATTGTGAAAACACATCGAGAATTTCTTTTACTAATAATACTTCTACTCCATGGAATAATCAACCTAATTAGTGATAGTAGCTTATATATACACAGTGATACTATAAGAAAATCATTAAATAAAAATTAATTTTGGAAACCAAAATAAACTATATTAACTAAATTAAATACAATTTTTAGGGACTAAAAATGTTTTTGATTTTTAAATTAGTTTCTGTTATTGTTAAATAGTTTCTAAATTGGTATCTATTTAGCTACCAAATTTAGAATCTAAATAATTGGTAGTTAAAACCTTGATAGCTAATTAAATACCAATTTAGAAACTATTTAACAATAATAGAAACTAATTTAGAAACCAAAAAATTTTAGTCTCTAATTTAGTTAATATAACAACTAATTATTTTTTTTGTCTATAAAATTATTTTTATTTAATAATATTCTTGTAGTAGGAGGTTAACATAAATGAAATTAAATAAGGAAGAGATTATTTTTGCGCTAATAGTTGATTTCATAAAAGGTGAAGTTAAATTGTAAAGTTTGTAGAATAATTTATTGGATCCTTATTGAACTACTTTATTTATATATATATATATATATATATATAATTTAGTAAAAAAAAACTCTTTGAGATATTCTTTCTTCGAGTGAAAAAATGTCAAAGATTCTATATCAATTAGTAATGTGATAAAATTAAATTATATAAGTAAAGAGTAACTATTATTTTACAATTGATTTTATAGAATTGAGTTGAAATTTAAATCATAGGTGTATAAGTTGATGTGAGATATCTTAGATCAAGGTTTGTTATATTCTTTAAGATTCGTAACATGAGAAAATCCCATGCTGAATAAACTATAGATGGTCAAAGAATAGTTGATCTCCAACTTTCATGGGGAAACGCACTTCGATAGGACGACTCCATTGTTTTTCAAAGCCATTATAATCTGCTTACTCATCATTCTTGTTTCTATCAGGAAAAAAAATAACAAAAGGCTTTTCAAGCTATAAGAGGATATAAGAGGCTAGAAATTCTGCCAATTTTTAGGAGGTTGCACTACTGATTAAAAATCATTGTTGTTCTTCAGCCAATGGTAGAAGCATAATGCCTTGAAGAGTTGCTTTCTCCTACCTTTTTAATTTACCTTTTAAGAGGAATTCTAGCATTTCTCTTCTTTGATTCCAAAAATAAAAGATGGTTTCAACTTTCAAGGATCATGTGAAGGGGTGTTTATCACTCATTATTATAGCTGTCCTGTGCAATCTAAATGATAAACAAAACTTGATGTCTTTGTACAAATGATCCTATTGTCTTTCTTTGATGCACTTTGGTTGTTTCTATGTGTAGGTATTGCTGGCTGGATTGAACATGTGAGGAAAAGAGACAAAATATGTTTGTATGATGTGATCATGGAATTTTTGACAACCCAATGTTCTGTAACGTAACTAGAAGCTAGCCCGTGAACCTCGACTTCACTTACAACTCTCACATCAAATTTGTAACAGATTTTAATAAAAAGGGTATTTCCTCTTTTGTTATCTTGCTAATTATCCGACTTCAGTGTCAACGACCATTGGCATATATTAAGTTAAACACAAATTCTTGTGAGCTGGCAATAATAAACTAATTTACACATTGAGTTAACTTTGAAATATTATGAAATAAAACTTTCATCAAATATTATGAAAGACTATGAGAGCTATCTTGATCATGAGGGAGACTAAAAGTGAACTGTTTGAAATGAACGGTGTGAGAAACCGGCTAAGGTCAAGAATGAAATCCATGAGAAAAGATGGAGGTGCAGGGAGAATTTGCCATACATGTCATAGCTCAAACAAGAGACCTGAATCTGATCAAAAGACCATGGACTTGGATCAACATTGAAGAACTTCAGTCAAAATTTCTCTGTTAGTCAATTATGTGCTTTAAGTATATCAGCTTGATCCACCTCAACACGTAGATGTGATTCACCTAAAACACACTAGCATTGTCTATCTAGGACAAAACATTAGTGTAAAATAACTAAAGTGCAAATATATTATTAATCATTCAAGTTATTATAGTTCAGAGGTCACTGGTGTAGGGCTGACTTTTACTGATAGAGAATGGGAAAAGTTTAAATGCTGGCTAAAATAGAAGCTCTGACTGCATATACAGTTCTCTACTCTAGTCAAAATATAAATAGGGAGAAATTAATATAGAATCAGTTTTACTAAATTAATAAAAAATATATAGACAGCAAAATATACATAAAATATGCTTACGTAGTTGTATATTGATTTTCATTTCTCCTGAATTTGCCCAGAAACGTTTGCAAATGATATATAAACAATGAAAATACATTGATCCAAGAAAAAACATGGTGTAAAAGTTATTCCATTTGAATTCCTGTGTAATGGTGTTGGTCTTATATGCACAAGAGACCCACCATATGGAGTCATGAGCAGGAAACCATTCTCTGTATGAATGGAAGAAGACATATATATCTGTAGAGTAGACCCTGTGACTTCCAATTAGCACTTAAGACTTGTTTGTATATAAGCTACATGTTTGGAAGGTCTCTTTCATCCGCATGCACACATGTACAATGATATTGTCTCTTCAGGCTTCTCAATCTCTCTCAGCTGCCTCTTCAACTTTATTATACTTGTGTCACAATTGTCATAACAAAAATACAGATTCACTTTACAATTTCTTTTCTGCATGATTAACTGTCTTTTTAAATTAACAACTTAGTAATTTTTCAGTCACCAAAAATGATTGTGTTGTTGTACCCATAAAGGAAATCAAAAGGGTGGTTCTAGTTAATGGAAAAACCAGGAAATGGTTCTAGTTACCAACAGATATCCATTGCAATAAAACTGTTCCATTGAATGTATATATATGAGAAATTAGTATATATGTGCTCTTATTCCTTGTGTGTAGATTTTACACTTAATTATAGGCTTAAATGATCATAATAATATGCTTCAGAGAGCATAGAGCACGTAATGATATCTTAAGCTGCACACCAAAGATCAATTTTTTTTGCAGTAATAAACGCTGGAACAACTTTTCACTAAATGTTTGTGTTCTGTTCTGGATAAGTCTATTCTGTATCTACAAATGAGCATGATGTTCTATGAGGAATTTATTTGTTAGAGTCTATTTGAACTATGGTTGAGCACATTTTGTTCACTTTTTAGCTCAAATTTAAAAGGATAGGTGTGGGATGTAACAATATAGTTACTAGAATATATTGTGATGTAATTTTGCTCTGGTGGTGCTAGCTATTGTTTTGGTGTGAACTTTTAGTATGTTCATAACAAACTTTTTTACAAGGAAATATTTCTTAAATATTTTAATATATTTT
The DNA here is from genome assembly GCF_000499845.2 of Phaseolus vulgaris. Lineage (NCBI taxonomy): Eukaryota > Viridiplantae > Streptophyta > Magnoliopsida > Fabales > Fabaceae > Phaseolus > Phaseolus vulgaris. Next base: position 8,560,514 of record NC_023752.2, on the reverse strand, counting down.
ATTTATTTATTTTAAGATAAAAAAAATAGTATAATAAAATATATCTTTACAATGAGAATTGAAAATTTTGGTAATACTAAAAGTACGAGATAAACTAAAAAATATTTAAATTAGAACATGATATTTTAGTTTAATAATTTTGATGTAAAATGTTCAAAACTAGAAAAGAAATTTAAATCTATATTGCTTAGATCTAAGTAATAACATTTTAGAAGAATATAAAAAGTATAATATGAGATATTTGATAGGACAAAACATTTTTCTTTATGTCTTACGTGTATTTTAAGCATTTGTAGTATCTATGAGGTATAGTACCCACACTAACCAAGGCTTAAATTTATATTTATTTATAAATATTATGGAGATTTTATTTTGAATTTTTTTTGTTACATTAGAAGAGAGTTAAAAGGAAAGTTAATTGATTAATAATAATTTAGCGTGTGGAGTAAGTTTATCATACTCATATTGGTGTCTCGAACTCCTAATTTGTATGAGGTTAATCAATGTTGTTAGGAGATAAATGCTAGTTGTTTTTTCATTTAAGTTAGAAAGTTAGAAGAATAGTGTCTCATATTTAGTATAAGGGTTGAAATATCCTTAAAATACTTCTTATTTATTAATTTATTTTACTAATAAAAATAATAATAATTTACTTGTTGACGTGAAAGCTTTCCTTAATTCTTAATAAAAGATTTGGTATAATTCTAAAAATATATTATACAAACTTTTAAAAGGTTTAATATACTAATTTGTTCTACTATGTGTTTTTTTTTTTAATTTCGTTCCATTTTTTTAAACTTTTTAATTTGATTCTTATTTTTCTAAAAGCATGTAAATGTAATTCCTTCTATTATGTTAATTTTAACGACATTAGTTACATAACGATATGGCAAGTGACTTCATTATTAGCAACCTACTAGTAAATGATGGGGTTTGGATTGTATTATGTTTATGTCTTTAAATTATGAGGGGTTCATGGCATAAGGTATTCATTTTCTTCCTCTCGTAAAGGTTCCATAGTTGGTGGTGCCGTGAAATTTTATTGTTTGTGGCTTCCATTGTTCATCATAAATTGTGTGGGAATAATATCTCAATTTCAAGTATCTTTTTGTACTCACAGGGTGCTTCATGTCATGGTTGAGGTGTTGAGAACAACTAAAATTGTTAGGAATTTAAGAAAACATACTACAGTAAAATAATCAATTAGAGTCAGTAAAAAAACAGACACAAAGTCACTTAAGCATATGCTACAGAAAATAATTCAATACAAATCAATTTTAATTTTAGAAATAAAAAACATTTAATTATTATATTAACAAAAAAATATTAATATATAAATTAGTTTTTATCATTAATAAATAATTTCTAAACTAGTATTTAATTAACTACTGAAATTTTAGCTATCAATTTTAAAATCTAAATAATTAGTAGATAAAACCTTAATATCTAATTAAATATCAATTAAAAATTATTTATTAATAATAAAAATTAATTTAAATACTAATAATTTTTTAATCTCTAAAATAATATTTAATTTAGTTAATATAATAATTAATTATTTTTTATCTTTAAAATTATTTTTTATTTAATAATATTTTGTATTCAAAATTATTTTATATTTAATAATTTTTTAATAGTGTTAATACATTATTAGCATTTGAATTACATCAATCAACAAGTTCACACTTAAAGGATGGAAGCTACATAATTTTGTGTTGGTTTTAAAATGCGACACTAATAATAACGGTTTAACGAACACAAAATACACAAATAACATTAATTATAAGATTCTAGAGTGGGTTAAGTCTATATGTGTATGTGTGTGAGAGAATCAAGCCCATGCCAAAGAAAAAAAAAAGTTATATTTATTAGAAAGGGTTGGACAAACGTTAATGTAAGGGATAAAATATCTTTGCATGGCCCACACTACATTTATAAAAATATTATTTGAGAGGGTTTGATGGACATTAAGCTGAACAAAAAAATGGAAATGATCAGTTAGAATTTGGTGCACTTTTCTCAGTGTGTCAAAACATTTAACTTTAAATGGGGATTCTAATTTGTCAATTGAACTTTTGAGAATGCTACACTATTAATAAGTTAGGTTTTCTATTTTCAAGGGAAAACATTTCTCACCTAAATCTAAATGTGTAACATCCAATTTAAAAATGTGCTATCAAAACTAGCATTAACTCCGCAATGCATATTTGTAAATGTTACTGATATATATCACATATTCTTTAACTAGTGTGCTCAAGCAACTACTTTTGCATAAGTTTGACCATAAATATAATTTTTACTCAAAAAGACAATATCGTTTTAAGAGATTCCATTCTTTATAGTCTCTTAATTAACCATAATTTTTTAATCACATTTAATATTGCTTGCTAAGGTAAAAACCACCTAATAATTCATTTTGCATTGCCCGGTCTTATATCCATTTATTTATTTTCAAACTAGTGTTATCAAATATGAGGTTGCATATTATGTGGATGGCTTTTCTCGGTGATCTCTTTTGCTTATTTATCCAAGTAGTTGTTTGGGTTACTGCTTACATACTTAATGAATTTTATGACAAACTTCAAATTGTATCTAGATTTATACTTTTAATCTCACATCGATTAGAGATTAAAGTCTTTCATACTTTATAAGTGGGTAAAAATCTCACTTCATAACTTGATTTTATGAATTTGAGTTAAACTTAACGTCTACTTCTTAATAAGGTATTAAAACCATTTTAAATCTATCTCATTTAACCGATATAATATGTCATTGTAAAATGTATTAATTTTACGTGTATTATTCTAATTATCACACTTGTCTCTAATCTTTTAACTTAGCTTAGATATTATAAGCGATATCATTATGTTTTTCATAGGTTTTAGTTTGGTATAAAGGTTTTAGCTTGATATAAAGTCTGCTTGGATTAACAACTGGTGGGAGGATTGGTAGTTATTTTATTGTTACTTTTTGTACCTAGCTCTTTTTATTTTTTTTGTGGGAGGTAGGTTTGCTATTTTTGTTTTGCTAAACATCTTTTTATATAGGGTTAGACACTCCTAATTCCTTAAGTGCTTCCTCCAAATTAATTATTATTTATCGGTAAAAAATTGATAAGTAGACTTAATGTAAGGTTACTCATGAACAGGTATAACAACTAGTGCTTGTGGGTTGAATAGTGGTTATGTGGTTACTTATGTAGCACAGACACTAATACAACACAGACGTGGAGATACGTATAAACTCTAAATGTAGATCACGGAGACACGAATCTATATATTATATAAATTGACAATAAAGATTTATGTACACAAGTATGTTTCAGTTTTTTTTTTAGCAAAAAGATATTTTTCATGGCTAGTTCAAAAAGATTTGTTCCTTACTTTTATAATTATACTAAACATTCATACAATAAGTTTGAGTTTTTAAAAAATTAATGTGTTTTTCCTTTTAAAAATTGTGTTAGAATCGTGTTAAAATTGTCAGAAATCCAACAAATACTTTTTAAATTGGACACTTCACGATACGTGCTCTAAGAGTGTCTTTCGAGTGTCGGTGTCTGATACATGTGTCCGATATGGACACGTCATTTAAGAGGAGTGTTCGAGTGTCATAGGTGTTTACCCATTGTATCTAAAATAATGTTTCATATTTTTTCCAATACTCATTTTGAAAAATACTCATAGATATTAAAAAATATCTACTATTATTTTAAAATTAAATTATCTGAATATTATTTGTTAAAAAATATAAATTTAAATAAAAATATTTTTAAAGCATAATTAAAATAAAATTATATTCTAAAATATTATTATAAATAATATTAGTGTCTCTATATTATCGGTTCAAATAAATATTACAACAGTATAAATTTAAATAATTTTTTTTAAAAATTATTTTTAATTTTATAAATTTAAATAAAAACATAAATCATAAAATAGTATTCAACTCTATTTTTTTTTCTGAGAAAGAACTTTACTTTTCGAAACTTTAATTTTTTTAATAAAAATACAATAATTTTTTTTAAAAAAATAATGAATAATATAAAACATTTTAAGGATGGTCAACATTCTTACAAAATTATTTAAATAATTCATATATCCATGAATTATATATCATAATATTTATATTTGTCTTATAACAAACAAGTAATTAAAATATTTATATTTATATTAATTTATATTTAATATTTAATATTTATTGTAAACTTTATAAATATCTGCAAGGATGTAATATGGCCCGGCAGTTGCAGGTGATAAATTCATAGTTAATGATTTTATTTGTATGATTTCATGGATTATAAAAGAAAGCCAAATTTTATTTTTTTTAAAATGTTATAGTTTTAATACTAAATAAATATTAAATTAATATTTTCATTTCAATATATATTAACATAAACTAAAATAATAATAATTATTATTATTATACTTATTATCATTATTATTTTTATTACATAATCATCATATTATTATTATCTCTACTATTATTATTATTATTTTTACAAATTATTTAATTAATATTTTTATTTTAATATGTATTAGCATAAAATAAAATTATTAACATTACAATTATAGCATTAATATTACTATAATTATTATCATACTTATTTTTAATATTATTATTTTTATTGTAATTATTATTATCTTTATCATTATTACATTAATGTATTAAATTAATATTTTCATTTTTTTATATATCAAGATAAAATAAAATTATTAGTATTATTATTATAAAAAATATTATTAAGATTAAGAAAATTATTATTATTATTATACTCATAATTATTTTTATTATAAAAATTTATTGATTAATTTTATCAAAAATAATTTCAACATTTTAATCTATCTGTAAAAGATATTTAAGGAAAGATATTAGAAAATTCCATTTTGAATGAGGATATGATTTTTAATATGATTAGTAATTCAATACATCATGTCAAAGAATTAGATATTTTGGTAAAATAAATTATTACTAAATTTTAGGTGAATAAAATAAAAGATACTTTTAATTATATAAAATGACAAAATATAAAGATATTCATGTGACAAAATTTCAAAGAAATAAATAATTGTTATGAGATTATGTTATTGATGTTTTGTTTTTTTTCTCTATTTTAAAATATTAAAAATTAATTTAGTTAATGAAATATTATTGTGATAATGATTTATAAGTGTCTTATTTTATTTAGTATGTTGATTGAAACAACTTAGGTATTAATTAAATGTTTGTGAATTTTTTTTTTAATTTGTATTTGGTACAATTTGATTTATTTGAAATTGATGTTTATAGAAAATAAGATTGTTTATTCAGTATATTATATGGTGTATGAAAGACTTTAATCTTTAGTCGATATGTGATCTTCAGCACATCCCTTTCATGCTGAGAGTCACAGCTCGTGCGTGAGACAACATATTATGTGTGGTCTGATAACGATCCGATTGCGGGTGACTTGATAAGCCCAACAAACAAACAATCGCTAAGATAGACTCGAAATAGTTCAAATACCATATTAAGAAGTGGACTTTAAGCCTAACTCAACCTCATAAAATCGGCTTATAAGATAAGATTTGCACCCACTTATAAAGTATGAAAGACTCTAATATCTACAAATTTAAAAATCCTCACTAAGGTGAAGACCTTGGGGGTGTCGATAACAATCAGTCCAATTTAAAAAATTCTCACTCAGTTGAAGAGCCTGGGATGCCGACAACGATCCGTCCAATTTAAAAATCCTCACTCAGGTAAAGAGTTTAGGGGTTAACGACAACGACCAGTGCAATTTAAAATTCCTCACTCAAGTGAAGAGCCTTGGGAGTGCCGACAATGATCAATCCAATTTTAAAATCCTCACTTAGGTGAAGACCCTGGGTGGTGCCGACAATAATCGGTCCGATTTAAAAATCCTCACTCAGGTGAAGAGCTTGGGGGTGCCGACAACGATCAATCCAATTTAAAAATCCTCACTTAATTGAAGAGCTTAGGGGTGCCAACAACAATCGATCCAATTTAAAAATCCTCACTCACGTGAAGAGCTTAGGGGGTGCCAACAATGATCGGTCCAATTCTTTTTTAAAAAAACCTCACTTGGGTGAAAAGCATGGGGAGATGCTAACAACGATCAGTCCAATTTTTTTTTAAAAAAAAACCTCACTCAAGTGAAGAGCCCGGGTGCCGACAATGATCGGTCTAATTCAAAAAAATCTCATTCAGGTGAAGAGCCTGAGGGGTGATGACAACGATCTGTCCAAATTAAAAAACCTCACTCAGGTGAAGAGCCTGGGAGGTGTTGACAAAGATAGATCCAATTCAAAAAACCTCACTCAGGTGAAGAGCTTGGGGGTGCCGAAAACGATTGGCCTTACCTGCAAATGTTTTTGATAAGCCTTTTTGCCTCGCTCACTCGACTCAAGGTTGAGGGGCTATGTACCGTCTGGATTTAGTCGATCATATACCAATTGACCCGACCTGTCAGGTGGTCCAAGGCCATGATCACCATGATTTTTGGGACTATTATTATAGACCCCCACCTAATTATATTAGTGTAATAATATTAAATTAGATAAATATTGTGGGAATCAATCTTATAAGTGCACAATTAACGTGATTTTACATACACAAAATCTCTTATTATATTACATAAATACTCTAATTTACTTGCTCAATATCCCTTATTATATTACATAAATGCTCTAATTATATTACAGAATACTCTAATTTATTATATATATGATATTCAGATTTTATGAAAGGATAATTTAATACGCCACATTAAAACCTGGAGAAAACAGGGTCAAAGATCCAAGCCCATGAAGACTTATAAATACATGACCACTCATAGGGAGTACTGAAAACTCGAATCTTTACTATATTCGCTATACACAAAATTTGATGCTCTTATTGACTTGAGCGTTAGAGTATTTTCTATAGGTGGAGCCTCCCTTCATTCCCTGGAGGCTGAATCACTAGAGCTTGAAAGAAGATTACTCAAAACCTATATGGATTACAACCGACCTCGAGTCAACGAGAATAATACTCATCGTTAAAATTTGTCGGTAATTATCGACAAACACAAATATATTATTTATCGATAATTAAAAAATTATCAACAAACACAAATTCTTAAATAATTTTTTTTATCTATAATTCAATAATTTATTGGAATGGAAAAGACATAGTCATCATTATCTAAAAGGTCCTACTACTATTATTAATATCTTATAAACCCATGAACCATACTAATAATAATATCTTATAAACTCATGAAATATACTGGATGAGAGGTGTCATAGTTCACTTTAGGCTTTTTCTCCTTTCTCATATTACTTAACTAATTATTGTATACATGTTATAGGGAAAATATATAATTCAAAGTACATGAAAAACATCTTAGACAATATTCTATCTGTTTTTTTTTATCTACACCTGAACTTTTTTTTTTGGCCATATACAAAATTATCTTCTATATTCATATTCACTCATTTTTAAAAATAACTTTATTTCTCTTATTTCAAATGACTAATACTCACGTATATTTCTACACTTTGATACAAGAAAATGGGATAGAGACAAATATATGTGAATTAGCTAAGTGTGTCACCAAAGCAATACTACTAGTAGATTGGCATGTTTAACACCATTTGATAAAATCTTCATTTTTCGTAATATGTGACTTAAGAATAGATGTGTGGATAATATTGATTGAAAGAGGGAGTTTTTTAAGCAACTTCCAACATTTATCAATGGTACTTCCAATATGGTGACAATATTTGTATTTTGGATGACTTTTTAAAATTATCTGTGTGAAAATATAAAAAACTATTACTCTATACCGCAAAGGTAACATTTTCTCCCATAAACAAAGTATATGTCTTTGTATTTATTTTATGAGTATGAAAGAACACGAATGATACAAAAGTCATAGATTGTTTTAATTGTATTCCCAAAATTTAAACATTTCTAGCAATATATAAGCCCAAGATCATAAAATATGTATTGTAGTGAGAATAACTTATTAAAATCATATAAGACCTTCAAATTATAATGGAACAAGAAAATTTTATATATTAAAAAAAAGAATATATTAATAAAAAAATACTTGAGTTACTAGTCCATATACATTTATAAAAGCTAATTAAAATAAAAAATAAAAAACAATAAAGTTGCTTCCAATGTTCTCACCCTTCAATTTGGTGATGTTTCACTATGCCGACAAAATTTGTCCCAACTAAACAATCAATTATACTCCTTATTGCTCCGTGAATGAGTTGATAGGCCTTATTTATGAACAAAAAGTCTCATGAGATTTTGACACATGTCATACAAGAGTTGTGTCATTTGTCATTGGATAAAGAGCACAAACCTCACTCCAAGCTCATACGTCTAATGAACGAAACAGTTGCTGAGAAAAAAAAATGTCTTATGAACGAAAAATAAATTTGAATGAAGTGTTAATAATAATAAAACTTCATAATTCAACATTAATAACAATCTTCATCCATTTATGAGCAAATCCAAACCATTATAATAAGACAAAATTTGTCGCGGAACCCATTAAACCCTTATCCAAATTTCGAAGGACTAAATTGAAGAGTTAAAGTTATCAGTATAAGAAAATAATTAAACAAAAATTAATTAATTATTATTTTAATTAAAAAAATATTATTTTATATATTAAATAAATTATTAATATTTAAATTAATTTTATTATTAGTTTCTAAATTTATATCTAATTAATTATAAACTTTTAACTATTAATTTTAAAATCTAAATAATTAATAACTAAGTAAATATTAATTTAAAAATGATTTAATAGTAATAAAAATGAATTTAAATAATTTTTAAATATTTAAAATAATATCTAATTTAATTAATATAATAATTATTTTTTATTTATAAAATTAGTTTTTATTTAATAATTTTTTAATTGCATACTTATTTTTAATAATAATATGATGAGAAAAGATGTGAAAATTTATTTTAGATACTAATGGATTGTTGGAAGACTTTTCCTTTTGATGTTAAGGAAAAATAATAAAATATAATGCAAGAAGCAAGAAAAGTGGATTAAACGACGAAAGAAAATAGTTTGAAAGAGCCCTAACGAAAGGGTAGGAGCACATGGAAGAGGAGGGGACCTGGGCTCCGTCGGAGTATCTGATGAGAGAATAGTCACGGGAGGTATGGAGGAGGCATGCACACGTGCAAGGAAGTGAAAAGAAGAGAAGAGAATGAATGTTTTTGTTCTGGGCTTGCGTGTTATAAGATTAGAGACACGAATGGCACGGGTTAATTGGTGATGGTAGTGGTGTTTGTGTGTCTGTGATTGATATACCAGTTCTTGAAAACCTCAAGATGATTCCATTCCATTCCATCATAATTATTACTCCTATTCCTATTACCATCCAAAATCACAAGGATGTGTCAACAAGCTAGTTTAGCTGTCATTTCGAGCACTTCACTCACGGGGCTCCATTCATCTCACTCTCTCTCTCTTTCTCTCTCTCTCTCTCTCTCTCTCTATATATATATATATAGATAGATATATGCGTCTTTTCATAATTTTTCACTCACATACCCTTCCCATGTTAACATACTCAAACCAAATTTATAGGTGGGACTAATTATTACAGGTAGAAGGAATACTTTACATCAAACACATGCTGATTTATGAAAACTATAAAATTATATATAAGTGAAACTCCTTGTGTAAAAAGTAAATCCTAAAACAATTGTAATTAAAAAGTATCAGTCATAGAGGATGTATTAAAAAATTAACTGTGTTTCTGATGTATGTTTAGTACTCTTTCTACTAAAACACTAACCTTATTTTTATGAAATTTAAATATTTTTGTTAGTTGTTTAGTTATATATACTTATGTGATTAATGTTTAACGATTGGTATTTATCTATGATTAGTTTATGTGCATTTATAAGGTTATAACGCGGTTTGCGAAGATAAATTAATGGAGAAAAGGATGGTATATAGAGTAAAATTAAGTAGATGAAGGATGTTTTATCACGTGAGTTAAGGAAGATAGAAAAATAAAAAGAATCTGAGGAGTATATATCACTTCGCATTGTCTGGAAGGCTAAGTGATAAATATGACAACCATTCACCTTTTTCTTGGGATCAGCACTTCCAATTTTACTATTATAGATCGTTATATCCAAGATCTAGAACAGAAACAATTAAGGAAAATTCAAAAAAAAAAATAAAAAAAAAAATAAAGAATAAATATATATATATATATATATATATATATATATATATATATAAAAGTTTGGTAGTAAAAAAAAGGAAATGATAATATCATAGCATGTCACGGGGAAACATAAAACTTATATTTCATTTCTGTTTTACAAAATGATTGTAACTTTAGTTTTTATTTTTTTAAATTACTTCATGTTTTAATCTTCAATAAAATATTTTTTTTTAATTTACTCCCACATAAATTATATCAATATTTTGTATTTGTAGTAGTTTGAATATAATAAGATTATCTAAATATATATGTTTCAATAAATGAAATATTTTTACTTTTTTAATCTATGAAAAAATCCTTCAATAATGACGTTTTATTACATTATAAACTTAGATGCATATAACTACTAACAAAGCTTTTTGTATTATCAAGACATAACGTGGATATATCATATTCAGAGGTTGACTAAATACAAATTATCAAAAGCTAACTTAGTAAATCTAAAAGATTTGTAATTTTTGTCTTTCTCTTCTCATTGTTTATCAAAATATCAATATTAATTTTTAATTTATATTGAATTGTAATGTAATAAACAATTAAAAAGTTATGAGTATGGTTATTACGTTATGTAACTGATGGTTACCATTGTAAGACTAGACATTTGTTATACCATTGCAGTTGTAAAAGAACTGTCCTCTAGAAGTGAATTATAGACGACAACTCTAAAGTCGTTGTCTATACCGAAATAGAATAGACTACGTGATGATAAATAGCGATTTCAAAATCATTGTATAGTTGTTAAAAAAAACCGATATATTGATCTTTTCTGCGTTAGTGAATAAATCCTTAAACAATGATAGGACATCATAAATGTTAGCTATTGTTTTTTTTAGCAACAAGACTATAGAATTTTATAAATTTTATACTTAGAGTATCTCTTAAGTATTATAATTAATTAATTTTATTTTTTATTGATAATAAATATAGACAATAAAATTATTAAGAGAAAGACTTGGGTTAGAGTATTCTTTAATTAATCTAATTATTTTATTTTATTTTTTATCAATAAAAGAATGTAGCCAATAATTATCAAGAGAAACTCTTGGGTTATTATGAAGTTATAACTATAAATTTGAATGATTAAGATTAATGACTATTATTTTTATTAGAATAGTACTGTGTATTTACCTAATAATTTAACTATCTTAATGATTACTTGGTTACCATTTATAATTATGACGTCTTATCATGTTTGTCTTGCTTCACCCAAAAAAATTATATACTGATATCTGAAAATGGCGAGGTCAATTTCGTAAAAGCATAATTTAGTGTGGGGAATATTTAGGTACTCGTCATGCAAACAAACGACATATTACACATAATTTTTAATAGCTCAGCCAATTCTATAAAAAAGGAAAACCTGTCTAAGCAGACAGATGGAAAAGGAAGGGCAGAGAAAACAAAAGGAGAGAAAAGCAAAAGCAAAATCAAAATCAAAATATCAACTACACAAAAGTGATAAGAGGAAGAAGAAGAAGAAGCATGGCTTTTAGGGACAAAAGAATAGCGTCTCTGGAACAGACTTTGCAACAACTTCGCGATGTCACAAACTCCACTGCTGTAATTTGTTTCTATATATATCCATCTATATTTTGATGATGAATTAATCACTGATGAAGCTTGTGCTTCTATCTGATTCATCTTGAATCAAAGCTTTCAAAAGAATTGACCTAATTAACAGTTTCTTTGTTATTTTTTGGCAGCTGAACAAAGCCTCAATCATTGTAGATGCCTCAAAATACATAGAGGAGTTGAAACAAAAGGTGGAGGGACTGAACTCGGAGCTGGGGATCACGGAATCATCATCAAACTCTCAAATTGATGAACTACCAACGGTGCTTATTAATCTTTTTCTTTTCTTTTTTGATTGTTGCTGCATTTAATTTGTTGTTCTTATGAATTTCTGGGTCGAAATTAAAAAGATCTTATTGAACATTCAAGAATTCGATTTAAGATGAAAAAGAGATATTAGGGGTGGTAAGACTTTTCGTAGCAGAGTTCAACACTGATAAATCTTATAAAATTGATATTTTTGCAGGTAACGGTGAAAACCCTAAAAAAGGGTTTCCTCATTAATGTGCTTTTAGAGAAGAATAGCCCTGGTATGCTCGTGTCCATACTCGAAGCCTTCGAAGAACTTGGTCTTGATGTGCTTGATGCTAGGGTTTCTTGTGAAGACAGTTTCCAGCTAGAAGCCGTGGGAAGAGAAGTAAGACAAAATAATAAAAGTTTCTGTTTAATTATTCTCCTAATTAGATTTTCCTTTCAAATAATTTTAAACGTATAAAAGAAACACACATTAAATGTATGAGGCTCTTATATAAACAATCCAAATATTGTACTTGTGTGTTATTTATATCGATTCGTTGAGACAGAATTTTTTTACCCTATATTTGCTATACACCTCGTACTTCGTACTATAGGTAAAAATAACATTATTTTTGCATTCAGATTGAAGAATTGAATCATATAAATATATGCTCCAAGAGGAAAAAATTCCAGGAGGAGGAGCATACAAGAATTTTTCACAAGTTTGATATACATGCAGTTTGAAAATCAAATATCTTGCTTCAGATTAAAACATTGTTCACAACAACAACAATAATTGAAGTTTTTCTCTAAAAAAAACAGAAGTTTGTTCGTTATTCTACCATTTTTGTTGTTGCATGGAGTATATGATGTGGCAACAAAGTCTAGAGCTGCAATAGTTACATAATGTGAAAAGGGTAAATAAAATATGATGCCACCAACAATACTCTAAAGTTTTGATCTAAAGTTTGACAAGAGCTTATTTTGCAGAGTCACAAGAACGACAGTGTTGACGCGCAAGTGGTAAAGCAAGCAGTGTTGCGAGCAATCAAGAACGAGGACTAATTAATGAAAGCACACGGATTAGAAAAAAACGAAAAAAAAATTTCAAGTACCGTTTTTGTCTTGTTTAAGCTTTGAAATTTGCACATGAACTGAAAGAATTGGTGATTGCATGTTCTGCCAAAACCTCACGAGGTACCTCTTCAATGACCCTTACGTATTGATATGGCTTATCAACATCTTCTTGGATAGTGGGAAATGAATGAATGGACATGCATTGCCCAAGTTGATATATATATATATATATATATATATATATTGGTATTTTGGAATTCAGTGGGTGGGGAAGACAATAGACAAAAATAAGCCCTATGACAGAAGAAATGCATGTTATTATGCGTTCAATTATATTATAATTAAGCAAGCATGATTTCAGTTAGTGCTTATTAGTGAAAACATCCATGGTGTAGAAACCTAACAGTATATTTTCACGCATGTCATTAAGCTATAACACTTTTCTTAATTATTAAGGATAATGCTTGATATATTTAATGAATATAAATTACTAAAAAATAGATGATAATAATAATAAATATGAATTAATTAGAATAAAAACTAAAATCACTTTATATAATTATATCGTTTATGATAAGTTTTTTAATTTTAAAAATAAATATGTATATTTAAGATAAATTTTTAATACCAAATAATTATCGTGTATAAAAAATGAACGCTGATTATAAAGAATAGAGTAATATTTATGATTTATTAGGCAATACAATTGGAGGAGGAAGAATATGAGTACATATTTTTAATGTGAATTACATATTGATTAAAATTTACTGGCAAAAAATTGTCAACCTATTTTTAATAAATTTTTTTGTAACACATTTATTTATATGGTTTAAAATTTATTAAAACCTACAAACGAAATTCGTCAAATGTGGAGAAAAACTCATAATTATTTGCATTTTAATTAGATTATTCCTTCGTAATGTTATAGAATGTTTCATTGTCCTGTCTATCATCATCATCATCATTATTATTATTATTATTATTATTATTATTATTATATATATATATATATATATTCACTTTTCATTTAATAATATTTATTTTTTAATATTGCAAGTGTATCGGAAGGATTGTTTTTAGTTACTTTTTTAGTTTTTTTCTTCTCTATTTCTATTCATTACACTGAAATATTATCATTCCTTCTAAAGTCATAAAAATATTAAATGATAATTTTTAAGAGACAAGTACTTTTAAATAATCATTTTTAATTTTTAAAATAGTAAATCAAAGTATTATATTGCAAAACTGTTTCAATTTATTAGATTTCTATAAATAATATAAATATAAATATATATTAATAATAACTCATGTAAAATAGTATATATCTCCAAATTTCTAAGTGTACTTCATAAACAATCTACATCAAAAAGTGATTATATATATATATATATATATATATATATATATAATTAAAAAAATTTATTGTTGGATGCACGTGTCAGTAAACGATCAATGTTAATGACGTCGATTTGTCACACGTGTTCCTTTTTACGTTTTGAATTTTTGTAATTTTAAATTAATTAAAATATGTTTATCTTTTAATATGGATATAAATTAGATTTTTTATCTACATATTCTTGGAACCATAACTACATAATCTAATTTCTTCTAAATTTTATTAAATTCTTCACTATTATATTTTTAGTTATTTTATTTATAAAGTGTATGATAAACTGCTAAATATGTGGATAAAAAGAAAATTTTCAATTTTTGAAATAAAATATTCAAGTCACATATTTATTCTATTCATATTAGTGATAAATAGTGACAAATAAAATATACAAAGTTATTTTAAGAGAGTATAAAATAATGTTGTTTGGATTAAGAAAATTAGAGTAGAAAGTGAAAAAAAATAATGAAAGTTTTAGCGTAATTTAATTAATGTGATAAAAAAATAAATGATTTTTTAATTGATAAATTTGTAAAATTAATATTTCGTGTTATACTTAAAATCAGTTTAGAATGAATGATGATAAATTATTTATATCTAGTGTCTGGATATCCGGAAGCTCAATTGAAAAATAACTACAAATAATTTTTAAATTTTGTAATTAAAAATAAAACAAATTTGAGTAAAAATAATTATAAAAAATCAAAACAAAATTTTAGATTATGTAGGACTTCAAATAATATACTTAAATTAGTATCACATCAAACACATAATTAAAATTAACTAAAGAAGAGTACATTATAGTAAGATGATAACTTTAATTAAAAATTACTCTTATTATTACTAATTAGTTTTATTTTATTTTTATTATTTATTTTTATTATTAATAATATTATTAGCATACAAATTTATTTATTATTTTTATTAATAATATTATTATTATAAAATTTATTTTATTATTACATTTTTTGTTATATTATTATATTATATTATAATACAATAGTTAATTATTATGATATAATATAATGTAAACATCATCAGTTATGTTATATACATTATTAAGATTATGTTTATCTAATAATTATGTTTATGATTATGTATACGTTATATATGTAATATGAAAATATAATAAGTTATTATATATATATATAGATAGATATATAACTTATTATATTTTCATACAGAATTGATTATTACTTTTATATTAAGGATAAGGATAAAACTGTAAAACATTATCTTTGAGCGGGATTTTCCTTGTTTGAATATTTTTTCGCAAATCATTTAGAAATAAATAACTTTTTGTGTGTCTACAGTTCTCACAGTGAAACAGACACGTTATTAAAAGAAAGATTATTAAGAAAATGAAATCTAAATTTAATTTTCACTTTAGAAATAAAAGAACAACTTGAATAATATATATAAAAAAAATGTAAAGAGTAAAAAGAAAATATTAATCTCTGGAATACCGTAATTAACCTTTCTAGCTTACAAAAATATCATTGCATTATAGGAAGGATGATAAAACAAACTCGGTTTCTCATCATTTACGTGGGAAATTAACCTTTTTAACCTGTCATTTCGTACTTTCTTATTTTTGTATTTATAAAGAAAAATTTCATGTTTTTAAATAAAAATTGGTAGTGATCAATATTTTATATAAAACTTTATTTACATTAATTTTTTATATCTCATTTGAGTCATTGAATTATTATTGATATTTACTTTATTTTGTTAGGTATTAAATCTTCTTTCATTTTAATTTAGTTTATTATTTTTTTTTTGCATATTTATTTTCTAAAAAGTGATATCAATGATTATAACTAAGTAAATAAATCTAAAACAAAAAAATTAAAAATTAAAAAAAATTAAAAAAATTGAAAAATGACGGGTCAGTCCACCAACTCGCTTGCCAACCCACCCTATAACGAAGTGAGTTACTATTTTCAACTCGCACAATCTTGGGAGCTAGTCCGTCCCGTCTTGCTTTTGGCAGGCCAATGGTAGGTCGGGCCTAAATGACCCCTTTTGTCACCCTAATTATAGTGTTTCCAAATTGATCACACAAATGCAAACTAAATAATTATTGTTTTTCTTTTTATCTTAGGAGACCCATGAATCACATAAAATGTAATCTTACATTCTTATGCTTTACACCTTTTAATTCTCACCATCTTGGACATTCCCCTCATCAGAAAAAGTCATTCAAAAAATAAATGCTTCATGTTACGTGCATCATGAAAATCTAATTCAAATTTGTCAACAATTTTATCTCACGGATCTGTATGAAAAACATAATAATGCATGGGAAGCAGTATGGTCAACAATTGTTTGAACTATCAGGTGTCATGGGAAGAAGATAAATTTTAATCAAGGAAGGGTATATGCTATAGAAATTTTTTGTTTGAAAACTGAATGCATGGACATAATTTTCATACTCGGATTGGGTGCAATGCCCGAAGCTCTGTCTAAAAATATTGTGATTTTTATTATCCTTTTTCTAGTAACACATATTTTTGGTTAAACTACTTGATGGTCTTGTCATGGTGGTGAAGGTATTCCTGCGAGTGCATCCTCGATTGTGCATAATCAGGTTCTGCAATTAAATAAAGGGTGATGACGTTCAACAAGTTGGAGAAGTCTCCAAGGGGAGATGTAGGGTGCAGGAGTTGCATGCAACAAGAGGCTATATAAGATGCAACTAATATGGAGGTGTTGAGTTGTGCACTTGGAGAGCTACATCAAGGACAAATCGTACAAACTTCCATAACAAAATTATGAAGGCAATTCTTGTGGGTATTGGGTACTCATGGGAAAGAATAACATGGATTGAGTGGTCCAGAATATTTCAGTCAAAAGAAAGAAGGGGAGTAGTATTAAGGAAATAATAATTATAAAATTATATGCAATTATTGTATGCAATATTTGACGATATTGTACCAATTATATGCAATTAATTTAATAATTATAGAATCTCATGATTAGTATCCTACCTAATTAGATTGTAATTTGGGAGAGAGAAACTTCCTATATATTTCCTATACATGACTGATGTAATATACACATAAGAGAATAAGAAATATTTTTTCTTCTTACCATTTTTTATCATTTTCTTATATGGTATCAGAGCCATTTCGAGCCTGTCCTAGCGAGTATTTGTTGGGTTTATCAATCAACCCGCTATCGGGCCGTTACCGGACCATCCATAACATATATCTCCACGCACGAGATGGTAGCCTCGGCGTGAGGGGGTGTGTTGGAAATCCCACATCGACTAGAGATAAGGACATTTCATAATATATAAATGGGTGCAAACCTCACCCCATGAGCCGGTTTTATGGGGTTGAGTTAGGCTTAAAGCCCACTTCTTAACATGGTATCAGAGCACCGATCTTATTTACTCGGTCTGCTTGCCCATGTCCATTAGTAAGATAACCAGTTCACTAAATTGTTGTGTCGTTTTTACTCCACATGGTTGCGTTTTACAGGACTTGGCTACGGGGAGGATGATTGGCTCGGGTAAACAACACGCAGGCTTATACTACATGTCCCCTCTTCCAAACCAAGCCCACGCATCTCAAATATCGACCGATCCTGATTTATGGCATAAGCGCCTTGGACATCCTTCTCCAGCGTGTCTACAACTTGTATCTTCCCTACTACCTATCCCTATCAGTAAAAATCTCATTCCCATTCATAATCATTGTAGTATTTGTCCCAAAGCTAAACAGACAAGGCTACCCTTTCCTTTAAGCACAATAAAATCTCATTCTCCATTTAATCTATTGCATTGTGACATTTGGGGTCCTCATAAAACCCCAACTCATTTTGGAAAACGTTTTTTTCTCACTATAGTCGATGACTATACTAGATGTACTTGGTTATTTCTTATGAATCACAAATCTGAAACCCAACATCTCTTAGAGTCATTCATTACATTTGCACAAAATCAATTTCAGGCATCTATTAAAACCATCCGCGTTGACAACGGACTGGAATTTATTTCAATGTATGATTTTTTTCTCAAAAAAGGTATTGAATGTCAACGCACTTGCGTTTACACTCCTCAACAAAATGGGGTAGTAGAACGCAAACATAGACATGTTTTAAACACAGCACGAGCCCTCCTATTTCAGTCCAATTTACCATTAGAATTTTGGGGAGAATGCGTTTTAACCGCCACATATATCATTAATCGCTTGCCATCACCTTTACTAAAAAATAAATCACCTTTTGAGCTACTATATAATCAACCACCTTCACTCTCTCACCTAAAAACTTTTGGTTGCCTTTGTTACGCAACTGTTGTTTCACCTAAGCAAAAATTTGATCCGCGTGCCCGACAATGCATCTTCATTGGTTATCCTCACAGTCAAAAAGCATACAAATTATTTGATATAGATGCAGGCACTTTTTTTACAAGTCGGGATGTCATCTTCCATGAAAGTGTTTTCCCATTCTGCCAACAGTCACAGACACAATCCTCACCTCCATTACAAGGTATTTTGCCCACTATTGACATTGACTTACCCACTCCTGTCCAACATTCACTCGATCAACCCTCTTCTCCTACTCGTCACAATGCACCTGAACCTCCATCAAACCAACCTTCTTCTCCTACTCGTCATAATACACCTGAATCTCCAGTAGACCAACCTTCTTCTCCCATGCCAAGAAGTTTAGCACCCATTACCAAACCTTCTCCAACCGACCTTCCTGTTCGACGATCCAGTCGCACATCAACCCAACCTTCCTGGCTTCAAGACTACGTAACGGGATCCCAAGCCAATCATTCAACCACTGCCCAAGACCGACAGAATGGAACCAGGTATCCTATGCATCATTTTCTTTCTAATTCACGATTTTCTTCTACACATAGTGCATATCTTGCTAACATCACAGCCACCAAAGAACCTCACACTTATGCTCAAGCTATCCTTGATCCAAATTGGCAAAAAAGCAATGGACGAAGAGCTTTCCGCCTTGCAGCTAAATCAAACGTGGACCTTGACATCGTTACCCGCTGGACAGAAACCCATCGGATGCAAATGGGTTTATAAAATAAAGTACAACTCAGATGGTAGCGTCGACAGATATAAGGCGCGCCTTGTCGCAAAGGGGTACACTCAGATTGAAGGTGTCGACTATTCTGAAACTTTTTCACCAACAGCAAAATTAACAACTTTGAGGTGTCTCCTCACCATTGCAGCAACCAGAAATTGGTTTACTCACCAGCTAGATGTGCAAAATGCCTTCTTACATGGCACATTGCATGAAATTATTTACATGGACTTGCCACCCGGACATCATCGACAGGGGGAGAACATTGTATGTCGACTCAACAAATCCCTTTATGGTCTCAAACAAGCATCTCGAACATGGTTTTCAACATTTTCTCATGTGATTAAATCTGTAGGATTTCAACAGTATTCACAAGACAGAATAACTCATCATTTACTGCCCTTTTGATTTATGTGGATGATATTCTTCTGACAGGAAATGATTTGACAGAAATTCAGCGTGTTAAAGATTGTTTATTACAACAATTTCGCATTAAAGATCTTGGAGACCTAAAATATTTTCTAGGGATTGAATTTTCCCGTTCCAAAGCTGGTATTTACATGTCCCAAAGAAAATATGCGCTTGATATTTTGCAGGATACGGGACTCACAGGTGCTCGTCCAGACAAATTTCCAATGGAACAATACCTAAAACTCACACCAGACGATGGAGAGTTATTAAAGGATCCAGTCAAATACAGGCGACTCGTGGGACGACTGATATACCTCACGGTTACTCGGCCTGACATAGTATTTTCGGTTCGGACCCTAAGTCAATATATACAGGATCCACAAAAACCTCATTGGGATGCCGCAATTCGAGTCCTAAAGTACATCAAAGGATCACCAGGACAAGGATTGTTATTGCCATCCGAAAACAATCTGACATTGACAGCTTATTGCGACTCAGACTGGGAAGGTTGTCAGACAACTCGGAGATCAGTATCTGGATATTGCATTTTTCTTGGTTCATCTATTATCTCATGGAAGTCAAAAAAACAGACAAACGTATCAAGATCATCAGCGGAAGCAGAATACCGCGCAATGGCCAATACTTGTTTGGAGATAGTTTGGTTGCGATATCTGTTGCAGGATTTAAAGGTGCCATGCAACTTGCCAGTTCAACTTTTCTGTGACAATCAAGCGGCATTACATATAGCAGCAAACCCAGTATTTCATGAACGCACAAAACACATTGAGATAGACTGCCACATTGTGCGAGAAAAATTACAAGCTGGGATAATCAGTCCTTCATATGTACCGACACAGTATCAGCTCGCAGATATTTTTACGAAGGCATTGGGCAAGGAACGATTTTTGACGCTACGACACAAGTTGGGGATTCTTGATCTTCACCTACCAACTTGAGGGGGAGTATTAAGGAAATAATAATTATAAAATTATATGCAATTATTGTATGCAATATTTGACTATATTGTACCCAATTATATGCAATTAATTTAATAATTATAGAATCTCATGATTAGTATCCTACCTAATTAGATTGTAATTTGGGAGAGAGAAACTCCCTATATATTTCCTATACATGACTGATGTAATATACACATAAGAGAATAAGAAACATTTTTTCTTCTTACCATTTTTTATCATTTTCTTATAAGTAGGTATAAGAGATATAAAGAAGTTTAACGAGGTACTAATGGGAAAGTGGAAATGGATATTCACAACAGAAACAACTGGGTTATGGAGTGAGATATTATTATCCAAATATGGACATTTAGGGAAAACAAATACAACAAAAAAACAAAGGTATGAATCAATAAGGTAGACTGATCTTAAAAAGGTATGTGGTGAAGGGTGTAGGAAAAATTGACTCGAAAACAATATTAAATGAAGCCTAAGAAAGGGTGAGGAGGTTAGGTTATGGACAAATAAATGGCATAGTAATTTAACTATGGCTGAAAAATACCCAAGGCTATACAAGAACTTAGAATTAAGTGATGCCTATGTTTCTGAGGCTGGATTTTGGATCAATAATAATTGGGAATGAGATCTGAAATGGAGAAGATAGTGGTTTGAATGGGGGAAAGCCTCAAATAAAGAAACTATTGAAGATATAATAGATGTTAAGCCAAAAATACAAGGGCAAGATAAGTGGGTATGGAAAGGGGAAAAAATAGAAATATATTCGGTGAAATCAAGATATAATATTGTCCACAATAGTTATAGGGGTAAGGTTGATGATTTTTTTAAGTTTAATTTGGAAAACAAGTGTTATACCAAATGCAAAGTTCTTTGTATGGAAGATTGGTCTGACTAGAATCCAAACTAGGGATAATTTACAAAAAAAAGGGTGTAAGCTTGGAGACAAATCTATGTCCCTTATGTCAACTGCTGCCTGAATCTATACAACACCTTTTTCTAGAATGTAATGTAGCTAATTTTGTCTGGAATAAGTGTTCTAAGTGGATAGGAATATTATCTATCACATAACTATGTTTTCAATCACTTCCACCAATTTAGTCGTCCAAACTTTAAAAAAAAAAATATGTTATGAAAAACTATGTGGGTAGTTGTCACGAGTGAGGTGTGAGATCATATAAATTAAGTGATTTTCAAAAATGGAGTCTATGATAAATAAGAAATTTTTGAGTTAGCACAATTGAAATGTTAGGCGTAAATTAAAAATTTAAATAAAATTTAGTTGTTTTCTTACCCAAAACATGTGCATATGTTCATATGTCTGAAAACTTATAAATATCTGAATCACTTGTCAATGTTCTAATGTTTATCTTCTCTTATTGAGGTTTGTACATGTTATATGGTAAGTGGTTGGCGTCAAGTTTTGATTTTACAAGTTCAACAACAGAATCCACACTGCTAGTTTTTGTTTCTTCTTCCCTTTTGACATGGCAAGAGATGGTGTTTAGCATTTTGGAAGTTGCTCTCTTTTGTATGAGAAAGGTGGTAGTGTGATAAGAGACCTATTCGAGTGGGGATTTTTGGGATCTAAACATCCATTACTTTTATTTTTTGGTGCTGTGAAGTGTTGAAAATTTAGGTGCAGTTTTGAAATCAACACTCAGCAATAAAATCTTTTCTACTCTATCACTCACAGAATTGAGATCACGGCATAAGCCAGATAGACAATAAGTTTCAAAAGACAACAAATTATTGAAGAAAAGATGATCAAATATAAATGATCATATATACAAAGTTTACTGAAATAATTCTCTACCTAGTTATAAAAAATTGTAATTAATCAACATATTGAGTCAACCTATCTCTAGTAGAATATAACTGATTAACTAAATTTGATTTATCCTCTGCTACTCTTACTAGCTATTAGAGTTTTAGGAGTGATTTTAGTTTACTTAGAGACACGATTAGATAAAAATTAGTGACAAAATTATACGTGTTTAAGTTTGAAGACAATTTTAGGTTTATGTAAATATATAGATTATAGTCGGAAAATTTGGGCTCATTTGGATTAAATTTGTGGGAGTTTTGCACTTGTAAACTGGATTATTCTTTACCAAAACTAGAACTAACGTCTTCTTATGCAGAAATTAGATGAAAAATTTATTTATTTTATTGTCTTTATTTATTTTATATTTTTATCGTCTCCATTGTTGCTGATTAAGCTAGGTTAAACTTTGAAGCTTTACATATAAATAACGACCACAGTAATCAAACTAAATAAATATTTACAGTTGGACAGCCATAACCTTATAAGATTAATGTTGGTGCTGCTGCATACCTAAGTTGCAGCTGTAATTGGAGTCACCATCAAACACATGGAGTATTTGATATTATATTATAGCAAAGACAAAATAATTCTTATGGTGGTCAATGCATTGTAATTTTTTTCTATATATTTTATAAAATTGGTAACATATTTATTTTTCTATTTTAAATTGTTGAGTTTTGTTAGTTTTTTTTTCAACTTCTCTTTAGGTTTCTTATAGAACTTAGTCTTTTTCTTATACATACATTGATGTACTTTTGCATTTTGTAACACAAAAAGTAAATAAAAAAAATTTGCATTTTCTTTTCTCTCTACTTTTTTCTTTTTCATTTACGCTTTGTCTGCTATACCCTTTTGTATGTGATTAGGATTTATCAGAACCTTTCGCTCTTCATCGTGATTACGTACTCTTCGTTGGAACGTCATCTTGAACAAAACACCTTCATCTTCATCAACTGTAATAAAAATCTCAAATTCAAACTTATAAATTTTATTTTCCACAATTTTAATTCCTTAATTTTTAGTTATTCATAATTTTGATTCTTAAATATTTTCTTACAATATTTCTCCCAATATCACTGTATTTATAATTAAGAAAAATTATAAACTAAAAATTAAATAAAAGTACGAATATAGAACCCAAATTACAATTAAATGTTAATTTTATTATTGATCCTGCTCTTAATTTTTTATCCATACCACAGTTCAAATATTATCATTCTATCTGGTTAGAAAATTTACTTTATCGTTTATTTATATTTGCTCTAATTAACAATTGTGAATTGTATTGCATTGTCTAAATTTATTTTTACTATGAAATAAAGATTTAAGTGGTAAGTTATACCAACCAGTACAGGCCCAATTAATAATATGGGCTCCCATGCTAGCCCAAGAAATTGTTTCTTGCTGCTATCGGTTCGGCTCAGTTTTTAACGGGTCTTAATGCTACCCAATAAATATTTATAATTCTTCCGAGAGAAGAAATTTCGGTGTGAAAATAAATATTAATTTTGAATTATTAATTTTATTTACATATATTATAAATAAAAATCCTAGAGATGAAATTCATAAATAATTAAATATGAATTTAATTTTTATACACACGTAAAAAGTTATAAACCATTTATAAAAATTCACTCTAATACCCTTCTCTGTTATTAATTTTGAAGCATTAACATCCATCACACCGAAGAAATGAAAAGACTAAAACGTCTCATGAAATCTCATGAAACACAAACTAATACAATAACAGGCTCGTTATAAGTGGAGCCATACAATACAGTCACACACACTCACTTTCTCTTATTCTGATAATAAATGGGTCAAACTGATGATGTCTCAGTATAAATCCCGTGCCAGAAATTAGAAACGCTAAATAATCCTTTAGAACCTGATGCTGCACCATTACAACAAAAACAAAGGCATCAAGTTAGAAATATTCTCTCTGTTTCCGTCCATAATTTTTATGATAACACACCTAACACACAAAAGTTATCAGAAATAGTATAATAGAAAAAAACCAGAACTGATAAATATCATCAAAAGTCAAATTATACAACATAAAGTATGGAATTGTAAAATCATACAGCATAATGTTCTTTCTTCTAAAACTATAGGTTCAAACCATTTATTGTAGCAAACAAGAAGAGCATAAGAACATACTTTGCACAGTTGGTGGAGCGGCTGATCTTGTAAGGGACGCTGACATTGCAGAGACCAGGGAGTGCCTGAGCGTAGTTATCATTGATGCCAAAGTTATTAGCAGCATCCTTAAGACAGTTACACACGGTTTGTTTTTCAGAGGTTGTTCCAGCAGCACCCAGAATGCTCCTAACTCCTTCACAGCACGCATCTGAAGCCGTTCCACCATTCATCAGGTAAGACAGGCACGGTGCCAAGTCCGTTGTCACATCGCCGCATGAAATGGCCTGCGCCATCATTGGTGCACCCACCACACCCATGCACAGCACAACCATGCATGCAACCTTCAAGCTTGCCATATTTGGAAATAGAAATATTATATATCTCTCAAGTGAACTAGTTCGGAGACAAAAGGTAAAGATGCCACTACAATTTGCAGCTGGTGTGTACAAGTGATGATGCATTGTGGTGTTTATATAGACCCGTGGAGACTGTGATATAGGGTTGCTTTTGTATTAATTACAAGTTTCAAATTTGAGTTCAAGATATAAATATAACTACATTTTTAAACTAATGTTTAATTATTTGAAGAGAGTTTTTCCTTTTCTTCTAACGACACCTCATGAATTTATGGTAATTGATGGGGATTTAGGGTTGTGGGTGTGGTGAAAGAGTTGGGTGTTACTTAACATGCATGATGCAACCACTTGTTCTGCTTCGTTGTTAGTGTTGGCCACTTTATTGCACGGCGTCTTTGTTCATGAAAACGATTTAAAACTTTGGTATTTGCGTTAGGCAATTCCTGCTTGGCATCACTTGTTCCATGTAAGTTGTTGGTGGAGGCCATACTTAGCTTTTTGGACAGCTCTGCAATTTAATGGAGGGTTTGGCCGGAACTTTTTGATGGATTTGACTTCTTAAATGAATTTAAAATACCATTTATTTGCATATTGAGTTTAATTATTTTTCTTAAAATGATTGAAATTTTATAGAAAATTTTCTAAGGAAATAAAGAAATTTCAAATAGTACCTAAAATGGAGGATTTTTAAAGAAATCATAAAACCACATCTAACCTAACTTAAGTTTTGATGTTACATAGTCTCAACCAGTCCCGAATTGATTGGATTTATATATGGCATAGCAAACCCTCCAATCTCAACAACACTAAGTTATTAGTATAACCCTCCAAAGATCAATCACAATGCACTTTTAGAATCGGAGTAGTCTTCTAACATTACAAATTATTAAATAAAAATTAATTTTAAAAATAAAAAATAATTAGTTATTATATTGATTGAATTATATACTATTTTAGAAAGTAAAAAAATTTATCAGTATCTAAATTAGTTTCTATTATTAATAAATAGTTTCTAAATTAATATTTAATTAGTTACCAAGGTTTTAATTATCAACTTTAAATCTACTAGTCACAGGTACAACAAATTAACTTTTATGTAAAAAGTGTCAACTTTTTTGTTCACACAAAATTTCATGTATAACGTCAGATTTTGCCTCCTAAAGAAGGTTTTTGAACCATTCTATCTTTTATGAGTCTTGATGTAGGGACAACCATGTGACATGGCGACTACCATGTTACAACTGGAGAGATGTCCAATTAAATAATATTCTAATTAGTTTTGTGGGATCCAAGGCCACGGTGGAAGAAAACAATAGTATATGAGTTGTCAAATATTGATTTTGTATGTCCTCATGGGGTAATTTCATAAGTCAATATTATTTAAGCAGCAATGATTGGTTGAACACTTTATTTGATAAATTTCCTAGTTACTTTAAAGGTTTTTTTTTTGGCAGGTATGTCCACAACATAGAGGAGTGAGCATGAATGCATTTTTTGATAGGTATATTAATTTGATGACATGTCTCCAATAGTTTGTGAACCAATATGATACTGCAACATAAGGAAGAATGCAATGCGAAACGAACTTTGTTTCTCTAAATACAGTTATTCCTTGTTGCTCTCAATCTAGCATTGAAAGATAATTTCAAGCAGAGTACACTCGTGCAAAATTGAACGAAGTCCAAGCTGAGTTTAATGGGAAAATGAATTGTGTTGTTAATAATTTATTTGTTAACGAACATACCTATCGGTTCAATGTTATGGAAGAGTCATTTCGGGATGGTCGGACATACCCACTCCAATTGTGTAGTGTTATTTGACCGCAAAAACCATGATGTTTGTTGAACATGTTTGTTATTTGAATTTAGGGGGATCTTGTGTTGCCATTGTTTGGTTGTCCTTGTACAAGAAAGAGTCATAAAATAGCCAACGAAGTATATTTTGACTAGGTGGAGTAAAAATGTCTGCCACAAGCACACATATACATAAGAGCTTCATATGGGAGTAAGGACAAATATCCACAAGTTAAACGATATGATGGGTTGTGCAAGCAGTTCTATAAAATAGTTGAAAGCGTTATACAACAGAACTTTTGCACAAACATCTTGATGTTTTTGTCTTGAAACACGATCAACCAACACACCATAATACTAGAACAAACAACAATGTTGGTCATCCACTCGTGCCTGTTGTAGATGGACAACCAATGTCACCTACTCGTACGAATTTGAATTTCCCCATCGTTGAAATGTGTAGCCCTATCATTATGAAACGAAAGGGAAGACCACACTCAACAGGAAAGAAATCATGCTCTGAAAAGGGTGGAAAACGAAAAAAATCTTTTGCTACATGCCAAGTTTCCATTCATCCAACTATAGTTAGTGAAATGCATAAATTATTTGACCTTCGATTTCATTTCCATTTCTTAGAACAATTCTTCTTTATACCATAAGTATCAATAAATCATTAACTGTTCACCAAAGTCTTTTAAATTGAAGTTACTTGTACTTGCTATAAGTTACATATGAGCCTTCCAGTTCATAACTTCTGTGTTCGAGGGTCATGGCTGAAATTGAAGTCAACCTAAATACATTTAATGGGATATGTAATACAGTTTATGGGGTACGTTAAACCTATATATGTTGTTCAAGAAGTTCACTGTTTCAAATGATGTATAATCCTTCATAACGTGTAATAATAACTCATTTTATTGTATTCATTGTTAGGTTTCAAGCAGTCATTCTATTGGGTTTGTTTCGCTTTTGACATCATTGGACAATAATTTTAATAGTTCACACCACTGAAGTGCATCTCAGGTCATTAAGTTATTTATACTATAAGTTGTTCCAATGTATTGTTCACTAAATTTGTTATACATTAAGATCTTTTTAATTCATCTTTCTTATTTCTTTGCAGGTTTAAAAGAAAACCCCGAGTAAATATTGATGAATGCAAAAAGTTTGAAGGTTATTAATGAATCACATGTCATTGACAAAAACCATGACAATCTATTGAGGATGGAGTTTGTGAATGACGTGTGTACATTTTTCTTACTTATTTTTTAACAATTGTGGTATATTTTCACTCCATCCAAATTCCAACATTACTTGTATTTAATCATTAATGCTTTTTCGCTTGCACTACGATTTTTCGCTCGAAAGAAACTTGTCCAGTGTTCCTGTATAATGAGTTCTATCTTTTCACTCACATAAAATGTTTGTGGCTGGAAAATTGGAGTAATAGTGTAGGGTGCAATTTCACTCACAGGAAATGTTTGTGGCTGAAGCAAAATTGGAGCAGCAGTGCACGATTGCATTTTTGCTCACACTAAATTTTGTGGTTGGAGTAATTACAACAACAATGCAGGGGTTCATTTTCGCTCACACTAGATTGTTCTGGCTGGAGAAAAATTGGAGCAGCATGGCACGGGTGCATTTTCACTCACTAAATATTGTGGCTCAAGCAAAATTGTTGCAATCCTTTTTATATGCTTTGTTTTCCTTTTTCACTCAAACATAACATTTTTGGATCAAGCAGTTATTATAACCTCTGGTGGGTGCAGAAACCCTAAAGGAAAGACACTTTTCCCCCATGTGCCCCAAATCCAGTAACTTCCAAGGAATTAGAGATTAACTAGCCATATTCACACTCAACCACCTTCACATTCGGCCAAATTTAGAATATAAATAATTCACTACAAGAAAATCATCCAATAGAAACCAATATTTAGAGACCAAACTAATTAGTTGTAATAATAACTAAATTAGAGACCATTTTAGAAACTAATAAAAAAATGGTTTCTAAATTAGTTTCTATTATTGTGAAATAGTTTCTAAATTGGTATCTAATTAGCTACCAAAGTTTTAACTACCAATCATTTAGATTCTAAATTTGGTAGCAAAAACCTTAGTTGTTAATTAGATACCAATTTAGAAACCATTTAACAATAATAGAAACTAATTTAGAAACCAAAAATGGTCTCTAATTTAGTCACTATAGCAACTAATTATTTTTTGTCTCTAAGATTGGTTTTTATTTCATGATTTTCTTGTAGTGATCGATAGTTAAAACTTTGGTTGCTAATTAGATACCAATTTAGAAATCATTTAATAATAATAGAAACTAATTTAGAAACCAAAAAATTTGTCAGTCTCTAAAATGGTTTCTAATTTAGTCACTATTACAACTAATTATTATTTTTTTTAAATTAATTTCTATTTCATGGTTTTATTGCAGTGAATAACATCGATTTTGGTTATTTTATTTTACAAAACCAGGAAAAGATATTTCTAGAAGAAAAGAAAAACTGATCATAACAATGAAAGTATTAGTTTATTTTCCTTCAGTGTTTGGTCTGAGGTATTAGTTCATTTTCCTTTCAGTGTTTGCACTTTGCCTCTCCATATTCACAAACAACGAAACTTCTTGTTGCAAATACATAATAAATAGACAAAAAGTAACCCAAGAGAGTTTTCCTTTTTTTGCATTCTTCCATTGTCTTGTTTCGTCTCGTGTTGAAAGTGAGATATCATATATATAATACCAATTTAGTTATTTTGCATCATATCTTAAATTTCTTATATATTGTCTTGATTTATTATAATAAATATTAAAAGTGAATAGTTTATAACTATTTATTTACTTCAAACATCAAATGTTGAAAATAGTGCTATATCACCAAATAACATAAGAAAATCAAGCGGAGGAAGTACAAGAAAATGTTATGATAATGCAAAACTTTAAAATATTGTGGTTTTTTTATATGTTAACTTTTTTTTGTGATGTATTGAATATGTGTACTTTGTAATGTTAAAAAAATGATTGAAATTGTTGGTGAATATAACTTTGTATATTGTTATAAGTTTTTTAGTAATTGTGAAAAATAAATGTTATTAAATTATGAGATTATAAATTTATGGATAATTACCATTAATTTAATATTTTAATTATAACCGTATATATTATTTAAAAATTATTCAAAAATATCTAAAAATTATTTGGACGTAGATCCAAAGTATATATTTTAATTTTAATTTAAAAAAATACTATTGGTGACTTTATTTGAAAAAAACAGGTGGAAATATCCAAAACATTGAACCAAACGAGTAGATCAAAAAAGACTTATGTGTATATAAGAAACGAGTGACGTGTAGTAGAAATATTGGGCCAACAAATGGGTCCAGATTAAAAAACTTGTGGTTGTGTGTAAAAAACACGAGTGAAGTACAAAATGTTGAGCCGACGAATGGGTCCAAATTAAAAAAACTGGTGAGTGTATGTAAAAATACGATTGCGAATAGTAGAAGTTCTGGTTTAGCGAAATGGGCCCAAGCTTTGTTAAGAGAAAATGTTGACGATATAAAAGCGGGCTGCAACTAAGAAAAATGCTGAGAGTGTGCATCAAAATTATGGCAATTACTTCATGATCATATAACTGCACCCAATTTTACTATAAAAAGACGAAAATGTCCTTAGTTAAATGGAGGTATATATAAAAATATATTCTGGACTCCCTTTTTCTGATTTTTTTTTAAAATAAATTTTTTGTATTGCGAATTTTTTTATCTGAAATGAAATTTTGACTTTTGTTTTCAGATTTTTAATTTTAAAACACAATAAATTTTTCTGAATATAATTTTTCAGAATGTATTATTTTTAATTTTTAATTTTTATTTTCAAAAATAAAGAGTATTTTTTGAAATTTAAAATTATGTAGGATGTAGGTTCAAAATATTGAAAATATTGGATGTATTGCCCAAAATTATAAGGAAATATTTTGTTTGACACTATTTTTTTTATCTACATCCACTTGACTATTTCTTTTTACAATAAATATTCTATTATAATAATAATAATAATAATAATAATAATAATAATAATAATAATAATAATAATAAATATAAATAGAATATTATAATAAAATAATAATTTATAAAGTTGTAAGTTGTATTTTATTGATAAATGGGAGTGTGAAGCTATCAGGATTCAAATTATAAGTGCCCCAACACCTTGAAACGACTACGTGCATGCCTTCAAAAATAAGTTTTCCTTAATTTACTTTATGATTTATTAGTGTATGGCCTGTTACGAGTACTTGACAAGACAAGAAACACTAACAATATTAACATTAATTAGTATAAAAGAGTTTTTTTTATGTCAAATACTTAGATTTAATTATGTGATGTAAGAGTCCGATGTGAAAATTTGCATCGAACAAAATATCTCACGTAAAAAAATAAAATTGCATATTTACGTTGAATGTAATATTTGACGTAGAATAATACATATTTTTTTATCAATAAAAAATAAAAATAAAAAATGAAAGTATTTCGGGAATGTTCCTTCTTGATGCTATAATGTGTAAATTGTTATGAAACATGACTTCCTTCATAATCCTACCCACTAAAAAAATAAAAAAAATACATGTCTACGTGAGATAATGAAGTGACTGACATGAATGAGTATTAAATAAGAATAAAAAAATATCTAAATGTATGTCAATCTTACACACACAAAAATTTAATTTAATTGATTTTGACTTAAAACTAAAACCTAAAATACAAAAAATACCATTCAACAACACATGTAATGTAAGCTACTCTTACTTAAATGATTAGTTAGAACACTTAAAGAATATGGTCTAAAGTTAGTTAAATATGTTTAAGTGTATGTCTCTTAAACTATATATAGCATGCCTTAAGATGCTGGGGGATTTGGGTAGTTGTAGGTGAAATATGAAATCATAGAAATAATTGTATCTTTAAGAATGAGAGGGTAGGTTTTCACTATGCCTCAAAGGAAATCTTGTCTTGGATTACGGCTAAGGAAAGATTGAAAGACTTCTCATACTCAGATTGGTGCTTGGATCCCATGTGTTGTATTAAGTATTTGAAAAAATGATGTTGTGCTCATTGTTAATTTTTTGTATGTCCAGAATTGTTGGATTTTTATGCAGGTTCTTGTGGTATATAGTTGCTGAGACTATGAATAAATATTGCGGTTCTCGGGCAAGTTAGTAGGCATGTAAAAAATTTCAGGTTTAAAGAAAGCGGGTTCAATTTTGAGTGGGTTTCAATGGGTTTTGTTTGTGGGTGAGGAATTTGATTGTAAACGTGTTAGTGAGCTTTTGCTTGTATTAGAGGTACTTTTGTTTGTATTGTGTTTTGTCCTCTTTTAACTAAAGATTGATTATAAAGACCTTGATAAGATAGATGATGATTTCTTTTGATGTGATCTACCTTTCCTTTTCAATCTTGAAGATTTGTTTGGTGGTTTGTAGAGTTTAAAGATTGTCTGTTGGTCAGGTGTTGAGTAAGTTGATTTTGGCCACTCTCTGTATAAGAGTTGTGACACTCTTGAAGTGTCTGTATAAAAGTTTGATCACTTTCTGTATAAGGATTTCTTGAAGTGTTTGTATAAGGGTTGAGACACTTTCTATATAAGGATTGAGACACTTCTGAAGTGTCTGTATAAAAGTTGAGACACCCCTAAAGTGTCTCATTTTATTTTATTTATTCTTTTGCAGATAAAAAATATAAATATAAAAAAGAAAAATAGTTAAGTATTTTGCACTTTAAATAACGTTATCTGGACAGTGGGTGTTTCTTTAAGGATTTCAAGTGTTTATCACCTTAAGTGGGCATTTGGTTTTAAGCACTAACCAACCTTATGGATTCAGTACGATAAAGTACATATGGCTGCAATTGTATTGTCTAATATGTATGGAATTTTGTACTCAACTACTGGTGTGTAAGAAATCAATATGATGCAACTAGAAATACAACGAATTTTGAAGGATGTACATTGGTCTGTACCTATCTTTTGAAAATGGGCTGATTAAATGGGTTAAAATAACATTTTGTGCTTCTTATTAATTTATTTTTGTTGATTAAAAAAATGAGTATTTGGATAGCCTTAACCGAAATTTAAGATTTATGAATTATTCAAGTTGAATTTAATACGTAAAATAATTGTTTTGTTGGTGATCATTATGTGACAATGTTATAGACATACAAGTTCCTGCACGTAGAAGATCCCAGTTAAGATGGACATCGCTAGTCTCCTCTGTATGAATGATGTGAAAATTATTGTCTAGTAAATTTCATAAACAGGATTAAGTTTTGAAGATAGACTATAATTGTTTTTCGATAAATAAATATATCTCATTTTCATTACTGTCCTTTTCTCTTAAAACCAATACAACTTGCCAACAACTTTTAACTTATTTCTCATTTTTTTCATTTACTTTCTATCCATTTCTGTTTTTTAGCCGAACACCTTGATGTCGGTTGCACATTGTACATTTTTTTTTATATGCAAAAAGACAAATTTATTAAACATGAAAATTATAACTAGCTTGTTTTTGGGGTTTTTCACCAAAATGGTGCATTTTTTTTTCATATTTACGTAAATGGGCAAAAACAGAAAAAATTACAGAAATGAGCAATTCTTGATCAAAGTTGCCAATGGTGTAGACAACATCAATTAAATTTGTTAATCTATCTACTTTTTATTTTTTAATTAAAGTTTCTAACTTGGTTGACAACTTCAGTTTAAATAAAATTGGATACTGGATTGGCAATTTCACTTCATTGAAATTGTCAATTCGGTTGGCAAGTTCAGTTGATTTTTTTTAAAAGAAATGACAATTAATATTTTTGGAAATAAAAAAATATAGTTAAAATTTTTATTTTAATTATAATATCAAAATTTTATTTTATTTAAGAAAATGGTATATAAAGTTGAAGAATTAAAATTAATTTTTTTACAATAATTTTAAATAAATTGGGTTAAAAATGAGTTGTGTGATAAATTAAAAATATTTACTATTTTTTAAATATTGCTAAATTTAAAAATACACTTATAAAAATGTGATATGATTTATATATAAATTTTTAGATTATATAATATATGAAAGTATAAATTATATAATATGTAAAAAGTAATAATATACATGTATTTATGTAAAATAAATGTATTAAAAAATAAATGAAATTATTGAATAAAAGTCATTAAAAGAAAATGATATTAAAATATTTGCAACTTCTACCATGACCCCCATCTACCTACAATCCAATGTCATCCATGTAGTATTATCGATCAACAAGACCACCATGTGTCACATCTTCACATAGATGACAATTTTTCCTACATCTTTATTTTATAATCATGTGTATGAATTGTACTTATTTATCATTTTATAAATATTGTTTAAACGTTACCCTATTTATTTATAATTATATCAACTATAAACGTTACTTCACGAACATAATTTCAAATTTTTAAAAACAACAAAAGTATTTTTAATTTTAACATTATTTAAAAAATACTAAATATTTTATATTTATTACACAACCTATTTTTAATCCAACTTAATTTTGGGTAACTTTGTTTCTTGTGAAAACAAAAATTTAGTTTTATTTTTTTTAAGTTTTAATAGTTTTAATTAAAAAATTTATTATTATATAAAAAATTTAATTTAAAAAAAATAATTATTTAAAAAAAATAACTGAATTTGTCAACCGAATTAGCAACTTCAATGGAGTGAAATTGACAATTCAGTATTCAATTTTATTTAAACTGAAGTTGCCAACCCAGTTAGAAACTTTAATTAAAAAATAAAAATAGACAGATTAACAAATTTAATTGATGTTGCCTACACCATTGACAACTTTAACCAAGAATTATCAATTTCTGTAATTTTTTCTGCTTTTGCCATTTACGTAAATATGAAAAAAAAAATGCACCATTTTGGTGAAAAAACCTTGTTTGGGCTTCTAAATTAGGTGTAGCTTGTTTTTCTAATGTTTTCTCTGATAGCTGGTCCTGTTATAAAATTGATCGTTACTTCATACCGTGACTCTTGTCTTCTTGTTAGCCTAGAGAATAGGTTGTTTTTAAATATAAAAATAGGCATCAGTTGAAAACACAGCATGCAACAAAGTAGGATGGAACTATTACTTATGAAATAAGTGACTGTTACAACATGCAACGATCAACTAAGATACATTAAATCGCACCCAACAACAAGATGACAAAAGCTGAGAAACTAACAGGCTCGCATAAGTGGAGCCCTACAGTCACACTCGCTTTCTCTTATTCTGATACTATATATGTGCCACACTGCTGCCTCAGTATCCCACGGCAGAAATTAGCAAAGCTACTTGCTTCTTCAGAACCTGATGCTGCACAATATTACAAAACATAAACACATGGTTAAGCATGTTATCCACCATTTCGTTTGGTGTTCACTTTCACTTACACAAATTTCAGAATATCAGTTAAT
Source organism: Phaseolus vulgaris (assembly GCF_000499845.2). Taxonomy (NCBI): domain Eukaryota; kingdom Viridiplantae; phylum Streptophyta; class Magnoliopsida; order Fabales; family Fabaceae; genus Phaseolus; species Phaseolus vulgaris. The sequence goes on along the minus strand of NC_023752.2, from coordinate 8,524,925 downwards.
AAATTATCTTTTACTGGGTAAAACATGTTCGGATACCGACAACTTGGTCTATCTTAGTGGAACTGGATTTGATCTTAAACAAAACGGCTTACTTATCTAACAGCAACAAAAAAGTTAGGAATCCATTTGAGAGGGAAAAGTAGAATGGTCAAAATAGAGAAACTGTGAGTGAGATGCATGGAGAGTTTAAACGTACTTTGCACAGTTGGTCGAGCGGCTGATCTTGTAAGGGACATTGACATGGCAGACGCCAGGGAGTGCCTGAGCATACTGGTCATTGATGTTAAACCTGCCAGCAGCATTTTTGAGACAGTTGCAGACAGTTTGTTTGTCAGCGGTGGTTCCCGCAGCACCCAGAAGGTTCCTCACTCCGCTACAACACCCTGCTGAAGCCCCTCCACCATTCATCAAGTAAGGTAGGCACGGTGTGAGTTGCATTATCACATCGTTGCATGTAACGGCCTGCACCATCATAGGTGCACTCACCACAGCCATGAACATTACAACCACGCATGCAACCTTCACGCTGGCCATAGTCGCAGAAAGAATGTTTCTCTAAAAGGGGAGAGAAGTGGTATACGATATCTTCTTGGTGTTGCTTTGTGATGTGGGTGGTGAAGAGAAGTGATGAGGTGTGGTGTTTATATAGTTGAGTGGGAGAGAAGATGAGGATGGTGCTTTATGAGAATTGAAGTGGGTTGATTTTGGTGGGTGGGCTGATTTGAATGACCATGTGCTTCTGTGCTGGATGGTGACATTGTCGTTGGGTACTTGGCATGAGGTTTGGAAGATAATTCAATGATTTGCACTGGGTCTCTGATTGCTTGCATGGCTAATTAATGTGAAGAGCTGCAGTAATGCTACACGTGTCAATCATCACTGTTCCCAAGTAAAAGTAAGTTGCAGTAACTGTTTCGCACAATCCACGGTGTCAGCGGCGGCACGCAAATGGATGAATCCAACCCAACAACTTACTGTATGTTTTGTCGGTCACTGACGGTGCGTTTGGTCAGATGAAGAAAAAGAGGAGAAAAATATAATTATTTTATTGGAAAAAAAATAAGTAAAAACAATAATTTTATTTATTATTTTAATAAAATATTCATAATTTGTTATGTATAAACAATACAAAAAGACATATTATTTTATTAACATACTTAATATAGATTATGTAAACTTTATATATAGATTAGCGAAAATAGGTGTTATTGTGTTTTGTATAATTTTTATGATGATAGAAATTTAAATACATATATAATTAATTTTGGATGAGTTAAAATTGAAAAAAAAAATAATATATAAAAGAAAAATGATAAATTAATTAAACAATTTTTTCTTTTCTTTTTCTCTAGTTTAAGTTTATATTCTTTTTTAAACTTTTTCCTTCTTTCATTGACAGTTTTGAGTGTGATGATGTTCACGTCTGCTTTAATGAAGTGAAGAGATGATTAGAAGTAGAGGTTATTTTATTTTGATATGTGGAATTTTGTGTAAAAATGGGTGAGAGTATGCTTTATCTTTCTTTCTATTGTTACTTTAAAATAAGAAATTAAGAAAAAAGTGGAAGAGTTAATTTGCGTATAAAAAATGTACATTAATATTAATTTTAAAAAATTAAAAAATAATTTTATTTTTAAATAATTCATATAAAATGACAAAATGTTTAATTTATAATCAGAAAAAAAATTATGTACACTAAAAAATAATTATAATGAAGAATCCCTACTAAAAAATAATTATAACGAAGAACCCTTTATATAGGTGGGTATAGATATATGCATTTCTTAATTCCAATGTGTGAAAAGTTTTTTTATACATTTACTTAATAAAACGATATTTCATCTCTCTCTTTCTCTTTCTCTTTCTCCTTCTCTTCAAAATGGTGTCTCTCTATTATCAACTTTTGTGATTTGATTTTATTCAATTTTTAATTAAATGATCAGTAAAACTAAAAAAAATCAAATTAATATTTTACAGTTAATATTGTATCCACTTTTTCAATTTTTGTTATAGTAAATTTATTAAACATTTTTAACAAAAAATTATTGAAAATATTTCATCAAAAAACTGTTAAATATTTTATAATAAAAAATTATTAAATAAAGAAATATGATTTTTTTTATAATTATTACAGTCTTTATAATTTTAACTTCATCGAAATATTTATAAATAAATAACATAATGGTATGATTAAAAATTAAAATATAAATTTGTTATCATATTTTAAGGAATGTAAATAATATATTATAAATAGAATAACTTATTTTTAAGTGACATAATCATGTATATTTGGTAATTAACTTTAAATAAGCATTACAGAATAGTTTTGTTTTATTTAGTTTGATTTTTTAATTTTAATTTAAAATTCAAATCAAAAGTGGAAGAAAAAACAAATAAAATAAAAAATTAGTGATTCTTAAATTTTTAAATTATTTTTTATTAATTCAGTTGAATTTTGAATATTATAACCTCCAAGGATTTTGAGAGATGAAGCATCACAACGATTTGAACCGTTAGATCTTTTAGATCAAATGGCTCGCAACGTTTTGCGTCCAAAAAATCTTTCATCAATGCGGGTCACATCACGCATGCAGGCGCCGCCTGAAGTCATGTCAGACTTCGGGAAGTCCAACAATCACATTAAACTCAGAAGACTGACCGACACTCGGCACTGAGACTCTTCGGATTAATTCATCCTCGAGCCTGGGGGCAAATGTACTTGTATGGACCAAACGGTCAATACATGGCTCGGCTCCCACGGCCAGGCCGACCGAATGACACACGTCCATGCGAGTCGACCAATACCTTCGGTCCATTAACGCTCAATCAAGGTCAGTAAAATTAAACCATCATTAAGAATTAGGTACCCAATAAGGTAAGCTCATTAAAATAATATAAATAGCACACATTTCAAGAAGTAGGTACATCATTAATTATTGTAATCTAACATCCGAGTGTCAAACACCCTTTGCTGACTTGAACGTCCGAGTGCCTTCTGCAGATACACATCCCCTCCCCCCATCCGACATTCGTCAGGAGATCAAGTAACCAAGCAACTGAGATCCAAAGAAGTAGTAGGAAGACTGAAGGAGTAAGCTGAAGTGTAGATCAACTGCCTGATAGAAAGGAGAAAGACGAAGCTTCTCAATAGTTTTCTAGGTCTATCTCCCTAGCATGAACATCTGTTATCTCTTAAAAAAAGTGTCAAAAACAATTCTATGCATCAGGCACAAGTGAATCAAGTCGGTTTCTTCTATGCTAATTTGCCTCACCAAGTGTCAAATAATTCTCCCACTAGTAACATCTTCATTTTTAACAATTTAAAAAGTGCTAAATATTTTTTAATTTTGGTGCTATTGATCTTGTCTTCATTTCTTTATCTGAGTTTTTCTTTATTGCATCAAACTTGTTCTTATAAATTTTCCAAATGGTCATAGTGTTTTTGTTCAATATTTTAGAACTGTTTGTTTCAATCATACGTTTTATCTCACTCATATTCTTTATGTACAACAATTTTATTTTAATCTCATTTCTATAACTAAACTTATCTACTCTTCACTGTAAATTAATTTTCTCTTCAATTAACTATGTTATACAAGACACCAAAACCAACTAGAAGATTGATTTAGGTGATATAACTTTTGGCTCACTACAAGAAAAATTGGTATTACATATAACACAAATTCATATGTAAAAATCCATATGTAATGCTCACTTTACATACAGATCCAAATCTGTATGTAAAAATCGTATGTAACGCTGACTTTACATATGGATCCATATTCGTATGTAATTTTCACTTTACATACGGATCCAGATCTGTATGTAAAAATCCGTATGTAACGTCACTTTACATACAGATTCAAATCTGTATGTAAAATCCGTATGTAATGCTCAATTTACATACGAATTTGAATCTGTATGTAATCATCGGTATGTAAATAGCAAATTTCTTGTAGTGGCTAGTATGTTTTTAATACTTTTGCTACTCAATAATCTTTTGCTCAAATTGTTGTTTCTAAATTTAATTGTATAGTTATGAACACAAGTTTCTGAAACTATAGAACGGAACATTTCTAAAATGAAAGATTAGATGTTTTGAAATCTCAATGTCAATTGTCATGAATGAAGTTTTGACTTTTTATTTATTTATTTTCAGATTGAACTGGGTTGTGGCTAGAATATGCAAATACAATATTTTCTTTTACTTCACTAGATTTTAGGAGGTTCAAAATTGTGGAAAAATTTATCTTCAAATATTATTCAAGGTTAAAAAATCCTTTTATCCTATTATTAGAATTTACTTTTATTTTTATCACTGTTTTCGCTACTAGAAAATCATTTTATTAACTAAGTTGAATACTATTTTATAACAAAATTATATCGATCGGGACCGAACGAGCCAGGCAACCGACCAACCGAGTCGAAGAACATCTCAAGGCATGCAATAAAAGACAGTAACAACAGTTACAACAACACTTAATGAGTCACAATTCATATCCCAAAATATGCAGGAAGTATCTCCGATAAATCAACTAAATACTTGTTAGAATTAGTGGCTTAAACAAGAGAGGGTGAATTTTTTCACAAGATTTTCGCACAGATTAGAAGTATAGTGAAAAGTTCTGAAAAATCAACCAATTGATTTTCTGTTCAACTCAATAAAATTTATGTTTTAAGGTTATTTACAGAAAATCAACATGTTGTTTTCATGAAACATTCAGTTGTTTATAGCAATGAAATATAAAACAAAGTTAAAAACAGTTTATAAGAGAAGAGATAAAAAGAATCACACAAGAAGTTTATACTGGTTCACTCTTAACCAAGAGTTACATCCAGTCCTCAGCTATCCACTAAGAATTTACTATGTAGTCAAACCTAGATTACAAAACACACACCAAGAGTATGATCTTGAACCCCTCAAGAACACGCACCACAGTTTTTAGAAACACTTTTCTGAAATTACCTTACACACAAAGACATAAATAAAATGTTCAAAGAGAAGAGAATATAATACATCTAGGCTTTACAAATATATAGTACATAAGTATATCCACATACAAGTGATGATTCAAAGCTTGATTTCTTGAAAAACGCTTTTAGTAATCTTTCTTTATTAGAGTCTTGAAAAGAATGTCAAACAGCCTTTATATAAACTCAATCAAGTGGTCAAAGTTGTTAGATCAGAAACCAAAAGCAGTTGGAAGCATTTAAGACATTTTAAAACACATAACATAATTTTGTTATAAAAACAACAAATTGTTTTCCAAAACAATAGACTGAAATAATTTTTCTGTTAAGGTTTTCATAAAAACAACTAGTTGTTTTATTGAAATAACCAATTGTTTCGGTTAGATAGCAAAGACAAAATTAAGCAAAAAAAATTCGAATCATTTTGAAAACCACCAAGTGTCAAACAACAGGTTGTTTCGACAATTCAACAGGTTGAAAAACTTGTCTTAGCCTCAAACTCTTGAGTAGCAACTTTTTCGACTAAAAACAACTGAATAAAAATTTCTCAACTTTTAAGAAAGCATTTCTTTCAAAAGAGATAAAGATCAAATGAGCTTAGATCATTTCAAGGAGTGAATTAACAAGTTAAAAACTACTAGACAACAGACACACATCAGCAGGGTTTTCAAGCATTCCACATAGATTTGGAGGCATCAAAGCACCTTGTTCAACAATACTAACTAAATGAAAGATGGTACAAATATTCTTCAAATATTCCAACATACCTATATACCATTGAACCTCCCTATTAATCAGGGATCACAATGCACATCAGTGAATAAGCGATGTCCAGTCCATCACGGCAAGGGCCCATAACCAATACTATAAATAAAACCCTCTGCAGATGTGTAAGGTACGCTTTTATCAATTACCAATATACACTCTTAATACAGAGTACTTACTTGATCATCGGAATATCTTTTTCAGGTCAACCTCCCGACCGAGCATCAACATTTGTGGCAGAAGACTCGAAAGAAGGAACTAGAGGATTACCAAAACGTTAGCAATTGTACGCCTAGTCTCATATACTATCTAGACCCTCTTTGCCTAAATAAGTACAAAAATTATTGATATTCAAATTAGTTTCTATTATTAATAAAATTGATAAATTAGTTTCTAAGTTGGTATCTAATTAACTATCAAGGTTTTAGCTATCAACTACTTTAGATTCTAAAATTGGTAGCTAAAATCTTGGTAATTAATTAGATAACAATTAACTAATCAAATACCAATTTAAAAACTAGTTTATAAATTTAGAAAGTAGTTTACATAATAATAATTTGTATTATAAAATATTGTCTAATTTAGTCAATATAGTAATCAAATTTTTTTTTACAATTAATTTTTATTTAATAATTATCTAGTAGTGTATACAAAATAGTTAATATTGATGTTATTCCTAATTTATTTAACTTGTCACCCTCTAATTGTTTTTTTTAATAAAAGGAGTTTGATGAAATGGAAGTTTTGCATTCAATTTTGAATTAGATATATCAATTGAATTTTAAATTTGAGGGGTTAAAAATAAATTTAAATTCAAATAGTTAAAAAATAACTTTTCAATTTGGGAACTAAATATAAATTTGACCTAATATTGTAAAATAGTTCATTTTAAACAAAATTTGACACAATCACATATAGGTTTGTTAATTAACTTTAAATATATAATATTATAAAATAGTTCTTTTATATTTAGTTTTAATTTTAATTTTGATCTAAAATTCAAATCAAAAGTGGTAAAAAAAGTAAATAAAAAAAAGATTTTAATTATTTTAGTTTTTAAATAAAATTTATATTATTTTTTTATTAATTCGGTTGGATTATGAAAATAATAACCTCGACCAAATTGAGAATGGGACAAGATACTCCCCTAAATTAATTTTTCTAAAAATAAAATCTTATAAAAGAAGATGAAAAAAAAAGTCCTTTCACGTATTTTATGGAGGTGCATAACGATAGAATGGAGATGGAGAAAGAAATCGCCCATGTAGCATCGTAGTCACTAGTTCTATATGGGCTGAAAGATGAAAAAAAAAACCATCATTTCAATTTTTTTTGTGTTAAAAAACATTATTTAAGCTTTTTTCTACCCCTATAATTTTTTATTTATTCTATGAAAATTACTACTTTACCTTTATAATTATTTTTTAATCGTATAATTCAAAAAACATTTGCATCAATTTTTTTTAATTGTACAATTTAAAATATTAAGCAAAAAAGTTTACAAATTACATAATTTATAACACTTTCTTCCTTAAATCTATGTGCACGACACATAGTCAAAGGGCAATTGAAGAATGGTGGTGGCAACAAACGGTGATTGGGCAATAAGAGGATAGTTTGGTCTTTTAGCTACCTCATGAATCTGCACATGAAATTATGGGTGTGCAGAAGGAAATAGACCATGCCTCACAATGACAAAGAGGCCCATATTAAAAGTAAAAGTCCAAAAAGAAGTGGAATCCAGTTTGGAACCATAACAAATAAATAACTAAATCCATAAATTGTTATAAGACTATTTATTCCTGCACCTCCATACCTTCTTCTCTCACCTCCATAAATTTTCGAATTTCCAAAAATGCTCCTTTATAATATTTTGGATTACATAATTCGAAAGTTATTTTTCAAATTTGTAATTAGTTTTCGGATTACATAATCTAGAACTTTTTTTTGGATGCATGATTACTTTCCGGATTATATAATCCAGAAGTCTTATTTAACTTCTAGATTATGTAATTCGGAAGTATTTTTTCAAATGAGTTTCTATAATACATAATTCGAAAACTATTCTATGGGATGACACAATAAAGATAAAAATGTATTTTCATATTCCATGTATGGAAGTGGCAGAGGTGGAGGAAGAAAGAGTCTTGTTATAATACACCACCAAAAAGATGTCCTTAACAAGAGGGATCTTTGAATGTACTCAATATCGTCAGAAAATCTAATACCTAGTCTTGTTTCATTTGATAAGTGTAAAATGTGTATTTCATCTTTGTTTTTACTGAATAATAAATATATTTATATATATTCAAAATTTTATTAAATATTTATTTTATAAAAAAAAAGTAAAATTTAAATAAAGAAAGTATGATTTTATAAAAAAATTAATATTTAAAAGATATACATTTTTTTTTTATATAAAATAGTAATAAAAATTTATAATTATATAAAAATTTATAATATAACATACCTTAACTCAGATATTTAATAATTTAAAATAAAAAATACACGCATATATATATATATATATATATTTCTATAACCGATTTAAAAAAATTATGTGTCTAATTTACAAGTGAAGAAATAACCTATCAACAATCACATATGACACATACGCCCCCAATCAAATCTCTCTAGATATTAAATTATTATATTGCAGTTTTTTCATTTAAAACGCGTCATATAAGTATAGTGCACTGATGGAAGTGCTTTTATGTTCCAAAAATAAATTGAGTTTGGTCTTTCAAACACTATTTACACCACTTTTCATTTTTCAATAAACAGCTATCTAAATCATTTAAGAAACCAAAAATTACGTGTTTCAATATAGAGTGACAGAGAATAAAAAAGTGCAGAGGAACTAAAATTGAACCTTGACAAATTTAGAGAGATTAAAACATTTTTATCCTATAATTTTTTTAAAATATAGTATGATCCCCATATATATTTGGTTTGTTCTTTCTTTTTAAAAAGTATTTTTTTTTATATAATAATAGGGAACACTAATTCCTTTTTAGGCCTTTATACTTTGTTTTAATTCTTGTAATATATGGCTTTTTAATTTTAATCTCTGAAATTTTTATTCATTTGGATTAGTATCTTTGAGAAGAAAAAAAAGGACAGAGACTCAAATCAAAGCAAACGTACCATTAATAAATGGAGACGGAAATTTAAAAAAAAAAAATTAAATTGGTGCCTTAAACTATGCAATTGTTAAAGTACATTTTTTCTCAATAAATATAAAAGAATTTTATTCAAATAACTTGTATATTTATATTTATTTTCCCTTCTTTACTGTATGGAATAAAAGGAAAATGCTATTTACAATTTATGATGAATTAGGAACTTTAAAAAAAATATTTGTTTTACTTCGTCCAACTCAATTTCTATGGAAGAAATCTGTGCATTATACTTTGCCAAACTCATAATCTGCTTTTTGAAAATGGAGTCAAATAAAGTAAGTTAATTAACGAATGAGGTCGATTTTTGGTAGAAAAGAAGATTAGGAAGTTTCATGCATGGATAAAAGCAGACCAATCACAAAGTAAACAAAAAGTTTTTGCATCCCAAACCCCACACCTTAGTGCAATTGAAGACAAATGAACAAATAATTTAATGGGATATGTTGAAAAAGAATGTGGGATAGTTGAAATATAAGAAAGATAACAAAAATATATGAAAATAAGAAATTGGATAGATGATATAATAAAATATAAACTTAATATAAATAATGGATTTTTTTCCTTTTTTTCTTTCACTATTATCAAGAAACAAATACCACCACTTGCATGTATGAAGAATCCAATCTTCATAAGTATTGATTTTGATGGCATATTTTATCACTTATTTATCATCATTTTATGAATTTTATTATTATAGTTTTATTACCAAAGTTTTATTTTTTTTAAATTCTACTGTTTTGCTATTTTTTTATTAAAGTAATGATATATCTTATACCCGTATATGGGTTGGAATACTCTTAAAACATTTTATTTTTAATTTAATTAATTTTATTATTAATAAAAAAAATATTATAAAATATCAAAATAGCGTTTTTAACACTAATTTTTGCAAAATGATATTTATTTGATGTTATTCTATTTTAAAAAAAATCATGATATGTTATAAATTTAATTTATTAAAATGTTAAATTTTGATGTTAAAATTCATGAAAAAAATTAGATAATAAAATTTGAATAATAATAATAATAATAATTGAATAATAAAATATAAAATTAAATTAAAATATTAAAATATTTCACTAAAATTTCTTTGTGAAAGTATTTCAGTTTTGTGAAAAACTTTTGCTATCACTAGTTTACTTAGTTTTCTCTGTCTTTCTATTAATTTGATGTAATAACTGGTGTAATTTTTTCTATAGGCCTTTCAAAATTGTGGATAATCAAATTCTTTTAATCAAACCATGATTGATTGATGTGACTACGTTCTTTAATTTCAATGAAATTCATTGGTGAGTTAGAAAAATATACAGTGTCTGACTAATTGTTCTTCATTTTTCTGCAGAAATTATGGGCCTAAATTTTCTAGATTAGTCAAATATTACAGCTGGAAGAAAATTATTTTTATTTTGGCATGAACAAGAATGTTTATTAAGAAAATGTGCAGGAGTGGAGAAAAAGAGAACACCACTTGCATTCAAATAATCGGTCCTTCTCATTCTTTTAATATTACGACCTACCTATAAACAATAATGTGGTTTTCAAATTACGAGTATTTTCAACTTTGGTGAGAAATTTTTATGATGGGTAGATCCTAATTTGATTTTGATTGAAGGGTCCTTTATCCTTTAAAATCAACTTAGAATAGGTATTTGATCAATCAATATATTAATGAATCTTATCTTAGCATTAGTGAATCCCTATCATCCACTATTGACATCAATTTATTTAAAAAATAAAATATTCGTCAAATTCTTTAGAAAGTTGGCAATTTAATAATAGTCTCTAGAGATGAATTCTAATTAAATGTTACAACTTGTTTTATCCATTGGGATTTTGTGAAGAACACGATAAAAATATGAATGGGTGCATGCATGTAGTTACTCAAGTCTCAAAGGGTCAAACGCCATTATTAGTGAAGAACCATATATAAGATTTAAAATCTAGGTGTAATATATTGGAAAATTGATTGATTGAGAGATATAACCATGATTCTTAAATACGAGGATAAAAATTCGACCTACAGGTTCAAGGGAAAAACATGTATTAATAAAATGTGTGTTTGTTAAGTTCTTTAAAATCAAATATTGGATGGGGTTGAGATGATAGGAAGATCGCTTGGGCCTCTCGGAAAAAGGTTTGTGAGTCTTGTGACTATGGGGGTCTAGGTATTATTGATCTAAGGTTGTTTAATTTGCCTCTATTAGGTAAGTGGATCTGGAGGTTGGCTACGAATAAGAGTGGTCTGTGGAAAGAGATCCTCGTTTCTAAGTACGATGGATGGAGAAGCTTGAGAGAGGAAGGTAAAGTTGGTAGGGGCTCTCTTTGGTGGAAAAATTTGAAGGAGGTGTGGACTTCAGAGGGTTGGGGAAGAAGTTTTGAAGATGGGTTTGAGTGAGAAGTTGGTGAGGGGAGGGCTATCCTTTTTTGGGAGGACAGTTGGTTGAGTTGTGGAGCGTTGAAGAGTGTTTTCCCAAGAATTTTCTCTCTTAGTGTGACAAAAGGTGCAAAGGTGGCTGAACTAGGGAATTTGATTGATGGTGTTTGGGTGTGGCACTTTGAATGGCGTAGACCCTTTTTTTAATGGGAGAAACCTCTGGTGGAGCAGTTCTTTCAGTTACTACAAGGGGCGAAGTTGGAATCGGGGAAGGCAGATTGCTGGATTTGGAAGGTAGGGGGGTTTCATACTTTTACGGTTAACTCAACTTATTTTCAGGTTAGGAAGGATAGAGTTGGAGAGGTTTCTCCAGTTTACAGTAAGTTGTGGAGGTGCAAAGTTTTGCCTTCCGCTTTGGTCACTGCTTGGAGGGTGATGGAGAATAAGATTGCTACTAGGGTAAATTTGGAAAGGCGAGGGGTGGTGGTAGAGAATCTGGTGTGTGGTTTGTGTGGGAAGGTGGAAGAGTCGTCCAGTCATCTGTTTTCCGTCTGCGAGTTTACCTGGCGGGTGTGGTGTCTTTGTTTTGAGTGGCTTGGAGTGTCGTTTGTTATTCACAAGGACCCTTTGGTAAACTTCCAACAATTCAGGTTGTGTTCGGCTTCTGATGTGGTTAATGACGTTTAGGGGGCGGTTTGGGCTGGTGTTGTGAGTGGAATTTGGAGACATAGGAACTCGGTGACCTTCGACAGGGGCGTGGTAGATGCGCTCGAGGTATTTGCACTGGTACAGGTAAATGTTTGGTCTTGGATTTTTGCAAAGTCCTGTTGTAATTCATTTACGTAGCCCAACTGGGTTTTGAAGCCAGTGGATTGTATGAGGTTGGTTGTTTAATGCTTTCTTGAGTTGGTTTGGTTGTTCATTATTTAAGTTGGAAGGTGTTCCTTGGTTGGAGGTTGATAAGGCGCTAGCTCTTTATGTATAAGGGTTGGACCACCCCTGAAGTGGTTCCCATTTATTTATTTTTTATTGCTGATAAAAAAATCAAATATTATATTTTTGACAAAAATATTTCCTTTAATGTTACATTGTAAGAATCTATATGATACATAATGAGGTGTAAAGAAAAATGTATTTGATATATGCTATTCGGTCTAAGGGTTTTTTGTAGGTTATTTCTGGTTTATGTATCCTCCTCACATGATTGGTTTGTTGATGTTGACATTCGGTTATTTGGTATACTTCAGCCTTCTGCAAAGATTTTGCTTAGTTGTTGGATGTTATGTCATGTATTGAGGGTGTGATCTCTTTGGTGTGTTATTTTTTGTTTACGTTTCCTTCTCCCAGGATCGGTTTGTCGAGTTTGACACTTGGTTAAGTGGCACATTTCAGCCTGCTAGCAAAGATCTTGTTTAGTTGTTAGATTTATGTCATGTATTGAGGGTTTGATCTCTTTGATGGGTTGATGTAATTATATTTGTTGGGTTTCTATCTCTTGATCTGATATATTATTTTGGTTATTGTAGTGTAGTGTATGTTAGATCCTTAATTGGTTGGGTGCTAGAAAACTTGTTTTGGGTTTTTTGTATAAAGATTGTGACACCCTTAAAATGTCTCATTTTATTTTTTTTTATTTATTATTGATAAAAAAACATGACATATAAATTTATAGGTGTTTAGATAGCAAGTTGTTGATAAAATTAACAAACTCTAAATTAGTTTAATATTATATTAAAATATAAATTTTAAATTTAATTTAATTTTATAAAATTGACTCAAATGAAATTTGTATTCTCTTTTATATATACAATGTATATGAATCCTCTAATCTTTTATAAGAATTTAACAAATTCTAATATTATATTAATTTGCAATATCATATGTTTAATATAATTTATGATAGGAAGAAAAGTTGATTGTGAACAACTTAATATTTCTAAAATATCACAATTTATTATTTCATTCATTATTGGAGACAAAGTTACAATTTATTATAAAAAAAACTACAAGATAGAATATTTGACTTTGACTTGTTACAGTAGAAGTGATTTTTTAAACCTACTATAACTAAGACTTTCCAAGTTATTTCATGATTGATGCCATAATTAATGGAATATAAATAATCAAAGCGCGTAGAGAGGGATTTTTATATGTCGAATTTGGCAATGCAGAGAGCAAATTATTATTTTTGTTTACAAATTGTACAATAGTCTTTTTTATTTGCATTTTTTCTTTGGGTTTCTTGTCTCATTTAGATGTTTAAAGAAAGATAGGTGTACTGTTAAGTCAAAAAGAACAAAGAAATATTAAAAAGGAAACAAAAATCGCGTTTGACAATTGATTATTAGATTAGTTTTGAACCGACTATGCGTGATATTATAATGATTAAGTCTATTTTTTTTGCCCGAAAGTAGTACGAATAAGCGATTCCAAAAAGTGTTTTCAAGCCACAACTGTAGAAGATGCTTAATTGACAGCAAATTATTATTGGGTATACTTTTGGGATAGTGTCTAAAGGCTAACATGGCCTAACGCGTTTTAATTTTAATCATTTAAAAATATGACTTTTTTTTAATTGGATTTCTCTATTATTTTATGCAAACTTGGACCGGTTAAACATTAATTATTTTTTAATTAATTACTTAATTGAATCATTCTTTTTGAAAAAAATAGTTATTATATATAATCTTTCTCTTCCAATTAATGACATGTATTTTACGAATTTATTGATAGTCTCACTCGAACAACTTTTAATACTACTTAGACACAATTTGTTTTCTTCCTTGTAGAACAAAAAAAGTATTTTTTTTTATATTTATTTTAAATTTATAGGTTAGTTAAAACGTTATGGGTTATGTATAAATCAAGCACATTTTTAAGTAAAAACACAAACACATTTTTTATTCAGCTTTACACAAGTGCACTTCTAATTCACATGTTATTTTACTAGTGTAAAATTTGAAATTAATAACAATATTTTAGGATAATTATGGAGAATTATTGTGAAAAGTGACATTTTTTAAAATAAAATGAATAATATATAATTATGATTGTTTTATAATTGCCATTATAAAAAAATTTTAGGAAAATATTATAATTTGATTTATGTAAATTGATTTAATTAATATTATAAAATGAAACTAACATTATTAAAGAGTTAAATATTTTTTTTCCTATACTATAAGCAAAATATACTTCTGTCTCTATTCACTAGAAAGAAAAATTCAATTTATCTACGGAAGAAATCAGTAGATAATAGCCAAAATCTGTATGTAATGTACAATAGATCAGACTCGAAGTCAAGTCCCTTGAGTAATGTCATCAGTCAAGTTTTGTTGTCATGTTATGATTATTATTATACTTATGAGTATGATTATCAATATTAATATTATTAATATAATTAATATAATTAATATTATTAATATAATTAATATTATTAATATAATTAATATTATTAATATTATTAAATATTATTAATATAATTAATATTACTAAATATTATTAATATTATTAAATAATTGTAATATTATTAAATATTATTAATATTATTAAATAGTTGTAATATTATTAATATTATTAAATATTATTAATATTATTAAATATTATTAATATTATTAAATATTATTAATATTATTAATATTATTAAATATTATTAATATTATTAAATATTATTAATATTATTAAATATTATTAATATTATTAAATATTATTAATATTATTAAATATTATTAATATTATTAAATATTATTAATATTATTAAATATTATTAATATTATTAAATATGATTAATATTATTAATATTATTAATATTATTAAATATGATTAATATTATTAATATTATTAATATTATTAAATATGATTAATATTATTAAATATGATTAATATTATTAAATAATATTAATATTATTAAATATTTATTAATATTATTAAATCTTTATTAATATTATTAAATCTTTATTAATGTTATTAATAATTTAATATTATTAATATTTTTAAATATTATAAATAGTGTTAATATTATTAATATTATAAATAATGCTAATTTTATATATATTTTTATTAATAGTATTTATATTATTAATGTTATTATTACTAATATTATTAATTTTGTTAATATCATTAATATTATTATTATTATTATTAATATTATTCATATTATTAATATAATACTAATTATATTATTTAAATTATTAGATTAATATTATTAATTTTATAATATTAATAATATGTATAAATTAGTTATGGTTATTATTATTTATGAATATTAATTATGATTTTATAATTTTTCATATTATATTAATATTTTTAATATTTTGTATATAGTTTCTATGATAATAGTTGATAGGTAATAGAGATCCGTGAGTGATAATTCGTAGGTAATAAAGATTCGTGGGTAATAGTTAATAGGTAATAGAGATGCGTAGGTTAAAAGTGGTAGGTAATAAGATCCGTGGGTAATAGCTGGTAGGTAATGCTGAATTTACCTATGAATTCAGAATTTGTGGGTAATGTCCGTAGGTAATGTTGTTCATAGGTAATATCGTAGGTAATGCTGAATTTACCTACGGACTCAGATTCGTAGGTAAAAATCCATAGATAATATTGATTTTTTTTGTAGTGATTAAAACTTTGAACAACTTGAATA
The DNA here is from genome assembly GCF_000499845.2 of Phaseolus vulgaris. Lineage (NCBI taxonomy): Eukaryota > Viridiplantae > Streptophyta > Magnoliopsida > Fabales > Fabaceae > Phaseolus > Phaseolus vulgaris. Next base: position 8,508,988 of record NC_023752.2, on the reverse strand, counting down.
TTTGTAGTAAGAAAACCATTAAAATTTATGATTACCTAAATAAAAAATCATATTTAACTCTTAATAAAAAATAATATAATGGTAATTATGATAAAATACGCATCAATTATGAATTTCACACCAATTATAGTAAAAATCATCATGCTTCCACATACTTAATTGATTAAAAGAATGATGCATAACTAACTTGAATACAAAATCATCTTCATATGCACAGCACATAAAACAACACTTAAATTACAAGTATTGTTGTAAATATCAAATAGTACAACAAAACCTTAGATTTTAGTGACAATTCCCAGATTATTATTAGAAGGGTTTTTAGTTGTCGTTAAAACTTTTTCTAAGTGATTTTTCTTTCCATTTTCTTAAAGAATATAAGAGTTCATTTACATTTAATTAGTAGCTATAATTTCAAATTTTAGATATTATGTATATGTAAGAAGTAATTTATTTGAGTTTATAAAATAAAGCTTAAAGTTAACAGAGATTGAAAATGTATTTATAGAAAAGATTTATATATATATATATATATATATATATATATATATATTCAAAACATTATATTCTTAATTTATTATAAAATAAATTATCTCTAAAACCTTAAGTCATCCATATTCTCTCTAAGTTTTTGGATTAACCATTGCAAAAGGTGGGGAAGATTAGATGGAATTCATCCTAATAGAATCTTAATCTAGGTGGGTTCCTCATTTCTCTAAGTTTTGTAATTTCCTTGCGAAATTTCCTAGTCCGAAATCAACTGATAATAAGAACTTTTGTTAGATTAAGATAATGCTTTAATTTCTTTGAATGTTATTTAGAAATTTATTTTTTAAGTTTTGTAGTTAAGTTAAGTTTGTATAAGACTAAGCTACCTCCAAATAAGGGAAACTAACTTAAACTTTTATTTGAATTGAATTGGAGAGGACGATGACAACTTTAGTTTAAAATAATGATAATGATAGAAAATGTCAAGTGGTTTACATGGTGTATTATGAAATAATTGGAATTGCTTCGGTTTCCTTTGGTTGAATTGAATGTGCAATTGATGTTGATGTTATTTTAGGGATTGTAGAATGAAAACCAAAGGTGTTATGAAAAAATCGATACATATCTATTTGGATAGTGTATTGTTTTCCTTAAAGCTAAGTTAGTAGATTTGAATTGAGGAAAATTGTTTCGAAGTTGTTTGGGAATTTTTTGTATTTTATTGTTATATGCATATCTTGCGTTGGAGCATCGAACTGGTCACTCAATTGATACTTAAGTGATGAAATTTATTGTTGCAACAAAGTATTATCACTTAAGTTCACATTGGTTACTCAATTAAAAATGTTAAACATTGAAAACTATTACTTGTGACTTGAGCAAAAGAAAAATTGTACCAACTCTCTTTTAAGAGTCTCAAGTTGAGTTCACATATTCAGCAATGAAGAGTTAATCATTTTCTTTCATTTGGTGAGGATTAGTATCTCGTTGAAGTTATATAAATGACTTGAATTGAGTTATGTTATGATTTGATTGAATTAGAAAGATAAATATTTAGGATGATAGTTTAATAAGTAGTGATTATGATATTAAGAAAAATAAATATTATTTAAATGAGATATCATAGATAATTTTTCTCATAATTTAAATGACATATATTAAAATATTATGTCACGAGAAGTTGAAGAAAATTCTTGTGTAGCGCTCAATTAACATTACCAAATTAATTAACTTGACTTCATTAAGCTAAGGTTGTTGGTAGAAAAAAAACACTTTGATATGGTTAAGATATTTTAGTATGAGACATTATGATTTCATTTAGTTATAGTCAATGTAGGTAGAGACTTTAATTATAGTTGGTTGATTAGTATAATTCTTTAGTTCGGGAATGAATTATGAAAGATAAATTTTATATAATAGATTTATTATGTATATTATATATAATATAATTTTGGGTTAAGCTTTCTTTTTCTTTTTTTTTTATCTTTTTATATTGTATTTTTTGTTAATAAAAAATGAATTGAATAAATAGAGATATTTAAGAAACATCTCAACATAAAAAAACTATTTACCATAACCACTATTTTTTATTATGCGTTGATTAAAAATTATATTTGTATAATTTAAAATCTTCAATATTTGTTTTGTTTTTTATCAACATCAAAAAATAAATAGATTAAAAAAAATATTAGGTGCTCCAATCCTTTTTACAATTGTTTAGTAGGATCTCACAACTACAAACATACAAATTCATATCCCATAAATAAAATTCAAAACCCAAATCCTATATATTATAGCTAAAACTACCCCCGTGTAATTTTTTAAACCATACAAAAAGTAGCAATACTTGTTCGTTAACAATTTTAGTAATGATTGGCTGAAAAATATCACATTATTACGTCTTTAAAAATTGAGAGATTTAATTGAAATTTTTCTTAATAAAAAGACGAAATTGAATAATAGATAAATAATAGGACAAAAAAAGTACTTAATCTACAATTAACAGTAAAAATTACAAGAAGCACATATCACAAAGACTTAAATTTTGTTAGATATTTTAAAAACACATTAACTTATTTTCATATGAAAATTATTCTACAGAAAAGGATACACAATCTTGCTTTCAAATTTCGGAAAAATAAAATAAAATATATCTACAGTATTTTAATAATGATTGTGATATTTTTTCTCATAATTTTTTTTTATCGGCCATAAACAATTTAGACAACCTTATTCTTTATCAACGTGAAAACTTTTACTACGTCAACTAATTAAAAATAATTCCAAAATAACTTTTTAGATAGTATCATAAAAGTTCACAATTTAACATATAATATATATTGTAATTACATAAGTAAAACATTTGCAGTATAGTTTCAATTAAATTCATATGAAATGCAATTGTCATTAAAAAAAAGTATTTATTGATGGTAGAAAAAAATGATTTTGAATTGAAAAACTTATAAGAGAAATTTCTGTAATATTATTTTAGTTCCTTCTTTATATAAAGTTCATGCTTTCTTGAGTGGAATAAAGCTAGCTGCAATATCTCTAGCATGCATATACGTTACTTCATTGACTTAGCTTTCCATGTAATTAAAGGAACATCATAATTCTAAAGTGAAAAAGACGCGCAAAAATTAAAAAAGTTGATAAATATATGTTTTACTTTAATTTGTATATTAAAATATTCAACTCGTCTCAAATCAAGTGGTAATATATTCATAACTATTTTTTAAATTGAAATTATTTGTTATTTTAGAAGACTTTTTCTTCGTATGCATGGCTAACAAAATCATTCTTTGCATGCTACATGTGGGTACTTTATTCTCAGGAACAAGTTATAGGTCAAGAAAGACGGTAACACGTTTGATTAACTCACAAAAGCCACAAAACATGTTGCCTTCATCGTTCACCTCCTTTAAAGTATATTTCAACAAAGTATATTTAATTTTCTGCGTTAATCCAATTTTTTTTATCAACAATAAATAAATAAAATAAAATAATTCAAAATGTTCCAATTCTTTATAAAAAAAAAAAACTAAAATAAGTATCTTTGCTTCCAAACCAGCAAATGATCCAACACATCTTACATTACATTACCTAAAAAATTACATACCAAAATAAGATACTAAAATACAAAATCCAAATATAATGATTAGGTATTTAACGTTTATTTATGAGGAATTTGACTTTCCAAAATTTATTACTAGTTAAATAAGTTTCTCCTAATAGACACAAAAAAGGTTATAATTAAATACTTGAAGCAAGAAGCGTAGGTTAGAATAGATTTGCAATTGTTAATGTAGAAAGGTTGATACATTTCTAGAATATCTTATTTTAATTTAATTTATTTATTATTGATAAAAAAAAAATTGAAACAAGTGTTAAAAGAGAGAACCTTGCAAGCTATATTAATTTTTCTGTAAACTTGGTCATTGAAAGTTACTATTTATAACTTTTAGTCTACAATTTGTTAGAAATTCAATAAGTTAAAAATCCTACATTGCATTATAATAGTAAGATAAACAATATATAAATATAAGGATAAAAAAAATTCATAAATTTATTATCTTATTAAAGTTTTTTTTATTGAAGATGTGGTTTCTAGATATCTTATATTACTATATTAAAAAGAAACACATAATTTTATTTTGCTGATAAAAAAATTTCAAAGTTTTTTGGTGTCTTCTTACTAGTAAAAAAAATCTTTTACGTCCGATTTCTAGGATAAATTACGTTACATAAAAGTTTAACGTAGATGCGAAAGTATAATTTTATGTTCGACTTTTTACCTAACATAAGAAGTTTATTTTTGTGTCAAATTAATCCACGACAAATGTAAGTGAGTGTTTGAGAATATAATTTATATTTTTAATAATTTTGACTGATTTGAGTGTTGAAAATCTTTTACAAATTGATCTTTCCTTGTTTTTCTCGGTGTTCATATATCAGAAGATAAGCTTGGCTTCCCAATAACTTCACTCTTTCTACTTAACAAGAGAAATAATCCTTTTCGATAAGAACAATATTATATAATTTGAATTACTTTCTAGTTTAGTAGAGTAGAATAAATTTAGAGAAAAAAAATCTTTTCAACATTGTTAATAATTTTTCTCACACGTGTTTCATCAATTTGAAATGTTTTAATTGACAAATTTTTGTATAAAGGTAAACTAATGATTTTTTAAGGAGGGAAAATTTCTCTAACGCCATAAGTTACGTTCACTCTCCTAATAGTTTGGTCAATGGATCAATAATTGGTTATTACCATCACCATCTATAAGTGTTGAAAGAAAAATGCTAATTTTCTTTGAAATGAAACACTTAAATTTATTTCACAATCATAACAAATTCTTAAATTTGGAGATTTAACTTGACTGCTTCAACCCGCTTTAGAGATTATATAAAATCAACGCTAAAAAATGACATGATAAAAGGAAGATTTTTTATACAAGGATTTTTTATTATTATTTAAACTTATATTGATAGGTTGTATTTCACTGTGAAAGTTGTATTTCACATGAATAATCAGATACTCAACTCAGTTTGGTTTTATTAAAATTATTATATTTTTCATATAAATGTACATAGAAAGTGTATTAATGTATATTATATGTGGTAAATATAAGGTAATAGATTGGTATAATTGTAGATAAATAGATAGACATAACACATGGAGTAGCGAATTATATGGAGCATATCTCTCCAATGTATATGTTCCTGCTAGGGAGATGAGACCTAGAGAACTATTGAAGTCTACTTCTCCTTCCTTCGGTCGGGCAGGTGACTGGGTGATGAACTGGGATTCTTCTCGTCTTCCTGCTTATCCTTCGGCACTCGGGACTTGGTCGTCGGGTGAACACCGGATGGTGGGGGTACCTGCGAAGGCACTCCGACGCTCAAGTCAGTAAAGCGGGTGGTCAGCTCTTAGGTAAGTGGACAGTAATAAATGACATACCTTTCTCCTTGGAGTGTGTGCTATTTATATTATTCTAATGGGCCTACCTTGTTGGGCCCGTTTATCGAGGTGGATACCGCTTAGGATTGCATTACCTAATTCTTGATGATGGATTAGCTTTACTGATCTTGGTTTGAGCGTTAATTGTAATAGGGTTCGGCCATCGGCCAAGTTCCCATGGTGTGGGTCGGCCATCGGCCAAATCCTTGTGGTCTCGGTCGTCTTAGTTAAGTCTTTTAAGGTCTCGGCCTTTCGGCGCAAGTCTCCCAAGGTCTCGGCCTGTCGGCCAAGTCTTCTAAGGTCTCAGCCTCTCGGCCTCTCGGCTCAAGTCTCCCAAGGTCTCGGCCTCTCGGCCTCTCGGCCAAGTCTTCTAAGGTCTCGGCCTCTCGGCCAAGTCTCCTAAGGTCTCGGTCGGGTTCCCCTAGTCTCGGTCAGGTTGACTGGGCATCGGGCAGCCAGGTGGGTCCCGGCCTCGCCTCGTACCAGTGCACTTGCCCCCCAGGCTAGAGGGCAGATGGGTTAGATATGTCCGATGAGTCTTTAATGATGGGTGTCGGTCGATCGTCCTTGTTGAGCAAGGGATTGAAGGTCGTGGCCAGCAGGTTCAAGACGTCCTTGGCCGCCAATGATGATCTCTCGGCCAGTACTGCCCGGGAGGTCGCCCAGAGGGAGCGTGCCGAGAAGGATGCTGCCGAGGCGAGGCGACTTTTGGCCTTGGCGCAAGAGGAGGCTTCAAGGGCGGCCGCTGAAGCTGTCAAGGTAAAGAAGATGGCCGAGGAAAAACTCTCGTCCTCGACCGCTGAGTTGGCTGCCCTCCAGACTGCCAAAGAGAAGGTCGAGGCTGAGCTTGACCAGAATTACGACGAGTCGGAGGAGCTGCTTAAGCAGTGCTTCGACCGAGCAGTGCGCCAAGCCCTCGTCCTTTATGGGGGGCCGCCGGCCTCTGGTAACTTCAACATAGATTATGAGGTTTACCAGGGTCGGTTGGTACCAAGTTCTTAGGTGGCTGCGCTGGTCGGCCAAGAGACTAAGTCGGCCGGGACCGAGGCGGGGGAGGCCGAAGCTCAGGGTGGGGAGGCTGAGGCCGAAGAGGGTGAATGTGTTGAAATTCAAGATTAGGTTTACCTTTGGCCGGGTTGTGGCCTTTTCTTTGTTTTAGCACTCTCCGAGGCCGGGGCGTAGCCTTCTTGTTTTGCTTTTTGATGTAACGCCCATCTTCTAATATAGCGTTTAGTTTTCATTTTACAATGGGCTTTCATAAAATTTCTCAAGTTAAATAATCGGTCTTCCATTGATTCGGGCGACCGGCCATAAATTCCAGCAAGTAATATACGGGCGGTCGACCATTAACTACGAACGTTGAATTCGAGCAAGTAAGATATGGGCGATCGACCATTAATTGCGAACGTTGAATTTCAGCAAGTAAGATATGGGCGATCGGCCTTTAACTGCGAACGTAAAATTCGAGCAAGTAAAACGTGGGCGATCGGCCATTTAATTGTGATTTTTAATCGAACAAGTCAAAACGGACGGTCGGCCATTACTTGCGATGTTAATCGAGCAAGCGTTGTGGCGGTTGACCGGTCGGCCAATACTTGCGATGTCAATCAAGCAAGTTTGGTGGGTGGTCGGCCGGGACTTGCGATGTTTAATCGAACAAGCGGGCGTTCGGCCAATACTTGCGATGTCAATCGAGCAGGTTTGGTGGGTGGTCGGTCGGCACTTGCGATGTTAATCGAGCAAGCGAGTAGGTTGGCCGGCACTTGCGATGTTAATCGAGCAAGCGTTGTGGCGGTTGACCGGTCGGCCAGTACTTGTGATGTCAATCAAGCAAGTTTGGTGGGTGGTCGGCCGACACTTGCGATGTTTAATCGAGCAAGCGGGCAGTCGGTCGGCCGACACTTGCGATGTTAATCGAGCAAGCGGGCAGTAGGTCGGCCGGCAAGTGTACCGGGTGCATTGTTGCTTCATCGCCTTCTCTTGGCCGGCCTTACATGTGCCGTCCGTTAGGTATTGGATGACGGGTGTCGTCCAGTTGTCGGCCTCAGCCTTTTCCTCTTCTATAGCCAGACACTCGGCGTCGGCCTCCGTCACACTAGGGTGTCTCAGCCATATTTGTATGACTGACCTCTGATGACTCTTCTTCTTGGTGACCGAGAGCTTGGACAGGATGTCGGCCCTTTTGTTGTCCTCCCTCGGTATGTGTTGCAAGGGTGCTTTGCTGAAGCGGGCGATACTGTTTTTGGCAGCGTGGTAGTACCGCTGCAGCAAAGGCTCTTTAACCTCGAAATCTCCATTGACTTGGCCGACCATCACTTGGGAGTCGCTTTTGCATGTAACCTCGCGTGCTCCCATGTCGTAGGCTAGGTTCAGCCCAGCCAGCAAGGCCTCGTACTCGGCCTGGTTGTTGGTCGCCCGGAATCCGAATTGGAAGGCTTGTTCCAAGAAGAGGTCGTCCGGCCCCTCCAGGACGACTCCCGCTCCACAGGCTGTTTTATTTGAGGAGTCGTCCACATAGAGAGTCCACCCGCCCGAGAGGGTGGGTAGCGGTGTAAGCTCGGCCGAGAAGTTGGCCAAACATTGAGACTTGATGGCGCCCCTCGGTTCATAGCGTATGTCGAACTCGGAGAGTTCGACTGACCATCCTATCATCCTTCCTGCAAGGTCCGGTTTAGACAAAATTTTAAAAATAGGGTAGTTGGTTCTTACAGTTATGAAATGATTTTGGAAGTAGGGGCGCATCCGTCTTGCCGTGAGGACCAGTGCGAGAGCCACCTTTTCAATCATCTGGTATCGGGTCTCGGCCGAGTGAAGGGTTCGGCTTACGAAGTATACGGGTCGCTCCTCGCCCTCGGTTTCCTGTACCAGGGCAGCGCTGACTGCTTCTTCCGAGACTGCGAGATACACCAGGATTTGGTAGTCGGGCCTCGGCTTCTGGATGACGGCCGGGGATGTGAGGAACTCCTTGAACTGCTTGAAGATTTCCTCGCATTGGTCGTCCCAGGCGAATTTTTTGCCCTTCCGGAGCAGTTGGACAATCGGCCTCGTCCTCTCAGCCAGGCAGGGGACGAACCGGGAGAGGGCGGTCAGCCGTCCTAGGAGCTATTGTACCTCCTTTACGCTGTTTGGACTTCTCATGTTGAGTATGGCTTGACACTTGTCGGGGTTGGCTTCTATCCCTCGGTGGGTGAGCATGAAGCCTATGAACTTTCCTCCCTCCACCCCGAAGGTACATTTCTCGGGGTTGAGCTTCATGTTGACTCCCCTTAGAGCCTTGAAGACCTCGTCCAGATCCTTCAGGTGCTGCTCGAACGAGTAGTCCACATAGACTTCTACCGCCCGACCTATCAGACCCTTGAAAACTTTGTCCATGAGACGCTGGTAGGTCGCTCCTGCGTTCTTGAGGCCACATGGCATGACCTCGTAATAGTAGTTGGCGTCGGCCGTCATGAAGATCGTCTTCTCCTTTCCCTCGGGTGCATGCTTATCTGGTTATAGCCAGAGTAAGCGTCCAGGAAGCTCATAATTTTGTGGTCGGCCGCCCCATCCACCAGGCGGTCAATGTTCGGGAGGGGGTAGGTGTCCTTCGAACATGTGCTGTTGATGTTTCTGTAGTCGACGCACATCCTCCAGTTACCGTTGGACTTGGTGACCATGACGACGTTGGCCAGCCATGTCGTGTATCGGGCCTCCCTTATGAATCCGGCCGACAGGAGCTTGCCGGCTTCCTCCTTCGCCGCGAGTCGCTTTTTGTTGCCTAAGTCCCTCTTCTTTTGGGAGATCGGGCAGACTTCCTTGAATATTGACAACCGATGGGTGATGACATTTGGGCTCACCCCCGGCATGTCGGCCGGCGTCCATGCGAACATGTCGATATTCTTTTTTAGTGCGACATGCATGATCTCGGCCTCGGCCGCTGCCAAGGCTGTTCCTACAGCCGTGCTGTGTTCTTCGTCGAGGAGGGGGACTCTCCTTAGCTCTTCCCTCGCCTCCAGCCTGTCCTCAGTCGCTCGGGGATCGAGGTCCACCAACGCCACGGTTGGCTTGATTTCCCTCGGTCGGTCCTTCCTGGGGGAGCGGTCTTTTCAGGCGGACTTCCTTACTCTGAGGGGAGAAGTGCCGGCCCTTAAAGGTTCCACCCGGAGGCTCTCGGCGTAGCACTCTCGTGCTTCTTTCTGGTCTACGTGGACCGTGAGAATGTCCCCTGTCCTTGAAGGGAACTTGAATGCGAGGTGAGGGGTTGATACTATGGCCATCAGCCGGTTGATGGATGGTCGGCCGAGGAGGATGTTGTAGGAGGTGTTGGCGTCAATGACCAGGTATCGGATTTTAATGGTCCTGGTGCTCTTTCCTTCTCCGAAGGTGGTGTACAACTCGATATAACCCTTGGTACCCACCCTCTCGCCCGAGAATCCTACCACGTGGTCGTCGTATGGCATCATCTCGGCCTCGGCCAACCTCATAGCCTTGAAAGTTTTCCAGTAGAGGATGTCTACCGAACTTCCTTGGTCCACAAGTGTCTTCCGTATAGTGAATCGGTCTATGTCGACCGCTATTACCATCGGGTCGTCCTGCTAGCGGTAGTCTACGCCCTTGAAGTCTTCGTCCGTGAAGGTGATGGGTGGCATCTTCGGCCAGAATGTCACTGCGTTGACTTGGTGTACCGCCCGGAGGTGTTTCTTCCGAGCGTTGTTTGTGCTTCCTCCCCCGGCGAAGCCGTCGGCTATAGTGTTGATAACCTCTCGATTACCTCTCTTATCGGCCTCCGTGGGGGGATCGTCTCTTCTAGGGGGGTCGGCCCTAGCGGGTTGTCGGTCGCCTCGGTTATCTCGGTCATTTCGGCCGCGTTGAGGAGACCTCGTCCGCCTTGGTGGATCCGCCCTGCCGGGTGGATCTCGGCTATTCCTGACGAAACGGCGGGGATGCCCAGCCTGGATAAGTTCCTCGATCTTATCCTTAAGGGCCTGACACTCGTTGGTTGAGTGTCCGGTGTTTTGGTGGTACCGACACTGCTTACTCCGGTCGGCGTTATTTGGGCTGGCCACCTTCCTTGGGGTTGAGGGCTTCGTCCAGAATCCTCCCCCGCTCGGTCGTCAGGGGTGTATACCTTGAGAATCGGATCGGTCGTTTCTTTGACCCGGCCGCCCCTGGCGATCCTTCTCTTCCTTATTTTTCTCCCGACCGGCCTCGGCACGGGCCTGGTTACGGAATTCTCTTAGCTCTTCCAGCTGTATGTACTTAGCAGCTCTCTTTCTCAACTCGTCCAGGCTGTCGGCCGGCTGCATGCACAGGTTGTTGGCAAAGGGCCCCGGATGCAGGGCCGTCAGCATGTGGTGCATGGCGACGTCCGGACTCAGATTCCGGATGCTCATCGCCACTTTACTGAACCTATCCACGAAGGTTCTCAGCGACTCTCCCTTCTCCTAGCGGATGCCTACCAGAGCGATGGAGGTCAGATGGTGCGGCCGGCTGGTCGCGAACTGTGTTTCGAACTTTGCGACGAGCGTGGCAAAGCTGTCGATGGAGTTGGGTGAGAGCTTGGTGAACCAACTAAGGGCTGCACCCTTCAAGGATGTGGGGAATACTCGGCACAAGACGGCGTCGTCCGAGGTGTAGAGACTCATATGGGTGGTGTAGGCGTCCATATGCTCGTCCGGGTCGGTCGACCCGTCGTATCGGTCTAGGTTGAAACCCTTCCACTTCTCAGGAAGTGGGACTTCGATGATGTTGTTTGTAAAGGGATGTCGGCGGTTTGGGTCGGCCGTTAGGGTGTGAAGTGTTTTTTAGCAATTTTCAAACCTATCCTAATGAGTATTTGTTGAGTTTATCAGGCCACTCACTATCGAGTCGTTATCGGATCACTCATCATATGTTATCCCACACACGAGTTGTCATTCTCGACGTGAGGGGTGTGTTGGAAATCATACATCGACTAGAAATGAGGACAATCATTGCATATAAGTGGTTGCAAACCTCATCTTATATACTCGTTTTATGAAGTTGATTTATGTTTAAAGTCCACATTGATAAAAAAAAAAATAAACTCAATTATTAACTCGGATAACACCTACCACACTAATATATCTCTATTATATAATGGATCACACTTGCTTAATAAAGCCACTATGGCTGCATATGTTGACTTTTGAGAAAACTACAAATGAAACTAACAGAAATCTCATATAAATACGTGAACAATTTCTTGCCCTTCACCACATGCAGAAGCACTAGTTATAAACCCTATCTTTCTTATACGATTTCAAAACTCCAATCGCCATGACCCTTTCAAATATCATAGTTCGTTTCTTCTTACTCTTTTCCCTTATAGGGATAGTCTCAGCCCAGTTATCCTCTACCTTTTATGCCAAAACGTGCCCTAATGCTCTCTCAACCATTAAATCAGAAATAGTCTCTGCTGTTAACAAAGAGCCTCGCATGGGGGCTTCCTTGCTCCGTCTTCATTTCCATGATTGCTTTGTTCAAGCAAGTCAACTTTTACTCTTTTCTTTTTTCTTTCTGTTTTTTTTTTCTCTCTCTTTTGAAGGCTTAACCTAGTATATATTTTATCTATTGAATATAAATATACATGCACGTGTTCACACACACAAAAACTAATCATTGGTTACCGAAAACAAAATTTATCACAAGTATACGCAAATTTTCTCTTTTCTTGGCATATATATTATCATAGAGTCATGCTAAAAGTTCACATAGCACATGTTTATAATACAAGAGATATATTAAGAGTTGTTTATATGAAGAGTTACTAATACGGATATTCTTTAAAATTGAAGGTAATTGTTTATGTAAAAAAATATTTTTAATTTCAAAGTTTTGTGATATTTATTTTAAATTACTGTTTTTATTGATTAGAAATTTATGTAGTAAATTCACTCTAATTAAACTTGAGTTTGGTTTCATCTGTACTGCGCAGTATTTAGTATGATAAAATATTTATTTGCTTATATACAGTAAATAATCCAACACTTTATCAGGAAATTTGACTAATTGTATTGTATCTTATTTGGACAAAAGTAAAATTTAAGTAAAGTTGGTAGTATAGTAAGACATATAATTTATTTAATCATTGGTCAATGGTGGCAAATAGTGTTCGGTTTTACTCGAACAGGATTGCATGTCTTCTCATTAACATAAGATTTGACTGTTTTTTTTTTTAAAAAAAAAAACTTTGTAAGGTTAGAATTATTAGTATACTTGTTCAATCAAAATTGACATTTTATTTATGTAGTAGTTGGTTTCTCAGAAACTAATTAATAGTGATTACCAAGATAAAATGTCATTTCTTTTATTGTAGAAATCTACTATACTTTTTGTTTACTATTGTGTGAAGTGATCAACCAATTAGAATAAGAAATTTCCTATAAGCTGACTATGCATTTGTTTCCAAGTTGGCAACAAAGTGATGTTGAGACCAATTCCAAATCATTCAGCATTAACAAATCGTTCAATCTTACTAACGTTCATTGGTAAAGTAAAAATGAGAAATAATAATTAAATGGATTTGTAAAATATATAATTCTCATTCTGTTCATACCTAATATGCTTGTTATTTTCCAGGGATGTGATGCATCGGTGTTATTGGATGATACATCAAGTTTCACAGGAGAGAAATCAGCGGGTCCCAACGCTAATTCCATAAGAGGCTTTGATGTAATAGACACCATAAAGTCTAAAGTGGAGAGCTCATGCCCTGGTGTTGTTTCTTGTGCTGATATACTTACTGTAGCAGCTAGAGACTCAGTCGTTGCAGTAAGTGTGTGTGTGTATATATATGTATATATATATATATATATATATATATTTGATGCTAAATTAAGATGTTATAATTATTAATTCATGGAGTAATGAAAAACATGTATATATGTTAGGCACTAATTGTGAACAAATTAATTTAATGTAATTTTCAGCTTGGTGGAGCTGGTTGGAGTGTGCCATTGGGTAGAAGAGACTCAACCACTGCAAGTTTCAGTTCTGCTAATTCAGACTTACCTGGCCCCTCTTCAAGTTTAAGTTCCCTCATCTCTTCTTTCTCCAACAAAGGTTTTACAGCTAAAGAAATGGTGGCTCTTTCAGGTAGCTAGTTATAAGTAAAATTGTTTATGACACATTTTTTTGGGACTTGAGAGTAGAGGTTATTCTTTGATGTAGTATATATTTCACAAAGGTTTTGTACATGATAAAAAAAATGTAGTGAAACTGTGTGTAATAAGGGTCTGTTATAATTTGATTTTCTTCTTACTTTTTTTCTTATTTTTTTAATAGGATACTTTCACACTATTCAATAATTAATTTCTCATTCAAAAACTATTATTTGTTTAATTTTTTTAGTATAAAATAGATATTCTAAAATTCAAAAACAGAGACGGGTAAGAGCTGTTTTCTTATTTTCTTTACTTTTTAAGTATTCAGAAGATAAGCTTTAGAAAATATACTCACAGAACAATCACTTTCAACTATACCTATAATAAAACACTTTCACATATACTTAAAGGACAAAACAATTATAACTTTTTAGTGTCTTCTTAGCTAACTAGTTAGATTTTTTACCACTATAACAAAGAGAAATGGTATCTATGGATCTCTCTAATTAAGATCCTTGGATGACTTGTATTTTGTAGAAGAGCATTCATTAAGTAACATTGAAATGGTGCTAGACTCTAAAATTTCACCCCATCCATTTATCATTGAATCATGGTTTTTTCATCATGCATGTTAAGAAACTCTATCTAATTCAATTGTATGCCTTTTTCAAATAGATTTTCATGATAATACAACTATATTTTTTCTTCATGATCTTTTCCATCATCTCATTTGCTACTAAAATTCCATCATTTTGTCATCTGCCCTTCAAAAATGCACTTTGTGTCTTATCAATAAGTTTTGGCAGGACATTCTTTAACCTTCTCATTACATCATTTATTACTTTTTGACAACAATAAAAAAGTGTTGCCTAAAGTTTAACCACTATTTTACTTTTGCATTTTCTTTAACACTAAAAAAAAGAATTGCATTTTATCCATAAGTAATAAAAGGAATTAAATACAAGTCTTATGAGGAAACATAAAACATATAGTTTACATTATTATTAATCATAATAATAATAATAACATTAATTATCAGTATTTAATTTTAAAGCTTTTAACTTAAAAATATAGTTTTAGGCCACACTTATAGAAACATTTTTATTATTTTAGACTGCACTTTTTAAGTATGATTTATTTATTTATTTAAAGTCACGCTATGAAAATGTGGCTTAAATATCCATATCTAAAAATTTATGGTCTATAATAATTTATAAGTTATTTTATATTTACAGAAGTGTTGTCTTTTTTTACCAATTTTAGATCATATTTATGTGTTTATAAATAACTTCAGTGAAACAATAAATATTGTAGTGTCTAGATAAGACTTTTGCCACTACATACTTGCCACTAATTAATAAAATAAGTCTATATTCATTTAAGTTCATAGGATTATCCAATTTCGGAATCAAAGTTGAAAAGGATGCATTACCCCCATTTCATCTTCGGAAATCACTCATTACCTTCATATCCTTCTGCAATACCTCCCTTTTTTTATATGTACATGACAACATTTAATAAAGAACAATAAATCATAAGATAAACATTTTTTTTATATTAAAGATGACTATTCTCTCAACAAATTATAACACAAAATATTATTAAAATGAGATCTTATAAGATTATTACATTGAAGCAAAATCATTACGTCTTTAAAATGATATAATAATATCTAAATACTAATAAAATGACGTATGACTTGTTTTAAAATGTCTATATGATATCAAATTTGAGTTTATAAAATTATAGTAAATATTTAAAGAAAAAATTGTGATCTATAATGATTTTATAATACGGCAATAAAATTGACTTATGCTAAAGATATTTATAGGTTTAGATTAAAAAGAAATGGCTAACAAAAAGACACACTTGCCAAACAGGAAGAGTATTGACAAATGGATTTGGATGGAACGTGAAAGGACCTTAATAAGTGATACACGCAAATAGTACATCTCTTACTTGGCTTCCTTCAATTGACTTTCTTACAAATAAGGAAAATGATTGTTTAACGTTTTTTTAAAGTTGAATATAATTGTTGATTTGATGGATTTTAAAATAAATATATATAATAAAAAATAAATTTAAAATTAAATCATATAAAAAATATATATTAAAATAATAATCACTACAAAATGAAATAGAAACTCATTTTAGATATCAAAATAGTTAGTTTTTAAGTGATTAAAACTAAATAAATTTTTGGTTTCTAAATTAGTTTCTTGTTAAATGGTTTCTAAATTGGTATCTAATTAGCAACCAAGTTTTTTTTACCAAATTTAGAAACTAAATAATTGGTAGTAAAAACATTGATAGTTAATTAAATATTAATTTAAAAATTATTTAATAATAATATAAATTAATTTAGAAACTAAAATTTTATTTAGTTTTTAAAATAGTCTTAATTTAGTTATTATTATAAATAATTATTTTAATATAAAAATTGATTTTTATTTAATAATTTTATAAAAATTGATTTTTATTTAATAATTTTGTTGTAGTTGTAGTGAATATATTATTATATAAAAAATATGAATTGTAATTACCTTCAAATAATCCATCACGCGCTATGCATGGCATGTACTGTCATCAGCTTCATTTGTGGAAAAAAAAGGTGAGATGCACACTTTATTAAAGAAAAGAAGAAAAGCCTAATAAAGCAAATGCATAACTTTGACTTCTCTTAATACTAAAGCTCACAAAATAGGTTTCATGGAATAAACTATCTTCATAATTCCTTAAACAGACTAAGGCAAGTTAAAAATATAATGCTTTAAATTAAAGTTAACTAATTTTGGTTTGATTATTTGATATTTAGACTGAACTTACATGTAAGCTTATGGTTCTTTTATTTTTAAAATATTAATTATAATTTTAAAAAATAATATTATTTTATGAGATCATATAATTATCAAAATTTATATATCTAAATATGAAAATTACTTTTTTATGGGGCTTAATTTTTTTTTAAAACATACATATTTTTGTTTTTAATTTTAGAAGTTTTTAATTTTCTTTTGAGTTGAGTTAAAATAATCATTGATCATATGTATAATCACAGTAAACCCATTATTTTTACTTATTTAAATTATAGGTTGAGTTCAATAGTTTATTTTATTTAGGAGTGATGTGAGTGAGTCATCTTGGTTTGCCTTACATTTGGTTCACTAAATACTAAATAGCTTGAAAGAAACACTTGGGGGTTAATATGTTTGGATTGTTCACATATTAGAGGTTACGAATCTTCAGGTCAACTTGCATATAAATGAAAAAAACTAGAAAAAAAATCTAAAAGTCTCTTATAATTTTTTATTTTCAAAATTGTGTGTCTTAATGGTTCTATTTGTAAGAAATTTTATGATTTTTAGAAAGTATTTAATATTTTTTTACCCTTGTTAGTAGTTGTGTATTTAGAGTTTATTGTCTAAATTATCCAAACAAGTTAACGATAATTAATAAGAATAAAAACCGTATATTTAGAATACATTTTTTAAAATTTAATAAAACTAACTAATTAATAAGAATAAAAACCGTATATTTGTTATTTTTATATGTCTTAATCAAGTCTTTAGTCATGATAAATTTGAATTTTTTAATTGAGTTCATATGAAAAAAATTATTCTATTAAATATTTAAGGTTTTTATATTTTTTTAGTTGAGTTGTTATCATGAATTTTGAGTTTTTAATATGACTGTTATTATGGATAGTTATCTTCACATAAAAAAAATTAAAAGAATTAATTAAATTTTAAGTCTAGTATAAATTTAAGTATTTTTAATTGAGTCTCTATATATTAAAAAAAATATTATATTGTCTAAAATATTTTTATTTTTTAGTTAAGTATTTGCTGTCATTTGGGATGATGTAACTATTTGATTTTATCGTCTCAAACAAAAACACAACAAATTTGAACAATAAGAAAAAATAAAGTTTTAAAATTCTAATTATCTTTAAAAAAATTGACATCGTTTCATTTGTACTAACAACAAATAAACCACACATGTTGACATTTGATCAAGATAAGAGTTATACAACTTAATTTTCTTATTTTTCAGGTTCATAATATTCTACTTAAAATTACAAAATTAAATTAGTGACATCATTTTATTTGACGATAAAGACAAAATTAAAAAAAAAAAGTGTTAAATACTCTGTAAGACAAATTCTTTTAATATAAACTCAATTGAAAATATTCAATTTTATAATAAGTTTAAAACTTAATTAACTATTTTTTTTCACGTAAAAACACGTGAATAATAACAATGTAAATTAACTATCAAGTTATTCTAATTGATAACAAAATACTCAATTGAAAGAATTCGGTAGCACAATACTATTATAAAAAAAATAATACAAATGATATACACCATGCACGTTATTCATTTGGTATAGTTTCAGAAGTTTGAAAGAAACCAAAATAAAAAAAAAAGAAAAATGTATTCAAATATTTCGCTCAGATAGTAGTTCTTGGAAAATTAGTCGAAGAATTGGTAGCGAAAATTCGGTGGCAAAAATTGGAAGCATTTTAGAAGTCAACGAACTATTGGGAAAAAGACTTTTTCCACCTGACATGCAAAAAACTAATAATTAACTATTGATGGAATAATATGCATTGGGTCCAATTGATTTCGTTGTATCCTACACAGGACATTTCTGTATATTTGAAATTAATATTTTGAATATTTTTTAAAATAAAAAGTATCTGCATGTTAAATTAATTTGTATATAATTTAATTTTTAAAATCTCTTTTATATATTAACTTGAGCAAAAATAATTTTTAGTTTTATTTATAGAGTTAACAAGAATCTTATAGAAGCATTTCTATATAAAACTTGTTAGCGTTTGGATTCCGGAGAGGATTTGCAGGGAGGGGATGGAGTGAACTTTGAGGATTAGAGAAGATGTGATATTTGAGATTGCTTAAATTGAGCGATGATAAAATGAATTTGAGATGATGATTTATTGAAATTTGTGAGTGATGTGATAATTGAAAGAGGATTTAAAAATTATTTTAAAGATGTAAAATATATGTTTACAAATTTATCCTTATTATTAAAAAATATTTGAATAATGAATTAATATATATATATATATATATTTAGGTTTGAATTAATTAATTTTTTCTAATATATAATATCCATAATTACTTGAATTTTTCAATAAATTTTTTAAAATATAATAGAAAATATTTTTGCGCTAAATTGAAATAAATTTACTAAATATATTAAAAATTATAAAAATCATATTTATTATTATTTTTTATTTATTTTATATAACTATATATATATATGTTGTTGATATTAGAATTCTATTTTATTATTTATAATTATTTGTTGTTATTAATATTATAATTCAATATATTTGAAATTGTTAAATAAATTTATATAATATTTAATTTTGTATATTACATATCTATACTTATATATAAAGAGAATTTTCCTCTTTAACGACTCTCAATTCTTTTTTCTATTTTATCCTTATATTAATATTTAATTTTATTATTATATTATGGGTTTTGTGTCATTTCCTATTTTTTTTCTAAAACATATTAAAACAGTGATCAAAAGCAGTTTTGGATGTACTGATCAGAACAATTCTTTTTAATTTATTTTTTTGAAATATATCTACATTTATTTAATTTTCACGGAAGGTTGCTACTTTTCAAATTGAATCTCTCTTCTCCCTCAAATGTCTTGAAACCCAATAACATGACTCACATGCTCTCTGTGTCTCTCATACATACGAATACACATAATTCTATATTTTATTTCAATAAATATAAATATACATATAATAATAGTAAAAAAAATGCAGATGCACAGGCGCAAGAGCATCTAATTATAATAAAATACATACATAAGGATATTTGGATAGAATGCAATAATCATACATAGAATCAACACAAATCTCTTCATTTGTGTGAAGATTGAAAAAGAATTTCCACCATCTCCCCCATCTACTCCCCCACTCTCAAAACTCCTGAAACAAACAGAAGAACTATTCCCTCCTTTCTCCTCTTATCTGAAAACAAAAATACAACAATAACAAGAGAGTCGAGGAGAATAAATTAGATAATATACTTAAAATTATAATCACAACTATCAAATATATAAAAAATATATAAAAGAAACATCAAATTAAAATGTTAAAGTTTTAGGATTTTTTAACATAATTTTATTAGAAAACATAAAATAAATATATAAAATTTAATTAAGTAGAAAATCATTAAAAAATTTAAAATATTCGTAATGAAATCAAAGTCAAATTTGAAAAATCATAATCAATCAACATGTATTTAAGTTTACGAAGAAGATGTATAACTAATTTAAGGTTTCAAGAGAAGAAAAATTCAAAAATTATTTCTAATTTTTTAATTTTAGAATAATGGAGTAATGGATATTGTCAAAAAAAAGAAGAAGTAGAAATTCTTATTCTTAATAATTTAACGTCCAATACCAAAATTTAAATATATCTAACATTTTATCAAGCCAAGAATAAATAAAATTAAAGAAATATTTTATATACTATTCAACCCTTATACATCTACTTTGTTCCTAAAATAGATTAAGCATTAATTCATTAGAGCACCCAATTGAAACCATATTACTTTTAGAATTTTTCTTTCATTTCTAAATCTCCTTAACCCATTCTCATCATGTATCTAAATTTTTAAAGTCAGATAATATTAAAAGTTTTATTATGTTTTGAATATATTATATATCTATTTCTTTCTATTGAAAACTAATAAAATTACTAGTAGTATGGAGAAAATTTCTCTTATATATATATATGAATGATTCCAGATTGGCTACATGCGCATGCATATATTGACTAATAAAGAAAAGTACAAAATAGAGCTCTTATATAAATATGTGATGCATGTAAAGACCTAATCACAAACACTAAACGAAAACCTCTCTCTTTCTATTGTATACTTGTGATTTCTACTTAGAGTTCCATTACCATCATGGGCACTACTCTTTTCTCCATCAACAAACCAATCTTCAAAATTCCCTTCTTCTTATTCCTATGCTTCATTGGGATAGTTTCATCTCAATTGTCCACTGATTTTTATTCAACAACATGTTCTAATGCACTTTCAACCATTAAGACTGCAGTGGATTCTGCAGTGAGCAATGAAGCTCGCATGGGGGCATCCCTCCTACGTCTCCATTTCCATGATTGCTTTGTTCAAGCAAGTCAACTTATCCCTCATCAATTTTTTTTCATTTTATGTTTTTATAATTCAAAGTTTCGTGTTTCTCATTCATGGAAAAAACTCTTAGATTACATAATAGTGCTACTTTACTTTTATAAAGAAAAAAGTTTTTACCCTACTAATTTGATTGTGTTAGTTGAAAATTTATGAAAAATTTAGTAGGTAGTTTTTCTTTTTCCAAAAGGTTGGTAGATAATCATATGAAGTCAACATATATAGAATATTTTCTCTTAATAAACACATCTATAATTGGATCTACTATATATATAATATTAATTATTACATTTGTCATCAAAGTATTGTAACTATATAAACATTATAAGTTTTATATAATGATAATATATTCACAGTGTATCTCTTTTTCTTCTGAGTTTGATTGCAATATAGTATCTCTTTTTCTATAAATCTATAATAATGTCTACGTTAACAGTTTAACATCAATTCGAAACAATAACTCCACAATATCTAATTTTAATGACTGTATTAACATCTAATTATCCATTAGCATTTGTTTAAAGAGGGCAGCAAAGTGATGTTATACTGCATAATTTGATTTGTTCAGGGATGTGATGGATCAGTGCTATTAAATGATACATCAAGTTTCACAGGTGAACAAACGGCATTTCCAAACGTGAATTCCTTGAGAGGTTTTGGTGTAATAGACAACATTAAGTCTCAGTTGGAAAGCTTGTGCCCTGGTGTTGTTTCTTGTGCTGATATTCTCGCTGTAGCAGCAAGAGACTCAGTGGTTGCTGTGAGTAGTATATATATATCTTAACCCCAGATAATAAAATTACAACTTCAATTACCATGTTTTTTTTAAGTTTATAATTTCAATAACTTTTAATTAATAAAGTTAATTAACTAGGCACTGATATTGAAATATATGTCTCTTAGCTTGGTGGACAAAGTTGGACAGTGCAATTGGGCAGAAGGGATTCAACAACAGCAAGTTTCAATTCTGCAAACTCAGACTTACCCGGTCCTACTTTCAGTCTACAACAACTTGTTGATGCTTTCTCAAAAAAAGATTTCACCACAGAAGAAATGGTTGCCCTCTCAGGTATATATAAACTAATTATCAAACACCATGATAAATATAAATCACGTTTACACCTTTAAAAAGATGTCATTATATATTTATAATTACTTTTACCATGCACTTCATGTTCTTCCATGTTCTAATAAAAATTTCAGGAGGTCACACAATCGGGCAAGCTGCTTGTTCAAGTTTCAGAACAAGGATTTACAACGACACCAACATAGATTCCTCTTTTGCAACATCGTTGCAAGCAAATTGTCCTAGCGTAGGTGGTGACAGAAATTTGGCCCCTCTTGACACCTCTCCAACAACCTTTGACAATGCTTATTTCCAGGATTTGCAGAGCCAAAAGGGTCTCTTACACTCAGATCAAGAGCTCTTCAACGGAGGATCCACTGATTCTCAAGTAAATGGCTATGTGAGCAATCCTTCTAGTTTTCAAACTGATTTCGCCAATGCAATGGTGAAAATGAGCAACCTTGGTCCACTCACTGGGTCCAGTGGCGAAATCAGGACCAACTGCTGGAAGACCAACTAAGATATTTCATAGTCACTATTTTTAATGTTCTACAGCATATAGCAGTTAAGGGACAGTGCCAATATGTTTCCTCTATTGTAATATCAATTTTATAATATGGATCATTAATGCTTAGTTTTGTTTAATTTTCACTGGGTTATCTCTATGATACTGTTTGCTTTCAACAAAGTAATAATTTAATAACTACCTGAGAAAAAGATTGCCAATATCTTATTATAAAATTGGATTTTTCTTCCCTTGTTTTACTTTTACTGTAGTTACTTTAGATTCGAAAAAGTTTCACTTTCGTCTTTTAAGTGTTTATAAAATCAAATTAGTCATGCTATCAATTTTGTGCAATAACAATGTTAATTTTGACTTATAACAAATTAACAAAATTAATATAATAAACCAATAGAAAGACTAACTTCATCTGTCACAAACATGGAATGGATAAAAACAAAACTTTTAAACTTAAAAGTAATTAAAATAAAGTAACCGATCAAAAAAATTAATATTTAGTCCGACTTGTGTTAAACTTAAAAGTAATAGAAATATTATCCTTAATTGTGAGTATATTAATATGTCCGACCTTAGCTCAGTTGGTAGAGTGGAGGACTGTAGTTGGTAATCCCCCAAATAGTCATCCTTAGGTCGCTGGTTTGAATCTGGCAGGTCAGTTTTCTTTTGCAATTGTTTATTTTTGCCTATATTTTATAATATTTGAAGTATGTTTTATAATATTTTAATTTTCAAATTATTTATAAAGAAGTTGTCTTCTTCTGATTACGAATCTCTTCACTCCATTTTTTTCCATGGAAGTTGCCTCACTCCTCTATTGTTTTTTCTTCTTCAACTTCCATCAAAATCAAAAAAGTGTTGCACGATTTATAACAAAATAATAAAAATAAAAACCTGAAATCCTGTAACTCCATACAACTTAAAATAAAATAAAATTAGGTGTTTAGGCACGATTTAAAAAGAAAAATCATAATTACAGTCAATTTTAAAAGTACAACTTCTTAACGAGTAATTTAAAAAAAATAAAAACAAACAAATTCATACTATAGGGTTAAGTTAGTGTAGAATTTCTATTAGAATTATTTAAAGTAAATCCTAACAAATTCTTTAATCTTACATTAAAGATATAATCCTTAGGGTGTGTGGCTTCAAATATTTTATTCAGGGGTGTTGGGATTAGAGCAGGATCTGAAGTGTTATTTCCACCTAGATGTTCTCCGCTAATTTAATCTTATTTTTTATTTCATCTTTAATTAAAACACACCAAATATAAACAGTCTCGTGCATGCATGATTTTATTATACATATGCATGATGATTTTCTTTGTCGGGGTAGATGGCTACCCAGAAAACAAATCCAAACGTAAATTAATGCTGTCCCAAATAATTATATCCACATTCTAAACCATGGATAATGTCGTCATCATCTTCTCTTTGCAATGCGTGAAAATCTCACCCAGAAAAGGAGGGAACGTATAAACACAGATTAAGAAAAATAATTTAATTAAAACACATTTTTTTTAATATAGTCATAAAAAACTATAATTCTTTTAACATTTTTAGTGTGATTTTAAATTAATTAAGAACGTAAAAAATCGCGTGTTGACAAATATCAAAGATTAAGTTAAGATGAAAAAAAGTCTTATGGCCACTTGGAAAGAAATTAAACTAAATATAGTAAAGAAAAAGTAATCATACCAGTTCTCAGATCCTGGTTTTCAGGTAATTGTTCAAAACACTTAAATTCAATTCTCTGTCTTTTGATTCTGCTTGGAATTGTGCCATCACGCACACTGGTATCTACAAATTAATTAAAAAAAATATTTTAGAAATATTTTAAACCTTATATAAAAAAAATATATAAATTATAAATTCATATGCATGAAAAACACTAACATCCTTGCAAACATCAAATAGGATTTGTGTAAAAAACACACTACACGATTCCCTAATAATTAAAAGAGGGATCAATGAATTGTCCTAGAAAAACTTTAAAACACAAAGGACCCATACATTATTACTACATGGAAGAACAACACATCCAAAATCTTCTTAATAGAGATAAAGTTGATCACTCCTTTCTCCTCTTTAAGATGATCCTTCTGGTTGTTGGGTGATGCGTCTTTTATTATCGAGTTTGACACTTGGTTATGGTAATTTAGCCTGATGGCAAAAACCTCTTGTATATCTTTGTTTGAGGGTGTAACCTTTTTGGTGGGTTGATGTAACTGTGTTTGTTGGGTTTTTATATTTTGTACTGGGATTGTGTATTGTTGGATCATTAGTTGGTAGGGTACTAGATTACTTGTATTTGGGGTTTTGTATAAGGGTTGGGACACCCCTGAAGTGTCTCTTTTTTATTTTATTTATTCTTTGCTGATAAAAAAAGAAGATGATCCTTCTGGACTACACAACTAGGCACATAAAATTGCTTTATAAAACAAATTTTTCTTGATCATTATGGTGATTTCAAAGTCCAAACTTTACTACTCTTCTGCAAAACCTACAACAACAAAATATCTTTCCCATATAAACTTTTTTTATCAGCAAAGAATGAATAAAATAAAATGAGACACTTTAGGGGTGTCCCAACCCTTATACAAAACATCCAAAACAAGTTTTCTACCACCCTACCAACACAGGATCCAACAAACATTACACTACAAACCAACAATAATAAACCAGTTCTAGGTATAGGAACCCAACAAATACAGTTACATCATCCCACCAAGAGATCACACTCTCAATGTAGGACATGCAACCAACTACTGAACAGGATATTTGCCAGCAGGCAGAGGTGCCAAAACTCAACAAACCGATCCTACAAGGAGGATAAGTACGACACAAACCACCAAATATATCACACCCTTAGTACAAGACACAACACCCAACAACAACACAGTGTCTTTGCAGCAGGCTGAAGAACACCAACAAACCCATACATAGACTAGAGATAACCTTCCCAGATAAACTAGCACATAAACGATTATATGAGCATAGAAAATCCATAAAAACTAAACTACATTTCACTTTATCAGAAAGATTTTAGACATATGATTGGGTTAAGTATCCAATCTGAAAAATAGAAGGTCAAAGCTATTTACTCTTCAACCATAACCAAGTTTTTAGTTAATCCATTTATAATATTTTCTCTATACATCAACTACCCCTTGTCTAAAGACTACTCCATTCCTAAAAATCCATATATGCTTTGTATTCCATATGACCTTCCAAGACAAATTCTGCCTATGGTTTAAATGTGGAATACATAACTGTTCAAAGTGGCTATACAAATTATTATGTTAAGCTTACTTAAATCCAATCTTTTCGAGACAAGCAATAGTCACTGCCACTTCACGTTTAGGAACAAATGATTTATGGATTCCTCATATTTTGAACATAACAAACACAAATGACTTTGTAAAACAACCCCCTTCCAATTAAATTAACCCTGGTAGGGATTCTGCCTAGAATAACCCTCCAAACAAATAAATGAGCATCTGGTGCAACTTTAATCGATCATAACTTTTTATAGAAAATGTTGCTTACA
This sequence comes from Phaseolus vulgaris, assembly GCF_000499845.2. NCBI lineage: Eukaryota > Viridiplantae > Streptophyta > Magnoliopsida > Fabales > Fabaceae > Phaseolus > Phaseolus vulgaris. Next base: position 8,483,090 of record NC_023752.2, on the reverse strand, counting down.
TCCCTACTTCCATTCATAAGTAAATAATAGACTGACTTGATTGTATAAACCTCCTCTATGTCACCCTTCCAAATTCACTTATCAGATATGTCTCTGTTTAGTACCACACTCTTTATAGACCCTACCAAAGTTTTTTCTTGAGTTCTTTCCCACTCAAACCTCTTCCTTCTCCATTGCAGATTCCAACTTCCTCCTAACGCTTTCCAAACCACTACTTCCTCAACAAAGTTTCCTTGGTCAACTGATATTGAGTGTGATCTAGGAAAAGAAGTGCTAAAACTCATCACCCACCCACTTGTCCTCCCAAAATCTGACCTTGTCCCCTGCTCCTATCTTCGAAACTATTGATTTTTTAAACCAGTTTTCTTCACCACCTAACATACATAATTTAGCTATATCCCGCCACCACCAAGATTTAAGTCTATCAGGGATGTTTCTCTGACCGCTTATAGGATCATACTTTGATAATAAGATTTCTTTCCGTTTTCCAAGAGCCTTAGTACCAAACCACCACACCCACTTGGCAAGAAGAGCTTTGTTAAAGCTCCAATTTCCTTGATGCCTATACCTCCCTCTTCCTTTGGCCTACAAATCTTTTTCCAACTAATCCACACTATTTTAGTGTCGCTTCTCCAATCCCATAAGAATTTTTTCTGGATCTTTGTAATTTCATGACAAATATTAGTTACCAAAGTTTTAACTGCTAACTATTTTAAATTTTAAATTAATCTTTAATTTGCATATGTCTAACCTTTGGTAGACTTTTCTATGTCTTTCATACATATGTTGATGCAAACATATAACCCTTGTATTAAATCTCTTATACAATTTTCTACAAAAGCATGTTTCCCACATTGTGAACTTGGCCACACACATCTGGTTAAATCAATATATCTTTCACACATACATGGACACAACTACAATGCTATGATTGATTATGTGATAGAAGTTTTTATATGTGCATTCCTCCACACCTAAGGGGCACAACCACAACCTCTTGTAGTCGAATCTCTTATAAATTCTTTTATATCAAAAGACATAAAAAATATTAAAGTAACTCTTAAGTATAAATAAATCGGCATATTTCAGGTCTTCACAACCATTTCATGTAGAAAATCCTTATACCAATTTTTAAGACTTAATAAAGCACTCTTTCACAATTACTCTTCCGAACATGAAACTCAGTCTGTGTCTGTTTTCATGTCTGGTTGGCATAGCTTCAGTTGAGTTAAACCTTGACTATTATGCAACATCATGTCCTTCCTCTCTTACTACTATAAAGAGGGATCGATAACCACAGCTGTGCAAAATGAGCTTCGCATGGGTGCTTTCTTACTTCGTCTCCATTTCCATGATTGTTATCCAAGCAAGTCTTCATCTTGTCTAGTTATTATTAGTATTCCTTTTCAACTTTCTCTACTACGGCTACATATTAAGCATTTGCATACCCCTTACGTTGAGAGTGATAGCTCGTACGTGAGACAATATATTATGGGTGGTTCAATAATGGTCCAATAGCAGGTGACCTAATAAGTCCAACAAACAATCGCTAGGATAAACTTGAAATGACTCTGATACCAAATTAAAAAATAGAACAAAGATAAACAAACAAAAGAGAAAAAGAAAGACAAAAGTTATGAGAAGGAATATTTCTTCTATTCTATTTTATTTTCCTTGCTTAGATCAAAGCAAAAAGTCTGAATATATACAAGTAGTACACTCATTCTAGGTCTAGGTCTAGTTAAAGAGACATAATGTAAAATAAAAGTTAATAAAGACTAGAATAAGAAAAAACAAATTAAAAACTATACATAAATATAAAAAGAAACAACTAAAAATTATAAAAATAAAATTACTATTAGTATCTTTCTAAAATTTTTGTATCCGTATATTTTGTTAATTAAATTATTAAAAAAGGATATTTTAAAAATATTTCAATCCTTATAAAAAAGTAGTACTACTAAACTTTGAACATGTATAAAATTTAGAACGATATTATATTAAAAATAGGATTGGCAATATTAAAGACCAAAATAGAACCTATTAACCTAAATTCTTTATAAGTTTCAAAATTCAATAATAAATTACAACTACACACCAATAAAATCATTTACAGTTTCAAAATTCAATAATAAATTACAGCTACACACCAATAAAATCAGAAACAAAACCTTTTAATTTGTCTCACTAAATCAAAACCTTTTTAGCAAACTTAAATTATAACTATAATTTATTTATTGTAGAAGATTTAACATAACAGCCTTTTAATGCTAGTAATATGCAACCAAACACGTTATTTTTTTGTTAGAAACTCTAATTTTTTAATCTTTTTAATGAATTTTTATTAGAACTTGTAAAAAGTGTTAAAGAATAAACACTTCTCTTACTCTAAACCTCAGGATGATTGATAATATACATGTTTTTATTTGCTTTTTAATATTATTGAGATTTTGGGCTGCATATGGCTCTTGAGCCCATTTTACTTTTTTCACCTCTCCTTTAAATATCTTTTACTTGTAACATAAAAATACAGATATAATATTTTCGTTTTTTCCTTTCTTCTTCATCTCTGTCTCTGCCTCTTCGCGTTTCTGTTCTAGGGTTCTTTATATCCTTTTGCTTTTCTTGTTTTCTTGCATTCTCTATTTAATATCAGATGGGCTAATAGAGTAATTTTAACATTAACAATATCTGTGCAGATACACAGCATTAACTGTTTCTTTCACATAGAACAGATATATGATTGGAAATTATTGCTGAAAAGATTTTTCATGAAAACGATCTATAATAAGTTAATCCAAAGAAGCATATGTTTGATGAGTGATTGATGAACAAAAAATTCAAAAAATTCACACAAAGTTCAGATCTTGAACTTAATTTTACGATTGAACTTGATTTTAAATCGGTTTCCATAATTAATATTTGAAAATTTTTAAGTTCTCAATTATATATTATAGGATTCATATCACATTTAGATGATCAAACTTACTCACCAAATGACAGGATGTTTAAAACATCTTTTGGAAAACAAAATACAATGATTCCAATGACCTTTATTATTTCAAGATTCATAAAAACTCTTGTTAAGAGATTTTATCGTTATCTCAAGCAATGATTACTCATAAATAATAACTACAACTCAAAGCTTGACATAAAACTATAACCATTTTCAAAATGCTATCTATAAAGAAAAACAAACAAACTAGCCTAATGTTAATATTATTTGTTTTTGTATTTTTATTTTCTTCTATGTACTTCTTTTTCCTTTCTACACCTTAGTTTTTATGTTTTGGGCCGCACCTCTGTTGGGCCCATGTTTTTATCTGCTTTTATTAAAGCTTCTCTGTGTATGTGTAAGAGAGAGATACATTTTTTAAATTCAATAATATTCGTCTTTTTCGTTCTCCCCTTTCTCTCTCGATTCGGTTGTATTTTGTGGGGTTTCTTCTCTTCTCGTTGCTTCTTCTTTCTCTATGTGCAGTTTTCGTTTTCTCTTTTCACAGCAACTGTGCCATTTCTCATTGAAAACGGGATCTTAATATGGTATCAGACATAAATCGTTTTCTCTATATTAATTATATATGGGTATATATGGGTTTTTTTATGACCTAGAGAACTATTGAAGTCTTCTTCTCCTTCCTTCGGTCGGTTAGGTTACTGAGTGATGAGCTGGGATTCCTCTCTCGTCCTCTTGCTTCTCCTTCGGCACTCGGTCTCGGGTGTCAAGTCAGTAAAGCGGGTAGTCAGCTCTCAGGTAGGTGAACAGTAATAAATGACATAACCTTACTTCTTGAGATGCGTGCTATTTATATTATTCTAATGGGCCTACCTTGTTGGGCTCGCTTATCGGGATGGATATTGCTTAGGATTGTAATTATCTCATTCTTAATGATGAATTAACTTCACTGACCTTGGTTTGAGTGTTAACGGTGATAGGGGTCGGCCGTCGGCCAATTTCCCCTGGTGTCGGTCGTCTCGGCCAAGTCTTTTAAGGTCTCGCACAGGTAGACCATCGGTCTTGTCATCTCGGCCAAGTCTCTCAGGTCTCGGCCAGGCTCCTTTGGTCTCGGTCAGGTAGACAAGATCTCGGGCAGTCACGTGGATCTCGGTCAGGGAGACCAGGGGTCGGCCTCGCCCATATCGGTACACTTTATATTAATTATTTTGAACATTCTATATTGGTTAATGAATTAGTGTAAATGTCACTGCTGTAAAACGTGTGTTTCAACATTGGTTAATAATCAATCTAAAATGTAGGTTTCTATAATAATTGTAGAGTGTCACTGATGTAGAATATTGTGTTTTTTTAAATATCATGTTCTTGAAAATTTTCAGCAGATAGCGAATCACTTCGAGAAAAATGATATCCAAATCTGTAAGAATGATAAAAACAAGAAAAGTCCCAAAATATGCAATAATGATATAACAGCAATCAAATTCCAAATCTGCAGTAAGAAAAATCAAACTCCCTAAATTTGCACACAAAAAAACACATGAAAGTAGTTCGAAACTCAAAGCCTATAAAACATAAACAATGAGAATTATTTAATAGAGTAAAAAACTTGAATTGAAATACATGAGTGAAATAAAAGTAAATTTAAAACAAAGATGAGCATGTGAGATTAAGACAAGATTATCATTAAAGAATTTTTTTGATAGCGAAACATTGATTATATATTAATCATTTTCGTAATGTCATTTTCTCAAGAAACTTGCATACTATCTATCAATTTCACTCAAGCAAATGACTAAATTCTAATTTTTATTCTCTCTTAATATTGGATCTCTGATTTTGATTTTAATATTTGTATTTATACCGAAAAGGAGTGCTCGTGTCCTCGGGATCTTAGTCCCAGCATGTTGGTATGGTCAACTTGGTTATTGGGTCCAAAGGGTGGGTCATGAATTTGGCCCAATTTCGTTGGTAAGTCTAATAGAGAATAATTAAAATGGAAAAAATAATAAGTTTGGTCATATATTAATATAAAGCTGATTAGTTAAATATATATGTTGATATATATTAAGATGTTAGAATAGAATATGTGTGAATATATGCATAAAGTTGTTAGTTGAATATATAAAGTTATTAAATAAGTAGAGAGAACCCGAGAATAAAGATGTACGAGATTCTTTTCTATTGTTAACACTGTGAGTAAAGGTGTCCGTGGACAGAATGTTTTACTGTTGTTAACACCCAAGCATGAAAGATGCATGTAAGCAGGTGATTTTCATGAAAGATGCATGTAAGCAGGTGATTTTCTTATTTTATGCTTTCAGCTTTCAGTAGAGATTATATTTTCATGAGTGAAAGTTGTTAGAGGAATAACTATAAAATAGGCTTGAGACCCCAATAAAGGTACACTGTTTCTGAGACTTAGACTAAAACTGATTACTATTTTTGAATACTCTCACTGACTTAATCGTCAGAGTGTGAACAACAGGTAAAACCCCTATATCCCAACAAAGCCATTTTCTATAGTACCAAGAAGAAATAGATCAGAAGCATAACTCTCCACTCAAGTCAACCGAGATCAGGCAATAACATTATTTTTCAGTAATTTTAACTTGTTTAATCTCAGCAAATAAATAAAAAAAACTCCAACCCACAATTTTGTATACATTTATATATATATATATATATATATATAATTTTTACCTTCTAATTAGTTAAATTATGTTTACACTTCCTTAACGGAATGTGCTAAAATCAGTATTTGGTTTGACCAAAATTTAAATATATATGTAGTATTTTAAACTAAAATTACTAATTTACTAACATGTAAAGACTAAAATTGCAAAAATAAAGTACCACAGTCACGGTTCAAAAATGAAAAGATACCCAATAAATTAAAAAACCTTTCAATTCAATACTTTTTTTAGGCTTTTTGGTTGGAGTATCTATGTATTTGGCCTCAACTTCATTGGGTGGGGACCTAAAACAACAATAGATGGGGTGTCAAATCTCAAGAACTTTCTTTCTAGTTCAAACAAAACTTCTTACTCCAATATTTAAATGCATCAACCTACTTTTTCATTCAATGTAAAAACGTGTCCTATGATTTGTTCGCATCAAGTAGAAACAAAAATAAATAATAATAATAATATGATAGCGTAAAACCACTTTAAAATTGTTATCCCATTCTCGTATTATTGTATGACTAAAAGAAAATAAAAAGTATTATTTTAAAAATAGTATTCAAAATTTGAATTCTAATTATTATATTAGATATAGAATAAACTATATTGGAAAAGAATATTCAAATGTTAGTTCTAAAACCAGTATACCATAGAATAATTATCTACTTCTTTTTAAAAAATAAAATAAAAAATAAATATAGAATACTTTAAAAATGTTCCGATATTATATACTAAGATTATAACGTCAACCTAATTTTCCAAAAAATAAATTTAAAATTTTATAATAAAACCTAAACATCATATGACCAAATTAAACCCTCAAATCTTTAAAAAAAAAAAAAACTGGACTTTAACTCTCGGCCTAAAGCGAATAAAAGATCATGAGAAATCCTAACTAAGTCTAATCCAAAATATAAACTAACAACATTTATAGAGAAGATAAAAAAAATGTTATTAGTTATCAAACAGAGGCTATATCACACAATATTTTTTACGTGTTGTGAAACAGTTAAGGAAAACAACTTGGCTCTGAATTATTCATCATTATACGTAATTAAATATTATAATCATCTAATAACTTAAATATGTGTCACTTAATTAGTCGAAATAAGGAAACAGATGGTGTTCCATACTACTTCCTAATTGCTTTCTCTTTTCTTCATCTATCTCTTATATGACATGTTCAACTATTATTATGTGGACAAATCAGTATACATCTGAAATTAATGCATTAATCCCAGGAATATGCATTTCAGTTACCGTTTCTGTTCTCTACTGATCATAATTTTTCTGCAGTACTTGAAGATTTTTCCCATTTGGTTTAGAATTTTGTTTTTACTGTTGTTAGTTATTCATTTGTACTTTTGACATTGTGAACATGCATCTACATATACCTATACCTATATCTATATCTATATATTATAGCAAGAGTGATCCATGTGCTGGTGGGAACCTGGTAGTTCCTATGCAGACAAAATAGATTAATGAATGATAAAACTAGTGTTTGGTTGTTGGGTATCCCTTAATCTTTCCTTTCTGGCAACAAGAGTTTCTTCCCATTCTTTTGCATCCCTTAATCTATTTCATCCATTATACAATATAGGCTTATATATACTTTTACCATGAAACTCTTAAGGATAAAAATATTTAAATTATCTAGCTTTTTCGGATAAATATAATACTATTTAAATAGTATTTTTTTTTGAAGAACAATGGTTGTGATTGTAGTATACAAAATATATTTCTTTATATATATATACATATATATAAAGAATTACAATGAATCACAACAATTTAATAGCGTGTTTGGTCACACTCTATAACCATATGTAAAGCAATTAATAATTAATGTCAAGCAACTTAAAATCTACTCGCAGCTTCTTGTTGAATGTCACTATGAGACGTGAAACCAAATAAACTTAAGGCAATGTTTCTTTGGTTAACGTTTAAAAAAAATCATAAAAGAAATTTCAAAAATATTCTATGATAGTTTGATGTGACAAAATATTCCAAAAAGCAGTTATAAAATAATTATGTTTACTATTTATAATGTCAAACAAACCTCAATAATGAATTCCAATATATTATATATAAAAATGGTTGCTTGAAAAAAAAAGTAGTTTTGTGTCTTTCTACTAAGATAAAAATCTCGATAAAAATTACTCTTTAAAAACATCATATTTTTAGAAGAGTGCAAACTTAACCTACAATATTTTTTAAACAAATATTAATTATTAATTAATTGATTTTGAAAACCCAAAATTCAAATTCATAAAAAAATTTATCAGCAAAAGAATTAAACAGCACAAAGAGTGCCCCAATCCATGTATAAAAAGGGGTGCAGATAACAATGAATCCAAATATGATAACAAAACACAAAAAAAACTCCCCCCAAATACATAACCCCTGATTTATCCTTGAGAAAGATAAGAGAGCTTCTCTTAGGCAAAAGATTGCAAAAAAATTGTACAAAACCTATTGAAGGACCATAGAAAACAAAAACATAAGTGAATCCACATAGCCTAAAGAAGTTTCTTTGAACCCTGTCGAGCCTATCCAGCTAATTGTGATTGTTTGTTTGTGGTCTGCATAGTTTTGCATTGTTTTTTTTACTGTTTGTGTACTTTGTTCCCTGCATAAACCAACACACATATGCCTTTCCCAGCTTAACAACCACTAAGTATTGATTTTTGTTTAGCATTTTGATTAAAAATCATACGTGGCTGAGAACAAGCAAGCTAAACATATTGGTCAAGTAAGAAGAGTTCTTAGACAATGAGATAGAACCAAAAATCTAATCTATTGTACAACATTGCATAACAGGAATCCACCTCCTATAAAGTGTTAATTACCTAATAGTTCTCAAACATTGAACAGTCTATATTTTATGAGTTCAGCCATATAAAATAGATCTTAACATCTGCCATCCCTTCTTTATTACTCTATTCCTATGATCTCAAATTCTCAAAAAATAGTTACAATCCACAATCTTTTCAACACCATGTTCTGTTTTTGATTTAATTAAAAAAAGTTAAAGTGTAGGAAATGACTCATAGCCATGTTATGGTGGACAGTTTGAATTGGTATCCAACTAAAAAAAGTGTTTCAAATTGTAGATGCTATGTGGCAGCTAAAAAATAGATGTCGAACTATTTCATCATGTTCCTGGCATAAAGGATAGGTAGTTGATGAGTATATATTTATTTACACTCAATAGATTTGATCATATATTATTGGACTATAATAATAAATAAATTTTTATTATTTTAATTAATATTTATATAATTGAGTTTATTTGGGCCTTAACTATTATTTTTGTTAATTTTGTGTTTTTAGAGTAAATGGTCTGAAGGAAGTGTTTAACTCTGTGAATGGACCAAATATTCAAAAGTCCAAGTTACTTCTTTGAATCAAAACAGAAAACAAAATTTGAGGAGAAGAAGGATGAAATAAAAGCTACAATATCTCAAAAATGAAATTGGAAACAAATCTTTTGCAAAATACAAAAATTACAAAAGTTGGAAATTGTTAACAAAATCTAAACTACAATATTTTTTCAAGATCCTTGGAGCATAAAAGTCTATAAAAGGACACAAGCATCAAGGAGAAAGGAAGAGTTTCACAGGGTTTTCTTAGTTTCTTTTCTTCTTTGTAATTCTTTTGTTTTGCCCCGCATGAAAGACTAAACCTTTTTTGTTGTTTCCTTTATAATTTTCCACTGAGTTATGAGGTTTTATTCAATAAAAGTTTTTTTTTTTAATTCTCTATAGCAGTTGTTTTAATATTCTAATATCCTGGAAAACTGATTTTTGAGAGAGGTTGTACCTGAACGTATGATTTATAGTCTTCCTTATCTTAAACTTTGGTTTCTTAGTTAGTTCGCATTGTTCTAACTAATTTCTTGGGCTCATGATTCAAGAGAGAGGAGATAAGCATTATCATGGAGTATACGCATGGAACAAAGTGGGTATTGATTAAACCAGTAGGCGCATTCGTTACTGGTGAGCTTCAGTTGAATTAGATTGACGCATGTTCAATCTGGTTTAGCTTTGTTGGAAGATTGAGAAAGGATTAATCTTTAGGAAACTTGTGAAGAATTCAATGGTGAAAGAACTTAGGGATCAATAACTTTTTAATTGCTATTTTAATCTCTTTTTATATTTTTTGTACAACTATCTCAACTCTTTTTTATTTTTGTTGTTATTGCTAACTTTTATTGCATGCAAATAGATTCTAAACACTGATTTTTATTATTGGATTTGTTGGGAGACGACTTGGGATCATTTGGCTACAATTATACTATGTTCTCTCCACGTTAAACAGGTATACGTTGGAATCATTTTAATTTGACAGCAAAACAATAGACAACTATCAATAGTTCTACTTAAGTTGATCCCTCTCCTGACTAAAATCATTTTTGTGGCATTTTCTCTAGCATAATCCTCCACACTAGGGTTTGGGCATTGGTTATGCTTTAATCGGCCAAAAAAATATTAAAACCAGTAGTGGTATCAATTCTGCTACAGTTCTGCATAGAAACATTGGCAAATTTGACTAAGTTCCATCTTCTTCTCCTAGTCATGTCCATATGTCTTGGTTATCTATGTTTAGATGTACCCTGTTAATTTCTTCCAACAATTCTAATTCTTTTACACTTTCCATATGAAAGTATTTCTTCTCCATGTAAGGACCACTCTAATCCATTCTCTGACCAAATAGCTAGTTCTCGTACTGTTTTCTTTTGACAAGTTTAAATCGAGTAAAACCTAGGAAACTTATGCATAAGACTAAATCCTCCTAACCACTGCCCACCAATCTTCCACACGCCCTCAATAATAGTAAACCCCTCTCCATTCTTTTTATTTTACCGGCAAGAAAAAATAAATAAATATGAACCACTTTAGGGGTGACCCAACCCTTATACAAACCATAACACAATAAGTCCCCGCACCCCTTCTAAACAACCTAACCCTCACAAACTTAGAACAACAAACAGCCCAACCAAAGGATTAAACCTTACAAAAGCTCACTTAATTGAAAACATACAAGACACAAGATAAATGCACCACTCAAAGTAAGTAAAACAAGCATAAACAATTTTAGATGTTACCTAAGGTCAAGCCTTTAATTGTGCCACAGTGAACACTTCTGAAAGGTTGATCACTCCACCTTGGAAAATATGTTTATTCCTGTGCTTCCGGATTTCACTAACTACAACAATCCAAACACTACTCCAAACAACATTTACCTGGATAGGAGCATTTAACAAATTAAAATGCAAGAAGTGAGAAACTGGATCAACATGATCAACCGACGTTATCCCCATCCATGCATAACACTGATTCCAGACTAGCCAAACAATCTTGCATTCAAAAAACATATGTTTTGTCGACTCCACTGCCATCCTGCAAAAACTACATATATTGGTATCAACCAAAACCCCACGCCTTTCCAGATTAACTTTCGTGGCAATCGAATTAATCAACACCTTCCAAGTGGTAACCTGGGTTGAGGGCAAAACAGTAGTCTTCCAGAGGGAGACAAACATACTATTTCCCTCAAAGGGGCCTCTTAATAAAGCATAGACAGATTTTACCGAATAACCACTATCCTTACCAACCTTGCAAACTCGACTATCTTCAATATTGAAGACAAGGGTCTTTCCATGCACTTCTTGTAACAGCTGGACTTCCTGACAAATTTCCCAATCAAACATACCTCTCCTCCAAACTAACTTCCACTCCCATCTATCATGAACCCATTCCCCACAAGACTCTATCTAAACTACCTTCTTTATTACCACACAAAGAAAACAATCTTGGGAATTTACTTTTCAAATCTTCGTTGCCCACCCAAACATCTTTCTAAAACAAGACATCATTCCCGTCTCCCACTCTCCACTCGCAACAGTTCTCAAAGGTTCTACCCCATTCCTCCATCCCTCAAACCCCCTTCAAGTCTCTCCACCAGCTAGATTCCTTAGCATTACTCCTTTGTTCTTGCAAATTTCTCCAACCTCCGTATTTAGACTCAATGATTTCTTTCCACAAACCACCCTTCTCAGTCTCCAGACGCCAAATCCACTTTCCTAGCAGAGTCGCATTGAAAAACCTTAAATTCAAAATATCAAGACCACCACCTTCTCCACAAGCATTTTTCCATGAAACCCACATACGCTACTTTCCTTCCTTCAGATCCCCAACCCCACAAAAACCTTCTATGAACTTTTTCAATCTCCTTAAACACAACAGCAGACAACTTATACATGGATAAATAGAACAACAGAATAGCAGAAAGAACCAACTTAATAAGACAAACTCTCCCGACCAATGAGAGAAATCTACCTTTCCATCTACCCAACCTGCTCTTAACTCTTTCTAACACACCGTCCCAGAATGAGACTCTCTTGTGACTCCCCGCACGAGCAACCCCAAATATTTGAAAGGAGTTTTCATCACTTCGCAGTTAAGGATTGCAGCATACTGCTAGATCACAACATGGTCAACCCCCACCCCTCCAATTCTACTCTTCGAGAAATTAACCTTCCAACCAGAGGCTAATTCAAAACAATGCAGAATGACTTTCAAATTTAATCCCCACCCCTCTTCATTCCTGTGATCCGTCAATTCAAAAGCATTCTTTTTTCCACATAGTTAACAAACCTCCTCCATTATTTACTGCTCTATTTTCAATCCAATTGATTTCATTAAACCACCATAATTGATAGCAAGTCTCCTTACTTACTTGCTCGCTTTTAGTCTCTTGGAGACATACAAAAGAACTTCTTCCTTACTAACAAGATTGCTTATATATTTTTTCTTTATATTATTGTCCAACCCCAATTATCTTCATCAGAGACGCCTATCCCTCCCTTACTAAAAGACTCCTTTCTAACGGAACTTATTTGAATAGATTTTACAACACCTTCATCATCACTCATATATGTAAAGTCTAATTCTTTTTCTATATTCCAAATTCTAGCGGTCTCCTCATGTTCATTTTTAAGCCAGAATAAAAGATTACAATTTTTTATAGCATTATCGGAAATAACATTATTGAAAAATATGGATTCTAAACTTGTTTTTTTGTCTCTACTTGTCTTTTCGATCCACGACTAATACTTTTCTAAATCCTAAACCCTAAATTCATAACTAGTATTTTTCCATACACTCAATAAACCTTAAACTCACCTTGCTCATTGCTGCAGCCACCCCCTCCAGCGGAACCAATTGCACCCGCCGCACACTATTTCACTCTCTTTAGGGCTTTTCTTTTGTACTTTAACCTCTAAACTAATCTTATATCTTTTCTAACCTAGGATGTAAAAGGTGGTTGAGACCTGCCATTTGCATCTGCATTTTACGGTATACTTGACAGCATAAGCTGTCCTAATTAAATTTCCTAGAAAGAATAACTAACTACATACAAAAAGTAGTTACTGTTGGCGTATCTGACATATATAACAGACTCAAAGGAGTTTCCTTAGCCGAAGTTCACCCTAGTTATTTATTGCAGAAAAGGGATATATATATATATATATATGTATATATATATATATACATATATATAGACACGTACGTATATGACTAAGGATATTTTGTGTGTGAAGCTGTAAGACACGAGAAAAGTTGAAGCAAAAAGGTAACGCTAATACACAATTGCGTCCTTTACCTACACGACACTACCACAAACGATGCCACTTGAAACGGATATCATTTCAAATGGAGCAGACTTCGTCAGCTTCTCCGGCCAATTTAATAGCATGATAGTTACTTTTACCTGAATTTTCTTTTTGCAATGAATAATCACGTTGAGAAAGACAAAATGACACGTAGTTTATATAGAATACAAATATTGGCCTTATTTGGGAAAGAGAACAAAATATAAGGTTTTTTTTGTCAAAGATTGATGTTTCTTCTGTTCTAATCCGTTTAGCCTTCTGAAAGGACAGCAAATGCATATATAAAAGCTCTCATGCAGCTATGGGAAAATCTTCAGATTTTCTGCTACATACCGATTTGTCTACAAATGAGATTGCTGATTTTGACCCAACTCAAACTCATCATAAGTGTTCTTAATTATAATCTCTCTATGATTAGTTAATTACGTTTTATTTAGATACTAAAAATGAAGAGATAAAATAATTTCCTCTTATAAACTACATTCGTTTTGTATGTGTCAAAATTAACTTTCTTGAAAAAGTTTCGTAGCCTTTTAAAAGTATTTATTTTACGTTATTAATTTTAGTTCATTAAAAAACTTATTTAAACATTTTACCAATAGAGATGAAGATCTTTATTAGAACAAACTCCTTATTGTCACAAAACAATAACAAAAGCCAAATCAACAATAAGCCATAGATGATGGTGTTGTTCTTACTTAAAATTAAGGTCCATGAATGTTTTGCCACATTCTAAAGGCGAAGAAAACCAATATTTTTTTTTAACTGCATTATATGCTTAACATGATAAACCTGAGAAGCAGAACTTTTATTTGAAAGAAACAACTTAAGAACAGTTCTATCCTAAAAAATTGGTTGCTCTTTAAACATGCATGAAGAGAAAGAAGAAAGAACATTTACACATAAAAAACTCTAACGGACAACACAGCACCTTGGCCACTAGTCTTGAAGCTGAAGCTATTGTGAAAATTAAAGGCTTAATTACAGTGAAATTCATGACCTCCTGCTTGAGCCTCGGAAGCTAGCCAAAGTGCTTGTGGAACGAGAAAGGCCGAAGCAAAGTGTTGAAGTGGGTGAAGTGGCACCCTCATCTTCATCCTCTCCCCTAAAGTCAAAAGATGAACCAAAGCTTAGGAAACGCTTCCTAACATGCTTCCCAACCGGGACAACTTTGGAAGAATCTGAGGGTAACCACAGAGAGGTTGATGGAGCAGAAGATGAGGAGGGTGAGAGGATGGTTTTCTTGAGATTTAGCTTTGGGAAGAGTGCTAGGAAGAGATTGGATCTTGAACGCTTCTTCACTGGCTTGTTTTTCTTGGTGGATTTGGCATAGTAGGAAGGTGGAGGAGTGAGAGGAGGGAGAGTGTCCTGAGAGAAAGTGTATTTGGGAGTGCCAGGTTGAGACTCCCACACAAAGGGTACTGCAACAGCCATTCTGAAAGAGGGTTTCGACATTGAATTTTCCTTTGAGAGAAGCCTGCTGAAGAACTTGTCATCTTGCTTGATTTGGAGCACTGTCTTTTGGGGAAGCTCAGTTTTGCCACTGAACATCTTTGAGTATAACTGTGTGGTGGTTTCACTGAATCTAAAATGGGTTTGCTGAGGAGAAAAAGCAAGGATGGAGAGGTTTTGGACCTTGGTTTTTATTTGAATAATAGTATCCTATACATATAGGGTGAAGTCAGCACTTGAATAGCTTTTAATATCCCATTATTCACTGGAATTCATTATATCATACTCTTTATTTTATATGACCAACCTCATTTTTACTATTTTCTTTAGCTTATTAACTTTGAGTCTTAAAATCCTTAAATGAATGCATTATTTAAGAAGATTAATTCTTTTAAATAATTTACACTTGTTGGCTAACAGTATAAAAAAATCCACTAACATTCCATCAAATTCTGCAGTAGGCATGTGCCTAGAGCAAGTAAATTAATTAACAAATTTAAACTCTAACTTCAATTGGGTCAATTATGAGAGCCTCCTTAAGGTTATATATATATGCATATATAGATATAGGTTATGTGGACCTTTACTTCCCGAAATGAAGTGCTTGATCAGGCACGATACAGCCACAAAACATGCTATATTTACGGCTGCAGATCTTCTACCTCCCAAGTCAAACTTGAAATTGGCACTAGAAAAAGCATATAGCCCTTAAGAAGTGAGACATTGTTTCAATAAGTAGTAAATAGATAGACCTAACATGGGGCACACGTGCCACATTAAGGGACACCCTTTGTATTGTGTGCATTATTGTACTGTATTTTTCTTGTAGTACGAGCTATCTCACATGCTGGTTCCAGGAATTTACGTAATTTATTGCAAAGTGGAGAAACCTATGGCCATCAACAGTTTATTCAAAATAAGGTAGAACAGGGTACTAGACAAACATGTTTAATAGGAGTGACTGTGAATGGGACTGAACTAAATGAATTGGAAAGAAGATCACCTACCTGTGGTCCATCTTCATCATTTATGACAGAAACTGTGTCCTGTATCAGAGAGTATTATATAGGGTAAAGGGCATTGCTCTTGGTGTTTGAACGTGACACGATTGTCTTTAGGGTTCTTTCAAGTTGTTGAGTGTGAATGTCATTATTAGCTACCTCAACTTCATAATAAATGGATGGGGATATTTAAGAATCCTTCACCACAAATCTCTTTCCTTTTCAAAACAAGACAGACACAATGTAAAATTAATCACTCAAATCAAATCTCTTTCCTTCTCCTCAAACACTTCTCTCTCTTAAATGTTGCAATTGATGGATTTAGTGATTTGAGATTCAGGTGAAAAGTTAATTACTTAAAACTATCTTCTTCCTGGGAATTGGTTTCTAGAGAGAAAGAGCACTCTACTAATGAAAAAATTCTGGACTTGTCTACTTCGTTTAATTTTATCATGGGTAACATGTAAATTGTGTTGGTTAGCGAGATTTAGAGTCATAGAAATAATTGTTGTGGTTGACCATTTTGAAGTTTTCTTCCTGACACAGGTTAAGCTTTGGTCTTAAATCTCATCAAAGATATTGTCACCTAATTTCTCATTTTCTGACAGGTGTCTAGAACTCTTGGTATGTATGCACTCGATATAATATTTTTATAAGGATTGATAATTTATATTCTATTTCTCTTTAATTGATAGAGTTGGGGTACACAGTAGGAAGTCATATTGGTTTATATGTAGATGGATAGATACTTTTTAAAATCTAAATTTCTGAATAAGGGTTGGATCACCCATAAAATAAGCTCATTTAATTTCATTGTTATTTGCTGATAAAAAAAAACTCTAATACAGAAAGTTAATTGTGTATAGAGAAAATAATTAGTGAGTTTCTTTATTAGAGAATTTTTTTATTGAATTACCTAAACTAAAAAATAAGATTATTTAAAATTATAAAAAGGTATAATATTGTAAAAATGGTATTTAGAAACACAATATAAAAAATATTTATGGGAAATGAAGCTTTGAATTTAAATTTAAGAGTATTGAATTAGATAAACTAGGGTGAATATTTTCGAAATTAATGCTCTACAATATATTTGACATGCCAAATACTACTTTGGAAGGACATATGCTGTGACATGTCTCGATAATGTCATATTACTCACTACATTATTTTTAGTGCTGATAAAAAAAAATCACTACATTTTTAGTATTTATAAAATTTAATATAAAAAGATAATATTTGAAGAATTAAATTAAAACTTGCGATATTTAGAAAGACAAAATCTATACTAAATTGACTTGTGAAATCCTAGATTCAGAGGGTGAATGTTTCCATATTTGTGAAGTATTTTATCATGAAAATAATCCCTTAAAAAAACACAAGAAAGATCAGCAGACAATGAACTATTGCCTTTAGGTGTTAGTATCATTAGTTTAAAAGTGCAATAAAACAATTGACACCCTTATTTGTTACCTTCCAAGTGTATTGCATTGATCCTATTTCATACTCGTAATTATATTGTTGCATTAGTTATTTGTAGCTTCTCATATGATAGTCTAATTCCTTTGAACTGTAGGTTTTCTAACCATTGTTGCCATAATGTATCTAATATAGCATCTATACATTCTAGAATAAATTCTACACTATTTTAGAGCCCATCAGATTATGTTTTCCATCTCTAATTAGGGTTGATTTGGGTTAAAATTTCTCATTCTAAGGTACTATTATAGTATAGTTTGAATACATGATTTCGGACATATACACCATTTTGAACCATTTTGAATATGAGAAAATTTATTTTGGACATATAGAATTGATCAAAATATTGTATTGTTTTGTTATGTTGGATTGTTGTTAATCATATCTATTTATTGCACAGGTTAAACTAGATACCTTACATTCATAAAATAAATGTTGAATTGATTATTCAGTCGATGCACACATAAGATATTTGAATCCCTCTATATTCTAAATTATTTTTTTGGCCACACAATTCAATCTTGTTTTCCATAAACCCTAAATTTTAAACCCTAAACTCTTCCTACAAAATGTAGTGCAATTGGAATTGCTTTTATTTTTCATATTAATATGCAAAAGTCCAATTGATCCCATTATTGTTATTTTGTATAATATTATATGTATAGTTAAGTGTAAATTCTATAGTGTCCTCCCCTACCTCTGTCATGTATCATGTCCCTGTTTTGTTGGAATATTTTGTGATTACTCTAGCATCATTACATTGGCATATGGTGTTTCCAATTTAAGTCATTCCCTCCTCCGTATCATTTTCCATTCTCATTTATTTTGATTCCAATTACTCATCTTTGACACCCAAGCTTGCTTTAATTTCGAGTTATTACACAGTCTAGGGTATTTTTGTAAATAAGTTATTTTCCATTTTTCCTATCATGTCAAAGTTTAATTTGTGTTTCATTTCCTTATATTCATTTTACATTATTATCAAACTAGCCTAGATTTTCCTTTGATCTTGCTATTTTCTTTAAATCACTTCACCGCACCGATTCATATTTAGATTTAGTAGCTCTGTTTAGTTGTCTCCAATCTCCATTATATTGTAATATTTCCATCCACATTCCATGGTTTTCAGTTGCATATCTCCACTTCGACCTTGCTAAAAGTGTATTATTAAATACTTCTACATCATTTATTCCTAACCTTCATATTTCTTTTGTTGCATATTTACGACCATTTCCAATAAAGCTTCATATTAGATGTTCTGTCATTATATAAAAATATATTATTAAAAAAGAAAAAAAGAAGAAAAAAGAATAAACAAGTATGGGAGGACCTCAACCAAAACTCCTACATAAAAAAGAATTACAAATCTAGCATTTCACTCATGCAATTTTCTTTTCTTATGATCTCTCCCCTAAAATTGTCTTTGTGTTTTCTTAATGTCTTTAACACCAGTTTTGGGACGTTGATGGCAAATAAGAAGAACAATGGTATAATAGTAATTACATATTTAATCATATACTAACCCTACTAGGAAATGATAATTGTCTACCTTTTCATTTTGACAATTTTTTCATATTTTAGGGATCATAATTTCCCACATCTTCACAGTGGAATTTCTAGATATGTGAATGGTAATGTGAATTTTTCACAATTCAAAATTGTTTTAAAAAATGTTTTTTCTATTAGTAAAAAAAAAAAAATAAGTATGACTCACTTTAGGAGCCAACCCAGTGAACGACATACATCTCTCCTAACAAGACACTACCCAACAAAATACCTAAATCTATCTATCAAACAAATAATTCGAACCAATTCAAAATTGCAGTAAAATGATTCAATTGATTATTTGTAACTCTTATTTCTCCCAATTTACTCTTATAAAAAATCACTCTTAGCCTTAATACTAATTTAAAACATCTTAAAATACATTTTATAATAATAATAATGTGAATGTTGTCCTCACCTAGTATAATGTACAAATTACAACATATTTATTTATTTTTCTCTCTCTCCTATATTTTACAGTTTGTCTTACTATTCTTACTAACCCCTTAACAACTATAAAAAAAAAAAAAGGTAAACTGTAAGGGAATTACCTTGTCTAAGTCACATGACACTAAAATAAAATACTGATTTATATCATTTTAAGCATAGAAGGAAAGAACAAAAAAAAATGTATTTAACCTTTTACTTTTATCATCTTGAAACTCTTAACAAGTGTCTGAAAACATTAGTTAATTTTCTTTATCTTCTTTAAAAATTAATTCATACAAAACAGTAATGACTTGCTTACTGGATTGTAGGACAACACAACACCTAATGCAAGATATTGGGAGTGCCAGTGAGGCAAATGTCAGAAGTGTCCTAGAAGGGTACCCAGCAAAGGGCCCCCAAACAAGTCCTCAACTACATTCAAATTTAATTTGTAACACTTTCCCATAATATACAACCCACATGAGATAGTACAAGACAAAATGTCTTTCCAACACTTAATTTATTTGCAGTTTATATTTATCACACAGATATTTGTGTAAGTATTTCAGAAAATTTATGAAAATGATTATTATATGTTTACAAGTTTTTTTTTAAAAAAAAAAAATCAATCAATTATTCATATATATTTTGCATTGTCAGCAAATGGAACTTTCTCCCACACATAATTCACAATTAAAACTACATAAGGAGTAACATTATTATTTATTCTTTTGTATTTTAGGTCACTTTTCACATATTATGGGTGGTCCGATAGCGGGTGGCCTGATAAGTCCAACAAAATACTCGCTAAGATAGGTTCGAAATGGTTTTGATACCATATTACGAAGTGGACTTTAAATCTAACTCAACCCCATAAAACTGGCTCATGAGGTTGAGGTTTGCACCCACTTATATACAATGAAAGGCTCTAATCTCTAATCGATGTGGGATCTTCAAACAGACTAGAAGAAATATTCTACACATGTTATACTTTATAAAAGAATAGCAAAAGAATATTATGAATTTATGAATGGAACAAATACATGGCATTCCTAATACGTGGTATTTACAACAGGAATGTTTGTTATTCTGTCATTTTAATTGCATTTTGCATCAGACACAATACATTCCAAACATTCTAGTTAAAACATATACTATATATTTACAAAAAAGACTTAACAGGATTTTAAATTGACATGTGTTTCTAATTGATGTGTTGCATTTAGTCATATTTACCCTGTATTTAGATGCATGCATATACTTTTTTTTTGTAAATTACATATTTTATATTTCGGAGTTTATATTGCTATTTAATTTCTATTTTTTATGTTGAAAAAGAAATATTAATCTTTGAAAAAAAAATAAGGTTCTTTAAGATCAACAAGAAGAAAAAAAAAAGGAAGTCAGAAATCATTACATTTTCCTACAGAGTGCACAACATTTTTGTGGACCACAGAGATTAATTAGAATAATTCAAATTTTTATATTTTATCTTATTGGTCTTTATTATAAACTATTTATGTTTTATTATATTTGGACACTCTTGTGGAGCCTATATATTGTTTATATAATGTTTTAGGTTCACTCTAGAAACCTTATAAAGTAAGGCTTACAAAGACTTTGGATTTGTTTGATTTCTATTTCCACACCAGTAGCATTTCTAAACCTATACAATCTATTACAATTATTAATAGAATCACAGAATTAGAACACTAAAAAAAATCATTAAAAAAAATTAATTTTGAAAAAAAAAAATTAGTTGCTATATTAACTAAATTAGATATTATTCTAGAAAAAAATATTAATTTTTAATATTGATAAATAATTTTTAAATTGATATAAATTAGTTAACAATTTTTTTTATAAAATTTAAATAATTTAGTTATTATTAAGTGTAATTTTGTGTCTAGGTTTTAAGATTTTTTGGGTTAATCTTTAATTATTATATTTTTATTTAATTCATCGCTATAATTATTGTTTCTTTCAATTGCCTACTCAAATAATTCCTTCCCCCTCCCCTATTTTTTTATATTTTATAAAAAAAAGTAAGTTTTAAAAATCTATTATTCGTTTTTTATGAAAAAATTGTATAATCTGTTGGTTTAACACTCATTACCTTCTTTTCATTGTTTTAATAAAAATACTACGAGCTTAGTTTTAAATGTTTATATCAACTTAACAAGTTAATTTAAAAAGCATATTATTAATATAACTTTTAATAATCATTTTAATATGTTTTTATTGGAGATGTCATCATATAACTAGAAATAAAATTATTTTATAATATAAATAAATACAAATTTTACTTTAGCTTTAGCTTTATAAGATTGAGTTAAATTTAAAATTAATTTTTTAATTAATTTTTTATTCTGTAATTTAAACTTTGGAGTCTTTAGAAAATTGCAGTATTATTGTTACTCCTTTGTCAAGTATTATAATATTCTTTTAGCATCCGAAAATAATAATTTAATATATAATACATATTATACAGAAGCACAGTATTTTATTTATTTTTTCTATTTTAATCTGCATCTAAAAACATTCATAACATTCTCTATGAAGAGGGCTAAGTTTTCCATAGAAAATGTTGAGTTGAAGTTTTATATATCTTAAATTAAAATGAACTATTTAATAATTAATTCTGAATAAGGTGTCCTTATTAATATGTGGTGGAATACAGAAGAAAGTTTGAATAGGAGAAAATCGTGGTCATGCACCATCAGCACCTAATTTCACACTTCAAAGTTTCAGAAGCTCGACACGTATCATGCCATTATTAATTATATCTTATCTTTCAAGTTATTTCTTCAATCAACATTATTGATACGAAGCTGGAACATAAGATAGGACAAAACATAACATTTGAATTATAAACAAAATTAATGGGACAAAAATTTTATTTGTTTCTTCAAGGTTTTCCTGCACCTCCATATCTATATCTTGTAATAGCCCATAAATTTTATAAAAATATTATGTGATAGAATATGAAAAGAAAAAGTGACACTACTAAGAAAAAAAAATCAATTTTATATTAAACTTTTTTTTTTATCGATAATAAAAAATAAATTAATAAAAACCACTTCCGAATAGTTCAATCCTTATACATGGTACACAATATCTACTTCGGCCAAAATTTTCAAACTAACTAAAATTCTTTGCCCTAACTACATTTAACAAATAATTTAAGAAAGCAACCTCATACACTCCACAAATTCTAAATATCAATAAAAAAAAATACAAAATAGAACGAGTTTTTGCATAAACTCATAACCCAAAGTATTACTTTATTTGAAAATAGATAAGATTTTTGAGTCCAAATAATAAGAAGGTATTTTGACTTCACACATTACTTAAGAAATGATTTATGTATTAAAAAATGGTATATTATATAAAATTTTGTTGAGCTAATCGAAGTTCCATTATCACAAATAGTGAATTAGGGAAATTCCATAATAAATAAAAAGCTTCTACGTCATGTAGAATAGTTTGGTGGTGAAAATTATTAGAGAATAGAATTTGTGGGTGTTAATGGTTGTGAATGAGTGGGACCTTCTCACATGCATGCTCTTCTGCAACTAAATCACTCACTGTGCCTTCATTAAATCGTTAATTCCCTTTTTGTTTAGTTTTTTATTTAAAAAACAAGGATAAAGATATAAGTCAATAATCAAGGGTCCAACTCAATTGAGTGACATATATGAATTCTCACAAACATTAAATAAATGTGTTCAATTTCTATCCATGGAAAACACACAAGGATATAATTATCATGTTGCATTACAAATTTAATTTAAAAAACTAAAAATTGTTACACACATATATTACTTATTAGTTTGTATTAGTTCGTATGTAATTATATATGGATCCAAAATCCGTATCTAATATTTATTTATAACAGTTTTATATATGGATTTTTGCTCGTGTGTAATCTATATGTAACTTTGTTTTACATACAAATTTTTGATCTTACATACAAATGTAATTTCAAATTTTCTTATAGTGTAAAACTTTAAAAATAGTAATAGTATTCATCATCTTATCTTATGTTACATACGGATATTACATATATATTAATCTGTATGTAATTATATATGAATCCAAAATCCGTATATAATACTTATTTACGACAGTTTTATATATGGATTTTTACTTGTATGTAATTCGTATGTAATTATGTTTTACATACAAATTTTTGATGTTATATACGAATTTTGACTGTACATAATTTCAAATGTTGTTGTGTAAAACTTTAAAAATATAAAAGTATTCATCCTCTTATAATTAATTACATTTGGAACATATGGTTAATCATATATTTAAATATCGTTTTCATTTGATCATTTATATATTTTATTTTAACAGTGACACGCGACAGTTTTATGAATAAAAAAGTGTTTCATTGGTATAGATAATAAACAGGAGTGAAATAAATCAAATATATGATACATCTTTTTCAATTTTGTTAAAACTTTCTCTATCTCCCATATATGTCATAATGTCCCATATATCCCATGAGGTCAAATGTCATAATCTCTTTCTATAAAATATGGCTATGAATAATTCTAAATCCACGTAATTGACATCACATGACATATAATCCATCATAGAGAAGGCTGATATTTATAGTGTTGCAACTTTCACAAATATAATGACATATGCTTAAAAAAAGTTTAAATATTTCTTTAATATATTTTAACATCTTAATCTATATTTAAAATTTGTTTATTACATGAAAAAATTATTGACAATAAATTATTGTTTTAATTTATTTATTACAAATACTCATCCTAGTCCATACTTAAAATCTGTTTGTCATATAAAAAAATTCACAATAAATACATTCTAATAATTGTTTATTACAAGTATCCATCCTAGTCATATTTAAAATTTGTTTCTCACATAAAAAATTTGACAATGAATCATTTTAATAATTTATTTATTACAGGTATTCATTCTAGTCCATACTTAAAATTTGTTTGTTACGTAAAAAAAGACAATAAATCATTCCAATAATTTATTTATTACAAGTACTCATTGTAGTTCATACTTAAAATTTGTTTGTCATGTAAAAAATTTTAACAATACATCATTCCAATAATTTATTTATTACAAGTGTCCAGGAGATCTAAAATTTAAACTAATTACAAGAAACATATTTAATCCTTAAAAAAATAGGTCTATGTTAATAAACTTCTTCACAAAAACTTTTAAAGATAAGATAAGGACAAAATCATTTATAGAATTTTTTTCATGAGTTGATAAACAAATTATGTATAAGTTTATTTTAGTTTATGAAAAAACTATTTTATTTTATTTTCGTAAAATAACTTTTCAAAAATTATCTAAACAAATTTTTAGTTGTTTGGTAGGCTTGCCATGACTTGTTGATAGAAGCACGTTCTTACTTAGTCCATCATCTTTCCGAGAAGAAAATTGACTTGTTTATTTGAGCCGATTCTCCCTTCACCCGATCAATTTAGACTGGACCCAATTGTGTATGCGAAAATACTAAAATGTCCTTAATGAAATTGAAATTAGGTTAAGTGAAATCTGCCCTCAATCACAGCACCCAACCCTCTTCATTTTCGCAGGCAATGCAGCAGCCGTCACCGCCTCCTTCGTTTTCGTTCTCGCACTCAATCTAGCAGCCACCGTCGTTTTCCCATTCTCTCGTTTTCATTTCTCCTATGAGGCAGCGGAAGCTTCACTTGAACGAGCCCTTCAATGAACACGAACCCAGGAGAGAAGGATGTCAATTGTTGTGGTCACTGAGACATTGTCTGTGAGGAAGTTCAACAGCGACAGAGAACGAAACTACCGGAGAAGAGAAGGTGAGTTTTAACATGCCTTGTGCGTTCCGGATACTTTTATGCGGAAGTGATTTTTGACTTCTGGATTTTCTTATCCAAAAGTGATTTATGTGCTGCGGATGGCTTCGTCCGAAAGGTTGTGTGTATACTTCCACATCCCCATATCCAGAACACATTTAACTCTTCTGAATATGTACATCCAGAATGCAAAACTCTATTCCAGATGATGATATCCGTAAGCCATTTTCCTTCTACAGACATGGGCGTCCGAAAGCTTCAATTGCAAATGTTAAAAAAGACAAGGGCAGAATGAAGTTTTAAAAAGAGTTTGTCAGGTGCAGGAAGCAATTGATTGGGTGCAGGAAGTAATTGCCGTTTATTTGTATTCCATATTCAGAAAGCATTTATTATTGTTTTGAATTTACTCTTGTCAACATGGTTATACTATCTGGTGTATATAGTCTGGATTTCCCATAGCTTTAACCAAGATGAATGAACTACAAGATCATGTTTTTGGAAAAAAAAGTGTTTTTAAAATTGATGAAATAATGTTGAAATCAGAAAAAACTGTAAAGAAACTACAGATAATAGTTGACAAGGATGTTTAAAGTATACGCAAGCATACACTTGGCATGCTGCATTTTAATTACAAGTACCATTGAGAAACATAAAATAGTGAGCCTCGTTTAGAATAAATCTGAATGACAAATACATGCCTAAAAGAAAAATTGGTACTTGAGAAAAAAAAGTACACCAAGGAGAAAGTGAAGTGAAGACAATAAATTGAAGAGAAAAAGAAAGGGACAAGTTCAGGGAGTGTTGGATGTTAATGATATGTATCCTCAGGTAAATTCCCCAAAACCCATTTTCTACAAATGTGTAAGAATGTGGAGCATTTGGATAGCTGCACTTGCAACTGAACTTCTTCTCTATTTGGAAGTCTGGTGTGAAAGAAAAGCATTCAGCCCCAACGAACAATTGCTGAACCCCATGTCAGACCGGCGCCGAAGCCGGCAGTTGCAATAGTCTGGCCTGCCTTAACCTTACCACTTCGAACTGCTTCATCTAAAGCCAAGGGAATGGAAGCTGCACTTGTGTTACCATAGTTAGCCAAATTTGATATCACCCTTTCTGAGGGGAGTTCTAACCGAGTGGCAACTGCATCAATAATCCTCTGGTTTGCCTGCACTTATTATCAAGTAAGGCACCCTAAGTGAATGTAACATCACAAAATTAATCTTACCACTTAGCAAAAGTGATTATATAGATAATTTCAGCGTACCTGATGGAGAAGTAGCCAATCGATGCTAGAAGCAGGGAGACCAGCTTTTTCAAGGGCAGATTCAATTGACTGTGGTACACATCTCACAGCAAAGCGAAAGACTTCTTTGCCGTTCATTTGAATGCATGAATATGAGGATGGCTTCGGAGGAAAGCCAAACACAGAACCGTTTGATTCCAATGCATTACCTGACTCGTTTTCTCTAATGCCAGCATTCAAGTGCCTACTCCAAGGAAGAGTCTGTGCTTAGTTACATAGCTTATAGGAAGACAAAAACTCTTTTGAGTAATGTGAGAAGCACAAACCTTTGACCATTGCCATCACTATGCAAATCAAAACCTAATAAACCATCTTCTTCACTGTTGCAGCCCTGCAATGCAATGATGGTACCAGAGCAAAGGCGTCAATTTATATCCCTTAACTATAAATGACTTCTTCATGAATAAAAAGTATCAGTTCATTGTCCTTCTTAAGAAACAATAAAATCTAGAGAGGATTTAGGACGGAAGACTTCTTTTCAGAAAATTATCTGATATTATATTTGCAATTTTGAACTTTAAATAAAGATAAGACAAACATAACCAACAAAGCTAAGTGTAATAGTCAAGAAACAAGATACAAATTTCTAACTGACATTTGCCACAATGTTCAAAAATGCCAGGAAGATATATAATTACCTGTACCAATACAGCACCAGCAGCATCCCCAAAAAGAATACAAGTCCCTCTGTCAGTCCAATCAACATATCGTGAAAGAGCGTCTGCTCCAATAACTAGAACATTATTAAATCCACCTCCTGCATTTACACAATAAAGAGCAATGGTTATTTTCACCATATTTAGGAATTATTAAGCCAATAAAAACAACCAATTCATACCCCTAATGTGACAAGCAGCTGATATTAAACCCAAGACAAATCCACTACATGCAGCTGTAATGTCATAAGACAATGGATTTCTTTTGCAGCCAAGTTGTTTTGAAATCTGCAAGTTGTAAAGACAATAAAATTATTGGAAATTTCATAAATGAAAAGAGATACCCAATCTTGGAGAGACAAGAGTGCAATAATATACTATAATCCTTTCTGGAGCAATTTTGCAGCATCATAATTGCTCAAATATGCCACTAATCCTTAACATGTGGCTATGTATACACACACACACACAGAGATTACAAGGAAAGGGTAAAGACGACAGCAGAATTGAGAATTATTCTCAACACAATACATCTTAACCCGTACCTGTGGAGCACTACCAAAAAGATCCTCTGGTGTTGATGTGCACAGCAATATTAGGTCAAGATCATCAGAGTCTACCTTTGCCATCTCAAGTGCTTTCCTAGCTGCCTCTACTGCTAAAGTTGTCAAGTTATCTTTGCCTGCAAACACAGCATCAAGCAACAGAAAGCAAGCACATCACTATACTATAAAACTTCCAAAACCAAACAAGTTTCGACAGGATTATCTTTTGAAAACAAGAATTGGGTTTATACAGAAGGCAAAGCAACATAAATTGAAGCTTCACCCTCTTGAGATGCTAAACTTTGCCTTGCCAATTTATCATAAAGAGACTAAGTTGAGATCAGCAGCGTAATCAAATCAAACTCTAACCAATGTACTGTACCTATCATCTGTTTCTAGCAACTATACTAGAATGAAAGATGGGACTAATGCCACTGCCATTTGCCAGTGACTAGCCTAAATTGCATGTGGCATGGTGAAGGCATATGAGACAAAAATAAAAGCACATAAAAGAAAACCTCTTGAGTCACATCTCATCTTCATGCTTCAACAGTTCAACCAATATCAGAAATGCCTAATAATAACTATAATGTAAAGTTCCCCCAAGTACAAAAAGTATGACACTTTCACTTGTATTTAGCATCCCTTTCCTTTTCTCTCCCTCGTCTATCTGATCCCAACCAATCATTTTACTTCAAAACTTTCTCTTCAGTCAAAAGCACCTTGGATCACAACCACTCATACAAAAGGTGGCTCGGGCACTGTTTTCAGATGAATACTTAAAAAGGGCAAGTTGATTGCCATTACACGTGTTGTTTCCCAGTAAAAAGCCTCAAAAAGAGCTGCAGATTCTTGGAGGATTAAAGTCGCCATTTCTGATGACCCTTTTTGGTTACAACGTGGAAATTGCTGTATGAGTATATGCCAAATAGAAGCTTGCAGGAGTCCCTATTTGAACTGGTACTGGAGAATAGAAGGAAGTAAAGAATTATGTAGTAAAAACTATGTTATAGGGTGGACAGGAGTCATATTTGTCCACCAAACACTGATTGGGATGTTAGAAAGAACAGTGTTCATGAGAAAATAGCGACATAAAATTCAAGTCCTAATGATAAAAGACCATGATGCTATTGCACCCCAATATAAGACATACTTAGTGCAAGAAAGTCTTGAAAATGCTCCATTTTTTAGTTGGATACAAGTTTGAAACTTTGCAGACATAAAAGAATGGAGAGGAGGGTTGATATGAAGAAGGCTGGGTAATGGCAAGGGTGGATAGTTGGTTGAGAATGGAATCAACTTTTTCTGAAAGGTCTGTCTGATTGATTTCGGGTAAGATTTTCACAGTTTCTTCCTAATGAGGAGAACAAGTGTCGTCTGCCCTCACCAAATTGAGATGAACACAGAAAACAATCCTTGGTTTCAAGGACAAGGAACCTCTAAAAACAGAATTGAAATCTACTGATATTTTCTCTGCCCCTTCATTTCTGTTCAAGGCGTATATATGGGTTCAATACATCAAGCATTGCCCGTAAAAGGAGGAACAGAATAACAGAATACACATGCGGCAAAACAAATATAACAAACTAAGAATCATAAAAAATTTAATCTCTATAACATATGGGCCTGACTATGGTTCTCTTGGGTCTGTTTTCAACTTCAATCCCAACACTTCAGTAAGTTCTTCAATATTGGCGACAACCATCTCTCTATCAAGGGTGATAATGAGAGTGATCAAGATGGGGAGTTCAGCTTCAGAAGAGACTGGACAAAGAAGCACTTATTCCATCAAAAAGGGAGAGGAGAAGTAGAGATTTTTTCAGCCACAAGCTCGGCAGCACAACTAGCATGAGAGGAACACTGAGTTATGTCGCACCAGAATATGATGGGAGATATGTATAGTTTTGGAGTTTTATTTCTTATAATTGTGTGTAATGGTCCACGTCATTGTGTCAGGCACGAGACTAAAACATGTTTTTGCATCACACATGATACTAGAGAAAGCTAACTTAATAAGTTGGTATACACACTAGGTTCAAGCTGGCAACATTATAGAACTAGAGAATGAGCTTGAAAGAAGATTACAAGAAGGATAAAGCGAGCATTTTTATGAATTTGGAATTCACTTGCTTCTAGAGCTGCAGCTAGATATTGGGGATATTGTTAAGATGGAGATGGACCTTCCACCATATCCATTTAGTTCTCCCATTCTCCATCTTCCATGTATACAGCAAATCAAGGAAGAAAAGATAAGGGCATGGCAGATAGAATTGTAATGATGAAGGTTTCTTCATAAGTCCTCCGCTCACCGTGTTAGATCAGGTAGGATGAATGCACTATGGGATGGATCACTCGGATATGTTTGTATTTGGTGCCTGAATACACTTGTATTGTTAGATTTATGTTGAATACATACAGATAAGTTATTTGTGGTTTTCTACAATAGAAATTGCATTAAAATGATTTGATGACTCAATTTCCACTAATTTCGTCAGAGTGGTTAGTACTAGACTGCCTCCCCTTATGGCACATGGTTGCGGCTGAGCTGTGTATATGATGGTTACGGGTTAGCTTAACTCTTTATCGTGATGGATAAGGGGAAAAGGGTATCTCTTAGTTGCAGTTAGTTTTTAAGAGGCTAAGTTGTTTGGTAGACTTGCCTGGACATCTTGACAAAAATGTATTCTTAAGCTGTAGCTTATCAGAGATGGACTGACCTTGTTTATTTGTTTTCCATATTCAGAAAGCATTTACTTTTGTTGTGATTTTTACTCTTGTCAACATAGGTGTCCTAGTTGGTAAATTTTAGAAGCAATAGTTCATTTGAATCAAGATTCTAATATCCATGATCCACCAAAGATTTAACCAGTTCCTATTGATGAAAGAACTAGAAGATTGTTGAGGCTGGAGGCCAAGCATAATTTCTGTTTTCTTTTTAAATAATAGTTCCTTCTAAGAAGGTAGACTTTAAACCTAATTCATCTTACAAAACCAACTTGTGAGGTGGTACTATAATTTAGTCATATCTCTATTCAAAGTAGGATCTCCAACACACACTCTCATGCCGAGGATAGAACTTTTTGAGCATGAGACTAGATGTATGTGGATTGTCCAGTAATAGTCCAATAGCGAGTAGCATGATAGACCCCAACAAACCTCACTAGGATAGGTTCTGATACTATCTTAGAAAATGAACTTTAAATCTAACTCAACCCTAACTTCAATGCCATCTTATCAATGAGGACAATACAGCCCAACATAAACCAAATTTAATTAAAGGTTCAATAAGGACCCATTTCACATCGCAATCTTTTAAATGTTCAGGAACCATCTAACATCAAACCGATATCTCCCCTAGCCCCCACAAAGACACAGGACAACATGAAGGGTGGACCCCTTCTGAATATTGTAATTAGCAAGGTCCTCCCATCCTCCAAATGCTTCCTTGCAAAGATCAACCTTTGTTGGTCCGGTGGGATGCCCTCCTTGTACTAAATTTTCAACTTCACATTGTCAATGGTTTCAGAGCTCTCCACCTCAAGGGTAATGGTCTTACCCGTAAGAGTCTTAACCACAACAGTCTAAACGATAATCTACATTCCTCCCGTGAGACGGAGGACAAGGTAAAGGGTAGACTCCTTCTGAATGTTATAGTCAACAAGGGTCTTCCCACCCTCAAGTTGTTTCCCAATGAAGATCTACCTATGCTAGTTCGGGGAAATACCCTCCTTATCCTGGATCTTGGCCTTGACGTTGTTTGGAATTGAACTATATTATTCCATTAATAAGATGGTATCCTAGCAAGGGTTAAGTTAAGCTTAAAAATCATTTTCTATGACTATGAAATCAGCAGTTTATGAAACGCCAGTTGTGACAAGTGGACAAAACAGTTCCATTGCACCACATCACTTTGAATTTGATGGCCATAAAGCAACTAGACACAGATTCATTGCAACACTGATCTGTCTGATATAGGAAATCAACAACTAAGCTGGTTTTTCCAACACCTAATAAATGGTATGAAATTGGCTGACGTTAAAAGGCTAGGTGTTTATAATTGATTTGTCGCAAATTAATGGAGCACATAAGTCACAATAAAAGACGAAAGTGATTGGAGCAGCACCATTAACTCCCCTGCCCTCACCCCCAAAGCTGTGTTTGTTCTACTCCTCAGTAAAAGTATGACTCATAACATCGTTGACACAATTCTCTTTTCCATGATTTTGCATGACATACGATTGAAGTATTGAAATCCCTAGACTTCCCATTTCAATCATTAGATAAAAACACAAGCAACTACAATAAAGTATTGAACACGGTTGTTTAAAGTACAAGCAAGCACACACCTGGCATGCTGCATTTTCAATTGCAAGCAAAGCAGGCAGTGTAATCTAATCAAATCCTAACCACTGTACCTACCTATCCGTTCATAGCACTAGAATGAAACATTGGACTAATCACTAACGCATTGGCAATGACTAACCTGAAAGAACCCGTCGTCTACGAATCCCGGTTCGAACAGATATCCATTCATCAGAAGTATCCACAATTTGCGAAAGCTCATCATTAGAAATCTCAAGAGCTGGCACAGCAGAGCCACATCCAACTAACTTGCACCCTTTGCTGACAAGCCTGCACACTTCAATTATACGAATGATAGGAAAAACAAACAAAAAAATTATTGTGATCCCAAACAGCATTAACAAACCTAGAACTAGAACCAACGTTTCAAAGTCAAAAATGGTGCTAGCCTCAACAGATGGCAAAGAAAACCGAGTTGGGTGTGATTCAAAATCGAAACTTTAACAGAAATAGATCAAGCAGAGGGTAAAAAGCGACCTGGGTATGGAAGATTTGGAAGTAGCATGTTTGTCAGCTCCTTCGATATTTCCAAAGCAAACGACTTTGGCGGAGAATCCAATGGCAGTAGCGAAAGGCCGAACCTTGACTCTGAAGTGGGGAACCGAAGGCGTGAAGAACCCAGATGCATTCGCCATTTACAAGAAGACGAAGAAGAAGCAAGTATATGTGTGGAACACCAACAAGAGAATATGCGTGATTAAATGTGTTGAGATTATGGCTTCGTAGTATATAAATGAAGCGGTGGAGAAGAAGGAATAAATGAATGCATCGCAGAGAAAGAGAGGGGCCAACAATGATCTTCGGCAGCGAGCGATTAAGGATGGGATTTGAGGAAACTCCAATGTTGTTTCTCTATTTTTGACGGTAACTCCAATGCTCTTATTCTCCTATTGTCTGCCAATTTTATTTTCACATCTAAGAATTTCTGCTACTATCTTTTCATCAATTATATTATAATTATAATATTATCAGTCACATGAAATAAAATTAAATAAAATAAAAAAAGTCATCACAATTATCATCCAAATGAAACTCACTGAAAGTTTTAAGTTTTTTCAATAACTATGATACTCATACCAATTTTTTTATCAATTTGCTTGATAATTATATCATCAGGTTATGGTTATGCAGTATTATGAAGTTTTCTAATTTGATTTTAGTTCACAAATCTTTTAGAAATTTAACGTTGCATAAAACTTATATATTTTAATTTATCTTATGTTATGGTTGCTCTTACATAAATAGATTATTTTCACCCCAATAAATATATATTTATTATGGAGATAAAATCAGAAGAAGAAAAAAAGTACTGAAAAGAAAAGAATAGTTGTATTGGCATATCCTAAAGTTGGAGCTTTACATTAACGGGAACCAACTAAGATGGCAACTAATTAATGAAAATTAAACTGACCGAATTATTGGTGAGTGAGACTTTGAAATTAAAGTTTAGTTAAATATTAAGAAAATAAAAAAGGACAAGAAGTTGGTGAATTATAAGACATTAGGTAGGTTAAAAACTGAAGAAATTTGAAAAACCCAAAAATTGTTGAATGGTGTAAATTAGGTGAATTAAGTCACAATTGAATCGAATGTTTGAGTTACGTTCTTAAATAGAAAGGGTTGTGTCTGGACTATCAATTATAGTTTTTGACTTAGTGACAAGCGTTCAATCAAATAATTGGTATTAAGGATTTTTTTTTTTATATATGAAAGTTTTTATGTTAGTTATCATTATGCAACTTGACATCTCAGTTAGGTTGACACCTCAACTAACAACAATCATCTGTCATCACATGAAAAAAAAGTATTATAAAAAAAATAATAAATAAACAAAATACAAAAATATGGGGGGATTATACCAAAACTCGTATGTTAAAAAAACGATACATAGGTAGACTATACTTATTCATAAAGAATTATAAGAATAGAGTAGATGAAAGTCTATTATACCAATAAAATGATTCTTTATGAATAAATTCTAAATTAACCAACTTATTAGCACATGCATTCCCTTCACGAAAAATATGAGTAACTCTAAACCTAATTGTCCCTAAGGACGAATATTGAACTCACAAGGAATAGTCGAATTCTCAAGTATAAAATTCACTAAATAGAAAACAATAAGTAAAAGTTTGTTGGATGTTTGTTGTGTATGAGATTGCAAGAATGTAAATAAAGCAAATTAAAGAGTTGTTTGATTTTATTGGGAAAATTGATATTCGGGTTCATCCTTCTCACTCTTTTGTATTTTGAAAAACATGTAATATTCTATCTTTGATTGATATTGATGCTCATATAATCGATTCTTTGCATATAAAATTATTAAGATAGTCTCCTAAATATCGATTATTCGCATATTTATAAAAACTCCTTATTGTTACAAGCAGATGTTTATAGCAATTAACATTTCAAATTCATTCCTAGCATTCAAATATGTTAAGCATTATCATTTAGGTCAGATGCTTAAAAGTACTTTTCAGTCAAATCTAAGGATCAAAATCATGATAAAACAAGCATTAAGAATAAAATGACAATACCAATCATCAATCAAGAACAAACTATTATGTTTAAATATCACCTCAATGAGTTTGAACATATTACTCACAATCCCAAATGATAGAATTAGCCACTCATGTTGGCCATTACAAGCATGGAAAGCAAGAAAATAAAATTCATGATGTTTCTCCTTGACAATTGTCTCCTCTAGGGTTTTATATCTCCTTTTATTCTCCCAATGATGTTTAGGGTTATGCCTCACGCCTTATATTTAACTTAATTGGCCTTGGGCTATGTGACTTCACGCCTAGGCGAGTTACAACTTGCTTGGACGAGTTGGACGAGAAAAAGCCCAACCTCTCTGGAGTGATCTCGCGTGGGTGAGATTGGACTCGCTTGGGTGAGTTCCTCTGGAGTGCTTCTAGCTCAAGCAAGTTTGGGTGAGTTTTTTAGCATTCCAGCTTTTCCTTTTCATATTGTCTATTCTCCTTTAGCCATTTCATCTACATTTTCCCATAGAATCCTGAAATTAACATAAATTTGGGAATAAATCATTCTTATTCATATTATAATCACAAAATATGTAAAAATGTTTGAATTCATAAATTATGGGTTAAATTATAGTTATTTTATCAATAAATATTCATAAGTGATTGTCTTTTAATATGAAATATTACTGAAATATGACACTTATCGCATACTAAGGAGACAATATGCTCATTTTATAACATGAAAAGTAACGACTAAAGTAAATTCTCCCATATGTAAGACTTCTTTTCTCACATTCTACCACTTGAAGATTTTGATGAAATTAATCAAATTTTCACACCATACTTTATTATTTACCATCATGTTGCTTATTTTCCTGACAGGTCATAGTAAGATAAAACCCACATAAATTTATCAATGTTAACCGACTTTGTCATAACATCTGCTAGTTTTCATTGGTGTTGAATCTTTTGTATATCCACACTCCTACTACTTCTCGGAAAAAAATGGTAGTGCGTACATTTGTGCTTTGTCCCGGAATGAAAGGCATAATTCTTTGCATTGTGCAAGACACTCTAACGGTCATAATATACAACAAGTTTTTGTTGCTTATGCCCAAGTTCCTCCATTAATCAATCTTTGAATCCAAGTAGCTTCCTTGTAAACACATAACCAATAGTAGATCTCATGTTATCAAGATCACATGTAAAATCATAACTAGCATAGCCTTTATAGACTAATTCTAATCTTCTGAAACATAATGCAACACCTAAGGTTCCTTTGATGTATCTATGGATCCTCTTAATAACACTCAAATGCCTTCCACCTGAATTTTCCATGGATATACTAGCAAATCCCACTGCTTGTGCAATGTCTGATATTGTACAAATCATAACATACATAAGGTTTACCACTATTAATGCATATGGTACTCGAGACATATCCATCCTTTATGCTTCATTGCTAGGACTCATACTTGAGAATAACTTACAATGGGTAGAAAATGGGGTTTAATTTGTCTTATAATCTTGGATTTTGAAGCTCCACAATATTTTTAGTAAGTAATTCTTTTGAGAAAGCCAGATCTTCCTATCTTTTCTGTCTCGATGAATTTGCATCCCTAAAATCTTAGTTGTTGGTCATAATCCTTCATATCGAACTCCCTAGCCAATTGTGCCTTCAATTCTAGGATTCGAGCTTTCTTGGGGCCTACACCAACATGTCATCCACATACAATAATAAGATGATAAAATCATTCTCATCAAACCTATTGTAATAAGTATAATGGTTTGAACTTAGTCTGTTGTAACCAAGGCTACTAATAAAGGAATCAAATCTCTTGTATCCACACCTAGGCGCCTATTTTAGAATGTATAGAGATTTGGTCAACCTATAAACCAAGTTTTCTTGTTTTTTAAAGCCTTCTAGTTTGAGAATATATATTTCCTCTTCAAGTTCTCCATTAAGAAAATTAGTTTTTACATTTGATTGCTCAATATGCAAATCAAATGCAGCACACGAGGATAAAACAACTCTAATTGTTGTCAATCTAATAATTAGAGAGATTATCTCATCATTGAAGTTAATGTCTTCTTTCTAACCAATGGATTTATTACCTTTTGGAACTTCAAAGATCTTCTAGGTCTTGTTTTTGTCAAGGGCTTCTACTTCTTCTTGCATCATTGTCATCCACAATGAAGCATCTAAACCACTCACAACGTCTTGGAAAGTTGAAGGCTATCTTTCTTCATTTAGAAGACAATATACATCATGTTTTTTCGTAACATATTGTGAGTGCTAAGATGCTTTAACATTTTCTCATGTTCATGCCCTCCATTATTGACTTCATTTGGCTCTTGTTCTTCATGCTCCTGGTCTAACTCAAAAGAATTATTCGAAAGTTTTTTCTCTATCAGTACTATTGTAGTTCCCTTTGTAAAGTTGTCATTTGTCTGGTTATTTTGCAATTCATTTTCTACAAAAACTACATCCCTTCTAATAACAACCTTGTGCAGAGTTGGATTCCACAAACGATACCATTTCACATTATCAGCATAGTCCAAGAATATACATTTCCTAGATTTTGGATTCAACTTTCTTATTTTTTAGAGTTGTACATCATGTATACAAGACAACCAAATACATGTAAGGAAGAATAATCAGTCGGTCTACCATTTCAAATCTCCATTATCTTTAAACCTATTGTTGATGGTGATTGATTTATCACATGACAAACGGTTTTAACTATTTTTGCCTAGAAAGACTTAGCCACTCCGGTTGTACTCAACATAGCTCTTATTTTATCCAACAAAGTTTTGTTCTACACAATTCTGTTGAGGTGTATGTGGAACAAAAAAATTTCTCATAATACCCTCTAGCTTGCACAATGCTAAAAAAACTTCATCTACATATTCTCCTCCATTATTTGTCCTCAAGCACTTAATTATTTTCCCAATTTCAAGTTCTACTCATGTTTTGATTTTCCTAAATAATGAAAACACATTTAACTTTCTCTTTATCGTTTACACCAACAATCTTCTAGAGTAATCATTAATGAATGATACAAAATATTTTGCTCCTCCGAGGGATAATACGATGATTCCCACACATCAAAGTGAATCAAGTCTAATATGTATTTGCTTTTGGTAGTCACTCTGGCAAACTTTAATCTATGTTGTTTGTTTATCACACAATGCTCACATAAAGGTAAATCAACCTCTTTCACCCTGGGTAAGAGATTACCTTTCGCAAGAATTTCCAGACCTTGCTTTGAGATATGACAAAGTCTACGACGCCACATCATTAATATTTCTTCTTAAATTATTGATGCAATTTTTGCATTCGCTTCTTCCTATGCATCTCCCAAAAACACATACAAAATTGCATGATCTTCTTTACTTTCATTATTACTAGATTCCCGCTCACCATCTTTAAGATTTCACCTTTAGTATGGATAATACACCCGAGGTTATCTAATTGTCCAATAGACAATAAATTCTTCTTCAAGTTCTTTACATGTCGCACCCCTTGAATTGTACGAATAGTACCATCATACATTTTTGTTTTGATAGTATCGACTCCAGCTATCTCTAAGGAATGATAATTTCCCATGAAGATTGATCCATCTGAGATAGGTTCACACGTGCAAAACTAATCTTGATGTGAAGTCATGTACCAAGTTGCACCTAAATCAACTATCCATTTATGCTTTGCTCACCAAAATATCTTTGTCTTCTAAGGTACTTGCAACACAACCTTGTCAGGTTGATGCTTCAAAGTTCTTTCCTCCATTCTTCCTATGCGAATAATATTTCTTTACATTTCCTCTCTTGCCATGCGTCTTACTTTGAAGCTTTGATCTACCATGAGCTTGACTCCCACTAGAGCCACATTCTATTGATCTACCTCTCATCATCATCAAAGCCTTCGCTTACTTTGAACTTTCCATTCTTTCTACATTCCTTTTTTTGCTATTCTTCTTAAAGAATAACTCTGCAACATTCTCAAAGTGTAAGTGCCAATCAATATTGTTATTTTTTATATTGATGATGAGTTGATCAGACGAATCAAGTAAACTCTGAAGTAGAAGCTTCACATGTTCATTTTAAATTATGTTGATATTTTCCATTGAAAGTTGGTCAAATAACGTATTTTGATTGTTGATGTGGTTCATCATTGATGTAAATTCACTCATTCAAAGAGTATAAAGTTTCTTTTTCAAGAATATTCTTGTGTGAAGTGACTTAACCTCGTACAATTTGATGAGAGTGTTCCAGATCTTCTTCACAATAGTTTTCTCCACAATGTTGGCTAAAACCACATTTGTCATTGCTAATTAAGTGCAAATTTACTATAGAATTCTCATTAATTTATTTCCATATTTGATCCGTTATGTCTAGAGATTTGTCTTCAATTACATCTGCATAATTGTCCTTTCTCAAAATATCCTTCATCTTCAATTTCCGCAATGAGAAATTATTCTTATTGAAGTTTTGTATCTCAGTTTGTTGTCATGGCTTTAAAACCGACTTAAGTACTTCTCATTTTGAATAGTACTATCTACTAGAACAAATATTATAGACCGTGAATCAATACACTAGTTTAGTTCATAGGAAAAAAAGGTGGATCACCAATAGACACACTTAAATATCAAGTTTCTCCTTGTCAACACTTTTCTATACTTGCACTTTCACACTACCACACTCTATATCCAGTAATAAAAATAACTTCATTTTTTATGTGAAAGGTCATACTAGTTGTAATCATAGACCATACTCGATT
Source organism: Phaseolus vulgaris (assembly GCF_000499845.2). Lineage (NCBI taxonomy): Eukaryota > Viridiplantae > Streptophyta > Magnoliopsida > Fabales > Fabaceae > Phaseolus > Phaseolus vulgaris. Next base: position 8,443,906 of record NC_023752.2, on the reverse strand, counting down.
TTTTCTATAGTACTATTCTAGTGAGAATAACAATAAAATACAATTAGGAACCAGACTTTGATACCATTGTTGGGTACCGAAGTAACACCATAAGAACTCATAACTAAAATAAAAGATGAAAAGAGTAATAAAACAAATAATAGACAATAATGTAATTTACTTACAAAAAGAAAATTACAGTACCTTTCTCTTTAACTCCAAGGAGAAAACAATGACACCTTCTCCTGAAAATAGGAAAAACAACTACAAGAAGAATCTTAAAGGAGAAATTAATTTCCTCTCTTAATTTTTCTCTCAAGCATAGAAGCAACATGAAAGTAAATGAAGAGATTTTGGTATGTCCTACTAAGGAAACATTGTGCGTCTTTTATAACATGAAAAATAAGCACCAAAGTAAAAAAATTCCAATGTGAAACTTGTTTTCTCGTAAGTCAAGTCATAATCAAAGAATTTGATTCCAAGTGAGACAATTACTAATTAAGGAGAAAATTGTTGCAAGGTGCATCAATTGTCCCGTGGCGTAGGCCAGATGGACCAAGTCACAATCATTTTGTTTAGTTAATTAAGTTTTCTATTATGTTGATATGTAGTATGTTACAATTGTAATTAGTTTAAATATAAATGGGAATGTCTAACTTATTGAGAGTTGAATTAATGTGCCAGTGTAATTCATGTTGATCATAATTATTTCTTTTCTATTTGAGTGTGTGCTCTAAATTCTTTATAGTCACATTTGTTTGTTCTTGTATATGTTCATCAAGAAGGTTTTTTGAGATCATCTTTATTTCTTGTAGTCTCCTTGTCTTTCCTTACTTGTTATTTTGTGTTCACTAGACCACCCAGTATTTAACGTGTTTATGTTCGTGAACTTACCTAATAAATTGTATTATAGTTTTAGTTCTTCATGCAATTTCGCTTTACATTTCATGTGTAGATCTACTTCTTCAATATTTTTTATTTGAAATTCTTATACGGTAAATCACACAAGAAAACCACTAAATAGCAACAAAATTTAGAGACAAAAATGACTAAATTAGATACTATTTTAAAAACTAAAAAATTATTGGTATCTAAAGTGATTTCTATTATTAATAAAAATTTATAAAATGATTTCTAAATTGGTATCTAAATTAGCTACCATAGTTTTAACTACTAATATTTTAGTTTATAAAAGACTAATAGAGACTAATTTAGAATATGAAGTAGTAAGTAACTAAAACATTGGTAGCTAATGGTTAGATACTAATTTAGAAACTATTTATAATTTTTTATTAATAATATAAACTACTTTAGATACTATTAATTTTTTTAGTTTATAAAATGGCCTCTATTTTAGTTAAATAGTAACTAATTATTTTTGTGTATAAAATTAGTTTTTATTTAAAGTTTTTCTTAGAATGAAAACATGTAAGAAGTATAAAAAATTTTAAGAGGATATAAATATATTGTATCCTTATTTTCTCATGTTTCTAAAGGCACAAAATGTTAATGATATCTAGGTTATATTATTCTTCCATTGATTTTTCGTCCAAAACTATGAAAAAGTAAATTTTCTTCCATTTAGATTTGGTGTCACTATTTCATGTAATTAAGTTTTTTTTTATTCAATTATGAATTGTTTTGATTGAATAATTGAACAAATTATGTAACTTTATAATGTCAGTTGTAATTGGAAAACTCCTTTAAATTACAAACTATCAAAATAAATAATTATTTTTATTTTAATAATTACTTTTATACATAAGATAGGGTAAACACATTTAATTATTGTTAAAATTCTTTTCCTTAGTGCAATTAGTTGAATTACTCAAATTCAAGTAATTAATATTGTAATCAAGATAAAGTTATTTTGATTATCCTATTAAGACTTGGATAATTGTGATGGATTAATTATTTTTGTAGTTTAATTTTCCAATTTATAAATTATATTTGAATAATCCAAATAACATACAAGTTCACACGTAAATAATTTTATTTATCACTTTTGTTATTTGTGTTTGTCACTTTGTCATAATAAACCTATAATCAACACAACTATTTAGAACATATTTGGTAACAATGTGAGTTATACTATGAAAAATTTGTTGAAACAATAAATATTTATTTTTGTAATCATTTTACTATATTTTTTATTTTTATTTTGACTGGACTCTTGTTACCAATTACTTCATCCATCCAATAAAATTTGTTGCAGTGAGAAGTGACTGTAAAAATGTATTATGAATTTAGTATTTTGAGATCATTTTTGGATTTGAGTTTCTGTAACACTTTTTTATAAAAGTTTTTTAAACAATTTTTTGGAATATGTTTTCAGATTTTTGTTTTCTAAAATCCTTTTTAATATGTTTACTAGAATGAGATTTTAGTTTCTCAATCTGAAATTTCATTTTTGTAACATAAAAAATTTATTCTAGATTTCTGAAATGTATTTTTAATTTTAAATTTCCAATTTTGAATTTTTAAAAATTAATTAGATGCAGTTTAGAATTGATTGGGTACAAATGTAAAAAATGTGGGATTCCATAAACTCATGTTATTATAAACTCACACGAAAGTACAAACAAGTCAATTTCACTTTTTTTTTTCGTTCGTATCTTTTTTTTCTAAAATTTATTAAGAAATTTGCCCAAATATATCCACAATCAATTACAATAATTACACATTATTCACTGAGGAAAAAAAGTTAATGTGCAGCTATTTTGTTCTTTTAGATATAATCAATAATACTTAGGGAAGTTTGTTTCAATTAACACAATTATATCATCACGAATCATATATCTAGGCTAAAAATATTATACTTGGCAATATTATTCTTATAAACATGTTTAATTGATGTTGAATAATTATACATAATTAAAAATTTATGTCACTACAAGTTGAAAAGTTAAATTGAAAAAATGTAAAAAAAAAAAGTGAAGATAAAATATTATTGTATTCCTATCTTTCTCCATTATGAGTTATAGTTGAGCTTGATAAATTAATTTGAGGACTCAAATTAGTTAATTATATTTATATACTTAAAATTTAATATTAATAAAATTATATTAATTTGTACTTGTAAATACACTAATGTCAAAAAAAAATGTTCAATATAGGCCATAATCTCTTAACTACTAAATCAGAACTTTAGTAGAAAGGACTAGTAACAAAGACTCTTTCCGTAAAATTTTACAAAAATAAACAAATTTTATATTTTCTTTCATTGGATATAAAATCAAATTGAAATTAAATGAAGTGAAATAATAGCTAACATTATTATTCTCCTCCTAAGAATTATTTGATCCATCAACTATTCCGTTTAGGAAAATTAAACAAATTGTATTAGAATTTACATCATATTATATCTCTATTTCTAATTTAAATACAAATTTAAGTTTTTCCTTTACCAATTTAGAGTTCTCAATTTTTTAATAATTAAGTATTTTTTCTAATTAATTCTAGTTTGTAATGGTGTTTACAAAAGGAACGCACAATATTAACGATGGAAACCAATTTTTTATTTTTTTTTTAAAATGAACTAAAACAGTGTCTTTTTAGACAACAACAAAAGCAAATTGTAATTCATCGTCAAAGCAATGAACATAATAAGCCTAAGAATTGTTGTAGAAAAATAATGCTTTTAATCAATTTACCCAACTACAATTTTAACAAAAAGATATTTTTCAAAACTTACGAACCAATTTACCCAACTAAGTTTAATTGGACAAATTACATTAACTAAGATTAAATCTAAAAAAATGCAAATTTTCTCCAACATCTAGTTTATATTTTGATAAAGTCAATATCACCATAAATCATTCGTTCATGTTTTGGTTTGAGAAAAAAAAAGAATACCAAATCCGAATACACATTTATCAATTAATAGATACCAATTAAATAAAAACAAAAACCATCACTCACCAAACTGAATTCTTGTGGACTAATTAACTCCAAATATATTTAATTAAAACAACAATGTTTCTTAAATATAGGCTCAACTAAAAAAAATGAAAAAAAGTCAACTTTTAGAATTGCCACTCAGCGTTGACTACAACAATTTGAATACCAATTTTTAATTTAACAATGAAAGCAGCGTAGTCTAATTTTGAAAAGCACGGAAGCTTTAAAAAGTTGCAACGTCAAAATTTTCAAAATCAAATTCAACTAAAAAGTAAACATGCAGTTCTATGTTAGTTACCGTTCAACTCTTCAACTGTTCAGTTCTATGTTTGTACTAAATTTAGATTAATATAAATATTGGATGTGATAATTATTTTAATTTAACTTCATTATCAAGAGAATCAAATACATATCTATAGGTTGACTAATATTAAGTCAATTTACATATTTATATTTATCACTTCTAATTAATAAATATTAAATACTAACTTTAGTATTCAAAAATCTACTAACATTATCCCATAAAAACCAATAACTAAAATTTATTAAGTGTTGACACCACCGAAAAGATAAAGAATACTAATGACATAGAATAAGAGATCCAATAAAAAAGCAATTATAAATGGTATCATATTTAAATTTAAATTTAAATAATAAATAATTTCTTTATAATTAATAATTCCTTTATAATTTTACTACAAATAAATAAGAAGTGATCGTGTGGTAAAAATAAAAAGTTGAATTGAATAAAATAAATAAATAATAAATAAAATAATATAATTAACCCAAGATATTCCTATCGAGTGAAAAGTTATATTAATGAGAACAGTTATGTCAACGGCTAGATTTTTGTTAGTAAGTATAAATAACATGAACACACAAATATAACAATGTTTCAATGTGCACTAATTTAAAATAAATATGTTTTTTTTATGTATTATATTCATTTAAATTTAAAGTAGTGAGTAAAGAAAGTTACCGTTTTGTCTCAATAATCAAATCACCCATTGCTGTTATGGGTATTTTGGGAAATTCAATGTGAAACGTTCACTTGAACTTTTTTTCTGATTTTCTCCCTCACACTCTGATTCACCTGTCCGTTCCCAAGCACTTGACCGCGACACGACAACATCTTGTGTACTAAAACGCAACACAAACACTAAACTTAGTTTCTTGTCGCTTTCCTTCTACCTCTGTTTTACACTTTGTGTTCTTTTGTCGCGTGCTACAAATTCTAGCAAGGACGAACGAGGGTGTGTTTGTGCTGCTTTGCTTTTGCTTGTTTCCGTTTGTTTGTGCTGGTGGCCATGGAAATGAGAGGTGCTGACGTGGCCGAAACGACTACGAATCAAGGTGAACAGAGTTCGGAGAAGAAGAGTTTCAGAACGGAGGTTGATACTTCAGCACCCTTTGAATCGGTGAAGGATGCGGTCACAATGTTTGGGGGTATTGGTTACTGGAAACCCCTTCACAGTAAGATTATTACGTGTGTGCCTTCTCATTCTGAGGTACTCCCTCCCTCTCTCTCTCTCTCTCTCTCTCTCTCTCTCTCTCTCTCTCTAATTGAGTTGCGGCATTGCTACGTATAACACCACACTAGCTGAAATGCTGCCATTTCGTTGTTTTGGTTTGCTCCTCCCCCTTTTCAGTGGAAAAGGGGGTATCTTTGTGGATGAAATTTTGATGGGTGTCTCTGTTGTTTTACTTGTGTGGAGTGGGAGAAATGGGGTTCTTTTGTTTTTTGTTTGTTGTTCGTGTGGTAAGTCGTGATATGTTCGGTGTATGGACCCATTTGTGCTGTTTCTTTATTGTATGATGTCGAAAAATTTGTTTTTGTTGTGATTATAGGTTGTTTCTCTGCTGTCCAAAGAGTTAGGGACTCTTTCAAGATTAAGGTTTCAAATTGTGGTCGCAGTCTATTTTTGTTGTGTCTTGGTATTGCAGGAAATTGGGCTACAATTGTGGTCGGAAACTTAAAAAACCTTGACATTGCGGCCAAAATTGTGGCTGTGGACTGCTTTTTAAAACCTTGTTCAAGGTTTAGAAATATTTAGAGACTCTTTCAAGGTTTTAAAAATGATTTGTAGTTGCAGCTGCTATTGTGGCACAATTTCAAGGCTTTCTGGGGTCTCTGGTTATAAATGTAGCTGCATTAGGTTTATTTGTTTTTAGTTTTCGGTAATGTCATGGATTGGGACAAAACCATGACTGTAATTGCAATTTAGCACCTTGGAGTTACGGTTTAGTTCCGAGTGAGGGGAGGAACTGGAAAAATAAAAGCATAATGTTTTTTGGAAGAAAAGTCATAATTGGAGGGGAGGGATTTAGGGTCCTCATTTTCCCTTCCCTCTCTCCTTCCTTGTTATATTTCTGTTGTATGAGGATTGGATCCCATGAATGAACTGTAGTTTAAGTCATTTGTGGAGAATGCTGTCAAAATCTACGAAAAAAAGGATAAAAAGGCTATCTTTGTATTAATTTCTTGATTGGTAAATTGTAATAAAACTCTTGGTGTTTTATGGACAAAATTTAAATACATCAAGTGCTTCTGGTGTTGTTGGCCAATTAGGATTGAAGTTTCACTTCAGTAACTTGTGTTGATGTTTAACCTAAACCTTTATTATGCGGATTACTAAATTGAAACTTCTATTTTGATCAGAGAACACCAAGAGCACTTACGGATTTGTATCTGCATTTTGTCCTTGGCATTATACTTACTTTATTTGTTAATATTGCATTTTGCATTAAATTTCCTTTTCCAGTATTTGGTTGAACTAAATTGTAAGTTTCTCCTTATCCCCCCTTCTTTGGTTAGCAGCAGCACACAGTAGAGCTCAGTGCTGAAAAGTTGGAGGAGCAGGCTTCGGTATTGGAGAAAGAACTGATCTTGAAAGAAAGGGAAACTCTTGATGTGTTGAAAGAATTGGAAAGTACCAAAAAGCTTGTTGAAGAATTGAAATCAAAGATACAGAAGGAACAGTCTAAAGTGAATTTGAATCTTCAGCTTGGCGAGTGTGATAGAAAATCAGTTGTTGAAGAGAATGAAGAAAAGGAAAACCAAATGAGTCAATTGAATGTTCTTCAACCTTCCAACCAAGGTTTTGCTGCTCAACTTTCATCTACACCGGGTTTAATACTACAGGAATTGAAGCAGGCCAAGTTGAATTTAACCAGAACTACTATTGACCTGGCTGATGTCCGGACTTCTGTTGAATCGCTTAATAAGAAGTTAGAGAAGGAAAGAATCTCACTTGAGAAAACACGCGAGAGGTTAGCTCAAAATACTTCTAAAATATCTTCTCTCGAGGAAGAGCTAAACAATACCAGATTAAGGCTTCAAATAGCAAAAGGGACTGAAATTAAAGATGCTTCAGATGATCCTTCAGTTATTACTACAGAGCTCCAGCGATTGAGTTCTGAGGCTGAGAATTTCAAAATAATGGGAGAATCTGCAAAAGCAGAAGTTATGAGAACCATGTCTGAGATTGAACAGACCAAAACCATGATAAGAACTGCTGAAATCAGATTGGTTGCAGCCAGAAAAATGAAAGAAGCTGCTAGAGCTGCAGAAGCTTTTGCCCTTGCAGAAATTAACGCATTATCTAATCATGAGAGCGAGAGTTTACCTGGAAATCAGATTACTCTTTCATTTGAAGAGTATACCGCTCTGACATGCAAAGCCCAAGATGCAGAGGAACAATCTAGGAAGAGAGTTGCAAATGCAATGCTTGAAGTTGATGAAACAAATTTGTCAAACATGGACATTTTGAAAAGGGTAGAAGAAGCTACAGAGGAAGTTAAAACCAGCAAGAAGGCCCTTGAAGAAGCTCTGGAAAGGGTAGAAGCTGCAAATAGAGACAAGGTAGCGGTTGAAGAGGCTTTAAGGAATTGGCGCTCTGAGGGTCACAAAAGACGTTCTATACAAAACTCCACCAAGTTCAAAAACTCTTGTTCATCTCATCATTGGAGAGATCCTCGGTTACTCGATGTCAATGGATTGCATCTGGTAAACGATGATGCCAAGCCCGTTCTAAAGTCAACCCTATCAATAGGACAAATACTTAGCAGGAAGCTGCTTCAACCACAAGGGTTTGAAGCCGGAGAAAAAATCTCAATGCAACAGAATGTGTCTCTGGGTCAGATGCTTGGTAAACAAAACACTGATCCACCAATTGATAGACAAGTTGAGAAAGGAACTGGCCATAAGTTGTTTTCTACCAAGAGAAATAATAAATTTGGATTTGCGCGATTCTCTCATATTTTGTCAAAACAGAAGAAGAATAAGAAGCCAACCCTGAATTTGAGGTGATAGATTGTTTGAACAATTTGCTCAATCTGGCAGTGCCAAAAGCTAGAGTCTAGTTGCATCTTTTATCAGTCCTTGTCTGATTGATTCTCTTCTTCTGCTTGCTTGAATAGAATATTGTATTTTAACAGTATTTAACTATTTTTTAAGGTTGCAATCCCTGCTTGTATCATGTATATGCACTTCTATTGTTATGCTAGTTGTAGAGATGATTCATATGAATTCATAACCTCTAGTATTATGGTGTTATAGTTTTCATTTGCCTAATGTTTTTACTACTATATTTATACGCACTTCTACACAAGCTGACATTGGTTAGCAGCAGCTGCTTACAATGGATACTTACGTATCATATTACAAAATAGATTTTAAACCTAACTCAATCTTATAAAACCGGTTCATGAGGTTAGGTCCAACATAAACACTCGTCACTTATATACAATGAAATGTCTTCATCTCTAGTCGATGTGGAATCCCGATAGCGGGTGTCACGGGTGGTCCGATAGCGGGTGGCCTGATAAGCCCAACAAATACTCGTTAGGATATGTTTGAAATAGCTTTGATACCATATTACGAAGTAAACTTTAAGCCTAACTTAACCCCATAAAATCGGCTCATAGGGTTGAGGTTTGCACCCCATTTATATAGAATGAAATGTCTTCATCTCTAGTCTATGTGGATCTCCAACACATCATTCTCACAATAATGTATTTGATTGAAAAACGAAACGAAAGTAAAGATGGTGAAATGGCTAGTGCTATTAGAATATGCTTTACTTTGAGATTTTTCATATTTAGAATGAAAAAGTAATAATAAGGGAGAAATAACGTTTTCAATTATTTGGTTTTGCATTACGTACCCTATAGCTCAAGATGAGGTCACTTTGAATAAATTGTTTGGCCAGTTTGCAAAGGTTTCAATGGATAAATACCCTAAAATTTAGACGTCAATAATTTATTTTATTTATTACGTTTGTATTACGTCGTTTATAATTTGATGTTAAGTATAAATTAATTAATCTATTTACTTTTATATATTAATTAGTTTTTTTAATAATTTAATTATTTTGAATAATAATTTAAATATTCTAATATATGAAATTAATTGCGTTTAAATTTTGTTATTTCATTTCTAAATCAAATTTAAGAATCACAACTTTTTAAAATGATTTAAATGGATTATATTTGCATGAATACTTGAGTTTTATCCTCGTTTCCAATTCAATATATATATATATATATATATATATATATATATATATTAAATATTTATTTTTTTTTCAATTATTCTAACATTATTATTCACTATTTAAAGAGAATTTAAATATACTCTTTAAAAAAAGTATCTAAAGACTTATTAGTAATGTTTAATATAACATAATTTTATAAAGTTTTTTAGTCACATTAATCTAAACATAACATTAGTGAGGACTAGATATATAACGGTAAAAGCACGTAAACATTAGTGAACTGTAATATTATTTTAGTTCAAAATTATTGTCATATTGTCCCTTATTTAGTTATTTTTCTTTTTTAAGTTTTCGAACAGTAAATACTTATTTTCTAAATTTATTAGTTTTTTTTTAACTTTGTGATAAACAATATTTTTATTACTTTAATCTAATCTTTCCATTTTTTATTTTTTTTAATATTTTTTTATGTGATGATAAATTATTGTTGTTACATGATATGTCAGCATATCTGACATGTCAAGTTACATAGTATTATTTAACCTAAAAATTTTTATTTATAAAAAATTAAAATTTAGATTTAATAGACGTTAATACAATATAAAAGTAAAAGGAAATATTAATATCTTCTTAGAAGAATATGAAGCAAAACAAATAAATTGTAATAGACGTTCAATAAGTTTTGACTAATATATATACATGAAATAAAGTGTGGAAAATATTGTAAAACTTATTGTGGCTTTTACTGCCTAATTGATTTTGTATGTACACTTTTTAAAGTATTTGTTTAATTAGTATATATATAGTAGGGGGGGATTGTACATTAACGATTTTAAAACTTGTGTATTCATTTATTGATCATCATCAAGTCATTTAGGATATTTATCAAAGAAAATATCACATATAAAAATTAAATAAAAATATTTTATTTTCACTTTTTTCTGTTTTTAATTTTGAAATTAATTGAAGTCAAAATGAAAAAGATATTTTTATAATTAAAAATATTTTTATAATTGAAAGTATTAAAATTCATGCGTTGATTTATTCTATTTATGATTTACTTTTCAAAGTATAATATTAAAAAAATTGTAAATTAAAAAATAATTAAAGTTAAAAATAGTAGCTAGATGTAAAAATAAAAAAATCTCCCCATATTAGAGAAACTTCACATTTTACTTAGAATTGTTTATTTTTACTTCATATTGTTTGAAAAAAAAATATCATTATCTAAGCGTTATTCTTTAATGAATATTAAACAAGTCTTTTTGTAATCAATATTTTATTTCAACAATTAGGTAATGTGTTTTGAAACTGGATAGGTAATCTATATGTTATAGTTTAATGAATAGTTGAGAAGTCTTTATCATTATAATTAATGCATTTTGTTTTTAATATGAAAATAATTTACACACTGAATAATTGAGAAGTTTATAAAAAATATTTTAAGAAAATGTGAGCGGTTGTAATACTTAAAATATATATATATATATATATATATATATTAGATATTATAATTAGTATTCCATTAGAAAATGAGAGCATCATAATAGTTGAAAATTTTTAAAAGGTTAAAATTATCATCATTTTAAGATAGAGAGAGTAATTTTTTTATGCTGTTGTGGATTTTTTCTTGTTTATTATAAGTATGAATGTCACTTATGATATTATGTGACTTTTGTTTATCTAACCATAGAGGAATTAAATACAAATTTTCAGTACATAAATCATCCACAACATAATTGTAAAGTGTCTAACCATGACCCAATTTTTCTTATAAAAATATTTTATCAAACATATCTTAGATAACAAATTTGAAATTTATTAGCATGTGTTTATAAAAGATAATTAATTAATAATATCTTTAATGTGTGTGTTTTTTTATATATAAAACAGACCCTTAATTTCAAGCAATTTAATTATTTTTTTTAACTTGAATGAATTTAATTAATTTTTTTTTTCTGTAATGAAAATTTCTATTAACAAATTATTTAACTCTCAAATATAATTTTTTTAACATCTCACATTCTCTATCTTATACTTCATATAAATGTTTAGCATTACAAAAAATAGTTATTTATATAAAGAGTTTTCTATAATTTTAAACAGCTCAAAATTATTAACGGAATGAAAAATAATATTTATTAATAATCAGTTCATATATATAGTTAAGCAACTTTTGTTCTATCAGAACTAATAATAAAATTTGAACAATGTTTCTCATGTGTTGGTATATTATATTAGGCTAAAACTTTTCCATGGTATTTAAAAAAAAATGAGATTGGATCAAACCAAAAAAGAGTAACGAGTAAAGCATACGACAACAAACCCTTTGATTATGAAAAAGAGAGAAAACAAGAACATTTCAAAATTTGAATTAAAACATATAAGAAATGAAATTTTAAATTATTGTTTGTAAAATTTCATTTTATTTTTCTCTTTGATAAAATAAAAAACCCAATTTTGTATCTCTATTGTTTTTCCTCAAATCCAAACATTGAGAATTAAGTGGAACCAACATCCAAATTTTAAACTTTGCTAAAAAAATTCACCAATTTGTAATTGGGAAACTGAGAAGGGTGCTTTTGCACAAAAAGACCAAGTTTGGTAGATTTCTCATGTTTCATACTTCTCACGATGTTTCCTTTCGTTGTTTGAACATTATTTTTTTTTCACAGCATATTTTAGTGAAAAGTACTAAATATTTTTTAAATTTTAATTAAATATATTATACTATCAGGCATAGTAATATTATTAATTTTTAGTACATCATAAAAGTTATATCTAGAATAATTTTAGTTATTCAAAGTATACTAAATAAGACCGATAATACATAAAAATATATAAAAACTAAATTCTTATTTTTGTTATAACGTTACCACATTAAATAATTTATTCTTATAAAATATTAAAATAATTACAATTTTTTATCCTTTTAGTAAGGTGATTTTTTTTTCGTGGACGTACACATTTAAATGCATGGCTTAAAAGTACAATAATTTGTTGTTTTCTTCTCGACATATAAAGAAAATTCTCACCTTTTAAGCTTTGATCTACGTATACTAATTCAATCCTGTGTTTCTTAACACATTACCTATGGTTTTGTCCATTTACATTGGATTCTGTTAAACAATGAGGGACAAGTTTTCTATTTTCGAAAAAAATAAGGTGTACATTTTCAAATATAGAAAATATCAAAGTAGAAGGAAACCCCACTACCTGTGATTGCGTAGGAGTTAAGATCAATCATGTTTTTTTTTTCTTTTCACCTTTTCAGTTATCTGGTAACAGTCTTACACAGATTTGTATTTTTGCACATGAACATAGTAGATCATGTCTCTTGATTTTGTTCATCAGAGCTAGATTCCCTCCTTGATTATGCCACGTGATGATGAAGTGCTGAGGCACACAGTCTTCTCCTTGGGGCTCCCCACACTGGAGTTTTTATGAAGAAACTCATGTTGCATTAATATTGCTACCTACCAGTACAAGGGAAGATAGCAAACTAATCAACCATTCTTTGCTGCACCAACTAACACGACACTCCAAATTCATTCAAGGAATCACTACCATTTTATTTCCATTCACCTCACTTTGTTTTCAAATATAAGGTAACCTTTCTTCTCTTCATTCCTTGCTTGCTCTTTGCTTCTGAGGAAACCATTAAGAAAAGTAGTTATCTTTTTTCCCTTTAGTTACCACCCACTAATGACTAACCCTCAAAATGTTTCATTTCCCCCATTAGTATTTTCTTTTCTGTATGCATAAACTATTTTCGGTTGTCAAGTTAATTGGTCTTGCTTGTTGTTACTACTTCAGTTTTCTATGACTGTGTCGGATGACAACATGATTCAGCCAGATTGTTTGGTTCTTTTTCAGTTTCGATCATTGGTTTATGGTTTATCATTGCTGACAAAATATTCTCAACAGGGATTTTTCTGTTATGGGGGGAGGATGAATTGAATTGCATGTTTTGTTGTCTTCATTATACCGACTTTATTAAGAATTGTGTTGTCTATGTAACTTCTGAAGTACATTCAAGAGTTTCACATAAAGAAGGTTTATGGTCTCAGCTCTTGATATGCCTTTTTCTGCTTGTGTGTGTGCAACTTTGTGGTAAACATCAATATGATATATATTTTTGCAAGTGTCCGAGTAAATTATGTTTAATCCATGCTTTTGTTTCATCAGAATAGCATCGTACTTTGATATGCCCTTCAGTCAGTTCAATGTTTGGAATATCAGACCTTTGTCATTTAAAAAATAATTGTTTTGCTATAGGAACCATGGAAGGGAGGATGGGACTCTTGTTTCTTGTTGTATTGGGTGCTGCTTGGGCTTGTGATGCAAGAGAAGTGCCCAACCTTGATCAAATGAGAAATTATACAGCAAACACTGGTATTTCTGGTAACATTGTTCACTAATTTCATTCTTAGCTTTTTTTGCCTTGTGTTATTCTGCTTTGGCAACAGATTGGAGACATGTATTGCACATGTGAATTAATAGTAGTATAGATTTTTAGTTCAAACATGTGAATTTAAGTGAACCTCTTCAAATCCATCATTGCATAAAGTTTAAAAACCCATGGTAGTATGATCTGCTAATATAGTGTATACCTTAGATTTACCTATCAATGGATGACACTATTCAGAAACCGAAACCAGTTGATTCAGTTAAAGTAACTTATGTTTACGGAATAACTGGAAAGTTTATGTTATATTGTTTAGAGTAATAGTTATATGACACTTTTTCAGGGCAACTATAATGACAGAAATGATAAATAACTATGTTACATTATTTTGGTTGTGTGTGCATTATAAATCTGCAGAAATATCAAGTTAACCATCTGTGATAGGATAAGGAGGGATCTAAAGAATAAAGGTCTTGAATGAGCCAGCTCATATATGATCTCTTGAGTCCAGAAGCTCTTCCATTAATGAGATGGAACACCTGGTGTAAAATCAATATGGCTTTTCTTCCTCTGAGCTTGACTAATGAGCTTCAATTTTATTAAAAGTCTTTTCCATGAGAAGACATTATGTTCAAATCTTTGGAACTTTGTTTTGAATAATTTTCTGTTAAATATAGTTTTAAATGCAAATGTGGCATAAATCATTTCGTTGACCTAACTTCAACTTGCAGAACTAAAAACAAAACTGGATATGTGTGCACTTTGTGAGGAATATACTACCAAGGCACTTGAATATATAAAGCAAAACATGACCGATGAAGAGATCATTGATACCCTGCACAACACATGCCACCTGCTTCCCTCTTTCAAGCAGAAGGTTGGCCATCTTTTGCTTCTCTTATGTGGGGTTTAGATACTGTAGTTGTTCTCAATTGCTGTGGAAAATCAACTTTGATTTCTCTCTGTGCTCTCTAATATTTAAAAACATTATTGGCACCTTCATCAAGCTCAATGGATGATGGCCTCAAAATATGATACTCATAATAACTTGTCATATAGAACCAGATCCAATCCAATGAGCATGAAAGAGTTAAGTGCCTTAAGACGATATTCACCTGGCCAGACAACTGTCAGGCACATTTTAGACTTCAAAGGGAGCATAAGTGAATAAATAACAAACTATCAGATGATATCCTCTATGAACTTAATTGTTTCTTCTGTATCGCACAGTGCATTGCTTTGGTAGACTATTATACTCCTATTTTCCTCTCGGAAGTAGCTTCACTTAAGCCTAGAGAATTCTGCCACAAGATCGATATCTGTCAGCTCACTGAACATATTTCTCTGCAAGTTCAAGAAGATGCCTGTGAGTTTTGCGAAGAAACTGTTTCAACTCTGTTGGTTAAGTTGAAAGATAGTGACACTAAGGTAAGCAATTTCATCTTCATGCTATGAAGTGTGACCCTGGTGTGAAATTTTACTTCATCTGTCCTGGTATGAGCAAACTTTTTCATAAGTTTCAAGTTTTACACACCTTTCATCTTCTACAAAACTCTGATGGGTGTTGCGTATTGAATTGCTTCCACAGTTTTAAAACCATTGTATAAAGATTTTGAATGCAAATTAGACTCTTTTTTTTAATTTGAGAAACCATATGGTTGCAGAAAAATAAAAAAAAAGAATTTTATTATAATGGTTGCAGAATTAGGACGTATATGCACAATATTTAATTAGAAATAAAAAAAAATTATCCCAGTGGAAAAACAGGGGAAAATATATGTAACATGTAGATTTCTAAAATATATGTAATAGGTAGATTTCTACCATCTTTGTTCACTTTAGAGTCCTCTGCTATCTTTACTTTGACCCCTCCAAAGTGGTAATTCTAGCACTACCCCTGCTTGGTTTAGATTGTTTTGTTGAATAAACTGCTAACCTTTTATTTCAAAATGTCAGCTAGAGATAATTGAGACACTACTGAAGTTGTGCAATGCAGTGGAGAAGTATGCAAATAAGGTGAGCAAAATCTGACAAATTCCTCCATTTTCCTCAATTTGTTTTCAATCATATTAAGTTTCAATTTCCAACTTCTATCCTATTGACCAAATTAGAAACTTTCATTCTTGGAAATCCAGTAATTTCCTTGCATTAATAATAACTTCATGGACTAGACAACTTCCTTACCATCAATAATTGACTCTAGTGTGAAAATTTATTTCTGGATGCTCATTGCACCTCCCAGAGAAACAAACTCTACAGCAATTATCTTCAGATACTGGGAGAAGGACTTTTTGAATTAAGAATAGTGATTATAGTATTTGGATTGCGGATGTCATGGTACATAATGAACTAGGCCAATATGCATTCACAACTAAGAATTTGCAGTGTTGTATAGAAAGTGCACTAGAGCATAATTTTCCTAATCCCATTTTGACTTTGATTATTCATTTGTCTTCCAAATTGTTTGCAGTGCAAGAGAATGGTTTTCGAGTATGGACTCTTGGTTTTTGACAATGCTGAGAAATTCCTGGAGAATGTAGATATATGCACTGTAGTACATGCCTGCAAATCTTCAGAAGTAGCTAGCGAGCAAGCTCTTCTTTCAGACTCTTAACTATAGAAACAAAACTCTACCAGATTTATGGCTCCCTTGTTACTGTAAGATTTCCATATACAATGTAATAAGGAGGAGGGAGTGTACAATTTCGAAGCATTGTCAGTGTAAAGTTTTTAATACTAGTAATCATGTGTCAGCACATTATCAATAAAAAGTTGAAACTTTCTGTGTAGTGGTTGTAAATTTGTAATACTCAAGCTTGTTTAATTATTTGGAAATACGTAATCTTATGTTTGCATGCAGTTCTTCAGAAGAAAAACTTTATATTGCAGCAAATATTCTGCTTTTTGCAGTGGGCTGAACGATAATTTTGTTTTTTGAGCTCCATCAGAAAACACTAGAACCAATTATGAAATGGTAGTATGAAATATTTTTTCATATCATCAACCAAAATCTCCATAATAAGAGAAATTATTAAGTGGCCCACCTCTTATATGGTCCTAACTAATCTTTATTAAGTAATCCACCACCTTTTATTCATGCTCCTCACTAATCTTTAAGTAATACAGTTGAATATAATTAATTATTTTATCTTATATTGGTAAAAACTAGTCAATGTTAGAAGCAATGATTACTATAAATGGTTAAGGAACCATCACTAGTTTTGGTACCACATTACCAAAATCAATTGAGTAAATATTTAAATTGATTTTTGAAAAAAGAAGAGGCTGATTCATATGTTTCTAAATCATTTTTTTTTATAAATGAGTCATTATATCATAACTTTGTTGGCATATTACTCCTTCTCTTAATAGACAATGGTAAAATATTGAAACTTTATATAATGGATGATGTACTAGTTTGATTGAGAATATACATTTAACGTGCAGTTTAATTGTGTGATATTTGCATAATGACACTCAAACTAAATTTTATGTTGCACCAAGGTGGAAAGTTCATGAGGAATGACTTGGTCCTTTGGAGTACAGTGAGAGGGGTGGGGGAGGTTTGTGTGTGAGAAAATTTGGATGAGAATTACATCAATAATTGGCTAATGAAGTTGTAAAAGTATCATGAAGTTGAAGACATGTACTTTTTCATGGCAAGAAAAATATGAAAGATGACTTACATTTTATTATAGATTATGTTGATATTATTGTGCTTTTAAATAACTATTTAGCGAATTTAGGAAGATGAATAAATTGTTTTGATAATAAACCTGATCCAATACCTAAATTTTACGGTGAATCGGTTGATGATGAGTTTCATTTACTAACTATATTAGAAGTAAATGGTAAAGAAGAATAATGTGGTCAACAACCTACTAAGAAGTGAGAAAAAGATGGCCATCAAGAAGAAAATATTGCAGATCAAGCTATTAAAACTTGTCTAAGAGGACCTAGTTGATGGAGGTTTGGATGGTGATGAAAAGTATAGTGATGCTCTCAAATTCTTATGACTTTTTGAACATAGTATATACAAGCCACCACTTGGAATGGTGTGTCAGTGCTTTTAGTTTTTATAATAAGAGTAAAGTGAATGATGAATGAATATGAAGGCATATGGTTAGTAATAAGAGGAAGCAAGGGATAGAGATCCCAAGCATAGACCAGTACAAAACATACTAGAAAGTCACATAATGTTTGATTAAAACATTCAAAATTATGTATTATATTCCCTGTTATGTAACATAGGTAAGTAACCTATATTCTATTTATTCAAATTGAAAATAGAAAGTAAGAAAAAAGGTTCCTTCATTACTTAGGAGTTAAGACTAATAAAAGACTTTCCTTTTCACTTTTTCGGTTCTAGTTGAAGTCTTTGGCAGATTTTTGTTTTGGGAGAGAGAGATGCACAGAGCATCAAAGATGAAGCATCTTGATTTTGTTCATGAAAGCTAGACCCCCTCTTTCATTCTGAACCATTCCTTGCACCAACCACAAGGCACTCCCAAGTTCCAGCAAGGAATCACTGCTACCACCTTCTTTCATCATTCTGTTCATCGTTTCATTTAAAAAAAAATTAAAGTTTAGAAATCCAGTGTGAGATTAAGTTAGAATCCCTGTGAATCTCCTCAAAAGGCTCAACAAAAAAGTAATCTCTCTTCTCTTCATACCTGGTTTAATTTGTTTCTAATGTAAACCACTAAGAAATTTAGTATTTTTTCTCTCTTTAGTTATTTGTTGATTTTGGCTTAATCCCAAGTCCCACATTGGTGGGTTCATTGTTTGGAAAGGAGGTTTGAGGGTTATAAATTAAACTCTCCTCCAATAAAATTGGACTGTTTGGAGATTAGGTTAAATTGGCTGAACTTCGTGAACCATTTTCTGGTGTGTTTTTTCTCTTTTATTATTCCTCTGTTTTAGTGGGAAAATTACCCGTTTTTTCCAACATTATCACCCTCTAGTCCTCGAAATTAATGTTTTCTCGCTAGTCTCCCCCCATATCATGTCAGGCATTCAACTATTATAGGTTGTTATCTTATCTGTGTTGGATAACAATATGGTTCGGCCAGATTCAATTTTCTGGTTCTTTTTCACTTCTGATCATTGGTTTATGGTTGACCATTGCTGACAAAATTATTCTCCATCAGGATTTTCTTTTCTCGGGGGTGCATGAACTGAATTTTATGTTTTTTTGGCTTCATTATATCAAACTCAGAGCTGTGCCTTGTAACTTTTGAAGTACTGAGGTGATTCAAGAGTTTCACTGCATAAAGATTTATGGTCTTAACTCTTAGCACGCCATTTTCTGCTTCTGTGTGTTCACCTTTGTGCTAACAACAAATATGATATATATTCTTACTGGTGTCTAAGTAAATTATATTCAGTGTGTTCACCTATGTTCTATCAAATAACATCATGTTTTGATATGTTTTTCAGAAATGGTGTTCTTTATAATAGCCCTGAAATTTAATTAATTTCAACTTTTTCCCTGATGGATGTTATCATTTTTGAAAAAAGTTTTGTTATAGGAACCATGGAGGGGAGAATGACACTCTTGTTTCTTCTTGTATTGGGTGCTGCCTGGGTTTGTGATGCAAGAGAACTGGCTAACCGTGATCACTTCATCAGTAATACAGCAAACTCTGTCTTTTGAGAACTTTTTCACTAATTTCATTATTCATTTTCTTTGCTTTTTTACTATCCTTATTAGGAAGTTAATTAAGTGGAGGCATGTATTGTAGATGACATTTTCAATCCCCCATTTTTAGTCTATTGCTTTGGTGAACGTGAAAGTGGCAGCTAGGTTAAGCATAGATTAACCAACACTTAAAACAAATGCTGGCATTGACACTTGTCAATTGTCAAAAAGTATGATCAGATTGAAATAAAGGGTGGTATGAAAAATTTGTAGTGAAATTATTGAGGTATACTAATTTTGTGGGATAATATAAAATGAGACCAGTGACAAGAAAATGGGTTGATGTATTGAAGCGATAGTACTATAGGTCAACCATGTAAACTTCAGTGACCTTCCTCAAATTAGGCATTTCATAAAAAAGTCTTAGTAGAAACATCAGCTGTTAGTTCCCCTCAGAAACGAAGAGGGTAAAAAGCTAATGACAAACCGGGATTTGAAGATTAAAGGGCTTGAATGTTCTCAAAATACTTTTGTTAAGGACTTGTGTTGTGTGTATTAAGTGATGGATGTTCCTATACTCCATGATTTGCATCTCCCAACAAAATAGTGTAAGTGAAGAATTTTATTCTAAACACTCTTCTCAGGCTTAAAACTAATGGCCCAATTTTTCAAAAACACTAGTCCATTTGAAATACTTGCTAGTTTTCGTTAGTCCACTGAACCATGTAGGTTGATTGAGCATCATGTGCATATCTAAGAAACTGCTTTAAATAATTCTTTCAAATGTAGTTTGAAACGCTAATGTGGCATAAATAATCTTGTTGATCTATTTTCAAATTGCAGAACTAATCAGAAAACCAGACGCTTGTGCACTTTGTGAGGAATATACTGCCAAGGCACTCAATTATCTAAATGGAAACAAGACCCAGCAAGAGATCATTGATATCCTCCACAACACTTGCCACCAGCTTCCCCGCCTTCATCAGAAGGTTGGTCATTTTCTGGATCTCTTGTGTTTTTGTTTTAGATGTCGTAGTTGTTCTCAGTTGATGAAAAACATCAAATTTAATGTTCACTATACTCTCAAATGTTTAATCAACATTGTTGCCACCCTCTTCAATCTCAATGCATGTTTTGGTGCCTATATCTTGTTCCTGTTAGTCCATTCGGTGGATGGCCACATACTAGTCATATAAATAATAACCAAGCTCAGTTTTGATGTCCAATGAATTAGCTAACTTGTTGAAACTTGTACAAATTGTGTGTCATCAAGACAATACTCTCTTGGTCAGACTACCATAAAGACACTTTGGACTTCAAAGGAAGCATATCATAAATGAATGAATTACAATTGATCATATCCTAAATTTATTCCTCTGTTTCTTCTGTATTGCACAGTGCATTATTTTGGTGGACTATTATGCTCCTCTTTTCTTCTTAGAAATGGCTACAATTCAGCCTGAAGACTTCTGCAACAAGATCAATATCTGTCATCTCATTTCATATATTTCCTCACAAGTTCAAGAAGATAGCTGTGGCTTTTGCAAAGATACTGTTTCAACTCTATTAGCTAAGTTGAAAGATAGTGATACTAAGGTATGTAATTTCATCTTTCTGCTACTAAAATGAAGTTTGGCACTGTGGTGTGAAATGTTACTTCATCTGTGTCCTGATATGAGCAAACTTTTTCTATAGTTTCTAGTTTTTTTTTTTTTTTACCAGCAAAAAATGAAATTAAATTAGTTTCTAGTTGTACAAGGTTTTCATCCACCACAAAAGTTTGACGGGTGTTAAATGATTGCATGGAGATTTCATTGCAAATTATACTTTCTTTTAATTTAGAAAATCTATAGTTGCAGCCATATCAAAAGAATTTTGATTATAATGTTGGTGCAGCAGCATATGAATGTATAGGTGGAAAAACAGGAAAAATACATATAACCTAGTATTTTAGCACATGTAGTACACAAAAGTACATGTTTATTTTTTTATATAAAAACTATATTTTTGAATCCATAGTTTATATATATTTAGAAATGAGTACAAAGATACAGATGAAAGGAGGGTGACTTGAGTTGAATGAGAAATAAGTTTTTTAAATGAAATTTCAAAATTAAAAATAAGTAATATATTTCAAAAAAAATTGAAAACTGTCAATCAATAATTATTTTAAAAAATGTTCTCATTTAAAATACTTTATTTTTATCAAGAAGGATAAGATATACAGATAGATTTTCTACAGTTTTGGTTCTCTCAAAAGTCTAATACCTTTGCTTTGACCCTTTGAATGTCTTAAGCCTATTACAATTGTTTAAGTTTTTTTAACTATTGGTATGAAATATCATTCTGCTTGATTTCGATGATGTTTTGTTGAAAAAACTGCTAAACATTTATTTTAAAATGTCAGCTAGAGATAATTGAGACAACACTGAAGGTGTGCAACTCAGTGGAGAAGTATGCAAATAAGGTGAGCAAAATCTGGCTAATTCCTCCATTTTCCTCAATTTGTATTAACTCATATGAAGTTTCAATTCCCAACTTTTATCTTATTGAACAAATTAGATACTATCATGCTTGAACTCCGGTGATTAATTTCCTTGCAATGATATGAACTTTGCCAACCTCCTTATCATCAACTATTGACTCTAATGTGAAACAGAAAATTTATTTCTGCATTATCATTGCACCTCCAGAGAAACAAATTCTAAACAATTATCTTCAGATACTGATAGGAAGGATTTTCTTCACGTTAAGGATAGTGATTATAGGATCTGGATTGACCAAGTTATAATGTACATTATGAACTAGGCCTATGTATGTGCACAAATAAGAATTTTGCAGTGTTGTTGAGTAGAAAGTGCACAAGAACATAATTTTCCTAATTCCATTTTGACTTTGATTTTTTTTATTTATCCTCCAAATTGTTTGCAGTGTACAAGAATGGTTTTGGAGAATGGACCCTTGGTTTTTGACAGTGCACAGAGATTCCTGGAAAGCACAGACATGTGCACTGCAGTATATGTCCTGCAAATCTTCAACAGTGGCTGGCCAACAAGCCTTTCTTTAAGACTCTTATGGAAACAACGTTCTAACAGATTTGTGGTGCACTTGCTGCAGAAGATTGCCATATACATAACAACACATTGAGAGAGAGTAAAAGTTGATACATTATCAGTGTAAAATTTTCAATACAGTATATCTAATTATGTGTCTGCATATATCATTGAAGAATTCAAGACTTTCTATGTAGCGGTTGTGATGCTCATGCATGTTTGATTATTTGACAATACATAATTTGATGTTTACAAGCAGTTTCTCTAAAGAGAACCGATATATTTTTGTGGTGTCCAGGTTAAAGTTCTAAATGCAATTATTTTGAGCTGCTAATATTATTGTGAAAGAAAGTGAGGGTGACCACCTTTGATTTGAAATAAACTCCTGCATTAATTTAATTTACTTTAAATTTTAAGATATATATATATATATATATATATATATATATATATATTCTTAATTTACACATGTTCTCATTTTTATATAGGAACTAAATTCCTTTTATCCATATGTGCTTTGAATGTGTATTTGTCAAATAGTTAACCAAACCACTGATATATCCATAAATTATCATATATATAAACTTGGGGCATTAAAAGTGTAACACTAAGAGTGGGTGCAGGAAGAACTTTGTTGGGTGCAGGAAGAAACACTCCTAGTTATATCTTTGGTTTTTTACTATGGATCTTGTTGGATTAGGGTTGTTTCTCCTTTCACTAGATCATTTCAAACGTGCATCCAAAACAATTATATTAAAAGTTTGTTATGTTCTTAATGATTTAAAACCTAGGTTCATTAAGGTACACTTTAAGTCATTCATTCCATACACTTGAGCACGGTGGCGGACGAAGAGAAGGGTGGCGGAAGAGAGAGAAGGAGTTGTCAACGGAGGAGAAGAAGTGTGCACAAAGAAGACAGTGTTGACGGGTTGTGATACGCAGTTTTCATTGGAGAAGAAAGTGAATTTTCGTAAAAGTGTTGATTATCGGATCTGTATATCTAGAAGTGTTATTTTTATTTCGGATATCCATATCCATAAGCCAAATCACATAATATCAACAACTTTTGTCTTTTGGATATGAATATATGTAAGCTAAATCACACAATTTCATATATGAAAGTCCATAACTCATGTCACTTTCAGATATCTTCATCCAAAAGCTTAATTGGATAACTTAAATGATCTTTCGGATACATACATCCGGAACCAACTGACCTCATTTTGGATTTCGAATCAAAGTAAATAATAACCACCTCATTTTGGATTTCGAATCAAAGTAAATAATAACCACCTCATTTTGGATTTCGAATCCAAAGTAAATAATAACCACTTTTTCAGATTGTTTAATTTGTAAACAAACATGAATGACAAGGACAATTTTAGGTTTTGAATTTTATATTGAGTGCAGGTTCAAATGATCTGGTTTAAGGAGAAACAACTGGACTTTTTGGAATTATATGTAGGAAAATGTTTTGTTGGACTACTCTAAGAGTTTGAATATCCTTAAATACTCTTATTTGTTAATTATGTATTTATTGTTTATGGAAAAAGAAATGCGGACTCTTTGATTTATTTTTTTAAATGCAAGTAGACGTATTATAATATCTACTTCATAATTCATATTTTTTTATTTTTTAAGTTCCAATTTATTTGGGTAAAGACTACCTGCACCCAACAAAATTTTCAAATTCTGAAAAATGTCCTTTATTGTGGAAATGAAAATCCAGAATTGAAAATAATACATTTCGAAAATGTAGATTGGAAGAAATTATTTTGTTCTGAAAAAAAATCAAAATTTCATTCTAAATAAGAAAATCCAGAATTGAAAATAATACATTTCAGAAAAGTAGATACAGGAGAGATTATTGTGTTCTGAGTTCGAAATGCATTTTTATATCTATCACATTTTTTTAAGGGCATTTTCTTCTTTTTCCTCTAGAATTGGGTCCAGTGATATGGTGCAGGAAGCAATTGCCATTTATTTGCTCCACCAACCAAAAAACTGGCAGTGTAACAAATCTTTTTGATAACTGCATGGTGTCTTTTGTGCTAGAACCATTCAGCCCACAGAAATTTGAGTGCTCATATATTTTGTATTTTTTTGCATTTCTTTGTGGGAATTTGGTCTAGGCCCCAATTTTTTTTTCTTTTATGCTTAACATAAGTTTTATAACAAAAATTAAAAAAATATTTGTGTGGTGGTGACATTGCCATATTTCTAAGAGTTGGACAACATAAATGAAAGCAGGACCTAGGGTTGATTGGATTTGAAGCAACACTGTGTTTTCTGGTTCTGCTTACATAGGGTCCACCAAGGTGTGATTTTCACATTTTATAGTTAAAGATTATAACAATATGGTATTATATTTTATGTATGTGGATTTGAATTCTTCCTTTGTAATTAATAAATAATGTGACAATGACTAGTTATAAAAAAGAAACATAAAAATGAATGAATATGTGATACATGAAGGATTTTATTTTGCCAACCAATAACATACTAGCACGAATGAAGTGTAAGTTTGTTATCTTTTGCAATGAATAATGATATGAAAACCATGCCAATAGTGATTAGAGAGTAAAAGCATTTAATACAAATAAAGTATTATTTTAATTTGTGAAATTGTAAAAATGTTATCATAAAATCCTTAAAATTAGAAAAGTATAAATTTCTAAATTTTAAAGTATTATGTTTGAGTGTTATGTGGAGTAGAGGCATCCACTTCATGAAAGGAAAGGTTCGTATATTAGTGCAAAAATACATTTATTATACTGCATTGCGTATTATACTAATTTAAGTTTTGATTTGGATATTTATCTTACATCTACCTTTAAATGGTTAATCATCACATTCATAACTTGGCACTCTAACATAAGTAATACAAGAAATAGAATTAGGTAGTTAGAATTATTAATAATTTAAATTTTTTTTTCAATATAAATCATAATAATTTAAATTTTTTTATTTTTTATTGTATTAATAACTATTCTTTAAACATTTATATAATAAGAGTTTTATCAAAAGAAATATCACTCATGTTTATATTATTTTTTTGTAATATTTCTATTACTTTTTAATCTCTTACTTTTTTGGACAGTAATAATAACAAAACTTTTATTACTGAGTCCACAACTCAACACAAAAATTACATTCCTTTTAATAATTCATTCAAACATGTCTAGTTTTTCGATGGAAATATTTGACGTCTTACAACATCAAATATTGAACTTGTATAGGAAAAAAAAGTGTGGATTCCATTTAATTCTTATTATCTATACCTCATGGACATAAACACTTTGTTAAACTTATAAAATTAAAGAGTTTCAAATTCTAATAAAATAATGTAAAAAATATATATAGAATCTTAAATACAATTTGATTTTTCGTAAATTTATGAATTTTACACGTGAGCTGTATCATAGAAGAGCTTATTTTTATAACATAAACTATACGCGATAGAAGAATAAACAAAAATTATATAAACTAACGAAAACACATTCGCTTATGTTTACAAGTTTATTATATTAAAATATATACAATTTTATTTTTATAGCTTTATTATTTTTATAAATAATTAAAAAAATAATATATTTAAATATATAATTTTATAAAAAAATGTTAAAAAAGTTATACAACTCTTATTTTAAAAATATAAATTATTTAATTATTTTGAAATAAAAAAATGATTCAATTATTTATTTTATTTTTAAATAAAAACTTTTATTTTAGGCATCACTATACAACTTGACATCTCAGCTATGCTGACCTATGTAACACAGACACTGACACAAACACTGATAGGACACGAACACAGAGATATGTATAATATCTAAAATGTAAGACACATAGATATAAATTTATATATTGTATAATTATGAATTACATAAATTGACAATAAAAATTTATGTGCACAAGTATGTTTCAAAAAAAAAAATTTAGCGGAAAAATGTTTTTCATGACTGATTCAAAATGATTTGTTTCTTATTTTTATAATTATAATAAAAACTAATACAATAAGTTTGAGTTTTTATAAAATTAATGTATTTTTTCTTTTTAAAATTGTATTAAAACCGTGTTAGAATTGTCAAAAATCCAACAAATATTTTTTAAATTGGACACTTCACATATACGTGTCATACGAGTGTTATACAAGTGTCAGTGTCCGATATGTGTATCTAACACCAACACGCCATTTAAGAGGAACGTTCAAGCTTTATAGATGATGACACCTCAAGTAACAATAAAATTATTTATTTTATTAAATAAATAAATTATTTTTATTTTTAAAGAATAAATTATCCAATTAAAAAATAACATTAAAGAAATTATTAAATAATGTATACTCTTTATATAATGATTGATATAAATGAATTAGGTGAGTGAAAAAGTAAAATATTTAATAAAACATTGCTAAAAAGTATATTTGATAAAACACAACGTAAGTAAGTCGCTGACACAAATCCCACTTTGTTTTTGAGAGCCATATAAAACTTCGAATTCAAAGCGACAAACCCAACGGCACTATCGTAATATTTTTCTAGTACCACTGTTCTTTAAAACTAATAATTAGAGTTAGCTCCGATACCTTTTTTAAAGCAATGAATAATTTACGACAAATAAATAATTAGGTACCCAATTGATAAATAATTTAACTCTATTCTTTTAATAAAAAAATTACACATGAATTAAAGTATACCAGTTGCAGCTAAAAAAAATTCACAAATAACCTTCATTACTTCAAATAAATTATTCCAAACATATAATTACGTTTTACTCTTTTGTTTGTCCTTCTCTATGGATAAAGATGACTACGAAGCCAATTGTGATCGTCACTAAAAAGATATTTTCCAAAATTAATATTTTTTTATTCATTCTTCTCATACATATGGTTATATTTTACTTAATTAAATAATTTATCAATATATTTTTATCGAGTAATGATAGTTTAGTCAACTATTATTCATTAGATGTCATTGTTTTGGTGGATAAGATTAAATGCTCTTTTAAGATAACAGATAGATAATTACAATATTTAAAATCAATTGGTAATACACTCAAAATTTGATCTATAGCTTTGTGATTATCCATTATCCACGTTTCATTTGTTACTTTCTGTTTATGGATAACACAATAACATATTGGTAGCTAAAGTTCAATTTCTATTATGTGCTCACTGAATCATTAATATATACATAACCTTTTACTCATTTCTTATTTCAATTTATAATATATTTATAATCGTTGATTAAAACTTCTCATTGATTTTTCAAAACTTATATTAGTCAGTGAAAATTCGTCTAATAAAGAATCAATTTAACAATTAAAGAATTTTAGAAAAGTTTTTGAAACAAATTATTTGAACTTCAGAGAACAACTTCGCAAAGTATGTCGGAATTTTTGTCAACAAATTAAGAGCGTCAATATTTGTTCCTTACACTTTCTACGTTCTCTGCATTTGATGTTGCTTCCTTGATTTTTTTTTTAATTTAATTGAATTCAGTTTAATTTTTCTTCATTCGATATTCAATTTAATATAATATTCATTATAATTATCTGAGTAATTTATTACAAACAAATAATTTAATTAAATATTTTCAATATTTTTAATATTTATAAGAAAATATGTAACACCTGCATGATTAATATTTATAGGATAAAAATATTTTCTTTACAATAAAATTATTTATATATATATGTAAAGTTTTTCCAACAAAAAGTATACATAAAATTATCGTCAATTAAACACCTCAAATTATAACAACAATAAATAATATTTTATCTCGTGAATCATATATATACAAAATATTAATACTAGTAGAAATACATGGGCGAGAGCGTAAATGTATTCACATTTTTTACTTCTATCATTTATTTATATATATATATATTATTAAAATTTGAATAAATAATGTTATTATTTGAACATTTATATTAATAATATAAATTTAGTATATTTTAATAATATATTTTAATAAATATGATATACATGGAAAGATACATAGATTATTTTAGTACATCTACAGATATATTATGAATGAAAAATAACCAACAAAATTATTATATATAATAAATATATAAATATCTTTAATTTTAAAAATAGATAAGAAAATCAGTTTCAAACAGTCTAAAATAACAGTTTATCAATTTTTTCACTCTTTCTAAATAACTTGTTAAGTAAAAATAAATAAAATAATTTTTTAAAACTAAAAAACTGTTGCTTTAACTGTTAAAATTACAAAATAACTAAAATAATAACGTGATTAAGTGATAATAAATAAAATAAATTTTTAAAACTAAAAAATTGTTTTAATAACAGTTAAAATTACAAAATAAAAAAAAAACATAATAAATTGATAAAATAAAATATTAATAAAAATAAAATACTAATAACAGTTATAATTGAATAAAACTAATAACAATATAATAGAATAGAAAGTTTCCTATATATATGTATATAGAAGATTAATTCTACGTAGCTTTATCAGTAAAGAAGGAATGTTTTTTGGACAGAATCATAAGGAAGTAATATTTTGTATTTATTGAATATTAGTAAATAAAGATACAATGCATATCGATCACAGAAAATAGTTATTATTTAATACATTAATTGTGAAATGTGAATTATTAGTCAATTTGAATATTAATTTTGAAAGATACGCGTGGGTCACACTTTAACACACAGTGACTCTCGTCTCAACCACGTGGCACTTACCACAAACCGTCACACGTAACGTGTATGTTCACATCACAACAACGTAGTCCCGGTAACGTAACGCTTCTGCCACGTGGCGCCTCGACAACGGTTACTTCCGTGAACCACGATGCTGCGAAACTTCATTGTTGATTTCATTTTATTATACGTCCCCCAAAAACCAAACTCTTCTAAAATATTTAACATTTTATAGAGACTTTTTAAATCCCATTATTTTTAATTCAGATTCTTTTAAACTTTTCTTTATTAAATATTTTAAAAAAAATTATTTTTTTAATTAAATTTATAGTTAATCAATGAGACACTGTAGATGTGTAAATTATATATTATATATTATGTATGTCTACCCTTTAAATATATTTTTTGTTAGTGTGAATCGGTCCAGGTACTGATGTAGTTAAAATAGGTTTAAGATGAAAAATATGTAAATAGATTTTTTATAATTTCAATTTATTTGAAAACAAACCTAAGTGCGTGGCCCACCATATCCAACTCTAGCCATTATCCATTGCATAGCGTAGAAGAGAATACAAGTTTCATTAATTGATTATCATTAATTAAATTTTAAGGTACTCGTAATTCAGATATTTTTAGTTAAATTTTTACTAATTTGTTTGCTTTATTAAATATTTAAAAAATTATATTTTTCAAATAATTTTTTTTATTTTTTAATTGAATAATGTGATTATATTAGAATAAAATTTCATACTTTTTAACACTAAGATAAAAAAGATAAAATAAAAATTATTCAATACATATGTCCGTGTCACATGTGTATATGTATGTCTGTATGTGATACATAGCAATTAAGTTAAATAATATTTTTATCTAAATACCTCACTCTGATAATGAATGTTACATGGTATATGAAAGATGATTGGTTCTAAGAATAATACCATAAGTTAGTTTGGCATTTGATGGTGGTTGTAGTGTTCCACTTGCAACAATTTTATATGGTTTAAAGCAAAATATCTTTGCCTCTATATTATGCTTCCAAACACTTTAAACACCAATTAGGGAACAACTTTGTTCTTTAATCTTCATCTTTTTAAGCTTCCTTTACTTTTATAAAGTTGACATTAATTATTTTTTAATTATTGAATATAATTAAGACACGTGTCTATATTAATTTTAATAATAGATTTTATTTTAAAATGTATACGATGGAAATAATTGATTTTCTTACCAACAAAGCAAACAACTCCTAGTTCAGTTATTTAAGAAACTCGAAACTATAATTCAAGCTATATTTTAGGAACTTTTTTTATTATTCCAAATGATGCTATTCGATCAATAACTATTTCAATTAAAACTATATTGTCATTGTGAACAAAGTTACATTTACGCATATAATATAAATTTTAGAATATATAATTGTGATTCTTAATTTATATACTTTCTCAATTACACATAATATTTTTTCTTCTCTTAATATATATATATATATATATATATATATATATATATATATCACATATTATCAGAAATGGTAAAAAAAAGACTTTTTTTTATTAATGCATAGGATTTTTCTTAACCATCTGTCTATTTTAATCAACATTTTTTTTTATCTTTATCCAAATTATATTTTATTCTAAATGTCAACAACTTTTATATTTAAATATTTATTTATTATAATTTTAATCACAATATAATTTATATATTAAATCATATTTATCATGAAATTTAATTAGAGAAAAGTAATAATTTATCTTAATAAATATATAAAGATAAAATACTAATATTTTTGAATGGATGTGTGGTCTAGATACTAAAAGATGGTTAAAAATAAGAGTGGTGAATTAGGTAGATAATGCATTTGCTTGAATGGGAAAAGTTAGCATTGAAAACCTAATCACAAAAATTGGTAAATTGAGTCTAAAAGAATTTGAAAAATAAGGGGATTTGGAGAGCAGAAAATAGAAAGGTGTATATATGAATATTCACAATGTAAATGTTGGTATCAAGCAGGTAGATTATACAAGGAAGTATGATGGTGTTAGATTCTATCAAGGTCACTCTTTTCATTTGTAGCAAAACATATTTGGTTTGGAAAACGTGTTAGTTGGGTAAAAGTATGAATTGTGCTAAGCACAACCAAGAAACCATTTATAGGACCACTTGTTAAAAAATACAAAAGTTGTGTTTCCTTATTTTTTAAGTTAATGTATTTTTACTCATGAATATATAACTTGTGATAAAGTTTAATATATGATAAAAATAATGTATCAAAGAATGCTCCCAAATTCTAGTTATCCTAAATGTTAATCACTATCACAAATACACAATTTATTATATAGAAAGAAGATGAGTGTGAAAATCTACCCTAATTCATTATTTTCCTATATCTTATTTATTTTAATTTAACCTTAGGGTTGTTGATAAGATGAGATTACGCTGTATTATATTTTTTTTATATATAAAAATGTTTTCATGTTAGGTATTACTATGCAACTTGACATTTCAGTTAGGCTGACACCTCAAGTAATAACAATCATCTGCCATCACATAAAAAATGTATTATTAAAAAAAAAATACAAAAATATTGGAGGATTAGGTCAAAACTCATATGTTAACAAAAATGGTATATAGGTAGACTATACCTATTCATAAAGAATTCTAAGAATAGAATAGATGGAAACTTATTATACCAAATAAATGATTCTCTATGAATAAATCCTAAATTAGCCAACTTATCAACACACATTCCCTTCACGCAAAATATTAATAACTATAAACCTGATTTTCCCACTTTACACTGTATTATATTGTAACAACTTTAGTTATTTGAGAATTTATTTGGAAAGAAGATTAAATTTTTCACCTTGAGATACTCATGGAAAGTTATTTGAGAACAAAATAGGTAGATGGTAAGTGCAAAAAATGAGTTTTACATGGTAAGTGGTGACCTACTTGTATTGTCATTTACTATAATGAGACACACTTAATTGAAATATTTGTTAAAAAGATTTTTTATGTATGAAATCTTTAAATTTATGATTCTTCAACCACTCACATGTTTATATTCATTGGTTTGTTAGGTTTTTGTAAGAGAAAACATCGGGAATATTCAACACCAATTATCCATATAAGATATTAAAACATTACTTTCAATCCAAAAATCCAGTTTTTCACCTAATCAATGTTCATTCCACATTCACTGCACCAATTTGTTAGGTCCTTGCAAGGAAACGCTAAAAAATTTAGATATCAATAAATTATGAACATTCTATATAAGAGATCAAGACACCACCTCCAATCCAATACCTTAAGACAATGAGTTATATGTTTTCTTTCTTATTTATTGTTAATCTTGTTCATTCCTACTTAATGTGAAACTAAACTCTCACTTGAAATCCTAAAAGTTATTAACAGGATTCCAAATAACTTTTATCACTAACTTCTAGTTTGATTAAGAATTTTATATTTATTTCATCAAATACCAAGATTAATAGAACCTTGGTTTGAATATGATTTTCTAGTACTATTATAAATGTTATTATTTTTACACAAATACTTAATTAAATTTGATGTCAAAATAGTTGATAAAATACTATGCAAGTGTTTGTTGAAGCTTACATAGATATTAACCTAAAACAATTTATAGCGGAAGTTGTTTTAATTTAGAAAAAGTATTATTTAATGTAGAATATGAATACTTGAAAATAATCATTATAGTCACACAAATAAGTAGTTAAGTCATAGTTGTAGTTGTTCTACCATTAATTATTGATCCAACCACCACAAAGTTGCAAGTCAATGCTTGTACAATATAGGGCTTCAAATGCAAATCCTAATCCATAAATGTCAAGTGTTAATTATGATTATCAAAATTCTCATAGTGATGGTTGTTATGTGGGGGAAACAAATACCAAAAATGAAAAATAATTTATAAAAAAAAATGTCAATGATGTTGCCATTAATAAAAGATGAAAAAACAATATTTTAAAACAATAATGGTGGATCTAATGATCCTTTATATATGATAATGTATTTAAGAAAAAGAAAAAGATTACACAACTAGTCTAAAATATGAATTTTTCTAAACTAAACATTTAACATTTACAAAGAGTAATAAATACGTTCTAACTTATTATAACAATATCCCGATGACTTACATATAGTGAAATGATTATTACAACCCCTATAAGAACCATCCTAACACTAGTGAATTTCATCCTCACATCTTTTAAGTATGCATGAGCTTTAACTTCTACTTCCAATTATCTATGACATCTTAATACCCATGCATGTGTAGGTTATATGGGTTTGTATGAATTAAAGTTACTAGATAATCTAAAAATTCTTAATACTTATTAAAAGGTGACAATGAGTCAAACTTAATGTAATCATTAATTATATAAGTCATTTAAAGGATGATGAATGGTAATTGACAATTTAATATTGTAGCTAATACATACTGTCTTCTTTCACAAACATATGTTTTTTTGTTAAAATTTCTTAGATTCTCTATGAATTTCCTAATAATCATAACCATAAATATATGTATAAGTTGCTTCAAAAATTAAAATTAAAATATTCATTCTTATCTAAAGATTATACTTAATTATTTGTCATACTAACATTTTTAGATAATGAATAATATATAGTAGTTGGTTTGGAGGAACTTCATGGTTAGGGTTTGCATAATTTAGTAAAGTAACATCTCCTTTGAGTTGTTTGAATCCATGTCACAAGTCATGACTATTTTAAATTCAAATGTAGTCATACTAGTTATGTCTATAATACACTAGCCTAATATTTGATATTGTCATTTACGAGGCTAACTATTTATATGTTTTAAGGACTACTATGATTAATATTGAATTTTTTTAATGAAATAATCTCTTCAATGGAACATTACAAAGGTTTCTTTTCTATCACAAGAGTGATCATGCTTGTTTCCACATTTAATGATTTTAACATCTTGGTTGTGAAACTTTTGGAAATGGATTTACTAAACAAAGAACTTGCACAAGATGATACATGCAAATTAACTTCATTTTTGGAATACGATACTAAGTGTTATTGTGCTTTAAAAATAAATTTCTAGCAGTAATAGACACTGTCAACGTAGACGGACCAATCTCATCACTATACTTGTGTCAAAGTTCTCTATCACAAAAACAAGATTTCACCTCTTCCAACATGATGCAATCTTTATCTACACTCAAAGAATTAACAAAATTCTCAAACAAAAGGGAAAACTTATTAGCAGAATCATTGGTAAATCTTTATTTTTTATCTTCACATTCATATCCCTCATTTCCATAATAATTTAGTTAATCTCATCAAGATGTTCCTTTAGCGACAAATCCTCCTCTATGGTAAACCCAAACAATCGTTTCGTGAGAAACAATTTACTACATATAAATTTCGTCATGAATAATTTCTCCAACTTCAACCAAACTCCAAAGCATATTTTCAATTACAACCTCATAAAGAACTTCATGTAAGAGAGACAAAATGATTAGAGAATAAGCATTCTCCAGTTAAGTTCTAAAAAATGACATCATCTTGATGTGCAGTACTAATAGACAAAGACATCTAAACTCCTTATTCCTTCAACAAAGCATGCATCTTAATGTGCCATGGATTAAAACTAT
This sequence comes from Phaseolus vulgaris, assembly GCF_000499845.2. Lineage (NCBI taxonomy): Eukaryota > Viridiplantae > Streptophyta > Magnoliopsida > Fabales > Fabaceae > Phaseolus > Phaseolus vulgaris. The sequence continues at coordinate 8,409,112 of NC_023752.2, read as the reverse complement.
TTTCTTTTTATAATTTTTTCAATCTTTATCATGATGGTGATATCTAAACTCCTTATTCCTTCAACAAAGCATGCATCTTGATGTGGCAAGGATTAAAACTATTTTCTTTTTATAAACTTTTCAATCTTTATCATGATGGTCATATTCTTGAATATTTTCTTCATAAAAAAGAAACAAACAAAGGGGATTGATCTTATCCAGAAACTAACCACTTATGAATGCAGAAAATATCAAAATTAAAGCTCTAGTACTAGTTTATTAGGGTATCCGATAAAGAAATTCACACAAAATATGCGATGAACATTAGATGACCTAGTGAATGAACTACATAATTTGTAAAGCAAAGATCAAAGACACGGTGTACTAAAAAGAATTATATGTTCCATAAATACGCGATGAACATTAGACGATCTAGTTCATCATCAAAGTTCTCACAAATGTTGTGAACCCAAACAAAAAAAAAGTTCTCACAATTTGATTGCTTTAAGGATTATTTTTGTTGTAATGATGTGGTTTTATTAAAGGTAGGAACATTTAGATGAGATATATGTTGCCTTGAAGGCCATTAATACACTTGATTGAAGAGTTTAAAGTGTCAACATTGCAATTAATTTTGATATAAATTTTTTTTAACACTTTTGATTGAATTTTCCTTTTGTCTATCCTTATATTTCGATTTTAGTGATTTTGTATTTGGATCAAATTTATATTAGATTCTAGGATGCTATCATTTTATATTAAAGGTGACGTGATTGACTTCATGCAAATGAGGTGTAAGGCATTGTGATCTACTTTCACTCTTGTTATTTTACTTAGCTAATGAGATTTTAAGTAAAGGAATTTCATTCTTGAAAAAGCATAATTTTTTTTCCCCATAATCAGTCTCAAAGGTACACCTCCATACCTTATACATTGATAATATCTCTGTGTTTTGTAGTATAACCACTAGAATCATGAAAAATTATATATGTTATTCACTTCTTATAGTCAAGCATAAGGGTAAATGATGAGTGTGGATAACTGTTGTTTCTATAATGAATCCATATCCTACTCATATGATATGCGTATCAAGAATTCTCAAATTTGAATGCGGTGATCTTTCCATCATATACTTGTTTTTTAAGATATTCCTAAATTTAAATTTTTTAGACTTATCATGGACCACTACAAGAAAATGTTGAATTAGCTGCTAACAAATTGTGAAGGCTATACAGTAGTTGCTAATAGTGCGGGCCAAGCCTTCCATAAATGGAAGAGAAATAAAAGAAATTAAAATAGCATGAGTTTAGTTAACATAAAGCCTACACTAAGTTTTTCTAATAAATAAATAACTAAAACTAGTGTGGGTCTAGTAAATATAAAGCTCAAGCTAGATATTTAAAAAAAATAAAAATAATGTATTGTGTCCGCTACAGAAAATAAAAATAATAATAAAATATTAAGATTGTGATTATTGTTTTCACTTGTGATGTGATACACCACAAGGTTAACGTTAGTAGAGTCTTTGGTTGCTCTATTGGCTAAGCATAAAGCATCTTTATCATCATCTCCACCCAAAAAGATCATGGCTAATCCAATTGGTGACTATTTTTACGAACAAAAAAAATCACTAATATTCCAACCGAGCATGGAGCCTTCTCCAATTTAGCAACCTTCCTGTCTTGTCCTCGTGATTCATGATTATGAGTTATGATAATTTTACACTTTCACTTTTATTGTTTTATTATTATTTTATTATTGTAATATAATATTTTATTATGAATAACAATTATAGAAGTTGGTGCCATTTAGGATGCAGGAGGGAATGTTGTTATGTTGTTGAGTACTTCACCTCTGTTTAGTTGTGTTTTATTTTTCTGTTGGTGCTGGTATTTATGCAGTCCAATTTTTTTTAGGGGGTTGGTTTATATGCAGAGTCATGTTTTTGGTTCTAGGCTTGTAAGGGTAGAGGGTTTTCTTTTTTAGTTTAAGATATGTGAGCAATGTGTTGCTTTATATAGTATGTTATGAACTGCTGATTCTGTTGGGTTTAATAGTGCCAAAGTTCAAGAGGGGGGTGAATTGACCTTTTAAATCTTTCGCGCAGAAACAGTGTTTAACACAGTTTACAGAAAATAAATCGATTTATGCGGAAATGAACAGATTTATTTTGGCACTGTTTGTGTTTGAAAAGCGTTTATACAGCAAGGTGAATCACAAGATTATACAGATAGACTTTCCAGATGCACACACACTGATATTAGAACGAAAAACAGTGAATCACCAAAACAGCAACCTTCAATTTCAAGCAAGTGATTAAGGTTCAATTAATGACTTGACAGTTTATTGAGTGATCTATTACAATCAACCTGTTCTAATGGCTTTTAACAGATTATAAGTGTTCTTATTGAAATCAACCAGTTTTCCAGAAATTAAGAACAATATGAACCGTGCCCAGAAAGAACAAATTTATTTTTAATTGAACAGATTTATTTCTTTGTTGTTTTATCAATTATGCAGAAACTTAATTGCAGAGATTAAGAGAGAATGAACACAAGGCAGTTATACTGGTTCACTCAACTGAGCTACATCCAGTCTTCACCTAAAACCAAGGTGAAATTCACTAAATCACAGTACAAACAAACACAATTCCCACTGTTCTTGAAACCTACAAGAACTTAGGTACTCTTGCTGAAAAAACCTATTTCAGCTCACACACATTCTTCAAGAAAACCTATCAAGAAGAGTGTTCAACCAAACTATTACAAGAAGTGAAAAGTGAAACGACTACACCTGATTGAGGATACAAAGATCTGCCTTAAACCAGTAGGCAAGATTGCTAGAACAGTAGCAGCACCTCACACCAAGCTTTTGGAACCAAACCAAGAACAAACACTTTGTGATTTTCGAAATCTTTGAAGAACAAATGCTAATCCTTTATAAACTCTTAATTCTTTGCTGTCAAACTTGTTTTTACAAATGTATGAACGATCTTTAAACTCAGAAACAAGTTCTCATTTTATAGAAAACCAACTTATAACAGAATTTTGAAAAACAGTTAAAGCTGTTATAAATGAACAGATTGAAAATAAAATGAACAGATTTATTTTCAAAAGCAGTTAGAGAATTTGTTAAGTGAGGAGACTTAGTCAACCACTCTGGTGCAGGGATAAAACTGAAAAAACGTTTAAGCTAGATATGGCACCAGAGACAAAAAGAATCTATTCATTTACAGATGAACATATTTATTTTTCAAAACGAAAATAGAAAAGCTTAACTGTTTGAAACACAGTCGTTTTGAAAGATAGAAGACTTAGTCAAAATACATGATGCACAAAATCTAATTTTCTCAAGACTTAGCCAAGGCATCAGTGTAAAAATGAATCTGTTTATTTAGAAAAGAACAAATTTATTTTTATGCAGTAAACGTGTTTTTTGTAAAACATGTGAAAAACAGTTTAAGAAAACTTATGTTTGTTCTTATCACATGGCCAATGGTTATGAGGTGAGTTACTCAGCAAAAAGCCCACTCTTAAACAACCTCTAAGCACTACCTAAGACACACTTAAAGCAAAGCAAAAATACACATGAAATGTACATAGAAGTCTTCATCAAACACAATCTTGAAGGGGCAACAACCATCTTCAACAGATTCTTATGCTAGGATAGATTTGTGTATAAGGGTTAGGACACCCCTAAAGGGTCCCGTTTATTTTTATTAATTCTTTGTTGAGAAAAAAATTGTACATGTATAGTTAATGCTTTCAAATTAAGTCCCATTCCAATTTACGAATGGAAATGCATGTACACCTAAGTACATGCAAAACGTATGTGTAACCTAAGTATTTCTATGTTCCCTTACACTTTCATCATCAACATGTAGAATAATAGATCGAGACTGGATGTATGACATGGTTGATCCCTCAAGGATACTTAAGCCACGATTCATCAACGAAATTCATGAATTTTTTTTAAAGGCAATAGAACAAATTTCCTAAGAATTGTATAATGCTTAAAACCTGTTGTTTATTGTAGGATGATGGGCGATGAAAAACGAGAAGTGGCTAATTTGGCAAGGGTAGAAGGATCAATATGCGCATTCTACTTACACCATGAAATAACTTATTTTTGTTCTCATTATTTTAAACATGCAAGTTTGTTTTCAAATACAAGTTTGAGAAATGATCCTCGAACTATGACAAATGAGGGAGTAGAATCATCATTCTCAATTTTTGCCAAAAGTAGTCGCCCAACTGGATCATGCAAACAATATTGGTTAACTGATGATGAATATCGTTCTACCCACGTACATATCCTCATCAATTGCAATGAGGTCAAACCGATACTTGAGTAAGTTAAATACCATATTATTTTTTACTCATTATGTTTGAATTACACGGGTGTGACTGATCACATATTTTTGTGAAGATTGTTCTTACAAGTTCACTCCAACAACGATGAAGAAACATTAACTTGTATACATAATTATTTTTCAGAGTGGTTTAAGAACTATGTAAGTGTTATGTTATTATCGGTTGATTCTAAATCTCTATTATAGTGAATTTACCTGTAAATTGTGTCTATGATTAATTCATAGGTTGTTGACGAGAGAAATAGAGTGATTGACCCAAACATGAAGGCATTAGCTTGGGACCTGATTTATCTGTAACATCGTGGAATATGTACTTTGTTAATGGGTAAAAGTTTCACACTAAGACATAAAATGAAGGTAAGAAAACTGCAAACTATGGGGTTCATGTAAAAGGTGTGACAAAAGGAGGACAAGATGACTTCTTTGCCGTTATCGAACATACTTATGAAATACAATATCTTGGATTAAGTAAGAAGACTCCCATTTTCTACAGTCAATGGTTTGATCCAACACAAGATAAAGGGACCAAAGTTCATTCAAAATATAACATTATAGAAATCAAGATGTTTGGAAGATATATTTAGTATGATCCCTTCATCCTTCCACAAAAAGTAAGATAACTTTACTATATTTCCTATCCAGATGATTTGCCTTACCAACTTGAGGAAATGCCTAATGTCTTACCAGTCACAACAATTGAACAATTACAAGGCTTAGGTGACACATAAGTTCTTGAATTGGTCAATGATGATCTTATTGAACCAATAAGTGACGACGATGAAGATGACGATGATGAAATCATTGAATCCAGTGAAGATGATGGAGAACATGATGACAACGACTCTGTCGAAGGGGACTTTCATAATACTGACGACTAATGTATAATAGTCTTGTATATTATTTGACAACACATATGACAATGTGTCCAACTTAATTGATCGTGTAATTTTATTTTTGCAGGAAAAAGGCCTAGGACTAGAGGTAGGGATGGTTCTATCATTAGACAGAACAATGTTAGGCGTGGAGTTCCCAAAAGTATGCTTGGGAAAGCTCGAGTTAAAGGGACTAGACCTACTTGGATTGGTGAGCAGGCATGAATTGGTCTTTTGACCTATTGGAATTCCGAATAGTTCAAACAAAAATCAATTCAAAATAAATTAAATCGGTCATCAACTCGAGTGGGACATTGCATTCCACTGGCCGTAAGTCACATGTGGACATTGCATTGGGACTTATAAGTACATTAATTATGTATATTTTGTTACATCTTATTCAATTTAGTATGTAATATCTAATATTGTTAACTATTTTCATTTATTTGAGGAGTGTAAATATGGTCGACCTATTGAGCCAGATGAATTATTCATGGAAACACACAGTAAGAAGGATGGTGCTTGGGTAGATAATCGTGTCAGACAAACTTATGTAAGTAAATGCATTAGGAAACCTACCATGAGCGACTGAAAGCCATCCAAACCAACAACTCTGAAGGATCTACCTCTGACATCCAATCAACAATAAAGCTTCAATGCTGGAAGGACGTTGTTGGAGGTAAGAGCAGAGGTTTATCTTATGGCACTACAAACTTGTCTGCCAACACTCGACATGGTGTGTCATCGATGACTCAACCTAACATATTACCTTCTTCCATTGACTACATAACTGAGAATGAACAACTCTGTCGAAAGGTCATGAAAGCAAATCAAATAGCTAATCAAACAAATCAAAATGTAGCTATCTTGATGGATAGAATACATATGTCTGAGCAAAAATTAGCCACGATGGAACGACAACCTGACACATGAAATGGCAGAGTCAAGTCCACCCGTACTATGCTGAACAATTTGATGATCACAGTGCCTTGAGTTCATCATCCATGCATCTATGTTTAAATTTTTTCTTCATATCTTTATGGACACTTATACATTTTGAATTTTATTGATAAACATCGGGTGTTATGCAACTTTCAAATATGATTTTTTGTTATATTTTGGATTTTACTTACAGGACATTCATGTTATCATGCTTAATTCATTCTGATTTGGATTTCAATTAGTGACCACATGTTATAATTCAATTTCAATATTCATTTCAGTTTGGAAATTGGTGTTTTTTGTAATTTTAGTGTTGTTTATAGATTTATTTCTTTATTACAATCAATTACAGGTATTACATTCTTATAAATTGGATTTAGATTCATTGAAAACGGATTCAAATTTAATCTAGTATTTTATTTTATTTTTAAAGTTCAAATATGATTTTTAAATATTTTTTTTTATTTCACAATTTGCATGGGCTTAACCCACACTAACATTTTAACTTATTTTAAATTTGTGTCCACTAAACCCATTCATGAGTTTAATTTAATTTAATTAGTGTTCAAGAAGTGTAGGTTACATCCACACTAATTTAATTTAAACTAACCCACGCAAAATGCGTCCACGTTGCGTAGGTTTAACCCACTCAAAATACGTCCATATTGTGTAGTTTTAGCCCACACAAATTGCTTCGTAGTTTTAGCCCACTCAAATTGCTTCCATTTTGCGTAGGTTTAACCCACTCAAATTACGTCAACCACTCAATCCCTCGCTACAGTGTTAGCATCAAAGGTATTAGCTTTCATTTTATGTTTGACGCTGAACCTACGCTAAAAGCAATTTTGTGTGGACTTTTTCTTATTTGTGTCTCTAAAAGACCTACACTATTTTTCTTATTTCTTGTAGTGGAATATGTTAGGGTTAAGTTACTTTTATGAAAAAGCAAGTTAGTATCTATAATGGGTTGTATTCAATTCATGAACTCTCTCATGTTGGGATTTTTTTTTTATATTTTCATGTTTATAACTGGTTTATTTCTCCAGTTAAAAAGATGGAAATTTTGATTATAAATTTTATATGGTATAAATATATTAACAAGAGAAAATCTATAACCATCAAGAAGAAGTTTGTTTGTCAACAACACAAGAACCTTTAAAGCTGATTTCTATCTTTTACCTTGATAGAGCCAGTATGTTGAAATAAAGTTAATGAAGTTAATTGGCACCTATCTTTATTTCATTGTATAAAGTGTAAAATGGATGGAACTTCAGGTGGTAATCTTGGTCATGCTTCTAGGAATTTTTCATGGTAGGAAAAGTAATTACATTGGTGTTGACTCTGTACTTGCAGTTACTTTTTGGCAGTTATGTTTGTTACAAAATATGCAAATAGATTTAGTTAGAGTAATATTTATCTTGAATGTGATTCATATTTATCAAAGCTTTCAGTGTACCTCGGAAGTACATGCGAGATGGAGAAAATGTTTAGCATTTTGTTCTTCTATACCTTTTTGTTCTTCACATATTTTTAAAGAGAGAAACTTCTATGTTAATAAACTACTTAATCATAGTCTTCATACCACACTTAACTTTGTTTGGTACGATAATATTCTTAGCTTATTGCGATTTGTTTAGGAATATGTGTTTTCTTTTGACTTATTCCTTTCATAACTTTTTATACTTTTTCTTTTCTTCTCATGTGCTCCGTATAATAAGGGAAACTTGAGGTGTGAGATTGTTAAGAGGTTTTAATTAAACAATTATGCTTTCACGTCAATATTTTGAAAGAATATATAAATCTTTTTTTTCTTAAAACACGTGTAGAAAAAGTAATATAGCATGTTATTATTTGTAAACATAGTCATCCAACATTATCAAAGTTAATTTTGATTTTTTAATGATTGGTTTATAATAAATTTAACAAATGATTAGTTAGATAAATTTAAATAATTTTTTTTTTTTATGATTTTGTTCAACCTACTCGTGCTAATCTTGTTTTTGTGTACTTAAACTTATATTATTTTTTTAACTAAAAAATATGTATCTTATAAAAGATTCGATATATGAGTGAAAATATCTCCAAAAGAAAACACAATTTACTTCCATACCTTGAACTATTCTAATAACAGTTGTCACACTAAAAACAGTTACAACAACAATAAAGATAAAATTGTAAAAAAAAATATGTAAATTAAAAAGTAACTAAAAAAATGTATCAGTTGTATATATATTAGTATATATTTTGCTGATAAAAAAAATATTAGTATATATGTGCACTATATACTCTATTAAAGTTTATTTCAGTTTAATATTTAATTATATTTTCTAACTATCACAAAATTTAATAAAATACTAAATTTATCTTTATAGGTTGCCAAGCATACATTCACTAATTTGAAAGTACATAATCAAAATTTAATAAAAATATAGAAAAAATATATTTTTCCTATTTTTAAAGTATAAACTTTTTCAAAATATTTTTGAAAAATTAAGTAAAAATAATATGTCCCACTATTTTGCTGTTATCTTTTATTTGTTAAAATTTGCAAGATATAACAAATTAACAAATAACAAAAATCAGGTGAAGTGTATAAGAAGCTGTGCCCACGGAATTGAAGATTTGCCACAGACGTTAAAACGACATCACATTTTCTGTTATCTTTCTGATTGCCCATCTCTCTGATTCACTCCGACTGCAGAGCCACTGACACAAAAACGATACTTCTCAAACCTCCTCACAGGTAACACCCTTCTTAGCTCCTCTATTTTTCTTCTGCATCGTTTTTCATATCAAATAAACAATACTTTCTCTGTTTTCTGCATGAAATGTTCATGCTTTTTACATGCTTGGCTTCAGGTTTGAGATCGTTTCGATTTTTAACCACATTTTTTTTTATTAATTCTCACTGTTTGGTTCAACATCTTGCAAATTCAAAAGCTTTTCCACTCTCTCTTCGTACCCCATCAATAGTCTTATGTGGGGTGATGTGTGCTGTTTTCATTTATTTTTTGGTTGGGGTGATGAAGCTGGTGGATCGTTTACTTGTTATCACTGATTTGTTTTTATTCTTTTGAAGCAATTTTGTTGTTTTAGTATATTACTTGTGTAGAGAGTGTTCTGTTTTATCTGTGTTGTGTTTTGGTGTGCGATGGTGTAGAGGGTGATTTTTATTTTTTTTGGTGATGGTTTACTTTTATTCTGATTGTCAATTTCACAGTTTCTTTATTGTAAAACTTTTTTTTGTGACTATTCGATTAAATTGCTGCATATGGTGAAGATTTTGCCAATCTTAAAGCATGGATAAAAATTGTGCTTGTTTGGATTCATGATGATTCATCTAAGATCATGTTGAAGTGCCATATAACATAATTTTAGGTAAATGTTCACATATTTGGTTTCACAAAGAAATTGATTTTGAATCTAGAACTAATTTTGAGTTGAAACAACTCCAAATAGCTTTTGTGCTGCATCAATTTTGTAAATCGAATCTACTTCTTCATTTTTGAGATGAAACAACTACATAAGTTTTTCCCTTCAAAATATGATGTGACAAGGACATTGACATGTGAAACAAACAAGGAATTAGGTAGACATAATGGAAGAATTATAAAAGTTAGGTCATGACCTGATGGGAAGTAGAAACACATGCATAGAAAGCTTGGAGTGCCTAATTTCACCATTTGAAATTTCCTACCCTTCTAACTTTCACCAGATTCTGCCGCTTTAAGAAAATCCACATGGATATGTGAGTGCTATTTCTCTTGTTTGCCTAGCTTGCTTTGGTATGAAATCACTGCTGATCACATTTAAAGTATGGTATATCTGGTTAGAATTGTCATTGTTGCAGTGTCAAGCCCATGAGTGTGTTGGTATTGGCAAATGTGTTTGCTTATTTAACCAAAGTCACCTGTTGCTGTTATGTTTGGGGATTTGATTTTTGTCCCTTTTCTTAGTTTGTTTTTAATACATTCAGATTGTTAAAACACTAGCATCTGAGAGAAATTATAAATACTGACAGAAAAAAGGTTGAAGTTTACATATCACAAGAGATTTAAGCATAGTTATTTTTTAAAATTTATTTAGCTGGATTGATCGTTTAAGGTTGCCTACTAATTTTCTGTCTTTTTTCAGACGAGCCTTCCTTAAATGTTTTGCTTTTGGGTATTTGAAAGCTAAGCGGGTGCTACTTTAAGGAGTTCATTAAGTATTATCTACCGTCTTTTACCAAAACCAGGGAATGCTGAAAGATGTGGTTGAAAGTTAACAGTTCACTCTGTAGTGTTAATGAAGTTGTAGCACCATCTGTGCCAACCTTATTAATCCTTGATGAGACTGGATGTTTAGACTACTGTGAATATCTGTTTTATGCTCATTTGACTGAGGTAGCTGGAAATCTGAGCATTTGTGTGAAGTCAAAACGTGATGTTAGTGAAGATGGCTGAGCTTTGAGCATCATTGGAATAGTTTACTACTTTCTGGAAACATAAGCACCCAGACTCAGTATATACTTGGTATACTATACTATTTAAAGTAAGCATTGGTTTTGTGCAAAAGGTGCTGCAATAAATGGAACAGAAGGGAGGTGTGCTTATGCAAAAATATGAACTTGGTAGATTATTAGGCCAAGGGAACTTTGCAAAGGTCTACCATGCTAGGAATCTGATAACTGGCACGAGTGTGGCCATTAAGGTAATTGATAAGGAAAAAGTTTTGAAAGTTGGACTGGTTGATCAGATTAAGCGTGAAATTTCAGTGATGAGATTAATAAGACATCGACGCGTGGTTGAGCTTTATGAGGTAATTGCCTCTAAAACCAAAATTTACTTTGTCATGGAGCTTGCAAAAGGTGGTGAACTCTTCAACAAGGTACTCAAAGGAAGGCTCAAGGTGGATGCTGCTAGGAAATATTTTCAGCAACTGATTAGTGCTGTTGACTACTGCCATAGCAGGGGTGTGTGTCATCGAGACTTAAAGCCTGAAAATATACTTTTGGATGAAAATGAGAATTTGTTGGTTTCGGACTTTGGGTTGAGTGCCCTTTTTGAATCCAAGGGCCAAGATGGATTGCTCCATACTACTTGTGGTACCCCTGCCTATGTTGCTCCAGAAGTGATAAACAGAAAGGGTTATGATGGGGTGAAAGCAGATATATGGTCATGTGGGGTAATCTTGTTTGTTCTGTTGGCTGGGCATCTTCCATTCCATGATTCAAATCTGATGGAGATGTACAAGAAAATTATTAAAGGGCAATTCAAATTTCCTAAATGGTTTGCACCTGATGTTCGCCGGTTATTGTCCAGAATATTGGATCCAAACCCAAAGACCAGGATATCAATTGCCAGGATTATGAAATGTTCCTGGTTTAAAGTGGGGTTGGAGAATCCTGCTATTACTCCAACCGAAAACCAAGAACTAGCTCCCCAGGATGCTGATGGAATATTTGAAGCGTGCGAGAATGATGGTCCACCTATTGCAGAATCAAAGCATGAACTGACCAAGCCTTGTAACTTAAATGCTTTTGCTATTATCTCCTTCTCAACTGGTTTTGATTTATCTGGTATGTTCCAGGAGACTGTTTCGATGAAAGAGATGCGGTTTATGTCAAATAAGCCTGCTTCGAGTATAATCTCTAAGTTGGAAGAAATTTGTAAGCGGCTTTCCTTGAAAGTAAGGAAGAAAGATGGAGGCTTATTGAAGATGGAGGGTTCTAAGGAAGGAAGGAAAGGGACTTTAGGTGTTGATGCTGAGATTTTTGAGATTACCCCACAGCTCCACATGGTGGAACTTAGAAAGTCCAATGGTGATACCATGGAGTACCAGAAGCTTTTTACACAGGATATTAGACCAGCACTTCAGGACATTGTTTGGACCTGGCAAGGAGAACAACCACAGCAAGATCAACAACATCATGAAGTAATTCAGGAAGACCACCAACCTTCTCACACCGCTTAGTTTCCTGATCAATATTTCATTCTTTGGTTGTTGATAGGACTCGATATAACGTAGTTGGCTAGTTGAGCCTTTTCTGATGGATACTTGAATAATTGTGTACACAAATGGCAAAATTCACCAATTTGGGTGCTTTATTCCACATCCTTAATAATATTTTTTTGTACTTAGTTGCTTCACATTATGTTTTTCTTTTCTTTCTATTTCCAATACCAATTTGTCTATGAATTGATTTGGACTTATTATGATTTAATTATGCATTTTATTTTATTTAAAGGGTGACTAAGAAATGCTATCGGGTGAAAATTTTAAAAAATATTATATCATATGCTACTCCAATTAATCTCAAGATATTATAAAAAATGATGATTTCAAATTTTAAATATTAAAAATAAAATAGAACAAAAATAATTTATTTTACTAGGATTAGAAAAAATCATTGTTTAGTAGTATACCTTTGTAAAATTGAAGTATTTGTAAACAAGAATCTTTATTCAACTTGAAGGTGCCTAATGTTTTTTAGTATTAGAAATAAATTATAAGAAGGGTTCCACTATTATCTTATCTTATCATACTTTATGCATCGTCAAAATTTGTTTATGTCTAAATTGTAGTTACAAAATATTTTTTAATCATTTATTATATAACATACAATTATTATCGTCATTGTATATAAGACTAACTTGTAATTGATACACCTGTACAGATATGTTCAGAAAATGTTAAAAGTAAAAAAAACAAAAAATAAAAAATAAAATAAACTTATACTTTTAATACGATTTGAATAAAAATAAATAAATAAAGTCTTATTTGTAAATAAGATTTCTTTAATTTGAAAAATAAAATATTATAAAATATTTTTTGTGTAAAACAAGTAGAGCTTAAAATACAAATTGCAACCATTTAGTAAATTTAACAATGAAAAAAGAAATCCGACCTGCCGGATTCGAACCAGCGACCTAAGGATGACTATTTGGGAGATTACCAACTACAGTCCTCCGCTCTACCAACTGAGCTAAGGTCGGACATGTTTACATAGCCACAATTAAAACTTCTATTTATGATATATATGAAATTATTTAAATAAAAGATAAGATTATTTATGAAATTTATTTCATAAACACGTTAATCTGGATTTTAATAAAATCAAAGTAAAAGTTATAAAGAGCATCAAATTTTAAAAGTTTTTAATTAACTCGAACATCAGACATCCACTAAACATCAATGAACAACATTTCAATTTTAAAGTTATCTCAATTCCTCTAATAATACAAATAAATAAAATAAACGGAAACATCATATGTTAAATTGATTAAAAATGGTGATGCAATGTGTATTATTAAATATTAAACTAATGGTTTACTTAGCTGTGTTTTATTCTATAGAACCTGTTTAGAATCTTATAAGATCTTGATTTTCTTGGTTGCATCCACGTTAAAAATGTACCTAGTTTTTTTTATTTTTATCTTATCTATTTTTCATTTACATAAGGTAAAGTAACTAATGGATCCAGGTAAAGCTTATAACATAGTAAAATGAGAAAATATATTGAGAAACTTTATTTATTTTTAAATAATCAATGTTATAAATAGTTTAAAATAACTACCAGAGTTTTTTGAAATTTTATGGTGACAGTATGGGTGACATAGGGAGTACATTTGAAATAGTTGTAAATAGTTAAATAAGCAGTTTTAAAGTAAATATTATTTTGAAAAAATATAATTAAATTATTTTAATTTAATTCATTAGCTTAAAAAAATCAAAGATTTAATTTGTTTTGCTAGCATTAGATTTAACAGCTACTTAGCTGTTTTGTGAAAAATAATTACCATAAAGTGGTATCCAAAAGAAGGGAAGTACAAATATTTATAATCTTGAAAATGGATAAAATTGAAAAAAAGAATGAAATGTTGGTGGTAAAATTGAAAAAATTAAAAAGTTTAATAATTAAGATGATATAATATTGAATTCAGCACATATAGTAATTTAATAATGAATTGATGAAAAAATAAGGTGTGTATAATTTTAAAATGCAGATGATAAAATCCGTGATAATAAAAAAGATTTATTAATAACATATATAATTAAGTCTATTTTATAATGTGGCAGTCTTTATATTTAATATCCCCGATAGATCGAAATTCCGTCAAATGAAAAACACACCTTATTTTTTTACAAGTTTCTGAACATGATTTCAAGGAGATTTTGTGAAGTTAAACTTAAAAGTAATATATTATCTTTAATTGTGAGCACATAAACATGTCCGACCTTAGCTCAGTTGGTAGAGCGGAGGACTGTAGTCGGTAAATCCAAATAGCCATCCTTAGGTCGCTGGTTCGAATCCGGCAGGTCGGATTTTTTTTTCCATTGTTATTTTTTTTTTATGATATAGGAAATTTACTAAATGGTTGCAATTTGTATTTTAAGACCCACTTATGTTTGGAAGTATGTTTTATAATATTTTTATTTTTCAAATTATTTATAAAGAAATCGTATTTAAAAAGAAGACTTTAACTTTAAGACTTTAATTGTTTATTTACTTATTTTTATTCAAATCGTACTAAAAAGTATAAGTTTATTTTATTTTTTATTGTTCGTTTTCTTTTTACTCTTGAAATTTTCTGAAGATATCTGTAGACGTGTATCTATTACAAATTAGGGATGTTAGTAGCAAGTTAGTTCTCCTATTCATTTAGATATAGATGCACCAAAGTATGATCTCATGCAGACTTTCTGCTATGCTCTCTTTGAAAAAGGATACAATAACTTGATTTCGAGAGAAATGCAAACAATTTCTAATTGTTTGTTTCAACAACCAATATTTCATGAATAAATAGCAAGAAAATTAATTTTCTCATAAAGAAATAAAAATATTTACTTTAGACTTCATTAGGTCAAACTGGCCAAACTACATTTGCAACAAAGCCATTTGTGCTAGAAAATGTTACGAGCTTACTATGTTAGGAGATTTCTACACACCCAACGAATATCCCTCTCACTCTATCATTTCCGAATGGATGTTCCAGAAAATATTACAATCCTGAATGAGAATATGTCGGAATAGTTTTTATGTAGTGTAAAAAGCAGCAATAGGTAACTTGATTTGACCCCTATTCAACGATCCTTTTTGGTTAATTCTTGAACACATTGATCAAAGGATTCAAAACTCTCATCGCGAGTAAACAAGAGTGAAGAAAAAAAAATATTAAAACTGCGGATGAGTTAGATAAAACGGGTGAGGTAAAACCACACCCGAATTTGTGCACAATGCGATCAAAGATGCAGCTGGGTTCATGATAATGGGATGGCCACGTACACAAACACATTGGGTGCGGATCATGTTAGTATCAGTTAATTTCTGATAAGACCATCATCAATTGCTGCTGCATATTTGAAGATCGTGACACATGCGGGAATGTGAAGCACCATTCTCCAAAAACACATGGGGGCACCAGAACCTCTCTCTTGTTACCTTGCTCAGAATGCATCCAATCCAACATGTATTCCTATTGATGCTGCTAACGTTATGTAAACATCAATCTTCCTTTAAAAAGAAGAAAGGAAGATACAATGAGTTCAGTATTCTAAACTCTTCCCCCAAAAGAGGCTATTTGCCTCAAGAGAACAGTTGTGTTTGTTTATCAAGTCCCTCATAACCTGTCACTATCATCTTTTTAATCAAATGACCAAAACGACTGTACATCCGAGGTTGGCTGTAGACCTCCACTATAGGGCCTTGAAACAGCTGACTTCCCTATGCTTTCCACAGAACCATCTACAGGCCATTCATTTCTACAAAACAAACCAAAATAAAAGCTGTTAAATCTACCGTCACAACAAGTGAGTATTTCATTTAGATGGTGAAAAAAAAAGACCTCACATCGTAAGCAAAAGCACGAGGTCAAAACAACAGTTTTCAACAGTCTATATTAACACTAAAAATTGTGTTAGAGATGGAGGAAGAACCCAAAGTTGCATAATCAAGGTGGAAAAATAAATCCAACAAAATGTCAGTACATGCGCCATGCCATCATAAGCAGGAGAAAGGGTCACAAAAAGTCCAAGTATTTGAGGCATCTAGACTTCGCCATAAGTCTACTTATTAGGGACAAGGGATTTTCTTTGACACCTTCCATTATGAGGGTGCCCTTATTTTTTTGGTTCAACTAGTTTTTTTTTTCTTGATTTTTCAGGTTCAACAAGTCAGCAGTTTGAAATTTTAGCTGGTATATTCACAAACCAATATACAAAGGATAAACAAATTGATGACAACTAGAGATAATCAATGAACACACTCCGCACAACATTTCATGACTCAATCAAACAGAACAGACAACTAAAGAAAAGGACATGAAAATATACTCTTGAACACCAACAACTAAATCCCTTTCTGTCCCGTACCAATTCATTTCATGAACAAATAAATCAGTATACACATCACACAGATGAATCTACAATATTAACAATTAATAATTCCACTTTAGTTAAATGAAAGAACATAAAAAGAGTACATTTGGAGCTAAATACATTTTGTTTGGTGCAAACTATATCAGACATCCAAAGATGTCTAAAGGCAGACGAATCTATTTCAAGCAAACACTTAAATAACCTTTCAAAGACATTACCGGTATGTGTGTGGCCTGCAGAAAAGACAAAAATCATGGAAATTTGACAAAAGCTGTGATGCTATATTTTATATCATAATTATATTTCATTTTCTACTCCTCGCTCTTATCCGATGAAAAATAGTTAGAGATGGAGATACTGTTTTGGGTATATTACCTCCAGTTAAACAGTCAAATCATTACCAATAAGCATAAAAAGTGATTCATCCTCATTTGAAACATTAAAATATTCCTTCTTTATAAGCTAGTTTTCTGTACGGAAGAACTGTAATTCTATTCAATCAAACTGTTCAAAAAGCCCAAGCAATAAGCATTACGCTAAATTAGTAATAAATATATTTAGATTCTTTGATTCATAGTATCATCAATAAACCCACACAATCAACAAACAGACCACAGAGGAAAACTAAGATTACACAGCACATACATACTTAAAATCAAGCAGCTGTTATAGGTACAATAAAATTCATTTTCACCATAGAAACCAATGGTTTTCTTCAAGTATCATTACGTAGATAATATGACCAAGACTCTAGAAATAAAAGAAGCAAAAGGTTTAACATTCCAACAAAGAATCGCATTACCCATCGATGTTTACAGATCTACATTCATTTCAAAAAAATAAAATGAGGGAATTGTTTTTCTCATCTTTTTTTAAGTTTCATCGGATTAAAATGCTCAACAATGTAAATGATAAATGTAAAGCAGAAATTCCAAATTAGCAATCCAGTAAAGGCAAAAAAATAGGCAAACGGTTCATACATACTTGGACCAACAGTTAGCTGGAGAACCATCATGCCCACGGCTACTAGCAGATTCACTTGGGCTACCATATATCATATCATTTTGAGTGGCTGTCTCCTGAGCTGTAAGACCACCTGACAATGGTGGGAAGAGAGCACTTTGTAACCAAGGATCATACCCAGTTGAACCTGTAACAGGGCTGAAGTTCTCACTACTATGGCCATTAGGAAGAAAAACATTTTGTGGAGAAGAGGTACTGGATATTATGTTATCTTCTTTGTTAAAAAAAGAAGCCATAGAGTTCTGAGAAGATGAAACCAAAAAATCATCCTTGTTTGGTATGTTTCTTTGTGAGGATAACAGCCAGCTTCCTGGACCACCTACTAAACCTAAACCATCTTGAACAAGCGGAGAAGAACTCCACATCTGCCAGGTTCCCTTCCCATTTGCAGCTGAATCATCCAGGGCAAAACCACGCCTGTCTTGGCTCTTTGGGGTACTGGCAAACCAATTAGAACAGCTATGCTTTTCTCGGGATGATGGTGACTCAATTGGAGATGGCCTATTAACATCAGAACTGGCAGATATGCTTTTTAAAGAGTGTGGTTTTGTTCCTGCATTCTCTGTCCCAAAGCCAGTTCCCAAGTCCAACTGAAAATTATCAAGTGACTCAGAAACAGGCCCAAGCAAGGACACCGGATCAGGAACATAACAGGGGTCTTCAAAAAGTTCTGGTTCATCTTGTCGAGAAACATGTGATGTATTTCCAACAAGAGAAAAAAATGGATCAATTGCCGGAGAAAAACCTAGACTACTACTAGTTGGTACACTTGCCTGGGTGGAAATATTAAATGGTGATGGAAGACCAAACTGAATAGGATTAGTAAATGTTTGTGTAACTGGTGACTGGGAAGACAACTGAGGGCTTTTGGTTTCTGCTTGAATTTTGGAATTTGGTCTGCAAATTACATTGGAATTTGAAGATTGAGGAACAGATGAAGACCGAGTAAATAATTGTTGCCATGATTTTTTAGGTGCTGCAGTCCATGGCTGTGGTTCAGGGAGTACCTACAAGGAAAATAATCATGATAATACTGTTTCATAAGTACGTATTTTTTCAGTGTGCAACGAACATAATCATATACAGTTATAGCAAGCAATTAATATTAACTAGAGCATCATAATCATATATAGTTATAGCAAGCAATTAATATTAACTAGAGCATCATAATCATATAAACTTATAGCAAGCAATTAATATTAACTAGAGCATCATAGATTCATAATCATATAAACTTATAGCAAGCAATTAATATTAACTAGAGCATCATAGATTCATAATCATATAAACTTATAGCAAGCAATTAATATTAACTAGAGCATCATAATCATATAAACTTATAGGAAGCAATTCATATTAAAAAGAGCATAATAATTATATACACTAATAATACCAAGCAATTATTATTAATTAGAGCATCAAATAATTATGTTATGTTAAAAAATCTCAAAGACAGAAAGTTTAGAATGCCAACAAACAAAATGGAAGTTAATGACAAGACACACGTTTAGAGATAAAACAACAGCAAAAGCCTTGTCCAGACATTTGAAAGTGATATTGATCTGTAAAATCCTCACATGTTTTTCTTATATGGAAAAAAAGGTAACTAGCATTCCATCACTAATCAACACTCAACATAACCTGCTAAAACAGTATTGTAAAAAGGCAAAGAAAAGGAAATAGAAAGCAAAACAACTTACAGAGTGAGTGATATTTCTATCATCACCATTTAAATAGGATTTTGCAGCAGGACGCTCAGGAGGACATACTTCTCTCCTGCTGGGAGCAGTATGAACATGATCTACAGAACTACTAAACTTGTTTTCTTTCACCACAGTGCTTGGAATATTATTGCCCCTACTGAAACCAAAAGCTTTTGAAGAAGACAAAAAAGTGCCCCGCATGCGGTCAAGATACCTTGCTCCAGTACCTCCTCGGTTATAATTGTTTGCAGGGACATTTTTATTATGTGCATTGTCCGTACTCTGACCCTTGCCACTCTCCAACCCAGATTTCTGTTGCTCTCGGCGATCACTTTCACTCTTTCTGTCGAAATCCCGCTTCCGCTCACTTTCCTTGCCAGCTCTTCTCTCCAATTCTTCAGCGTCGGAGTTGCTCTTACTAGACCCCTTGTCTTTCTCTTTTCTTTTTTCCTGACGCTTCCTTTCAGTCTCCTTCCTGCGCTCTTTCTCCTTACCAGGATTTGATGATCTGCTGTGATCTTTTTCTGCTTCCACTTTTTCATCTCTCAGTTTCCTACGCTCCTCCACTAACCTTGCAACCTCCTCCCTCTGTTTTCTCTCTTCTTCCTCCAAAAGTTCTTTCTCTATCCTAGCCTGTCTTTTCTCTTCAGCTTTCCTACGTGCTTTTTCCCCTCTACTTTCGCTGAGGCTTGCTCCATTTTCACCCCTCTTTGCCAAGAACGCTCTATGTTCAGCATCAGACGAACATTCTTCACTTGAACTAACTCTAAAAGCCTTTCTCCATAGCCATCTAATGCTCTTGAAAAAAGAAGTCAAAAGCTTGCAAACCAAAAATAAAAGACCACAATATGACCTTTCAGTCAAACAATGCTCGGCTCCACCAAAAAGACCAGGATTATCACTCGTCCTCCAGTTGCTAGGATTACCTGGAATAGACCCACCAGCCCAATTGCCATTCTCCAACCAGTCCTGACCGCACATCCATCCATTTTCAGACCATACCTTGCTATTTAATATCTTGCCACCTTTTCCAACCAAATCCTTAACTATACTGGAATTGGAAATCCCTAACCCGGGAGGCACAGGCAAGTCTAGAACCGGCCTCTTAGAAACATGACCACAGGTAAAACACATAAACCGACCCCCACCAGGGTTCTGATCCCTGTAGGGACTCAAGCAGTTGCGGCACCGCCTAGTAGCTGTCTTCCTCAACTTCTGCATCTCTATGGCCTCAAACCTCTTTCTCTCCCTAATCCGTGAATTCCTCCGCACGCGCCAAGCCGACAACCAAGGCATCAAAATCTCATACCAGAAAAGAGTAACCAACAACACAAAAACACAAGCCAGACGAGGCGAAGTAATCTCGAAGCGAAAAGCAGGCGGCAGAAGCTGAGAAAGTGCCCATAAACCAATTAACGGAATAACCAACCAAGGTAGCATTGTAGCAACCCGGCGAGACCACTTCTGAATCACACACAGTATACACATTATCTTCTAAACCTAAGCCTCTTCCTAGTCCCAAATATACCCTCTCTATTTTTCCCAACAAAAACAACGCTTCCGAGGAAACCCTAATCCCGGGCTCCTTTCCCCCTCATTCAAATCAATATCCCCCAGGGTTAGACCCAGAAACTTCAGAACCCTAAAATCTCAAACCTAAAAAAGAAAAAGAGAAAAAAATCAGAATATTTAGGAATTGACATTGGAATTGAAATTACCCTATTGTAGCAACAAAGGTCGCAATACAGTTCAAAAGAATAAAAGCGAAAGAAAAATGAGAGAGACAAGAATTGAGAGCTTGGTCCGATTCGGAGCTTGGTCCAAAAGGGAGAGGAAATGGGAATAAAGGACTCACAGATTCGGCGTCAATGGTGAAAACAAGAAGATGAAAATCGGTGAGAAAGGGAGCGAAATGAGATTGAGGCTGGGACACATGAAAGTGTTCGGAGCTGGTGTCGAGCCGTCCAATTCGGGTCGGAGCCTCCGTCGCGGGTTGTTCTGTGTGTGTTAAGAGATAGAGAGAAACAATGCGAGAAGAAGAGAGAGAAACAAGATAAGAAGAAAGAGAGAGAGAGAAAGCACTGAAGAAAGAAATGAGAAACAAAATCGAAACAAGCGATGTCACCGAACCGTCGCGATGTGGATAGACTGGACCGGAGTCGGTGAACCGGACCAGCTGTTATTATTTTCTTTTCTTATTTTCTGTTTTTTTCCTCTCTCCTACATTCTTTTCTTCTGCATTGTTTGTTCTTTCACAGGGCAACCATTTCTTGTTGTTTCGCCACTTCTTCCGTTTAATTAATAATTTTGGGTTTCATTTAATTCTACATATACATATAAATTTATTAAATTTTTATAAAGGCACTCTTTAAAAATGTATAATGTAATTTTTTTCTGCGATTAATTGCATCGTTTGGTGTTCGTACAGAAATCCCATCCCAAGTAATTATCGATTAAAAAACAACTTATTGATTAATTTGTTTTAATTGTTGTAATATTATTTTTATTTTAAAATGATATAGTTCATTCACTCTTATTGTTGCAAAAAAATATCTCTTCTTCAAAATGTACATTTCACAATATGTCACAATTAGTCTAATAATATTTTCTTATCTATGTCAAACTACTTTTGTTTGTCAAGGTGATACTTAACTTTTAAACCTAATAAAATATCTTTTATTTATATCTGTAAATTAAATTTCAATAGCTTTTAAAAAGAAACTACCAAGAATTAAAACAAATCATCTAAATTAATATAAAAGATATCAAAGTGGGTTGATATAGTCCTACAAGTTGTTAAATGATTTGTTTAATGATAGATTAAATAAGTTAATTTACTCTAGAGTTATAAAACCACAGAAAAAGAACCAATACCAAGATTTGTCTTAAACTTAAACTTTCTAACACTACAGCTACATATAAAGAGTTACTTTAATATTGGCATCAAAGTAACCTTTTATTAAAAAATTATGTTATACTTGTACTTGTCTAAGTTTGTCATTGAAAACATCTCACCATCACATAAATGAACTTCACATGATAACAAATCCAAAACCTTAATAATATTGTATTCTTTTAATGATGTAACAATATTATATTCAGTATTTATAACTTGTATGCTTGAATATGTGTGGATCATAAGGAAGAAAATATTTATCTTACAATAATAAGAAGCATGATCATTATTTTTTATGATATTTTCGAAAATATTTAAAAATAGTTTAGAAATATTTTAGTTAATTATGAATTAACATAATTAATTATTTTGGATTAATCAATTATTTTTAGTAATAATCTATAAGCTTAAACTGATTTTAAAATATTGTTGCACAAATACTGGATTAGTCTTAATATAATCAATTATGAAATGTTATAACTTGTGCAATTAATCTATTAAATAAAAATAACAAATCATATTATTCTAGTTTTTTTTCAAAAACAACATAAAACACTATAATTGATTATATTTAAAGATAGTTGATTAAGCTCGTGTTAAAATGCTTTCTATAAATATATTTCAATATTCCCTTTTCAATAATTTTAATTTTATAATTTCAAGAAATACTTCAATAAGTTTATAATTTTCTTAAGTTTATACATTTTGTTAAAATCCTCAATTAAGACGTTGTGATGAATTTGACTATTTACACTTTGATCTAGATCTTTGAATACTCATCATACTTAGGTGATATTTTTCCATTATATTTGTGTGAGTGTTATTATACATTAAGGTATTTTTGATGTAGTATGTTTCTACCTTTAGTTAGTACCTACTAAGGGTTGTTCAAGAAGTTTTTTTTGTATTGTATGATTACATGATTTGCATGTGTAACATGGTTGTAATTTGATATTTATAATCTCTAAGGTTGAGAAGATTGATATTTAATGTACAATTAATTTTGAACTAGTTTAAATCTCTTTATGCATTTTTTTTATGATTTGTTGTTTGTTATTTTTATTTGTATTATGAAAGACTTTCATTCTTTTATTTGATTACTTCAAAGAAAGTTTTTCAAGGTATGTTAGTGTTAAAAAAAGTTTAAAACCACCAATTCACTTTTATGGCAATGTACTACTTTCTTTTATTTACAATTGGTCTTAGAGTTGATTTTTGATAGTTTTTCAAAATAAAATATCACTTTATAGTTGGACAAATTGTGTTGATGAAATTTTTCACATTAACGAAGGTCTGATGAGGAGAATTTGTGTTTCTCTCACATTAAATAATGACATTGGAATGCCTAATAAAGAAGACCAAGTTTTGGTAAAACTAGATCATATTATAAGATAATTTTATTCATCCAATTAAACTACATAAACAAATTCCATCAATGTTCTTAAAGTTTAAGTAGATTATGTAAAATGTCATTTTCAGTTGTGTTTTTGCATACATGTAAAATTGGTTTATGATATCTATATACCACATACTAGATGTTTAGAAAATGTTGATTTTCTCTTGTTCTTGTTGGTAGTGTATGAACTATAGTCGTTTACATGAATAATATATTGTACGAAGATAAGAAAGTTTTGCTTATATTTGTCTCGTGAAAATTTGTCCCACGTAAATGTATTTTTACATTATATCTTTTTTTTTCAACTATTTCGATTACCAATTTCGTTAGAAGGCCTTTTGTCAACCTATATGGTAGTTTCTTCACTTATGTGGAAGATTGAAGGACTATATATTGGTAGACATTTTGCTAACTTACATAATAGTCTCTTCACTTACAATCAAGATTGATGATTGTTTGTTGGTAGACATTTGGCTAACTTATTTGGTAGTCTCTTTGTTGAAGTCATTCAAGAAAATATAAGATCCTTAACAATAGGAAAGTTGTGCAATATTTGAAAGATCTCTTATCTTATGATCATGTAAACCCTTATTATCTTTTAAATGTTAATTATGAAACGAATTTAAATTATTAACATAACTTTATTTTAGTTAGACCAGTTATAACCTTAAAAAGAGTAATCAATTATAAATAAAAGTCTCCCAAACAAAAAAAAATTACTAAATGCTCCAACTTAAAAGGTCTTTTAAACTCTTAGCTAGAACATCGAAGCTTCGATTTCAATTTCTTTAGTGAAAAATGAACTAAATTTATTTAGTTTAGCATTTTAATTTTACTTGTCTAAAATATTACATGTCATTTGATTAACATTGGAGTCAAGTTTCTTACAACCGTTGATTTCGGTGCAATCATACCAACACTAATGCACTAAATCACATCATAATTTCCGTAGTTAAGTTATATCTTTTATGAAAATATGGTTATTTTTTTAAAAGCACTAAGTTAGTTTAGTCCTCCTAGACCTTTTTGTATTTTTTTATGTAATTTTTCATGAGATGACACATGTTATTGAATATTAGAGTGTCACATTGAATTCGATACTAATATTTATAGTGATATCTATCATTTGAACCTTAAAAAAATAGAAAGACTTAAAAATATATATTTATCTAATATTACTTGTTCAGTTATGGAAAACTAACACTATGAGAAGTTGTTGTATTTCCCTTTATATAGAGAGATAAGAAATACAAGTTGAAATTCCAAGACTACGAATACAATAATGAATCAATATCATTGATTTTACTATTTTGTTTTCTTCCATCTTTGAATAGATTACAATTAGCTACATTAGATGCGCACACCTTGTTCCGAGTCATATATTTATACTTAGCATTATAGGAAAGTAGCTTTATATATATATATATATAATAATAATAATAGTTCATTGGTTGATAATATCAAAACATGCTTTGGTCACTTGCGTACTCTTGGACTTAGATCGAATCACTACTTGCCATTGCTTCATTAAAACATAGAGCAACTTCATTTCCTCACCAAGTTCCTGCTAGGGAGATGAGACTTAGAGAATTGTTGACTAGCTTCGTCTTCTTTCCTCCTATCGGTCGATCAGCTCACACTTCAACCTACTCTTTCAGTCTTCATGCTACTCTTTTAGGTCTTGGTCTCTGATCGCTCAGTCTCTGAGGAGAATGCCGAATAAAAGGTACCTGCAGAAGGTACTCCGACGCTCAAGTCAGCAAATGATGTTCGACACTCGGAGGTGTACCGTAATTAATAACGTACCTTGTTCTTAAAATATGCACTATTTATATTATTTTAATGGACTTACCTTATTAGGACGAATTAGTGAAGTGGATCGTACTTAGAGGTGTATTACCTAATTCATAAAGATGATTTAACTTTGTTGACCTTGATTGAGCGTTAATGGACCGAGAGTGTCGACCATCCTGCACAAACGTGTCATTCGGTCGACCCGACTATGAGAGTAGAGCCTGGTGTTAATCGTGTGGTACCACACCAACCAAATTCTAATACTCTAGCATTGTATCTTCCTCAAAGAGTTTAGAATGTTGTGATTTAAAGAAGCAACATGTGTGTTGATTTCGTATTAGAATTTGAAGGCGCTGTTAAATCAAGAATAAGTTGTAAGTATGTTTTTCTGTCATATATTAGAATATAAAATTATTTTTATTTTAGTTCAAATTTTAAATTTCTTTTATAAAAAAATATTTGAATAAATTCATATTAATAAAATTTATAATAATCAATTTCAATAGTTTTCTAAATATAAATATTAAAAAAATCTAAAATTTAAACTAAAAATAGAAAACAATTTTGCAAGAAAATACAGAAAAGAAAAACATACTTGAACTTGATAATTATGGCATACCAAAAACCCAACCATAACTCAATTGGTACAGCAGATGACTATAGTTGGTAACCCCGAATCCAGCAAGTCGTACTTTTTTATTTCGTTGTCAATGCAGTCAATATTACACAGGTTAGAAACCATAGTAAAAACTATCACCAATACAGTCAATATTTCATGCGAACTAAGCAACTTTGAACATTTATTTCGTATTAAAAATATACAACGGCCCTGCCATTTTTCATGATATTCAGAATAAAAAAGATTAAGGGATTCTTTATGAAAAAGCAACCAGTAAAAAAATTTTGACCCCCTTTTTTAAAAAATATTTTTCCATTAATTTTTAATGCGTTGATTAAAAGCAAAAGGGGAGAAAAAAAAATATAGAGCTCATGAGTTCTATATAAAAGGGGGTGAGGTAAAACACACGAAGACATAGGCAGCGAGTCATGTTAGTATGCGTTCATTTCTGATTGTCGCATCAACAATATTTGAAGATGATAACACAAATGGGAATGTAAAGCACCATTCTCCAAAAAGAAATGGGGGCACCAGAACCTCTTTTTACCTTGCT
Source organism: Phaseolus vulgaris (assembly GCF_000499845.2). Taxonomy (NCBI): domain Eukaryota; kingdom Viridiplantae; phylum Streptophyta; class Magnoliopsida; order Fabales; family Fabaceae; genus Phaseolus; species Phaseolus vulgaris. The sequence continues at coordinate 8,382,604 of NC_023752.2, read as the reverse complement.
CAGAATGCATCCAATCCAACATATATATATATATATATATATATATATATATATATATATATATATATATTCCTATTGATGCTGCTAACGTTATGTAATAAACATCAATCTTCCTTTAAAAAGAAGAAAGGAAGATACAATGGGTTCGGTATTCTAAAACTACTCCCCCAAAAGAGGCTATTTGCCTCGAGAGAACAGTTGTGTTTGTTTATCAAGTTCCTCATAACCTGTCACTATCATCTTTTTAATCAAATGACCAAAACGACTGTACATCTGAGGTTGGGTGTAGACCTCCATTATAAGGCCTTGAAACAGCTGACTTCCCTATGTTCTCCACAGAACCATGTACAGGCCAATCCTTTCTGCAAAGCAAACAAAAACCACAACTGTTAAATCTACCCGTCAAACACAACCAAGTCCACTTTAGTTAAATGAAACACCATAAAAATGGTACATTTCAAGCTAAATACTTTTTCTTTGGCTATATACCATGCATCCAAAAATGTCATACGGCATAGGATTCCATTTCAATCAAACATTAAAATTACCTTTCATATACCATCACTACATTGTTTATGGACAACCGAAAAGACAAAAATATGGAAATCTGACAAAAGCAATGACAGACACTTTTAAAGTATGTTTATATTTATTTCATCCATGTCAATTTTATTTTATCTCGTATTTTCATATTTTATTCAATTTTCTATTCCTCATTCTTCCTCAATGAAACATTGTTCGAGATGACAACACTTTTAAAGCATATGCCTACAGTCAAATTATTACTAATAGGCATTAAAAGCAATTCACCCTCATTTGAAACGTGTACCTATTACCATAATAAAAACTAGTTTCTGTAAGGAAGAGTTATAACTAAATTCAATTAATCTTTTCAAATTTAATGCCCAACCAATAAGCACTACTCTGAACTAGTAATAAATACATTTTGATTCACAAAATTAAAGTATAATCAATAAGCATCCTTAAATTCAAGAAACAGACTTCAGAGGATAATTAAGATAAAACGGACATAACTACTTAGACACATGCCATCGTATTGGAATGTTTTCTTAATTGGGTCAGATATAAAACAAGCATCACATATAGGATGAAATATTAAATCCATTGTTTGTGGATATAGACCAATTGCTCTTGCATAGTTACATCAATGGCTATAATAAGTACACATTAAATAAATTTTCACCACTGAAATAAATAAAAAAGTTCTCGCACACACAAAGTACCATTACCTATATAACTTGGCCAAGTCTCTACAAATAGAAAGATGCAAAACATTTAATATTCCCACAACAATCACATTACCAATTGATGTTTCCCTAAATTAAAAAAACATATTACAGGGTAAAATTAAGATAAAGTGCACATAAAACTTCACATGCCATTGTATTGGAATGTTTTCTTAATTGGGTCAAACATAGAACAAATATCGCATAGGGTAAAATATTCAATGCATTGTTTATGGATAGAGACCAAGTGCTCTTGCAGAACAGGTAAATCACTGGCTATAAGTATATTAAATAAATTTTCACCACTGAAAGCAAAAGTTTCCCCCACAAAGTATCATTTACCTAGATAACATGACCAAGTCTCTAAAATAGAAAGATGCAAAACATTTAATATTCTCACAACAATCACATTATCAATTGATGTTTATAGATCTACAAATTCATTTAAAAAAATAAGAGGAGGGAATAGTTTCTCTCATCTTTTAGCCAAACAAGTTTCATCAGATAAAATGCAGAACAATAAATATGATACATGTAAAACAGAAATTCCAAAATTCATCCATTACAAGGAAAACAGTTCACACTTACTTGGACCAACAGTTAGCTGGAGAACCATCAAGCCCATGGCTATTAACAGATTCACTTGGGCTACCATATATTATTTCATTTTGAGTGACTCCTTCCTGAGTTGTATGGCCACCTGACAATGGTGGGAAGAGAGCACTTTGTAACCAAGGATCATAACCAGTTGAACCTGTAACAGGGCTGAAGTTCTCACCACTTTGGCCATTAGGAAGAAAAACATTTTGTGGAGAATGGGTACTGGAAATTATGTTATCTTCGTGGTTAAAAAGAGAAGTCATAGTCTTCTGTGATGATGAAAGTATAAAATCATCCTTGTTTGCTAGGTTCCTTTGTGAGGATAACAGCCAGCTTTCTGTGCCACCAACTAAACCTAAACCTTCTTGAACAAGTGGGGAAGAACTCCACATTTGCCATGTCCCCTTCTCATTTGCAGCTGCATCATCAAGAGGAAAACCGTGTCTTTCTTGGCCCTTTGGGGTACTAGCAAACCAATTAGAACAGCTATGCTTTTCACGGGAAGATGGGGACTCAATTGGAGAAAGCTTATTAACATCAGAACCAGCAGAAACACTTTGCAAATTGTGTGATTTCGTTACTTCATTGTCTGTGCCAAAGCCAGTTCCCAAGTCCAACTGAAAATTATCAAGTGACTCAGAAACAGGCCCAAGTAAGGAAATCGGATCTGGAATATAACAGGGGTCTTCAAAAAGCTCTTGCTCATCTTGTCTAAAGTAATGTGATGTATTTCCAACTGGAGATGAAAATGGTTCAATTGCAGGAGAAAAACCTAGACTACTACTGGTTAGTACACTTGCATGGGTGGAAATATTAAATGGTGATGGAAGACCAAACTGAATAGGATTAGTAAATGTTTGTGTAACTGGTGACTGGGCAGACAACTGAGGGCTTTTGGTTTCAGCTTGAATTTTGGAATTTGGTCTGCATATTACATTTGAATTTGAAGATTGAGGAACAGATGAAGATCGAGTAAATAATTGCTGCCAAGATTTTTTAGGGGCTGCAGTCCATGGCTGTGGTTCAGGGAGAACCTGCAGGGAACAATTACCATGGTAATACCACATCATCAGTACATTTGTTTTCAGTGCACTTAAGATAATCCACATACAATTATAGCAAGCAATTGATATTAAGTAGAGCAACATAATCATATACAGTTATAGCATTCAATAACTATTAACTAGAGCATCACACAATTATGTTATGTTCAAAAATCTCAAAGACTGAAAGTTTAGAATGTCAACAAACAAAATGGAAGTTAGTGACAAGACAGACTTTCGTATATAAAACAACAGAAAAATCCTTGTCCAGAATTTGAAAGTAATATTGATCTGTAAAATCCATCAGGTTTTTTTATATAAAAAACACAAGTAACCAACATTCCATCACTAATCAACACTCAACATAACCTGCTAGAACATTATTGTGAAAAGGCAAAGAAAAGGAAATAGAAAGCAAGTCAACTTACAGAGTGAGTGACATTCCTGTCGTCTCCATTTAAATTGGATTTCGCAACTGGTTGCTCAGGAGGACATATTTCTCTCCTGCTAGGAGCAGTATGAACGTGATCTACAGAACTGTTAAACTTGTTTTCTTTCACCACAGTGCTGGGAATATTATTGCCCCTACTGAAACCAAAAGCTTTTGAAGAAGACAAAAAAGTGCCCCGCATGCGGTCAAGATACCTTGCACCAGTACCTCCTCGGTTATAATTGTTTGCAGGGACATTTTTATTATGTGCATTGTCCGTACTCTGACCCTTGCCACTCTCTAACCCAGATTTCTGTTGCTCTCGGCGATCACTTTCACTCCTTCTGTCGAAATCCCGCTTCCGCTCACTTTCCTTGCCAGCTCTTCTCTCCAATTCTTCAGCGTCGGAGTTGCTCTTACTAGACCCCTTGTCTTTCTCTTTTCTTTTTTCCTGACGCTTCCTTTCAGTCTCCTTCCTGCGCTCTTTCTCCTTACCAGGATTTGATGATCTGCTGTGATCTTTTTCTGCTTCCACTTTTTCATCTCTCAGTTTCCTACGCTCCTCCACTAACCTTGCAACCTCCTCCCTCTGTTTTCTCTCTTCTTCCTCCAAAAGTTCTTTCTCTATCCTAGCCTGTCTTTTCTCTTCAGCTTTCCTACGTGCTTTTTCCCCTCTACTTTCGCTGAGGCTTGCTCCATTTTCACCCCTCTTTGCCAAGAACGCTCTATGTTCAGCATCAGACGAACATTCTTCACTTGAACTAACTCTAAAAGCCTTTCTCCATAGCCATCTAATGCTCTTGAAAAAAGAAGTCAAAAGCTTGCAAACCAAAAATAAAAGACCACAATATGACCTTTCAGTCAAACAATGCTCGGCTCCACCAAAAAGACCAGGATTATCACTCGTCCTCCAGTTGCTAGGATTACCTGGAATAGACCCACCAGCCCAATTGCCATTCTCCAACCAGTCCTGACCGCACATCCATCCATTTTCAGACCATACCTTGCTATTTAATATCTTGCCACCTTTTCCAACCAAATCCTTAACTATACTGGAATTGGAAATCCCTAACCCGGGAGGCACAGGCAAGTCTAGAACCGGCCTCTTAGAAACATGACCACAGGTAAAACACATAAACCGACCCCCACCAGGGTTCTGATCCCTGTAGGGACTCAAGCAGTTGCGGCACCGCCTAGTAGCTGTCTTCCTCAACTTCTGCATCTCTATGGCCTCAAACCTCTTTCTCTCCCTAATCCGTGAATTCCTCCGCACGCGCCAAGCCGACAACCAAGGCATCAAAATCTCATACCAGAAAAGAGTAACCAACAACACAAAAACACAAGCCAGACGAGGCGAAGTAATCTCGAAGCGAAAAGCAGGCGGCAGAAGCTGAGAAAGTGCCCATAAACCAATTAACGGAATAACCAACCAAGGTAGCATTGTAGCAACCCGGCGAGACCACTTCTGAATCACACACAGTATACACATTATCTTCTAAACCTAAGCCTCTTCCTAGTCCCAAATATACCCTCTCTATTTTTCCCAACAAAAACAACGCTTCCGAGGAAACCCTAATCCCGGGCTCCTTTCCCCCTCATTCAAATCAATATCCCCCAGGGTTAGACCCAGAAACTTCAGAACCCTAAAATCTCAAACCTAAAAAAGAAAAAGAGAAAAAAATCAGAATATTTAGGAATTGACATTGGAATTGAAATTACCCTATTGTAGCAACAAAGGTCGCAATACAGTTCAAAAGAATAAAAGCGAAAGAAAAATGAGAGAGACAAGAATTGAGAGTTTGGTCCGATTCGGAGCTTGGTCCAAAAGGGAGAGGAAATGGGAATAAAGGACTCACAGATTCGGCGTCAATGGTGAAAACAAGAAGATGAAAATCGGTGAGAATGGGAGCGAAATGAGATTGGGGCTGGGACACATGAAAGTGTTCGGAGCTGGTGTCGAGTCGTCGAATTCAGGTCGGAGCCTCCGTCGCGGGTTGTTCTGTGTGTTTGAAGAGATAGAGAGAAACAATGCGAGAAGAAGAGAGAGAAACAAGATAAGAAGAAAGAGAGAGAGAGAAAGCACTGAAGAAAGAAATGAGAAACAAAATCGAAACAAGCGATGTCACCGAACCGTCGCGATGTGGATAGACTGGACCGGAGTCGGTGAACCGGACCGGCTGTTATTATTTTCTTTTCTTATTTTCTGTTTTTTTTCCTCTCTCCTACATTCTTTTCTTCTGCATTTTTTCTTCTTTCACAGGGCAACCATTATTTGGTGCTTCGCCACTTCTTCCATTTAATCAATAATTTTGAGTTTCATTTAATTCAATATATACATATACTAAAAAATAATAAAATAACAAAAAAAAATGCGCTCTACCAAAATTTAACATTCCTAGACGCCAAAATGGAGTGAATTTACACAAGTAAACTTATATGCATTAAATTTAAAGAAAAATTCTTAATATATATATACATATATAAATGTATATATATATATATATAAATATGTACATATATATAAATATGTATATATATACATATATAAATGTATATATATATATATATATATATTAAGAATTTTTCTTTTAAGACAGTTTAGACGAGTTTATTTCTAAACTTTTATAGACTCAAAAAATATAGAAAATTTAATGTTTCTATAAAATTAATTTTTATAATATGATTTTTTTTAAACTTTATATTTAAACTTTTAAAAAAAATTATAAACAGACCCTTGAAATAAATAAAAGGACAAGTTGACAATTTGGAATCTTGAAACGTTTCTCATTGATAAAAGTTAACAAATAGTATTTAGTTTGCAAATAAATTATAATTAAATCAACACAAAAAATACTAATAAAAACTCGTTTTCAAATGGAACTATTTATAGTATTGATTATGAAAAATAAAAATATTATTAAAGACAAAAAATAAATTATACTCGTATTTTTCTTTAAAAAGTGCAATCATATTCCTATTAAAGCCAATGAAAATGGGAATAGAATGTTTATCTTAAGAAAGAAAAAAGTTTACCTTAACAATAGAGAATGTAAAAGAGAAATAGAATAAAATGATACTTACAAAAAAAGTTGAAATTTAAATGAATATACATGTATATATTAAAATGTTTTCCTTTATTCTATGTAACCAAAATCCTTTGAGAAGAGTGAGCCTAAATAGGTAAAAGAAAATATCAATAATGAGACTGAAAAAAAAAATGTAAATGGTTAGAATTGGAGACCTTGAAGGCTATAAATAAATATTGTGTGTTATAATTTAAGCTAAAAACTAAAACCCAAGTTGTGAAATTCTAATGGACACTAAAAAAACTCGCAACAAAACATTGTTCACATTTAAAAGTAAAAGAATAGTTAAATTCGATTTTGTTGTAGTCGATAATGTATGTTGTGAGGGAGGGTTTCAATTTTCTTTTCCTTAACTCCATTACATAATATTTTTATCTAATTTTGTCTTTAATGCATTTTAAAAAAATTCGCTACAAATTTTAAGAAAATAGAAAAACATGATTCTTAGTTTTGTAATACATCAAATAACAAATGTTATTTGGGAAATTTCATGTTCACTCATGTTATTAATGTAAATGCTTCAATATAAAGATTAATATGAATTTATCCTATTGATATATACATTATACAATACCAAGCCACAACAATTTTAAGATATGTCAAACGGAAAAAAAAAATTGTAATGAAAAAGATGACAAGGATTTAATGAGCATTAAAAATTTATGATTATCAATATATTTATCATCTTGAAATTTGAAATAAAGTTTCTTTAAGATATAAATTACAAACGACTATGGTTAAGAAAAATAAAATTTAGGTAAACTAATATGGTTCTTAGAAAATGTATCATCTAAAATATTTGGTAACTCATCTCATTAAACAACATGGAAGAGAACCAAAGATATCACGTCTTTGAGTTGACTACTATGTTTGACATGAAAAAAAAAACTATAATAAATTGAATAACTAAAAATACTAAAATAACCAAAAAATTTAAAATTTTGTAAAAATGAACATAAAAAAAATCATTTTAAATTTAGGATATGAGATATCAGATTTCATAATAATATTTAATGATAATTATATATATATATATATATATATATATATACACCAATTTCACCTTTTCCTAATTGAAGTTTAAAAAAAATCTCCACCTTTTATAATTTCTACATGCATTCACTACAACTATTTTTTTTTTCCGATGATGCAACTTTGGGAATTGATGTCAAATATTTTCCTCCATACAAAATAACAAAATACACATGAAAAGAGTTTTATTATGTCTACTAAATTATTAGATAACAGGGCACATTAATTTGTGTCGTAATTGAAAATACGATACTAATACTTAAAAAACAATGAAAACTGTAAAACAAATCATGTTTTCTTAAAATCAACGCCCATAATCTCTTAAATATTAAAAGTACAACCAGGATAATTATATTGCACAATAATTATAAATAGAGATAAGTGTTAATATTACAAAAATATTTACAACTGAAAGAATGAAACTCCTTCCGTTCATAATGGAAGAGAACCAATCGTAGCTCATAAAATAATGTAACACTCTATTAAAAAATGATTTTCCTACTTAACAAAGTGACGATAGAGAAGAATTTCGGTGTTATAAATCACTTCATCTAATTTTTTATTAGAATTCTTTATAAATAAGTATATGTACCGGTAAGGGTGCTGGTCTCTCTGTCCGAGACCCACTTGGCTGTCCGAGACCTAGTTAATCTGACCGAGACCTGAGAGACATGGCCGAGAGAATGAGACCGACGACCTACCTGACCGAGGTCTTAGAAGACCTGGCCAAGACGACCGAGCCCAGGAAAATCTGGCCGATGGCCGACCCAAACCAGGGGGACTCGGCCGACGGCCGACCCCTATTACCGTTAACGCTCAAATCAAGATCAGTAAAGTTAATCCATTATTAAGATTAGGTAATACAACCCTAATCAGTATCCACTCCGATAAGCGGACCCAACAAGGTAGGTCCATTAGAATAATATATAAATAGCACACATCCCAAGGAGTAAGGTATGTCATTTATTACTGTTCACCTACCTGAGAGTTGACCACTCGCTTTACTGACTTGAGCGTCGGAGTGCCTTTGCAGGTACTCCCACCATCCGGTGTTCACCCGAGACCGAGTGTCGAAGGAGAAGCAGGAAGACGAGAGGAATCCCAGCTCACCACCCAGTAACCTGACCGACTAAAGGAAGAAGAAGAAGAAGACTTCAATAGTTCTCTAGGTCCCATCTCCCTAGTAGGAACAATATAGTTTAGTTATCTATCGTTTTTGTTAACATATGAGTTTTAGTCTAATTGTTTCATATGTTTTTGTATTTTTTTAATTACTTTTTTATGTAATGACAAATGATTGTTGTCAATTAAGGTTGATGTGTCAGCCTAGCTTAGATGTCAAGTTGCATAGTGATTGTTGGGAAAATTCAGAATTAATTGTCCCCTTTGGTGTAGATACAAAATGAGCACTTGCGAAAGCAATAAGCAAATAATAGAAAATAGAGCAAAATAGAATAATGACACTAAGAATTTTTATCATGGGAAAACGTTCTCAACTTGAGAAATAAAAACCCACGGGACCTAATCCATAAAAGTGTCTCCCCTATGAAAGTAGGATTACAATATTTGTTTATTCTCACTCGATGATAACATTCAATCTCATCCAAAAAGGATGGAATACAACGTCTCTCTAGCATTTCTAATCTCACCATTATGGTGGAAAACGCTTCCACCACCTGAGTGTGGACGAGGTTACCTTTGAAGACGTGACCTCGTACTGTCCTTAGGTACAGGTGTGGAAGATGGCCAATGATTTTCTTTGTACAATTATCCTTTCACCACTCTTATTTGGTTCTCAACATCGTGTATTCTCTTGTTATTATGTAGAAGTAGGTTTTCGCATATATTATGCTTGTTATGAACTTTCTCCCACTGACCTGAAGAATAGGCGTTGTATTCGTGATGTTCCTCTCCACATTCAAGGGCTTCTTTAACAATTTTCAATCCTTCCTCCACTTCAATCACTGCCCAATCTCATACAATCTACAATAACAACTTTTTTGTTATGATCAACATATAAAAATACACCAATATTGGTGAAGGTCTTAACCACACAATTAAATACCTCAGCAACAGAGAACACTTTATTTAAATTGCTTGATCGAATCTTTACACACGGCCTCAAGAGACCATTCACACTATGAGCAGGCATCTCAACAATCAAGTTAAGTCCCCACCAAAGATCTAGCGAACCTCACCAGAAGAAAAAGTGGGCATAGACCAAAACACCAAATGTTCTTTCTTCTGGTCTTCTTAAAAATAAAACATGTTGTAAATAATTTGGGCTCACTTAAGAGGTCCAAATAGCAAGATATGCTAGAATAAGTGCCTTTAGCATAATAGGAGGGGTAGTTATCATTTTAGCTTGTGCCTAGCCCTTTAGGAAGGAAAGTTGACCTATCTTCTAGAAGAACAAGCCTAAGGTGCGGTTTTGACTTAGTCAAACCCTAAAGGCAACCCTCACACATTTACCATCCTATCCTTGTTCATCTTGTTTTCCAAGGCACCCATTCTTATAAATAGGATGCATTACTCCATGTATTTTCATGTTGAATTTTGATATAGAAGAAAAACTATGCACAAATTGGGTGAGGTTTGTGTTCTCTAGCTTAGGTCTTATCTTGTGAGAGTTGAGAGCTAAGTGGCAACCCTCCACACTTATCTTGGGTAATCCACACTCCAAGTGACGTGTTCTTCTCTTGTCCATCTCCATAAGCTTTATTTCCTTCATCTCTTCTTTCATTTTCCATTACACCATTGTTCATTGTGTTTATGTTATTGTTTTGTTCTTCCATTTTCAATTCGGCTCCACTCATCTTAATTGTGTCTTCTTTTATATCTTTCAATTCCGCAATATGCATCATCTTCACCATATAATGTGTTTTCCTTTTTGCCTTTGGAAGTGCACCTTCACACTTACTTAACCACTTGGTTAAGTTTGTGTCTAGTGGGGATCTTCCCTAGGTCTCACCTTATATTTTCTAAAATCCAAATCATAAACAAAGTGTCACCCTTAAAATGGATGAATCTAAAATCAACTCACATCACTTAACCACACAATTAAATACCTCAGAAATAGAGTACGCTTTATTTAAACTGCTTGATCGAATCTTTACACATGACCATTGCGAAAATCGCAGAAAAGATATTGTATCCACAACAAGGATGTCAATGTCAACATGTTGAACAACCCAAAGCTGGTGCCAAAAAAATTAATGTTAGTCATGTAAAACTGAAGAAATTTAATAAACTTGAAGTACATACTTATTTCTCATAATTGCCACTAACCTGCAAAACAGGAATGCAACCAACCAAATATATTTCACGGGCATTCATTTGGTTGTTATATACCTCGGATGACCGTGTTAAACTGAAAACTATTAAGTCATACATTGCACCACCCCAATTGTATGCATCAAATGCATCTAAACCTTAAAAGGAAATGAAGAAAAAGTCCTAGAAATCCTAGGCAAAAATAAAACATATAATAAAAGAAGTATGTACAATCAACAGAATTCATCAAAAAAAAAAAAATCCTATAAACTTTGTCCCCCAATTTTTCCAAAAGAATATCTATCTTTATGTCCTCTCCTCCAAAGACCTTATTCACCAACCCACCCCCATCAACCTCCAAACATAATTGTTCACCCACCACTCGCAACCCCAGGGCAAAACACACATCAACAACTTTAAAAGACCCTAAATGTTGTCTTATCCTAAAACAATTATCATCAATACTCCACCTACTAATCAATTTGCGAAGAACAAGACTTGATATGTCCAATTCTTGTTCTAAGTGGAGCATCCACTTAAAAGGGGTTGCCTTTATTCTTCGATGCTGCAATAACGTTAAATTTCTATTGATTTGAACAATATGTCTAGTCTACACTCAGTGTCTTACTTGAATCTACCAAATAAACATGGAAGGAAAATGTTTAAATTCAATATAATTTCACAATTTCAAAATTAACTATTAACAAAAAACCTAGTAATATAGCAAATGAAACCTTCATTTTCCTTCCTTCATGATCAAACTTTTCACCGTCATACTTTCTCATCAAACCAGAAGAAGGCATTTCAAAATTGTCAAAAACAAAATATATCAACCAATTCATCCAAAACAAAATAAACCAATTAAGAGAGAATGTATTATGTAAATGTGTGTGTGCAAGTAGAGCTAATTTAATTCAGTTTCTCCCCACCTCATGACCATCCCAACAAACACGAACACTCACTTGACATTTCAAGAAAAAGTTTCACTCGATTTGTGCAGGAAGTCTAATGTGGGTTACCACATATTCCTACTAGGGCCGCCACATACTGTCACCCTCTAAGTTCAGTGAATTTTTGTGCTCACTTCAGACTGCTATACACTAACAGCCTTTAAAGACCTCATTTAACCCACTTTCTCCCCACCTAATGCCCCACCCCAACCAACACGAACACTCACTTTCCATTTCTAGAAAAAGTTTCCATGGGACTGTGCAAGAAGTGTAATATGGGTCACCATATATACACTCATGCCTCTAAAGACCTCATTTAACCCACTTTCTCCCCACCTCATGCTCCACCCCCAACCAACACGAACACTCACTTCCCATTTCCATAAAATTTTCCCTGGGTCTGTGCATGAAGTGTAATGTGGGTCACCACATATTCCTATTAGGGTCACCAAATACTGCCACTCTCTAAGTTCACTGAATGTTGTGGTTACTTCACATTGTCATACTCTCATGGCCTCTACACTTTCTCCCCACCTCATGCCCCTCCCCAACCAAAATGAACACTCATTTGACATTTCCATAAAAAGTTTCCATGGATCTGTACAGGAAGTGTAATGTGGGTCACCACATATTCCTACTAGAGTCACCACATACTATCACTCTATAAGTTGAGTGAATTTTGTGGTTAGTTTACACTGGCCTTCTATCATGGCCTATAAAAACCTCATCCTACACTCTTGGCCTCCAAAAACCTTATTTAACTCACTTTCTCTCTACATCAATAGCTCCAGAAAATGTCTTTTATGGATAAAAAAAATACTAAAAAAACATACATAGTTACACAACTAAGTAAACACAAATATATACTTTTAAGAATATATTCTACACACAAAAAAAAAGTCATACTCCATAAAAAAACCAAATAGTAAACTCAGACAACTATGACCACATCAGATTTAAACATAGACTTTGGCTCATACAAGGGTCAATACATGGAAAATAACACGAATCACCCAATACAAAACATACAACATGAATGTTTCACTTAATAAATATATGAATAGAAAATGTATTACCTTTGATCACCAATCCCTAAACCCACCATTGTGAAAAGAGATGCAAAAGTGACGAACGGTGGAAGAGAAGGTGGAGGAGAAGGTGGAAGGGGATGCACACGACACTGGACAATTGAACGAGAGCAACAACCCACTGGAGAATGAAGGAGAATAGAAAGGAAACGTACACAAGGAGAAGAGCATCACGTGAAGAGGACACTACAAGGAAATCTTAATTTAACTGCAAACAAATATTGAAGGCCATAAGTGGACACTAAATAGTGTCCATTAAACCTTTATTATTAAAATAAATTAAATAAGATGTGAGGAAAGCGTGAGTTATTCTCACGTAAACTTAAAAAAAAATAAAAATAATGGTTGCGTTGTTGAAATAGCAGCTACTAAAATTATAAAAATAATTAAAATTTAAATATTTGAAGGTTAAGCCCACGCTAAAAGTTTTAAAATTAAATTTAAATAATATGAAGGTTAAGCCCACACAAATTACACACAAATAATTAATTTTTATTTTTGCTTTACTTTAATTCCTTCTTTTCTTTTTCTTTTCTTTTTCTTCTTTCATTTTTCAATTCTGAAGCAATTCTCTCCATGCAATACTCACTTCACTCCACTTTTCCTCAGCATCAGCAACATTCTCACATCTTCCCTCCATTTGAATCTCTCTCTCTGTTGAGCATTCAAGCATTGCGACTGGAGTACGACCGTGTTCTTGATTGTTCCCTAACACCGTAAGTTTCGCATTTCCTTTCGTTTTCAATCCATCTCGACCTCTACAGTAGCTAATTCGTGTTTCGCTATCAGTGAAAAAAGGAGGCTCAAGGCTCTTTGTGGCGGATTGGGATTGCAGAGGAACAAGCCTCGCGACCACGCTTTCGGCGTTGGCGAACCCTCGTTTTTGCTGCCGCAACAGAGTTGTGCCTCTTGCTGCCTTGCGAGGAAACGTCGTTCCAATCTCACGACGTTTGTGCCTGGAGCTTTTCTCGACAAGTCTTGTTTCCGCCTGTCTAACAGTAAACTCCATCATTCTACTGTGAGTTTTCTTGCTTCATTTCTATCTGATAATTTTGATTTTTTTTCTTTTAGTTTTTTTCCTTTCTTTTTTTTGTGTTTGTTGGTAATATAAGAATTGAGCCATTTATATCTCTGGCCTTTAAGATTTTTAAAACTCTACTTATTATCTGAATAAAAATTAGACTAGAGAAGTGTCTCTTGTATCCGATATTGGGCGTAGTTTATGTTTGTGTTGATGGATTTTCTTCTGTCAAGCAGGTCCAGATGAGCCACATGCAGCAAGTACAACCTGGCCCGATGGTATTGCTGAGAAACAAGAATCAAGTGTATATGATAATGAACTAGAGTGGATAGAGGGGTTTCTGAGTTCTGAACTTCCATCTCACCCTAAGTTGCATCGTGGTCAACTGAAGAATGGATTACGTTATCTGATTTTGCCAAATAAAGTTCCACAAAAAAGGCACGTTTAATCATTTTTATGAATTCCTTTTAAAACATTGATATAGTTTTTTAATATAACCGATACAGTCAAATATGATATAGTTTTATGTATTCTCTGTTAAACATTGTTTTTTTGCACTTGTTGTCAACTGCTTAGTATCAATTTATTCAATTTTAGGTGATACAACAAAAATTTCATCCAGGTGATAGCTTACATAAAGAAAATTTCAGCCATTTAATTTTCTCTTTCTAGTCCACACTCAGACATTTCTTTCAGCAACTGAGTCATTTAATCGCAAAGAGAGTTTTGTTTCCTTTCATGTTCTTTTTTGTCAAAACAACCTTTGTTTCTTTCTGATCAGCTATAGTATTTAGTTTCACTGCGATCTCGGGATGTGTTATTTGGAAGTGATGTGGCTATTTGAATTTCTCTGGTTTTTGAATTCCTTCAATTCATTAATTCATCTTATGCTTTCTTAGATTCTTTGTCTTTATTACCAATATCCATTTGAATTTAAATGTAGTTCTTAATTTTTTTATGTCTTGGTGTTGATTCCTTTGTGTTAATTCCTTTTTAGCATGTAAGACTGGTTGAGGATTAAAATCTGCTAGTGTACACGAAAAACAAGCAACAAATGTGAGGTAGGATATCTAAATACTGGAAGGAGATGCTTGATTTTGTAGGTTATCCATACTCTTTGATGATAGATGCTTACTTGAGTTTGGATGTAGTTATTTGTTTAATGACAGAGATCTATCATATGTAACTTTGTGTTAGTTCCTTTTCAGCAGAGGATTCTGGTTGAGCATTAAAAAACATAAATTTGAATATTGTTTTTCTCTGATTATTGAAATATGTCAAATCCAGCTGTTTGATCTGTGAATATGTTGATTCTTTTTCAGAAAATCATAGGTTAGTAATAATAAAATGCTCAGGGAAGATGTCTCCCTTTCTTTTTGAAACTTTGTAGATTGAGCATATTTTTCCAGACTGATATGTGAGGTAAGATGTGGAAACACTTGCCAGGGGATTTGTGAAGCTTTAGGTTTTGTTACCCTTACATTTCTTGTGTCTTTATTTGTGACTGACTAAACTTTAATTTTGGATTTTAAGTTTTGGTTGGATTCATTGCTAACCTTGTAGTGTGACTGGCAGTCTGGCAGTTCTTGTGGGTTTAGAGGTCCTGAAATTTGGATTCATCTATTCTATTCTAACAATTGTTTTGCACTT
Organism: Phaseolus vulgaris; assembly: GCF_000499845.2. Taxonomy (NCBI): domain Eukaryota; kingdom Viridiplantae; phylum Streptophyta; class Magnoliopsida; order Fabales; family Fabaceae; genus Phaseolus; species Phaseolus vulgaris. Next base: position 8,367,184 of record NC_023752.2, on the reverse strand, counting down.
TGCAAAAAAATCAAACTACCCTATAACATTCTAGTACTTGGCATGCTTTTCTTTGGCATGTACTCTCACAGTGTTATATTGACTAATAATTTCATCACTACTATATACATATATTCCATGCAGAAAAATGGATCGAAGTTGGATGTATGAGCGACTTGATCCTTCAAGGAGACTTAGCAAACAATTCATTACTGGAGTGAGTGAATTTGTTTCAAAGGCAATGGATCAAACTTTTTATACTTTAGAAGGAGGGATAAGGTGTCCTTGCATAAAGTGTGTATGTGAGAAAATTCTTCCACCATCTCATGTGAGGGCTCATTTGCTACAATATGATTTTAAACCTAACTACACAATATGGGTTCAACATGGAGAAGAGATGTCAAGTGAGGACAATGTTGGTTATGCATCCAGTGGCCATGCAAGAATGAAACCTGTTGATAACATTGGTTCAATGACCAATATGGTGTATGATGCATACATGCAAGAAGCAGACATAACAAGTCATTATGGTGACATGGACAATGAAGATGAATATGTAGAAGAGTCACCTAATGCGGAAGCCCTTCTTCCTTAACCCCCTCCTCATCCTTTCGTTCTGCAGTGCGGCAGGACAATGTTCCTCCTTCTACCTCCCGTATTATACCAGTCTTGTGACCCGTGGCTCCAGCAGTTCAACATTTGTCTACTCCGGCACTCTTTCCCACTTGGGGTCCCCCATTACAGTCCACACCTACTCCCTCATCAGTTCATTTCTCTAGTGCTCCATCCGTTCCTGTGACTCCTCAAATTCTAGTTCAGCCCACTCATACATCAGTTCAACCCACTCAGGCATCAGTGCAACCCTCCTCTGATACGCCAGTACAACCCACGCCTACTACGCACCATGATATCCCTGATGAAGAACATGATGGTAATGGGAGAGTCATCATTCGACCAGTGGGTAAAGGGTAAGTTTATGATCACATTGAACTTTATTATGAATTTTTTGTTATACTTCATGTTTAACATTTTGGTTTGCATGTTTTGTAGATGGGCACCTAATCATTGTGCTACTAAGGCAATTGGGCATGCAATTAGGTCAAAATTTAGGGGTCCTTACTATCACTATGACGAAACACCAAAGGAAGTCCAACTTAAATGGTGGACTGAATTTAAGGTGATCATAACATAGCATTTTCAATCATTTCGATTTAAGTATTTATTATATTCATCAACTTCTATTTAAATTTGTTGTTCTTTTTATAGACTCGAGTGACTTGGGCCCCTCATGATGAATGACAAATTAGAAAAGTGTACGAGTCAAAGGTGAGAAAGCGCCTTTCTGATATGCTTGCTAAAGTTAGGATGAAAGCGACTAGACCTAACTGGATTAGTGAACAAGCATGGATTGGTCTCTTGGACTATTGGGATTAAAAAAAGTTCAAAGAACAATCAATCCAAAATAAATTGAATAGGTCATCAACTCGAGGTGGGGCATTACACTCTACTAGTCGTAAATCACACCTCGACATTGCATTGAGCCTAGTAAGTATCTATATTTCGTTGCATAAGCTTAAATTTAGTAGATAATATCTAATGTTGGTAACCTTTTCATTTATTTCAGGAACGAAAATTTGGTCGGCCGGTTGAACCTGATGAATTATTCATGGCCACTCACACTAAAAAGGATGGACTTTGGGTAGATAGTCGTGCCAAACAGACTTACGTAAGTTATTGCTCTACTTTTCTATACATGATTTATATTCCTTAGTATTGCCCCACTTACAATTTTCACAATGAACTAGGAAACCTACCATGAGCGATTGAAAGCCCTTCAATCAGACAACTCTGAAGGATCATCTTCCAACTGCCAACCGATCAATCCAACAACAAAACTTCAATGTTGGAAGGATGTTGCTGGAGGCAAGAGTAGAGGTCGATGTTATGGCACTGCAGACTTGGCTTCCAACATTCGCCATGAAGTGTCTTCCCTAACCCAACCTTCAATATTTGCTCATTCTAGTGATTACTTTTCTCTTAATGAACAACTTCATCAACAAGTGATGCAAGCAAATGAAAGAGCCGATCAAGCAACTCAAAGAGCCAATCAAGCAACTCAAATAGCTGCTCAAGCAAATCAAAAGTGTGCAATGTTAGAGGATAAAATAAAGTTCATGGAGCAAAAATTAATCATGATGATGGAGCGGCAACAAGTTGACACCTCAACATGCACAAGTCAGGTTCGCCCTCATTATGCTCGGAACCTTGATGATCAACCCCTGCCTTGAGTTCATCATTTTGTAAGTTTTCTTAAAACATTTCTTAAGTTTGGTTTGTAGTTTCCTTGACAAGAATTTATGCAATGCAATAGAAAGACACAGAGAGGTTGAGTCATTTATGTATTACTCAGATTGCATGCATGACTCTTTGCATGTTTTTATCTTCTTGGCAGTGTTGTGATGAGCATGTTTTTATCTTCTTGGTGGTGTTGTGATGTGCATGTTTTTATCTTATTGGTTGTGTTGTGATGAGTGAGTGTGTTCATGCAGTAAAAGTTCGTGATATAAGCAAGGGAAAAAGGATTGCAATTTTGGATAAGTATCTTATTGGTAGTGTGTTCATGCAGTATCTCTCATTTTTCTGTTTTGGGAAAATATTGCAATTTTGTGAGGTACGTAGATATATATGTTCTCTTCTCATCCTCTGTGAAGACAGACACATTGGGTTGTGACATCTATCTTTGCTTAAAACATTTGGCAAGTGTCATTGCCTTTCAATGTTCAATCACAAACTTCTTCATTTTGGTGTAATTAGATTCACTGTGGAAATCAATCCAAAAATTAGAAATGGTATTGTTTTATATTTGGATTATGCATGGATCTGTTTTGTTGTTCAAGAGTTATTGTTTTATATTGGCCTCCTGCACTATGTCATCAATTCAACACTGTTTTCTCTTATTCCTTATGCAATATACATACATCATGCATGATGAAAACTTCATGTTGACCAATGATATGGCCAATATAGTGTGTGCAGGATAATCCATACCTTTTCAGCTAGTTTTGATATTGATTAGAATTTAAAACTGAACAGGTTTTTGACTTGGGCCTGTGCCTCTTTCATCTACATAAAACATTAAAAGTTTGTATATGGAGCTATCCTAAGGCTTCTTTCATCTACAGTGAAACAGAAAAAGTTTATAAATGTGGCTATTCTCTTTTAGGGTATATGCAGTGACATCTGCAATTTAATTAGTAACTCCATAGAGGATTCTGTGTGATCAATATACAATTTTGAATATAATAATCTCTTTAACATATAAGAGCTAAGATGTTATACCATATGATTTAAATGTTTGTGTATGTAGCTATCCTTAAACCTTTGTTGCTGTTGTACGATCCCCAGTTTTAGATACTATGTTATGTGTCCAGAGAAACATATGATGGGCAAAAATATTTATTATAGAACAAAGTTTCTTAAATGTATTAAAATGATAGTTTTTTCATTGCATATGTTTCGATAAAACATAACTAGTAAGCAGCGCAAATGGAAGGCATTTCAACAAAGCCTAAACCTAAGAAGAAGAATAATGAAATCACTAAGATAACCAAGCTAACTAATTAATGGTCATCTTCCGGTGCTTAAACACTTTTTATTCATCAATATAATAATTTATTCATTACTTTTGTTTTTTAGTTTTTAACTTATCAATTCATTGATGTTTTTTTCTTTTTAATGCTATTGCAAAAAAAAAATTAAAAAAAATTAATATTTAATATTTAAAATCCAAACTTTTATTTAAAAGTGGAGTTCAATAGCTGCCAAAAATAGTGCATACAAAAAAAAAATTATGTGTCCACATATACAAGGTTAAGCCCATTCTAATTTCATTGTCACTTTACCAAGGTCAAGCCCTCGCTTTATTCTAATTTTATTGTCCCACTATCCAAGGCTAAGCCCACGCTTTATTTTTAATTTTATTGTCCCCTTATCCAAGGCTAAGCCCACGCTAATTTTATTGTCCCCCTAGCTAAGCCTAAGCCCTCACTTTCTGTCCAAGGCTAAGCCCCCGCTTAAGTTAACATTTGTAATTTTTTGTGTTGGCAACTTGTAGGCAAAGCCCACGCAAGCCAACTTATTGCGACGCCACGCACCCGACAATTTTTTTTGCGACAAGGATATTAGCTTCAAAGTTGTGTGAAGGCAAAGCCCACGTTAATTGCATCTTTGCGTGGGCTTTTTGTGATTAGTGTCCGCCTTTGGCCATTTCTAATAAAAGTTTTTTTTTGTAGTGGGAGAAAGAACGTAAAGAACAAAAGTGAAGAGGCGCTTCAATTTCTTACGTCTTAATTTCTTCACATTCTGACCCTAAAACAAAATATTAAATCTATTCAACACGGACCCCATAACTCTAATAAAATAATATTAATTTTGCCACGTGTATGGTGGAGCAAGTGCACTCCCAGTTGTTCAACCATCATTTTTCTATTTTAAATATGTTTTTATAAAATAAAAATATGATATAAGACAATTTTATTATCAGCTTCTACTTACATTGTATATTTTCTTATTTTATAATTTTTTTTTCTTTTTCTTTCATTAGTGTACCTCTATTACAACCATCACTGTTTTTTTTTCTATGATTATTTTACTATTATTGTCGTCCGCATCACTCTATCACATCTATGATATTATCGTCTGTTGTAATAATCATGATCATTATTGTTGTAACTTCTCACCTTTAACACCATTATTATCATTTTTATCATCTTCACTAGGTTGTTATCTTTATCATTGCAACTAATACTAAAGACTTTGAAGATCTTCCACCGTGAAAGCTGAGAGATGAAAATGAAAAAGATAACATTGCCATAAGATAAGAAATCCAAAAGATCCTAAAACTTAGGATAAAAGGAAAAGAACTAGAAAAAGATAATCGAGAAGAAGGAAACAGCAAGAAAAAGCAAAATATCATCTAGAAAATTCATTAGTCAGATAAGTGAGTCACACAGCAAGAAAATAATCATTAAGGGATGGCAGTTTCTTCCTGTACCCCCACTTTTTTCTTCCTGCACCCCCACACTCTTATGCAAAGACAAAATTATCTTTATTAATTTTTAAAATTCCAAAATTACCCTTAACCTAATAAAACCCTAAAAACTGGAAATGGGTGTCGTTTGTGCGTGCAGGCAGCGTCGTCTTCCTTGGATTGTTGATAGCAGCGACGCAATACTTTCAAAGGTCATTCTCCTTCCAAATCTCACACATCTCTCTTGTGATTTAGAGTGTTATTCATAAAGGTAAGCAAAGTTTCATGTGTTTCGGATTTTCACATCCGTTTTTGTCATGGATTCTTGTTTCCATAAACCTTTTTTCACATTCCGAATCACAGAATCTGGTAGAATTTTGAATTTGTGGATCTGGTAGTGTTCCGGATTTGTGGATCCGGTAGTGTTCCGGATTTGTTGATCCGGTAGTGTTCCAGATTTGTTGATCCGATAGTGTTTATACTTTATGATTTATGTAGCAAAAGCTTTAATTCGTAGATGGTTATTGAAGTAGGAAAACCATTAGACCTCTGTCTCCTATTCCTCTATTATTTTTGCTTCGTTTAAATTGCATGGGCAAAAAGTTACACTTCCGAAACATCCCTCATTCGGAAAACACAATGTAATTAATTATGAATTCATGAATCCAGAATATATTACCAGATCCATAAATCCAGGACACTACCGGATCCGCAAATTCCAAATTCAACAGATTCTATGATTTGGAATGTGAAAAAAGGTTTACAGAAACAAGAATCCATGACAAAAACGGATGTGAAAATCTGAAACACATGAAACTTTGCTTACCTTTATGAACAACACTTTAAATCACAAGAGAGATGTGTGAGATTTGGAAGGAGAATGACCTTTGAAAGTGTTGCGTCGCTACTATCAACAATCAAAGGAAGACAACGCTGTCTCTGCACGTAAAACAGCAACCATTTCCAGTTTTAGGATTTTATTAGGTTAAGGGTAATTTTGGGATTTTAAAAATTAATAAGGGTAAATTTTGTCTTTGTATAAGAGTGTGGGGTGCAGGAAGAAAAAAGTGGGGGTGCAGAAAGCAATTGCCTTAAGGGATAAGACTGAAAAACAAAACAGAAGGAAGATAATGGGCCAAAAGAAGCCCAATCAGTCCAAATAGAAAAAACAGGACAAAATAAGGCCCAGAAAAGAAAAGCCTAAACAAAAACAAAAGCTCTATCAGCAACTACCATTACACTATCACTAATACCATTAAGGTTATGTCTTTTGCTATAAAAAAAATCGTCTACATAATAGCAATGAGTTTGAGTAATCAAATTTGCAAACACTCATTGACTTGTTTGGACAAGTGAATTGTCATTTCCATTTTTGGATCAATATATAAGAGTGGTTTCTATTAGAGTCTTACCATTTTTCACATTAATAACTACATATTTTAAGTATAAAATATGAATATAAAATTTTATTTATAAGATTTGAATATAATTTCACTCTGCAAAAAGAATACGTGGGTAAAGATTGTAACAAAGGTTATGCCAAAAGCCTTTAGAGTTGAATCCTGCACAATATTTTGTAGCAAAGAACCCTAAAACGTGTTTCAGCCAATTTGGGCGTCTGGTCCATGTCTGTTGGTTACATGACTCATGTTGGTGCTTTCCACTCATCAAATTTGAGTTAAAAATATATATGTATTAAATACTTAATTAAAAAGTTTTGCATATCATAGTCATCATATTCTATAACACGAAGAGAATTGCATTATGAGAAAATAGTCGTAATTAATATGGATGTGTGATATATCAGGCATCACATCTCTAATTTTATGAATTTAATATATCATATATGAAACTTGATATTAAAAACTAAATTTAATTCTAATTCAACTTCATACAATTGTTTTTAAGATAAAGTTTACTTTCATTTGGTACTATATGTAGTTTGGAATATAGAAATGTTAGGATTTTTTTTTATAAAAGTTGAAATATTTTTAAAATGTTCATTTTAATTGAATTAATTATTTATCGATAGAAAAAAAAATTACCTTCATTTATATACAATAATTTAACATTATCTTCAACCAATATGAGATTTACAACATGTTAGTATGAGATCTATAAACATTAATTAGTTCTTACAACATTTTTATGTAAAAAAAATATTTTTTTACACGAAATTTGTTCAAGGAAGTTTATATTAAGTTGAGACATATAAGTGAAATTAGATGTTTGTAGGTGATTCAATACCGACTTGATAGTAGATAATATAATAAACCTAACAAATCTCATTAGAACACTAATATCATATTTAAGAACTGAAGTTAAATTTTTAAAAATATCATTATCATATAAATAAAAAATTCCCTTAACTTACATGCTATAGTTATAAACAGAAAAAAAAGAGAAAATAAACATATAAAACTTATCTTTTAAAAAGTAGTGAAATTAAAATGTGCTAAATATTGAGAAACATTCAAAGAAAGAGAAGATAATAAGCTTTGTCTTATTGGAGAACACATTTCACAAAGTGTCGGCCATAACCTTTACAAGTTACATTTGTATCGTTTTCTCATTCTTTTTTTTTATGAAGGTTTCCACTAATACATCAAACGCGGAGAAAGAAAAGTTTGGCTTGTTACTGTAGAATAATATTATTATCTTTTTTTTTTCAATTTAATTAATTTGGTCACCAAGTAACTTAAAATATTATAAAAACTTATTAAAATCTCTATTTACTATATGTTCTCTTGTCTCCCACAGACACGTTTTAACGTGTTTTATGATAATATTAAATTAGCATAAAAAATCCAACAAAACATTCATAAATGAAATAAATTTGGTATATATATTAATTGAATATTCCTTTTACTTGTTCAAGTAATTAAGGATTCTTCAAGGAGAAAACCTATAACAAGTTCATGTAGAACAAGAATGTTTAACAAATGATTTCGACTTGCATTAAACGGGAGATAATTTCGCTATAGTTATCGTAATCAAGTAAATTTCTTTCCAATATTAAATATGTGGTTTTTAAAGAATCCATGGATAAAAAAAAACAAGTTAGACTAGAAAAATGGGTGAACTAGTCTAGACTATTTAGTCAAAATAAACCATTAAATTCACTTTGAAAATAAAGAATTAAAAAATTGATAAAATTTCGATAAATTTAATAAGAATGTTAAAAAGTTGATAAAAAAAAGCTATCTCAAAACGTATTAACGAAACGTGTTTAATACACCATTACTTTTACTTGTTAAAAAATAAAGAAATAATCTAAAGTATTTATAAATTTATTTTTTCAACAAATATTTTCATCAATACTATTTTATACGATATTATTGTGCATTCTTCAAGGTTAGATATGTGTATTATGATACCTTTGATTTGGACATTTATTTGTAATACAAAATGTTTTAGTTTTAGTTTTTAGTATTACAAAGTTATAATATTATGCTTTTTATGATATAGTAATATTTTAGGCGTTATTATTATTAGTATTTTATTACTACTTATTTGATTATATTGAATCATTAACTTTAATTTAGCGTTAATGTTTAAAAAAAATATAAAGATTGTAAACGGAAAAAGGTAAAATAAAAATATGAAAAAGTAAAATTTAAAAGTGATCATAAGAAAAAGGTACTGAAAGAACTTTTATATTATATACAGATAAACAATAATTTAATATGTACCAACTACGTGTTTAAAATTATCTTAATCTTTTTTCAGAAAAATCCCACCAGAAAGGTGCTATGACATTCATAAAAAAGATAGGATTGTTCTTGAAAGTCAAAGTTTATAAGCAAAATTTCTTACATATAAAAAAGTTGTTGTGATAGTGTAATTAATACTAATTAATTCCCATGGACGGTTTTCAACTTTAAATACTTTATATATATTTATATATGCAGATCATACAATAAAATCTTAATTATGTTGCATTTCACCTGTAATCCATTAACAATGTTGAAGGGACCAACTGGTAATTAAATTAGCTGCAACTTTTCAAGAAATCAAAGTTATTTGGATTTATTTATATCATGAATCTCGTGCATCAGGGCATACAAAAATGTATTTTTATTGAATATTCAAAGTTTAATAGATATTTATTTTCCGGTAATTAGAAATCATTTTATGAAGTTTTTTAAAGATGATTGTTATTAAAATCAATAAACGTATTTATCATATACGAGAATTTGTTATTGGATAATAATGTATATGGTCAATCCCTACATTAATCTCTACACACGTATTTATTATATCATATATATAAAAGTTATTTGTTTAAATAATTGAATATATTATTGTACCGGTACCGGACGAGACTGGGACCCATCTGGCTGTCCGATGCCCAATCAATCTGCCTGAGTGACCGAAGGTCGAGACCCCTTGAAGACTTGGCCGAGAGACCGAGGGCCGAGACCTTTTGGAGACTTGGCCGAGAGACCGAGACCGTTGAAGACTCAACTAAGACGGCCGAAGGCCACGGGTACTTGGCCGGTGGCCGATCCTCACCCTGAGAATTTGGCCGATGGCCGAGCCCCATTACAATTAACGCTCAAACCAAGATCAGTGAAGTTAATCCATCACCAAGAATTAGGTAATGCAACCCTAAGCGGTATCCACCTCGATAAACGGGCCCAACAAGGTAGGCCCACTAGAATAGTATAAATAGCACGCATTTCAAGGAGTAAGGTATGTCATTATTACTGTTCACCTACCCGAGAGCTAACCACCCGCTTTACTGACTTGAGCGTCGGAGTGCCTTCGCAGGTACCCCCACCATCCGGTGTTCACCCGACGACCGAGTCCTGAGTGCCGAAAGATAAGCAGAAGGAAGAGAAAGATCCCAATTCATCACCCAGCCACCTGCCCGACCGAATGAAGGAGAAGAAGACTTCAACAGTTCTCTAGGTCCCATCTCCCTAGCAGGAACAATTATGTTTAAGAAAACTATATTAACAAAATTCTATTAAAATATCCAACCAAATAAAAGCTCAATAAAATAATTTGTCTCTTGAACTATTTGGATTATATAACCTGATTAATTCTCCGAACTTGTTTTGATGAGTTAAATGGATATGCTCAACCTATTTAAAAATCCTTAACTATGAATTAAGAGAATTCAATTAAAATGAATGATAATGTAATTTTGTTACTTTATTTCTCCATTATGGATTTTCCTTTATAATAAAATTATTAACTTTTTAACAATGATTAAATGCCATACTTAAAGATGACTTTTAATTAGTTGTGAATATTAAAATACATAAAAATCAAACATTATTATCACTGATATCTATTTTTTAATATAAAAACCTTACTTATTCTCCATTTCCTTCATTGATGATGGAGTCTTGAAATTGAATGTTATTAGTGGTTTATTAAAACAACAAAACGTTGAATGAATTATAAAATCGTGTGAATGCAAAAAGTAAACAAAAATGAATTTAAAAAATAAGACCCAGCACAAAGCATGTAGCAAATAATGCTGTGCAAGTGTCTAAGTAAATTCCTTAAAAAAAAGTGTCTAACTAAAATCTTAATTAGATAACGTCGATACTAAAAAAATCTTACCATCCGCATGCAATATGTTTATTGGAGTGGATAATCCACTATCCATTTATCGACATCAATTTTACTCTATTTTTTCAACATTATTGATTCTCTATTTTTTAATATAATTAATTATTTTAAATTTTGTTATGAATAAATTTTGTTATGAATGCATAATAAATTATTTTTATATTTTAACTATGGTGATAGTCGATTATGTTTGTTTTTATACATGTTTTACATGTTTTATATTTTTTAGTTGATAAATGATTATGTTAATTTTTAGACACGTCCCATATATTCGATTATGGGTTACATATATAATGAATAAATGTTGTTGATTTTGTATGTTATGACTTTTGTATATATATTTTTTTAATTCCAAACTCATGTAGTTTTAAAATATTTTCATATTTTTCATATTATGTTGTTTGAGAGCATTTCAAATTATTTTTCAGACTTTTTTTTAATAATTTTCTATATTAAAATTTAATTTATAACTGAAAATTATTTCTAGGAGAACTTTCCATGTTTCAATAATGTTACTAGCTTGTATTTTTTTAAAATAATTATTTAATGGTACCATAAATAATGTACAAATTTAATTAACTAAAATCTATACAAAAATATCTCTTATTTCCTTTTTCAATTATTTTTAAAGACCGTGGGTATATTTGTAAACTCATCCTCAAACTCATCATATCACTTACTAACTTCATTAATTTTTTCCCACAAATCCACTCTATATACCTTAATTCAAACAACCTTACTTTCTTCCTATTTTCCTCTCAAATCATTCCAAATTCACTGTATCAAATTCTCGCACATCCCTTCCTTAATCCAAACAAAGCATAATAGTTTGTTTCTTTGTTAAATTTTTTTAGTAATTAGCGATAATATTTGTGGCACTAATATCTATTAAAAAAATGATGATTGAATTGTGTTTTAAAATGTGACAATTTTTCACAAGTATGTTCGAATATGTGTACTGAAATGATAAGTTTTGTTAGTCAGACAAATTGACAAAGATTTTCACAAACAAAGTTTAAAAACTTATCGTTCTTAAGTTAGTGCAACAAATATACATGTAATATAACAAGGTAATGTTGCAAGATACGAGAATATTTTTTTGGCTCATAGGCACCCCTGACTAACTCGTACAAGTATTGTTTAACAATAAGTCACTCTTGATTAACACTAGCATTCTTTAACAACAAGGAATTTTTGACCAAGACAAAAAAATTATATAGGTTGTGATAAAAAGATCACGAGATTTACTCATTAAAGTGAGGTTGCATTTTTTGATGTTTACAAAGTTAAATAGTATTTTCTAGTTTGTTAGATAAACATAACAATGTTCTTATAAAACTTGTATAATTTAGTGTGTACATGACTAGCGTTAAAGCCTAAACCCTAAACTTTCTCAACTAGTGTTAAAACTAACTTTTAGTTTCTCGACCTCTATTGGGCCCATATTATTTTTCATCTTTTGCCAAATGTTTAAGCACAACTTTTTCCATATATACACTCATACTTTTACTTTATGTAACATATTATCATTTTTACGTTTACATAATATACATTTCACTTTCACACTTCATTCTTCTTATTCTCTCTTTTCTCTGTTCTCTCTCATCGCGATTAGGGTTCTTCATTCTCTTTGCCTCTCACATTCATTGTTTTTCTGTTGGCTTGTTTCTTTATCTTCATTTAAGTGAAGAGCTCGGTTGCGCCTTTCTGGATTTTTTTTCACCTTTTTTACTTTTTTGGTGTTCTTCTTTTCTGTTTTCTTTTTTCTTGTTGTGTTTCTCTCTCTGCAAATCTTGACTATTTTTCTTGTAGATAATGACTAACGAAAGCATTACTTCGTTTTTCTAATCGAAACAACCAGTGAGTAGCTACTTGTATTTGCATCCTAGTGAGAATCACACTATCATCATTGTTCTCAGTGCCAAAAACAAAGTCGAATTCATTCTCGGCACTCATTCTTGTCCACCAAAGAATAACCCTATCTTTTCAACTTGGTCACATTGTAATAACATGATAGTTTCCTGGTTAGTTCACTCTGTTTCTCTCCCTATTAAACAAAGTGTTATCTGAATAAATGTTACTCTTGATATCTGGAATAATTTAAAATCTAAATATTGTGAGAGTAATTTATTTTGTATTTCTAATTTGCAACTTAAGGTTGCCTCTTTAATATTTTAAATCGTTGAATTGAATTGTTATATTACTTCTCACGTTTTATTTGAAATGGGTTTGAAATAAAATTGTAAAAAAAACCACTATTAAGATTAATGATATATTATTTATTTTTGAAGCTTGATAATTTTATAATGATTTTATTTTTAAAAGATGTGTTAAGAATAATATATTATAAAACTACCTTGGATTAAAACTATCTGTTACTGTAAAGGGTTAAAGTACCCGTTTTTTTTCTTATGATTAAAGAAAATGTTAGACGAAAACTCTTAAGTAATGTAGAATCGACATTATTAGAACAATCTCAAAGTAATGAAAGGTTAAGGAATAAAAGTGACAGAAATAAATTGATACTTTGATATGACCACAAGTCACCCAATAAATTTGTGTAGACTCGATCATTATTCTAATTAAGTTGTATTTTTTAATTCATTTTGACTTTTTATCCTGCTAACGGGTCAACAAATTATTTTGACATGCTTTAAAAAAGTAAGAAAAATATTTTTGAATAACAAACTTAAAATAAAATATGTATTTTTATAATTTAAGTCATATTAATGACATTAATTTTAATTTTAAATATAATGATTTAATATATAATTACAATACATGGATATGTTTTAATAAAATATTTTTTTCATAATTTTATTACAATAAATTTATTATTTTTTATATATATGTTTCTTATTTTTAATTTTTAATTTTGGTTTAAATACAATTTCCAAATAAAATTTAAATAAATTTAAAAATTTAAATTTGTACCTTTTCTAATTGCCTTTCAATATTGTATTGTTTGAAGATAATGAAAAAAAAAATCAAAAGATGATTTATGTTTATAATTTCTTTCTTAATTAAAAGTTCATACATTTTTATATAATAGAATAGGGTATTTATTACTATAAAATGAAAAAAAAAATCTTTTTGTTAATAAATTTTACCTACATCTTAAGTTCCTGAAGAAGAAAAGAAAGAGTTCTAATATCAATCAAATATGAAGAAATAAACAAAAAAAATCACTAACTTTTAATAACCTAATATTTCAAGACAATTTTATCCATTCATCTAGACACTAACTTACATTAATATATATTGAATTAACTTGTTAATGTAATTTTTAGCGGTAACATCGGTATTACACGATTTCTCATAATACCTTAAATAACAACAACTATTTACAAATCACATAAAAAAATATTATTAAAAAAGAAAAATACAAAAATATTTGTAAATCACATAAAAAATATTATTAAAAAAATAAAAATACAAAAATATGTTAGTTGTATTAGTTGAGTTGCGCTTTGTTGATAGATTGTTACCATACTTTATGTTTTTTAGTTTTGTAAGGGAAGGTGTCTTTTAGTAACCTCTTGTATAAGAGTATAAGAATTGAGAATATCTCTATTAATTATTTATTTTTTTATAAAAAAAAAACTTGTTAATGTATATATAATTGAAAGGAAACCATAAAATTTGGGTAAAAAAAAATTGAAAAGGATAAATTTTAGTGAATGGAAGAAAAAAGTGTGCACCCACCACACACCTAAAAGTTGAAGTTCTGACCTAAGAGAGAAATAGAAAAAGGAAGAAGAAAGGAGGAGAGGATGGTGGTGGTGGTGGAATTGAGTGGCATACAGAGGATTTATTAATTACCACTCAGTTCTTGGTTGGGATCATAGGACCTGGAAAGCAACTTATGAGTGAGTTCATCATCACTTTCAGAGACTATCAGTAGCAAGGTTCTACAAATTCCATAAAAATAATAACCCTTTATCTCCTCTTCTTTTCTCAATCAATTAGTTCTTATTCTTTCCACGTAAGTAACATTGCTTCAACATTTTTGTGTGGTTATCAATGAATGCAGGAGAAGATTCTGTAGTTAATGGAATCTGCGTTGCTTGTGCTGCTGCTGTGTAAAACTTTTGGATACAAAATTATGTCACTGTCATGTGTTCTTCAACTGGCATAACTTCATTCTAGATTTTCATATCCAATCATTTTTAAAAACTGTACTTACAAATAAGGTTTGAGAAATTTTATATTTTTAAGAATTTTTGGTTTTTGATAAAACACTAAAATATAGTTTTTTTTTTTTTTTTTTTTAGGGTTTGTGGCTTTGTTAAGGGTTTTTTAGTACGAGGATAAAGTAAAATTTTGTGTAAGGATTGAACTACTTTAAAATGGTTCATATTTGTTGATTTTTTATTGTTGATAATTTTTTATTTTTTTAAATAGTTATTATTATAAATACTTTAAAACACTTTTTTATTAATCTGGAAAAGTGTGATTGAATGGAATTTAATTAAACATAGGATTTTGTATAAATAATTTTGAATATGAGTATTGTAGTGTTAATGTAAAAACATTTTTATAGAAAATATGAGGCAAGGGAATGGTATTCTTCTGAGGTAGGAAGTTCTTTGGGCTAAAAGAAAATACCCACACAAGACTTTCATACAATAGAAGGTGATCAATAATTGAGAATAAGATACATCAGATTCTTTCTTTGATTTTTTTTTAAGAGAGTTGTAACATTTTTAAATTATCCAATTTTATTTTTTTTCTGATAAAAGGTATCATCTAAATACCCTAGGTCTGAAAAAACATTTAGAAAGTTATTAAGTATCTGGTTAATTACGTAACAAAAGTATCTAATTGATACTTGCTAACATAATAATTAAGGGAATTAAATACGATTTAGACCACTCATCCTACTTATTGTAACTTTAATTTCTTCCCCTAAAAAGGTTTCACTATTCTTTCATCCTCTTCACTTATCAACATCATTCTTTCTTTCCTTTATATGGTCCATGGTTGTAGTTTTTCCTTTTATTTGAATGGATAAAAGCTTGCACTTTGAGGATTAAAAGAATTTTTATAGAGACCACAGGTATCATCTATCATAACCCTTAAACTTAAAACTACATTGTATATAAAATAAGATATATTTGAAAGAAAAAGTACAAGACAAGGAACCTTACCTATGAAAATGGAACTCTTTGCAAAAAACTTTGTTCATTTTTGGAGGGAATACGGTTGTCAATGGAGAACATGATGTTAATAGATTGTGGTCACTCGTAGGAGGGAACCTTGGTTGCTATTGTAGTTTATAATGCCTTCCACGTACAATTGTTTTTCCCTTCACACGTTCACACACTCTCAACCTCATGCTCTTATATATTCTTTTAATTATATGGGTTACAAATATTTTTTTAATAATTATTGTACTGGGACGACCGATCCACCTAGTGAGTCGGTTGGGAACTCGACTATTCAACCAATCAACCATAATGAAAAGGTGACGACGACCAATCCATGACGACGTGTCATGGGTTGACCAAGTCAACATAGTTAATCCACAATTAAAGGTTGTTTAACACAACCCTAAACATGAATCAACCTCCTAATCCGACCCACCAACGAAGACTCATTAAAGT
Organism: Phaseolus vulgaris; assembly: GCF_000499845.2. Taxonomy (NCBI): domain Eukaryota; kingdom Viridiplantae; phylum Streptophyta; class Magnoliopsida; order Fabales; family Fabaceae; genus Phaseolus; species Phaseolus vulgaris. Next base: position 8,350,984 of record NC_023752.2, on the reverse strand, counting down.
AATATAAATAACACAAATTCCAAGAACCAGGTACGTCATTATCTACAATACTCTGACATCCGAGTGCTGAGACCCTGATTGACTTGAGCTTTGAAGTGCCTTCTGCAGATACTATCCCAGCCTGTGAGACCAGACGACCGAGAGGAGAAAATAGAGCAGGAAGCCAACAGTGATCGTGACCGACCAAAGGAAGTAGAAGAATAATCATTTTCCACACCCCAAACACCCGAAGGATATCCTAAGAACTAAATCTTATACTTTCGTATAATTTTTAACTAATAAAACCAAGCCTAATGTTTCTCCTTTTCAATTCATTTCATTCTTCAAAACCACACTCATTACTCATTCTTTTGTCCTTATTATCATCCTTCGATTATCACATATGTTTTTCTTCTCTTGATAGATGAATTATATGCGAAGCATGACGTGAAACCTTAGTTCCCACCAACAATAACTAGTATCCCAAATTTAATGGTTTTTGTTTTCTATTTTCCTTTTAGAAATTCAGTAATCAGCTTAAAAGTTTGGTTATTACGAAGGGAGAAACATAATTTTTTCTTGATTTGAAAAAATAATAATAATACAATTTTCTCATCCTTCAATTTATTTTAGGAATTATTCGTTTTAGAGTTTAGAATTTTATTATCATTTTATTCTTAAGAAATATTTAAAAAACTAAAAAATAAAGATGTATTTAAATTAAATTTTAACTGACTCTCAATTAATGTGGTAGTATTTAAACTAATCAAAACACTTTCTTTGAAAAATGAAACAAATAAACAATAGTAAATGAAACAAATAAACAATAGACAGCAGTGTATGCACTTACATGGTAAATAACTTGTACATTATTACATGCACTTACAATTTGATAATCACTCTTAGCCATTCAACTTCGCATCTTCCATCATAATTCGAAATACAATAAGTTTATTGCATCATGCAATAATGCTACTTTATAAATTAAAATAATACTGATTTTAATTAAATGATAGTGTAAAATACATTGAAAAAAAGAGTTATGAAACAATTCGATTAAGATTTATATTACTTAAAATTTATTTTCATTACTCAAAAAAAGTTTTTTTTTTCTTTTGAAGAAAAGAAAGAAAAATACCGATGTAAATGTCTTTTAGCAATAATTTAAGTAAAGGAAACTCAATTAAAATGAAATAATTTGGACTATAGATAATTTTGTTTTTTTTTAATCATATATATAAAACAAAAACTTAAATGTTTTCAACGATCAAACTTTTAAATTTCATATAATAGTCTTTTTGGGGAGAAATATACTCTTTAAATAATAGGTCAATATCAATTTCAAAATTTGTGAACTAAAACTCTTATACTTTTTTCTTTTTCTTCCGGTATAAAAAGCATACTAATAACATTTTTTTTCAGTAGAAGTCTCAATGGCACGTAATATATGATTCTAATATGTGTTCTTAGCTAAATGAAATCATACCGAAAGTATAAGGCTCATGTGGGTTTGTTAGAATAGCTAGATTGAATTTTATTCCTAAAGTATAGAATGTACAATATTTGAATAGTTTTGTTTATATTATTTTTAAAGAAATGAGAGACTTACACATGACATGTACAAGGAAGTCAATCCCAATTTAAAAGAAAAAAAAACAATAGTGACATCAAACTAAGTAGGTAAACTACAAAGTTTGACTTTGATCACTACATTGACTAATAAATGACTTCAATTATCTAACTAATTCTATGAATTGGCCTTATCAACTACCAAAACAACCATATGCCAATAATGTATTTATAAACAACCTATTTTGATATTTAGTTCTCAAAACACTCTAATTTGAGATAAAAGAAAACATTCGAAAAGATGAAAAAAAAGAGAAAAGTGAATCCTATAGGTGCAATTTTGTCTTTTATTTACTAAAATGGAAAAAAAAAATTGTTACATGATTGAGTAAATCATATTCTAATAATATTCTAATAGAACTGTATTGGCACAACCAGACGTATCAGTGAGTCGATCAGATAGAAACCATCTGGTCACTCGACCACAATAAGAAGGTCGCGTGGCAACATGTGGCCGACCGACTCATGACGACGAGCCATGGGTTGACTAAGTCAGCAAAATTAATCTATAATTAAGGGCTGTTTAGCATAATCCTAAACGCGAACCAACCTCCTAATCCGACCCATCAATGAAGGCCCACTAAGGTAATATAAATAGCACAAATTGCAAAAACTAGGTACATCACTATTTACAGTACTTTGATAACTGAGTGCCAACACCCTGACAAACTTGATCATCAGAGTGTCTTCTGCAGGTATCATCCCAGCCTATGCTACCAAACGATCGAGAGGAAGAAGGAGAAGCAGGAAGCCAAGAAAGACAGCGACCGACCGAGTGGAAGAGCAAGACAAACGTTCTCTAGGTCCCAACACCCGTTTGAGAACAAGAACAACTTCGTAAAAGAAAATTCATGATTAAGTAACACGACTTCTAATATAAAATTATTTTTTAACTCAAAACGTGTGATCAAACTACGACTTTCATGTTAAATTGTATGATGAATAAGTTGTGAGGCCTAAAAACAATTTTAATTAACAATGACTTCGTTCCTGCGAAAAATTACTTATGCCGAATAGCTGCAAAACTAAAGTCATACATGTATAAAGCACAACTTTAATATAAATTTTGAATAATAGAAATGTGCAATGGAATGACTGATTTTACATACAAATTATAATAAATGACTTATTAAAATTTATATTAATATGGATATTATTATTAAAATAATAATAATTATAAGTATCATAATAATAGTTATAATAAAAATAATAATTATTATAATATAATGACAAAAGTTATCTATGAATTATGATTATAAATATGTAGTGAAATGTATTTTTTTTAGTGATTAATTTTGAGTAAATATTTCAAATATTTAACAATTCAGTTAAATTATTTCACATTTCAATTTTTTTTTAATTAATCCAAAATTTCAGTAATAATAACACTTTTTTGTATAAAACTGAAAATAATACGTGCAGAACACGATTTAAGTGTAACATTTATAGAATTAAAGTCATCAAGTTTTTTTAAAAAGTTGTTTTTTATAAGAACGACTTTATTATTGATCAAAGTCGTTTTTAAACTTCATGATATAGTTTAAGACGAAAGTGATGATTTACTCACACGATTTTAAATTAAAAGAAAAAAATTAGATTATAAATTGTACTGTTGTTATATTCTACAAATACAAAATAAAATTGCACAATTTTAATGCAAAAACGTCCAATAGAAAGTGAGGTCCAATGGATAAACAAATGTAAACAAGATAGCAACATAAATAATAAGAAGAAGAAAATGGATTTGGAAAGAAGGAATAATAGAAAATTTAAAGATATCCAAAAAATGAGAGAAACCAAAATTGTCATTTTTGTATCTTTGTACATAAAAACAAATAGAGAATTGTAGTCAGAAAATGGCACCAAATGCAAACCAAAGCACCCTACATCATTTGAATTTAGTGATGTATGATATATATAACATGTTTTCATTTATAATATATATAGTATGAAAAGAGAAGAATTTAAAAAAGAAAAGAAGGTCCAAGAGCACTGAGAAGGAATATAAATACGATAGGTACATAATAGGATGAAAATAGATCCTCATCAACCTTCTCTGATTCCCACACCAACTCTTCTTTTTCTCTTCATTTTCATACACCTTCCCATACACACCTCCTCACACACACATTGCTCCATATGGCACAACTTCACCCACCACTTCCGACTCACACTCACACTCCTCAACTCACGTCGTGGTTAAATTTACTGGTGGCTGAAAGCCGCTTCGGCAAGCGCTTTAAGCTTGTAGAACGCGGTTCTACTTTTACAACCGAGTTACGTGCCGGTACAGCCACGTTCCTCACCATGGCCTACATCCTTGCCGTCAACGCCACCATCATAGCTGACTCCGGCGGCACTTGCTCCGTTTCCGATTGCACCCTTCTATGCTCTCACCCCAATATTTCCCTCACTCAATGCCCCACCCACCTTCTTATCCCACCCGATTCCTCATGCAAGTACCCGCCCGTCAACCCGGGTTACGCAGCGTGTGTGGAACGCACGCGCCGTGATCTCATCGTTGCCACTGTCGTATCCTCCCTCGTGGGGTCCACCATAATGGGCGTGTTCGCCAACCTTCCATTGGCGCTCGCGCCAGGCATGGGCGCCAACGCATACTTCGCCTACTCCGTGGTCGGGTTTCACGGGTCGGGTTCAATACCCTACCGAACCGCTTTAACCGCTATCTTCTTAGAAGGCTTGATTTTTCTTCTAATATCGGCCGTTGGATTCCGCGCGAAACTGGCGAAACTCGTTCCCAAACCCGTCCGAGTTTCGTCCACTGCCGGGATCGGTCTCTTCCTGGCCTTCATTGGGCTTCAAAGCAACGAAGGCATTGGCCTCATCGGGTTCAGCCCATCAACACTCACCACACTCGGAGCCTGCACGAGAGACAAACTAACGGCGTTAGCTCCCGTCACAATAATCAACGGAACCGTTAGTTTAATCCCTGGCGGCGCCGTCTCCGGCAAGATACTATGTTCGGGGAGCCGAATGGAGAGCCCCACCCTATGGCTGGGTCTTGTCGGGTTCATCATCATAGCTTGTTGTCTAATGAAGAACATAAAGGGCGCTATGATATACGGCATCGTTTTCGTGACCGTGATCTCGTGGTTCAGGAACACGTCAGTTACGGTGTTCCCCAACACGGATTTAGGCGACGCGGGTTACCAGTACTTCAAAAAGGTTGTTGACGTGCACCTGATTAAATCCACGGCGGGGGCGCTTAGTTTTGATCACATGTGGAAAGGTGCATTTTGGGAGGCACTGTTCACGTTCCTGTACGTTGATATTTTGGACACCACTGGGACTTTATATTCGATGGCTAGATTCGCGGGGTTTCTCGACATCAACGGTAATTTCGAGGGTCAGTATTTCGCGTTCATGTCCGACGCGTCGTCGACCGTGGTGGGGTCGTTGCTGGGCACGTCGCCAGTGACGGCGTTTATCGAGTCCTCGACGGGGATACGCGAGGGGGGACGGACGGGGTTGACGGCTTTGACGGTGGCCGGGTATTTTTTGTTGGCGTTCTTTTTCACGCCGTTGCTGGCGTCCATTCCGGCGTGGGCGGTGGGGCCGCCGTTGATCTTGGTGGGGGTGATGATGATGAAATGTGTAACGGAGATTGATTGGGAGGAGATGGGGGAAGCGATACCGGCGTTTGTGACGATTCTGTTGATGCCGTTAACCTACTCTATAGCTTATGGGTTGATAGGGGGCATTGGAACGTATGTTGTGTTGCATGCGTGGGAGTGGGGAGAGAAGTTGATGAGGAAATTTGTGAGCAAGGGGAAGAAGAACTTCAACGATGCTTCATCCAATCTCAGTGTAACTGCAAATACAAATCCTCCTGTTCTTGATCGTCATGAACTAAGAGATCATAAACCTCTTCAAGTGTAGACATTATTTTTGGAAACGCTATTTAATCCAACAAATTATGCTATTACCTGCTTTATCATTATTATGCTTCTGCTCAATCTTTACACCAACTATAACTTAGTGTTTTTCATTTTTTTTTGGTAGTTTTAATTAATGATTTTTCTTTCATATATGTATGTTTTTAGATTAAATTGGGAACTTTTTCCTATTTAAATTTTATTTGTGATTTTGATCTTCTTACTCTTTTGTTCATTTTCATTTTAGTAATAATCTTTTCAAAAATTCACTATTTTGGTCCAATTCTTAAATTGATATTCATTTTACATTTTAAAAAAAGTTAAAAATACTATTATTTGAGAGGTTGTTAATTGACGTTAGGGTGGTTGAAAAAACAAGTTTTTGCTAGATATAATATAACCCACGTTACAGATTATAAAGGAAAATAAAATTGTATTCTTTTGAGTGAGTTGACTAAAATCAATTTAAAAGTTTAATAAAACCTTATTATGAATTGAAAAAATCTATTATAATCAAAATTCAGAATGCATTTTATCTTTCCATTGAGTTCAAAAATCCAAATCCATTATATAATTTGTAATTATAATTTTAAATCCTTAAAAATTCAAAAAAGCAACTATGTTATGTAATATGCTCTACAGTTTAACAATTTGCTTGACATTAGCATAAAATTAGGGTTGCATCTCGTATTGCTAACAGTTAGACTTTCTGTTTCTGTAGTGTAGTTATGATACATTGACTTGTTTGGTTTAAAGGTGAACAAACTTATAAATTTTCCTTTTTCTGCCCAATAGTTTTTTTTTTCTTTCTATCTTTTACATTCATATATGGAGTTCTAAGATCTATTATAGCAGTTAAAAACTTAATTCTTAAAGTCTTGGTTAAAGGGGATCCTTGCTTTCTCTAATATTAGGATTCTGTGGTCTTGGGCACAGAGAAATGTTCGTGAGGGTAAAATGATTGCTTCACTATCACTCACATGAGTTAAAATAATCAACATTGTTTTCTATGCACTCCACATAGATTATTAGCTACAAACATAATTTTAATTAACTAAAGAAAATATAAAACTTCACTCAAATACAATAATTTTAACTAGTTGCATCTGTTTTTCTTTTTAGGTAGTTTAAGTAAATGAATTACTTCCTAAATAACATAAAAAGTATTTTACACTATTTTTTTTTCTATTTTTTTTTTGCTAAATTGTCCAAAGAATAAATCCTCCATTTTTTTTATTAATGGTTGTATTATCGCATCTTTTACTAATAACTACAAAACAATCAATATTAAGATTCAAATACAATAGATATTGTTCTCTTTATAATCCAAATTCACAACTTTTAATCAAACATGATATCACAAATTTTATAATGATAAGAAATTACATATGAAACACAAAGAAAGTAGTTAATATATGGATTACAACACATAAACTACATTTAATATATCGACCACAAACAATATAATGATGAAAAGATTTTTTACCTTTGCATTAGAACTTTTCAATTTTCTTCCTTAAGTCTTATGATTCTAGTGATATGATATCAATGGCTAGTACTTTAGAATAATGTATATCTGCAACCAAAAAAATTATAATAACATATAAAAGATGACTTATCTTTTTGTTTGTAAAGTAAACTTCTGATCAATCATCAAACATATAGATACATACATATTATGTAATGTTGATTGTAATTTCAAACATACATGAAAAAACATTGGTATAAAACTAGTCAAAGTTTGTTCAGATGAATAGATTTTGAAATAGAAGAAGAACAACAAGTAAGGGTTGTAGCTAGCTTCATTCTTAACTTATTGTTGGAGATCCCACATCGACTAGAGATGAGAGCCTTTCATAATATATAAATGGGTGCAAACCTCACCCCATTGAGCCGGTTTTATGGGGTTGAGTTAGGCTTAAAGTCCACTTCGTAATATGGTATCAGAGCCATTTCGAGCCTATCCTAGCGAGTAATTGTTGGGCTTATCAGGCCACCCGCTATCGGACCGCTATCGGACCACCCAAAATATATAGTCCCACGCACGAGTTGGTAGTCTCGGCGTGAGGGGGGTGTGTTGGAGATCCCACATCGACTAGAGATTAGAGCCTTTCATTGTATATAAGTGGGTGCAAACCTCAATCCTATGAGCCGGTTTTATGGGGTTGAGTTAGGCTTAAAGTCCACTTCGTAATATGGTATCAGAGCCAGGTTCGAGCCTATCCTAGCGAGCGTTTGTGTTGGGCCTATCGTGCCACCCGCTATCGGGCCGCTATCGGACCACCCATAATATATAGTCCCACGCACGAGCTTCTATCTATCACTCTCGGCGTGAGGGGGGTGTGTTGGAGATCCCACATCGACTAGAGATGAGAGCCTTTCATAATATATAAATGGGTGCAAACCTCACCCCATTGAGCCGATTTTATGGGATTGAGTTAGGCTTAAAGTCCACTTCGTAATACTTATACGAGTCAAAGTAAAAAAATAAAGTAGAGAAATTTATTCAATCTTATAATTAGTGACAATAATAATATATTCTCTTATATATTCTAGAAGAATCTGAATTGCGAGTGATTAGACGTGTAATGAGAGAGATCAAATGAAGGTGACAAACTGAGATAAATTATACTGAAGGGATGTCTAATAAAATTAGAATTCCTACACAAGTCCCAAAATATAACAAACTGAAAATAATACGAGAACCCAAATATTATACATTTTTAGACATAAAAAATATAAATAAACAAAATATAGAGATCGTATTAAATGTTATTAGAAAGAACATAACAACGATGGCACCATAAACCTTGATCAATGTAGAAGAGGATGAAAAAAAGAAAGTTGCACTGCCACACAGAGAGTAAGAAGAGGAGAAATGTGTCATTCAAAGAGTAAATAAAAGCATCTGTTACATAAAAAAATGTCCTGAAAACAGTAGTAGGCAGTTTCTTTCTGCACCCCTACATTTTTCTTCCTGTATCCCATAATGTTGTGCAAAGACAAAACTGTCCCTATATAAAACTGTACATTTATTTTTTTGCATTCCCAATTATGAAATCCGGTAAATTTTAGGATTGGCGCTTCCGATAAAATTTTGGATTGACGCGTCCGGTAATCTCCTGGATTGGTGTTTTCGGTAATCTCTCAGATTGGTGCTTCCGATAGTACATGAATGGTAGTGTTAAAAAATATGCATTCCAGATCCGTCAATCCGTAATTCAAAATATGCATTCCAGATTCAGAAATCCATAATTGAAAAAAATCATTATGGATCCACCAATCCATAATAGAAATTAGGCTTCCAGATTTCAGTAATCTGAAAATCAACAATTTATGCAAACTTTGCTTCCAGAACATCTCCTCATCCAGAAAGCAATATGATTCACTTCCGGATTGATGAATCCGTAGCAAACTCCCAAATCTTGATTTCAAATTAAAGGTAAAGGTCAATTTTGGGATTTACAAAATTGTGGCAGGAAGAAACTGCCACAGTATTATAGGAGGGAAAACGGGCCAAAACCAAAAATTGGCTAAAAACTGAAAAGCCCAAATAGAAAAGCAAGAAAAAAAAAACAAGATAGTTTTTCAGCCTCATATATTCTTCATTCCCAGCTTAAAATAAAGAGTTTTAAAAACATTCGGTGAGAGAAAAACAAATTGACTAGATGATTAACAACAAACTTAATCATCCTTATTTGTTACCTCATGTTACGTAGAATTTCACTAATTTAAAATGATTAAAACTTTTTTTGTGACGTCGATATAATATCACATTTAGAACGAACATACACTCAAGAGTATCATAAAAATTTAAATATTTTCTTTGGTACTTACCTAAAATAAAAATTATTACATTTAAGTGATATTTTCTTTTTATGTTTACATTTACAATATTTTTTTTTCTTTTAATAGTCATAATTATTGTCAAAAGAAATCATCGTTAATTCTACTTTATACCTTTTGTTACATATATTTAGAGATAATGTGTAGCATCATAATTAATTACTCGTGACCAGACCAACCATCTAAAAAAACATCTTTAGTAACAGTTCAATGAAGTTGCTAGCATAATATTCCATTACCACACAAAATTAATTATAGTTATTTACTAATTAACCTTTGTAAGACTTTAACTATTCATCACAAAAATTGTGACATATTATTGTACTTTGTCATAAAGAGTCGTCGATTTTTTTTAGTATCGGTTTTGTTGTGAAATCAAATGGCTTCAATATTCAATAATTATTGTGAATAAGATAATTAATTTATTTAATAAATAAAGTAGATTTCATGGTGACTTATTATTCTTATGTTAGTATCTCACAGTCTTATCGAGAATGAATCTCTTCACTTACAACTATAAAAAAAAAATCATCAATTACAAACCGATTTAAAAAAAAAAAATTATTAATTATTATAGTGACTAAATTAGAAATCATTTTAAAAATTAAAACAAAATTAGTTTCTAAATTAATTTATATTATTCTTAAATAGTTTCTAAATTGGTAACTAATTAGATACCAATTTAAAAACTATTTAATAATAATAAAAACTATTTTTTTTTAGTTTCTAAAATGATCTCTAATTTAGTCATTATAGCAACTAGTTATTTTTTTTGTCTATAAAATTAGTTTTTATTTCATGATTTTCTTGTAGTGGACTGATTATTTTGTAAAATTTCAATTTTAAAAAAAGTTATATTAATAAATTTAATGAATAATTATAATATCATATCTTGATATGATCATTATACTGAATTCAATTTACATTTTAATTAAATGTTTTTTCGCAATCCTCTTTTTAATTACACAATATATACCTTGTGTATCGGTAAAAGAAATCTTCCAATCATATTTTTAAACGTTCATAAGTAGTGAAATTAAACTTATATAATACTTTAAGTTATTTATTATAAATCTAAAACATGATTTATATATTAATAATCTATTTGTTATCATAAATTTTAATTAAGTACAATTTATACATTAAAAGGTATTTAATTATAATAAATTGTAATCTTATAAAAATAAATATTTGAGATTTATTGGCAAATAGAGATAAAAAGAAATAATGTGCGTTCATTGAATATTTATTATATGAAGGTGGAAAAATATGAAAACTATTATATTGTCGTATATTTTAGAAAAAGAAAACAAAAATTAATTTAACTGAGCAACAAGCAAGATGGGATCAGATCAGGTAAGAAAGCAAAGTTGTTTCAACTAAATTTAGCTTACATAAACAAAATGGCATCATTTCAAATACCAATAAATGGTCTGCACAAGGCTTCAGCCTCTTTTTTTGGTTGAGAACAAAGTAACTAAAATACCTATCATTACCTTAAAATACAATCTTAAAATTAACTTAATATTCCAAGGAAACAACTTATGAAGGATTTTTGGGATGAAGATATGTTCTTATTATTAAAGAGTAAACCTCTTTGGGTATAAACAAAGGCACTCAAATTCATTAGTGGTTCCACAAGATTACTTTATCAATTGAATTAAGAACTAATTACAATAACCAAGGGAAACTCAGTGCTGGAGAAAGCAGGTAGAAAGAGTTCTTGTGACAGAAACATATGTGGTAGAAAGATTTCAACATGAAAGTCGTGAATTGAGATATACCTTAAAAAATTCATATCAAGATGTTGCACCTGTCCAATATCTGTAACGTACATATTCCTTAGTTTGTTTTTTCATATTCGTAAGGTTCAAGATACTCAGATATATTATTATCTGCATCTGATATATACCCAAATTTTTATTTGCACATATCTTGATCATTTATTCTTTTTATATTTGAAACAATAAATAATTAGTGGGTAATTTCATGATCTTTTTGACTTTAGGTAAGGGCTTTCATCCCTACATTTATCTAAATCTTCCTCCAACATTTCTATCATCTTGTCCTTCTCGTATATTGCTTCTAAGAGCCTAATATTTTCTTCTTTGAGAGCTTCAAACTGGCAAATTATTCCTGCAATTTGAGCTTCAATGGCCTCATCACTCAACTCAAAGACACTCTCCACCATTCTAATGAAACGCCACAAACTCACTACAACCAACAAACCACCCCCTTTTCTCACCACAAAGGCTTCCAAAAATATAGCCCCTATGACTACAACTGCATCAATGACATACCCCACATGCTGGAAAAATGAAGAGCCTAACCCCACTAGTAGAGCCATTGTCTTGGCTAGAAGAATAATCAGAATGCCAATTCCAATCCAATGGAAACATTCTTCTGCTACGCTGCTTATGTGTCTCTCACATGAAACTAGAGATGACGATAGCTCAAGGGTTGTGATGATGAGGTCTACAATAAGCAATAAGACTGTGAACACGTGAATCCATGTTGAATCAAGGAAATTGGCCAAATGGGTGCGCCATGATGCTCTACTATCCGAACCTTGTTGGCTAGATGTGTTGAATAGAAGCAGCCATCTTTCCCTTCTCTTCCATGATTTTACTAAACTTTGGACTGATGAATCTAATATTTGCATGGAAAATGAACTGGTGGGGGCTTGTGTTTGGTTGGTTTCTGAGGAAACATGGACAGATCTCAAGGTTTTCATTGATGAGAAGTGCAAAATTTGGTGATCAATTCATGATTTTAATAGAAGAAGAGAATGATGATTAACTTTGACGAATTAGAGGTGGCATGTTGGTGAAGTGCAAGTAAGATCTGAAATGTTTTGCAAACTTTAGCTTTGGGGTCAAGTTATTAGACGGCCACATTATTTGCATTCTGTTGTTGTCATATCATGTCATCATAGAGACTCAATATTATCACATAATAATAATAATAATAATAATAATATTATTATTATGTATTAATGTTTAATATTATTTCTTTAAAAATTGGTTAACTCTTTTTCATGACATCCTCCATTAAAGGTCATTGAACACAGGATGGTAGGTAAAAGGTCATTACGGAACTAAGGGATTGAGTCCCTTAAGGCTTAAACCAAAAATAGAGCCGACAAGAAAATAAGCTTATTGAAGTCAATTTCAAAGTGCTTAATTTTGTTTTGATTTTCACTAATGTATTGGGCAAAGAAATTAGTGTGATATCTTGTAATGGTTTTAGTTAGTTTAACAGATTATGATAGAGCATGGTTTATCTTTAGGAATTAGACAAGTACTTATCTAATATATTGATGGGAAACCCTTTTTATAATTCACATGTTTACTAAGAAAATGATACTTAGGACAAGTTCCATAAGAAAATGATACTTAGGACAAGTTCCATCTCGTTTGAGTTATTCTTATGAATGAATTTATGTGATAATTATGAGTGTTAAATTTGAAATTTTATTTGAACTAGAAATAACAATATACAAATTTAGAGTGTATTTTTTAGTATTAAATTTTGAAATACTACTTTTTTTACTCCATACATTAACTGTTATTTTTTCTTAATAAATTTTTGTTGTTTAGTGAGAAAGGTTAACACATGTCTTATCTACATGATTTTCAGCATTTAACAACAGTTAGTTAGTGGAACAAGGTTTTTGTTGTTGTTTGTGATAATAGCTTCTCCTCACCTTGTTTGATTATACTACTCCCATACCATGCACACACGCAGCATGGACAGAATCAGCACATTTGCTTAATTATTTAAGCTGTGTATGAAAATTTGCACTCAGTTTGAGTAGCTGATAACACTTAGCAGTACGTTCTTATCAAATGAGTTTTATTCATACCTTCACCACGAAACTTTTGGAATCAGTTGAAAAGAGTTTCACCCTATAGCTTATTGAAATAAGTTCAGAAGGTCATATGCCACTTCCAAATGCTGCTACATTTCCACTTTCCATGGCAAATCTTAAGAAAATTGCTGTCTTTAAAAAATGTTATTTTTTGTAGTAAAAATATTATTTTTATTGTACTAAACTTCAAATTTGTATATTAAGGACCCATATTTATTATTTTAAAAAGTATCTGTTTACATGTTAAAATTATATATATATATATATACATATATATATATATATGTATATATATATATATATATATATGATATACATATATATATATATATGTACATATATATATACATTTAATACTAAAAAAGTATGTATATATATATATATGTATATCATATATATATATATATATATATATACATACATATATATATATATATATATATGTATATATATATATATATATGAAAATTTGTTATTATTTTTATGGATCCTTTCCTACGAATCTTGGAAGTTGAGCACATATACAAAAGTTATTTTTAGAGCATTTTTTTAGCTTTAAGATTTAGAAAGTAATTTTTTTTAGAGAAATTTTGTAGGGATTGCAACAATTTTTTTTTTTAGCTTTAGAAAGTAATATAATTCATTAATAATAAAAAAGAATTAAAATATTGGAACAGTTTATTTTGTTAGTATTTTAATGTGTAGAGAATGGATTTTCTAGTTAGTTAGGCTTTGAAGCATCTAATGGTTGATAGACAATTGCTTCTTCTACCTCCATGTTTTCTTTTATATAAAATGTAAAAATTATTTTTTTCATACAATTTTATTAAAAATATTTCAGATTAAATGATTTATTTCTTTTAGAATGTATAACTTGGAATTATAAAATTAGGTATTATATTTTAAATTACAAAATTGAAAATTGAAAATTTATTAACTTTTTTTATGTAATTTGAACACAATCTGAAATTATTTTTTGATTTTGAATTGTGAAATCTGAAAATATATTTTAAATTGTATAATTTAGAAAAAAAAATCTTGAAAATTGGGTAATCTAAAATTATTTTTTTACTGATGAATTATTGAATCTGAATTTATTTTCTTTTTGGTTAATCCAGAGAGTGAAAAGATGAAGGTCTGCTATATTTATTATGACTAGAAGTTTGCAATAATAAACTTGTCATCTTTAATACCACTTTCAGAGGAGGCAAAATGAAAAAAAAATTGGGGGTGTGGGAGGAACATATAGAGTTGCAGAAAGTAATTGTGTAATCGATATGAGAAAACGGAACCCAGTAATAGTGCTAAGGTCCAAATGTTAAAAATTTATTGAATAGTATTGATGTTACATAATATCTAATATAAAAAATTTAATCATCGAATAATTTTATGTTTTAATATTTTGAGTTTTTGTTTTAATATTGGAAGTGCTTTTGATTTTTTTTCTAGATCATTCAAATATTTTTAGAAAGTTGAAAAATATAATAGGTTTACTTTGTGAGGATTGTAATGAGTTTTTTCTTAATTATTCAATTTTTTATTTATGTAAACAAAAAAATTAAAAAAAGATCCGCTCAATAAATTGAAATATAAGAGTTTGTTCCAGAAGTTAATATTTTTCTTTATAGTCCTGAATTTTGTTTTGACTTTTTGTGACTATTATTATTTGGAGGTACTTAAAATTTTCTTTCTATCTTAAGAAAACATACAATATTGTTATTGTTATTATTTCCCTTTTCTTCACTTTCATATGCTTGTGAAAACAAATGATGAAGATAGTTACATTGAGATGTGACAAATATAATATATTTTATTGGGTTAAAGAAAGATAAAAAGGAGATTTTTTTTATCAGTATAAGAAAAAAAAATTATTTATGGTAAAAATACGTAACTAAATTAGCATTATCCAAATAACAAAATTCATAAGTAGTTTGGTGTAGTTAATTTTTGTACGGAATGTCCGTGAATAATTGAAATATTAAGTTATTCACAAACTCAAGTCCGTGAAAATATTTATATATAATTCTATATATTTTATTTTTAAATTTATCATAATTATAATTATTATTAAAATTATTAATAATATTTTAAGATTAATAATATTTTATAAGTATTATTAATATTATAATATTAATATTAGGAATATCCATTCAGTCTACAAGTGTATAGGTAATATCTCAAACTTGGATTGGTAAGTAATACCCACCAACTCATGTTTGTAAGTAATATTCATCAACTCATGTTCGTAGGTAATACCCACCACCACCTGTAGTTCATAGATAATACTCATCAACTCCAGTATTTAAGTGTTCTTACAAGGACCTAGAAACAAACTATCTTCGTCTTCCACCCGTTGACCTCTCGGCCTTCGCTTCCGGACTCCCTTCTTGGTGTGATCTTTCGGCTTACTTGTTCTTGGTTTGTATTTGGTTCGAAAACCTTTCACGTTTTATTGAATTGCTTGACGGACACTTCCCGGTCAGTTTTAATTTACTCCATTTGATCTTTCGGTTTTTGGTCTCGGCTTCCTCTCACAGATGGGTGTGCGTACCTGAAAGGTGCTCCGATGCCAAAGTTAGATTCAGTTTTTCAAGATATTAAAATGAATTCAACCTTCCTTATCTCTCAGGATGACCCTCTATTTATACTACTCTTTTATTGGGCCCAGAAGTTATTTGGGCCTTTTCTTTTTGTATTAAACATTTACTACACATACCTACATATTTGGGCCCAGTTTCATGGGCTTTTGCTTAATAATAATTTCCATTCTATTTTATTTCTTTCGTTATTTAGTTTACTTTCGGGTTGAGCTCTCGGCTTAGTACACCTTGCTTTCGGTCCGATATCTCGGCCCAGTACACTAAGCCCCCCAGGCATAAGGAGGTGTAGACGACGAAATGTCTATTAGAAGATAAAATGGTAGCTCTTGTATTTTTTGGGGGGAAAATCAAATTTGAAAGAAAAGAGAGAACAACTTGAATGTTGTATTAACTATGAAAAGACAAGCTGATGGGACCGCTTGACAGGACAAGCTGGAAGTGCCAACCATCGGATGTAAGTAAATCTGATGGTCCCTATGCCATGACTCTGCAGATTTCACCACTATAAATCTTCACTTCTATTCACCTTATTTCACAGTTTCTCCCTGCATTATATATTAAAGCTGAAGCAAATATTCGCGGAAGGTATAATGTCTTCATCAAGTTCTGTTTCCGTTTCTTCTGAGTTTACGGAATTTTCGAGCACGAGTAATGAATCTACTGGGAGAGTGATTGAGTCCAATAAGAATGCCAACCCTGCTTTGTCACCTGAAACGGTTTCATGTCTGAATTCGTCAAGCAAGGATGGCGTAGATGTTGAGGTCGAGGAAAGAGAAGAAATGGCCGAACAAAAATTAAGCCTTCGGCGCGGGTACGAATGGGTTAATCCAAAAGTTCGGGAATATTTCTCTCGGTACCAATTTAGTTCAACCCTTCGTAACTTCCTTTCTAAAATTTATGTGTATTCTCCTGATGCCACTGAGGAAATCATTTCTTTTCGGCGAACTTGTGCCATTGATAATGTTTGCCATGGCCGTGAAAGCGACGAACACGAATTTTTTTATTTTTATGAATGTCTCTTTACTGATCTCCATATTCGGTTTCCGTTAAGTGAATTTCAGATGGGTGTCCTGCGTTTTCTGAATATTGCTCCTACCCAACTTCACCCAAACGGTTGGGCTTATATGCAAGCTTTCAGTATTTTGTGTAGATACCTTTCTTTAATTCCGAGTCCGAAAACCTTTTTATATTATTATAGCTCTCGGCCCGGTAAGAAGCCTAGTTGGTTGTCCCTGATCAGTAAGACAAAAGTGTCTTTTCTTTCTCCATTTACTTCTTCGTATAAAAATTTCAAAGGAGGCTTCTTTAAAATTCTAATTGAGGAAACCGGGAGAAAGTACTTCTTTGATGGTGATATTCCAAAATTCCCTTTTTACTGGACCCGTGCTCCTGTGAAATTCAACTCTTGTTCTTACCATTCGATGACTACCGAAGAGAAGCATTGTATTGCGGTTCTAAGTCACTTCTCCCATAAGATTCCAACTCGTGCTCTGCTTCGGCTATACGTTTCTCGTAAACCCCAAAAGGATTTCATGGGTATGTGATTCTTTCGGATTTTCTCTTTTAGTAATAATAGAATTTTAACTTTGCTGAATCTGTTGGTGATGTCCAGGTTTAATGGCGGCCACAAAACCGAAGGATCGTGCTTATTTCTCTAAGCTGTTTAATCAGGCTGGAGGTTCAACTCCTCGTTTTGAGAATGAAGCTCCAGGAACAGAAAATGAAGTTGTTGAGCCTACCCCTCGCTTAGAGGTTGAAATAGCCGCGGACGCCGGAATAGGACCTTCTAGAAAGAGTAGGAAACGAGACAAGAATAATAGAAGGTCACACTCCTCTAAAAAGTATCGTCATGGTTCTGGGAGTTCTTCTCAATCGCTTTTTGAAACAATGTTCACATCGTCCACACGCTTTTCAGACTTTGTTGACTGCAATCTTGACTCCTCTGCTCGGGATATGTTCAAAGTGGTTTCTGTTCCTTCTCTAGCTGATTCAATGTTTGAATTGACTAGCCGTGCTTTTTTGATTAGTGAAGCGATAAAGGAAAAAACAAAGAGCCATGTTACTTCTGCTGAATTTGAGAAATTGAAGAGGGAAGCAGCTGAATCGAATGAGAAAATCGCGTTACTAAATTCTCAAATTGATAAACTTTCTGCGGTTAATAACCGACAAGAAACTGAAAGAAAAATTGAAGGGTGAAAATGTCAAGCTCTCGGCCCAAACTTTGGCACTTAACTCGGAGAATCAAGAATTGAAGGGAGACGTTGCTAAACTCACTGCTGCGAAGAAAATCGATGCGGAAGGCATTTCTCAATTGGAAGCAGAAGTGAACAAGTTAAAGTTGAGAGTTGGTGAAGTTGAGAGTTTTGTTATCCAACAACACCAGTTGGGTTTTGAAAAAGCTCTTCAACAAGCCGAATACTTCTACAAGATCCCGTTGGATGCCGGTAACTTTGATGTCGGCAAAGACTTCTATAAGGGCGAATTAATTCCAGTTAGTGATATTCCTTATGACGGATCTCCAGAAGAGGAGAGGGAAAATGAAGGATGAAAAATGAATGACGAGGCCGAATAGTAATCTAATTAGGATGTTTTTTGTTTTTTGTAATAGCTCCGAGTAAAAACTTTCGGACTTTTTTGGACGTTTTGTCTCTGTAGTAATAGGAATTTTGGATATACGGCATCAAATTATATGATAATATTTGGTGTACTTCGTGTCTATTTTACTTGATCGGTTCCAGCTATTTATTATCTTAATTTCATACGATAAATGTATTCTGTTTAATCGAACAAGAACGGGCGATCGGCCATTTAATTGTGATCTTCAAGCGAACAACTAAGGATAGGTGGCCAGCTTACTTGCGATGTTAATCAAGCAAATTTGGTGAGCGCTCGGCCGGCACTTGAGATGTTACGTTCAGCCAATATTTGCGATGTGAATCAAGCAAATTTGGTGAGCGTTCGACCGGCACTTGAGATGTTACGTTCAGCCAATATTTGCGATGTGAATCAAGCAAATTTGGTGAGCGTTCGGCCGGCACTTGAGATGTTACGTTTAGCCAATATTTGCGATATTAATCAAGCAAATTTGGAGAGCGTTCGGCCGGCACTTGAGATGTTACGTTCAGCCAATATTTGCGATGTGAATCAAGCAAATTTGGTGAGCGTTCGGCCGGCACTTGAGATGTTACGTTCAGCCAATATTTGCGATGTGAATCAAGCAAATTTGGTGAGCGTTCGGCCGGCACTTGCGATGTTACGTTCAGCCAATATTTGCGATGTTAATCAAGCAAATTTGGTGAGCGTTCGGCCGGCACTTGCGATGTTACGTTCAGCCAATATTTGCGATGTTAATCAAGCAAATTTGGTGAGCATTCGGCCGGCACTTGCGATGTTACGTTCAGCCAATATTTGCGATGTTAATCAAGCAAATTTGGTGAGCGTTCGGCCGGCACTTGAGATGTTACGTTCAGCCAATATTTGCGATGTGAATCAAGCAAATTTGGTGAGCGTTCGGCCGGCACTTGAGATGTTACGTTCAGCCAATATTTGCGGTATTAATCAAGCAAATTTGGTGAGCGTTCGGCCGGCACTTGCGATGTTACGTTCAGCCAATATTTGCGATGTTAATCAAGCAAATTTGGTGAGCATTCGGCCGGCACTTGCGATGTTACGTTCAGCCAATATTTGCGATGTTAATCAAGCAAATTTGGTGAGCATTCGGCCGGCACTTGCGATGTTACGTTCAGCCAATATTTGCGATGTTAATCAAGCAAATTTGGTGAGCGTTCGGCCGGCACTTGAGATGTTACATTCAGCCAATATTTGCGATGTGAATCAAGCAAATTTGGTGAGCGTTCAGCCGACACTTGAGATGTTACGTTCAGCCAATATTTGCGATATTAATCAAGCAAATTTGGTGAGCGTTCGGCCGGCACTCGCGATGTTAATCGAGCAAGCTGGCAACCGTTCTTTCGGGAAGGATTTCACCTGGAGTGAAAGCATCCAAGACCGAGAGTTTCTAGTTAACACTTAGAACTTTCAACAAAAGATCTTAATATACAATAGTAAGTGTTCTTAAATACAAGCTTTAACTGAAATAAAATTTTAAGTGACTCATATTCCAAGTTCTGGGTATTAGCTTTTCGTCTAACGTTTCCAACCTATAGGCTCCATTCTTCAAGTTTTCTTTTACTCTGAACGGTCCCTCCCAGTTTGGTGCTAACTTCCCTTGTGCTGGATCTTTCCTTGCATCAGTTCTCATTCTCCATACCAAATCTCCTTCACTAAAAGTTCTCGGTCTTACCTTCGCATTGAACCTCTTACATGCTCTTCTTTTTACTGCTTCTTCTCTGATTTTGGCTTTCTCTCGAAGTTCTTCAATCAAATCTAATTCTGCCTTTAAACATTCATTGTTAACACTCCAATCTTCTATTTGGCTTCGTAATGTTGGTTCAGTGACCTCTATGGGCAACATAGCATCTGTTCCATATGTGAGATTAAATGGTGTTTCTCCAGTTGATGTCTGCGGTGTGCATCTATATGCCCACAATATTTCAGGTAACTTCTCGGCCCACAACCCTTTCGCACTTCCCAATCTTCTCTTTAGTTGACTGAGAATGACTTTGTTAGCTGATTCTGCTTGCCCATTGGTTTGCGGATGTTCAACTGAGGTAGTTGTAGACTTGATTCCCAAATCCGCATAGAATTCCAGAAGCTTTTTATCAGTGAACTGTCGGCCATTGTCAGTTATAATAGAATGTGGAATACCGAATCTACAAATTATATTCTTCCACACAAATGTTTGAACTTGTTGAGCTGTTATTTTTGTCAATGCTTCAGCTTCTATCCATTTTGTGAAATAATCAACCGCAACAATCATGAATTTTGTTTGTCCTCGGCCTAAAGGGAATGGGCCGAGGATATCCATTCCCCATTTAGCGAATGGCCAAGGAGAAGCAATGCTTTGCAACTCTTGTGATGGTATATGGTTGAGGCTTCCAAATTCCTGACACTTCTTACAGGTTTTAACGTATTGATTGCAATCTTCACGTATTGTCGGCCAATAATATCCGGCACGACAGATTCGTGTTGCCATTGTTCGCGCACCACAGTGCAATCCACATAGTCCTTCATGAAGTTCTCGGATTACATGTTCAGCTTGCTCATGAGAAAGACACTTTAACAAAGGAGTTGAAAACCCTCTCTTGTACAGTTCATCCCCTATGAGGATAAAATTAGCGACTTTTCTAGCCATTCTAACATCAATTTCAATTCCTTGTTCTTGATTGTTAATCACTTCTTTGTATGATCGAATCCAATCATCTTTCTCTGTGGTAACAATCAAACATTCTTCCACTCCAACTGTCGGATTGTGCAAGGTTTGTTGTAAAATGGAGTTGTGCTGAGGTTGTCTTCGTTGACTTGCCAACTTGGATAGAGAATCTGCTTTTGTGTTTTGTTCTCTCGGAATATGTATGATCTCGGCTGTGATAAAGTTTTCCATAATGCTTAAGACTTTGTGATAATACCTTAATAACAAAGGATCTCTTATCTGGTATTCACCTTTCATATGTCCCACCATTAATTGAGAATCACTCCGGCATATAACATTTTGTGCACCCATGTCTTTGGCTAAAACCAATCCTGCAATTAAAGCCTCATACTCGGCTTGGTTATTTGAAGTTTTGAATTCAAATTTCAGAGCCATTTCCAAATGAAAGTTCCCTGGTCCTTCTAGCACGATTCCTGCCCCACTCCCTTTCTTGCTGGATGATCCGTCAACAAATACAATCCACGCTTCATGATCGGCTTCCATTGTCGGCATTTGGATAATAAAGTCTGCTAATGCTTGTGCTTTGATTGCTCCTCGCGGCTCATATTTGATTCCAAATTCTGACAACTCTACTGACCATGCTACCATTCTTCCCGCAAGTTCAGGTTTTCTTAATACTTTGGCTATCGGGCAATCGGTTCTGACAATAACCTGATGATTCTGAAAGTATGGCCGAAGTCGCCTTGCTGTGTATAAAAGTGTTAAAGCAATTTTTTCAACCCGTTGGTATCTAGTTTCGGCGCTTTGGAGAACTCTGCTCACGAAGTATATAGGCTTTTGTTCTGGATTTTCTTGTATCAAGGCTCCTCCTATGGCTTCGTGAGAAGTGGCAAGGTAGACAATGATAGGCAGAGTTGACATAGGTTTGACCAGGACGGGAGGTTTAGCTATCGTCTCTTTGATCGTTGCAAAAGCTTGCTCGCATTGTTCATTCCACGTGAACGTTTCGGCCTTCCTCAACAACTTCACTATCGGTTTGGACTTCTCGGCCAGTATTGGCAAAAACCTTGCCAATGCATTTAACCTTCCTATTAACCTCTGAACTTCTTTCAAATTTATCGGATTCCTCATATTCATTATCGCTTCACATTTATCTGGGTTTGCCTCAATTCCTCTGTTAGTCAACATGAAGCCGAGAAACTTCCCACCTTTGACTCCAAAAACGCATTTTTCTGGATTCAATCGCAAGTTATACTTCCTTATCTGTGCAAATATTTCTTCAAGATCTTTCACATGGTTATCTACCGCATGAGACTTGACAATCATATCGTCCACATACACTTCCATATTCTTTCCAATTTGTTTTTTAAACACCATATCCATCAATCTTTGATATGTTGCTCCGACATTTTTCAAACCGAAGGGCATGACCTGATAGCAATAGTTTGCCATATCGGTAGTGAATGCAGTCTTCGGGATGTCAGGTTTATACATTTGTATTTGATTGTAACCGGAATAAGCATCCAAGAAACTCATCATGGCTTGACCAGATGCCCCATCAACCAACCTGTCAATACTCGGCAAAGGATAGGAATCTTTCGGACATGCCTTGTTCAAATCTGTATAATCAGTACACATTCGCCACTTTCCGTTTGCCTTCTTGACGAGAACTACATTTGCTAACCAAGTCATATATTGGATTTCTTTAATGAAACCCGCCTGTAACAATTTTTCAGTTTCTTCAAGAGCAGCTTTTCGTTTTTCCTCTCCCAACTTCCTTCGTTTTTGAGCTATCGGTCTTGCTTCTCGGCAAACAGATAATTTGTGAGAAATGATGTTATGATCAATTCCCGGTATGTCTGATGCCTTCCAGGCGAACAAATCTTTGTTCATTCTTATTACTGCCACTAAGTCATCAATCATTTCTTCGGGCATACTACCCCCAACATATGTACATTGCGTTTCATCTTCGCCTAATTGAACCGATGTAATTTCTTCTCTTGGCTCTATCCTTTCATCATCATTCATTCTGGGATCCAAGTCCAGCATTGTGACCATGTTTCTTGCTTCCATACTTCCGGTCGCCACTCTCGGCTCTTGGACCATCTTCAATCCGGTCGCATAACACTCTTTGGCTGCTTTTTGATCGACATATATGGTTGCTATGTCTCCCCGTTCGGTTGGAAATTTCATTGCCAAATGTGGCGTCGACACTATAGCTCCCAACTTATTCAACGAAGATCTTCCTAACAAGGCATTATAGGAAGTACGAGTATCTACCACCAGGTATCTGATTGTAATTGTTTTCGTTGCATTTCCTCTACCAAAGGTTGTCGGCAAATCAATATATCCTTTGGTGTCAACCTTTTCACCTGAAAACCCAATTATTTGCTCCTTCAAAAGAACCATGTCTTGTTCTTTCAAATGTAATTTTTTGAAGGTTTCCCAGAACAGAATATCGACTGAGCTCCCTTGATCTACTAGAGTTTTCATTACCGCGTACCTGGCAACTTCAATTGTTATCACCATTGGGTCTCGTTGATCAGGATCAATATCTTGGAAATCTTCATCAGTAAATAACATAGGTGGCAAACTTCTTCTTTTGAAAACATAATTCACGGTCATGGCACCTCTCAAATATTTCTTTCCTATCGTATTATATGTTTCCTTTTCCGGAAAACCTCCAGAGATGGTATTAATGAACCCCCTGACTGGCCTTCCCAAACTGCGTTGTCGGCTCCTCCTCTCTTGAGAATGGAAGTGGCTTCCTCCACTTCTTAGATCTCTTTTTTCGTCTCTTCCTCCTCTTCTCTCCTTTCGATCGTTTTGTATATCAGTCGTTCTTCCAGGTTTTTCTCCTCTACTCCTGACATCTTGTTCTGGACTTTGACTAGCCTTCATTCTTCCGACTTTAACAAAGCGTTTTAATTGCCCTGTCTGAATCAACTCTTCAATTCGGTCTTTCAGCGCTATGCATTCTTCAGTGTGATGGGCATGATTTTTATGGTACTGGCAACGTTTGCTATGGTCAGCTCGATCTGGGGTTCGTGCTTTCCTTGGTGGCGGTATTACTTCAGTTGCCATCGTCTCTTGAAGTATTCGGGTCCGAGTTGTGCTCAATGGTGTGTATTGTTGAAACTTTCGGCCACAGGGTTCCTCTCTGAAACGTCTGCTTTGATATCCTGCCTCTCTTTCATTTGTTTTCTTCTCGTTCTTCACGTCCATCCTTGCCTGATTCCTAAAGTCCCTTAACTCCTCCATCTGCATGAACTTTGCTGCGCGCCGTCTTAGTTCATCAAGGCTTACGGTTGGTTTTTTGCATAAGCTATCGGCAAATGGTCCCGGTCTCAAGGCAGTTATCATATGATGCATAGAAACTTCCGGACTGAGGTTTCTAATACTTAAAGCCATCCTTCCAAAGCGTTCCATAAAAGCTCGCAGTGACTCATTCTGTTCTTGTCTTATGTTTACGAGAGCTATAGATGTTAAGTGATGTGGTCTACTTGTAGCGAATTGAGCTCCAAACTTTTCTATCAAAGTGTCAAAACAATCAACAGATAAGGGTGGTAGCCGAGTAAACCAGCTCAGAGCCGCTCCTTTCAAGGTAGTTGGGAAAACCCTACATAGAATGGCGTCGTTCCACGTGTACAGACTTATTTGAGTTGTGTATATTGCAACATGTTCATCTGGATCTGTGCTCCCATCATACTTCTCTATTGTTAGACTCTT
This sequence comes from Phaseolus vulgaris, assembly GCF_000499845.2. Taxonomy (NCBI): domain Eukaryota; kingdom Viridiplantae; phylum Streptophyta; class Magnoliopsida; order Fabales; family Fabaceae; genus Phaseolus; species Phaseolus vulgaris. The sequence goes on along the minus strand of NC_023752.2, from coordinate 8,326,162 downwards.
CCAATTGTCAGGTAATGGGGTCTCTATTATAGTCTCAGAAAACGGGTGTCTTCTGACTGGCGTTTCCACAGCGACACTGGAAGTCTCAGGTATCTTCCTTTGTGTAACCCCGAAACTCTCTTCCTTGTTCTCTCTTTCATTAACAAAGTTTCTCGGGGAAGTATTTAACGCTGTTTCTCCATTCAATCTTTGTCTCATGTAAGCATTCTCAGCTCTCAACATGCTCAACTCCTCTTCATTACTCTTCTTCAGTGTCTCAAATTCCTCTTGCAATTGCATTAACATGGCCATAGTCGTGGCGTTCTGACAATCTTCTTGTCCTCTAGAATGTTCTCCTCTTTCGCTCATTTTGTTTCTCGGCCCCACGGTGGGCGCCAAAATGTTCTTACAAGGACCTAGAAACAAACTATCTTCGTCTTCCACCCGTTGACCTCTCGGCCTTCGCTTCCGGACTCCCTTCTTGGTGTGATCTTTCGGCTTACTTGTTCTTGGTTTGTATTTGGTTCGAAAACCTTTCACGTTTTATTGAATTGCTTGACGGACACTTCCCGGTCAGTTTTAATTTACTCCATTTGATCTTTCGGTTTTTGGTCTCGGCTTCCTCTCACAGATGGGTGTGCGTACCTGAAAGGTGCTCCGATGCCAAAGTTAGATTCATTTTTTCAAGATATTAAAATGAATTCAACCTTCCTTATCTCTCAGGATGACCCTCTATTTATACTACTCTTTTATTGGGCCCAGAAGTTATTTGGGCCTTTTCTTTTTGTATTAAACATTTACTACACATACCTACATATTTGGGCCCAGTTTCATGGGCTTTTGCTTAATAATAATTTCCATTCTATTTTATTTCTTTCGTTATTTAGTTTACTTTCGGGTTGAGCTCTCGGCTTAGTACACCTTGCTTTCGGTCGGCTTAGTACACCTTGCTTTCGGTCCGATATCTCGGCCCAGTACATTAAGTATTACCCACTAATTCTAATTCGTAGGTAATACCCACCAACTTGAATATATAGGTAACCCACCAACTATAGTCAATGGTCGCATAACAATTAAAAAAAAATACTTTTTGTAATAAATATAGTTTAAATTAATACCTCGACTTGTAAAAAGAAAACTGAAAATTTGGAGCATTGTTAATTGCACATGCCCTTGCAACAATACACTAGGAGGTAAAGGTAAATTAAAGTTGATGCAATTTCCTTATTCAGATGTAAAAGAGGCATGTTCCATAAATTCCTATTAATTTAATTTCAGGCATTTTATCCACTCCATTTCAAAATTAATCTCATTATACAACTAATCTATTGTTCTAGATATTAACCATCCAATGTGAAATTAACTAGAAACATAGTTTTTTCATAGATATGATGAAGTTTTATGTTTCCCAATTTAAGTGTCAAACATACACCTACATATTTCAAGAGGTACCTATTAGCTTTTACAACAATTATATATGTCTTAGGCATATCAATTTTCCTTGTAGTTCAACTAGCCAGATTATTACCAGGACAGACAAAGGTTACGTTGGTAGTGAGAAAAGAGTTTTCTAATCAGAAGGAGTAAAGTCTTGTTGATTCTTTTATAATTTCTTATTTAGTTATGAGGTTTTAATCAATAAAAGTTTTGTTTTTTCAATTCTCTACAGCAATTGCTTTTATCTTCTAATATCCTAGAAAACTGGTTTTTGTGAGAGGTTGTACTCAACGCATGATTGAAAGTCTTTCTTATCTTAAAATTTGGTTTCTTAGTTAATTCACATTGTTCTAATTAATTTCTTGGACGCATGATTCAAGAGAGAAGAGATAATCATTCTCTTGGAGTATACACATGGAACAAAGTGGGTACTTATTAAAACAGTAGATGCATGCTTTATTGGTGAGTTTCAAGTTGAATTAGATTAACGCATGTTCAATCTGGTTTAGCTATGTTTGATGAATGAGAAATGACTAAGTACCTGTGAAGAATTCAATGGTGGAAGAACTTGGGGATCAATCGGTTTTTATTTATTGTTTTAATCTCTTTTATATTTTATGTTAAACAATCTCAACCTTTTTTTATCTTTATTGTTATTTCTAATTTTTCTCGCTTGCAAATAGATTCTAAACACTGATTTACTGATTTCACTATTGAATTCGTTGGGAGATGACTTGGGGTCATCTTACCATAATTATATTATCATCTCTCTAGCATTAGACAAGTCTACACTGTAATCCTTTCTTTCAATTTGACAACGCAAAGACAACCATCAAATTTGGCACGCTTGACAAGGAATCTAATTTAAATTTGGTAATCAATTTTTTGGTTTTTTGATTATCATGGGACCTTTTTTTTTTGTTTTTACCAAAATGGGGTCGCTGTCAAAAAAATTACAAATTTGGGGCAAGTCGTGCCAACTTGGCACGACTTCATATGTAAAAGTCGTGTCAAGTTGGCACGAGTTTGCCACGTCAGCCTGAACTCGTGCCAACTTGGCACGACTTCTGCCACGTCAACCTGAAGTTGTGTCAAGTTGACACGACTTTGTCCACATCATTTTTAAAAAAAAAAATCTTGTTTTTAAATATATATATATATATATTATAATTATTTAATTATAATTATAATTATAAGTTATGTAATGTTTGAAATTAATTTGATAAATAAATTTTTTATGAAGGAATAAATACTTATGTAAAGAAAATGAGGAAATTAATAATCAAACTTGAAATTGAATTTTATTATCAAGCTTGTTTGTGCGGACAATTGCTTCTATTGTGACCTTCGGTTCTGCAATATGAACATTTTTTTTGTTTTTCATATTTTTTATTAATCTAATAACCAAATTAATATATTACATTACCATTAAACATGATCCATAAACAATTATTCATTTTTTTATTGCTTAAAACTAACACTCTTAGAAAATTATGTATCAAATTAATTTTAAACATTACATAACTTACTACTCAATATATAAATAAGAAAATTAAAAAAATAAAATAAAAAAAAAAATAAAAAGAAAATATATATATATATATATGTATATATATGACGTGGACAAAGTCGTGCCAAGTTGGCACGACTTCAGGGGTTGACGTGGCAGAAGTCGTGCCAACTTGACACGAATTCTACATATGAAATTGTGTTAAGTTGACACGACTTGCTCAAATTTGTAATTTTTTTAAAAACGACCCCATTTTAATAAAAACGGAAAAAAAGTCCCATGAGAGTGAAAATCCCCAATTTTTTTTCTTGTAATAATTGTGTTATATAAGAATAGGCTCTTCATGTATATGATCAAAGGGAGACTACACAATTTGCTGTCAAGGGTTATATAATTGAAGAAAGTAAAGTGACTTTTCTATGCAAACTAATCACTCGATTGGCCAGGGAAACATACCCAACCTTCAACTATACAAGTGAATCTAGTATTAACTCTTCAACAAAAACTAATAAAGAAATGATACAATATTATCTTCTTATATAAACTAAAATAGAATTTAAATCTGGTACTGATTGAGACTGAATGAACTATGTCACTCGACATTATTAATAGATCGATTGAGTGATTAACCACATTACGGGCCAAATGAGCCACATCACTTGACATCATTGACCGACTGATCGGGAGATCAACCACATTACGGGCCGAATGAGCCACGTCACTTGGCATCCATAATTTGAAAAATAAATGACAAGTAAGGAAACATCCTATAAATCAGGGTATAACCTCCATACAAGTTCGGGTCACTCCCCGCCTAATCTGGGTGACACCCCGAGAAATCCGCTAACATTGTTTTATTGAAGATATGCATCAAATACAACCCATGAATCAAATGGTCCATTACCAAACACTATAAATAAACTTTCTATTGTCGGAAAACTTTTTGCAGGATAACTCCCAACCGAGCACCAAGGAGGAGCGACCAAGTACCAAAGAACAAGTATGAAAAGAATAAGGATGAGTGATCGAGTACCAGAGAGAGTACGAGAAGAGTAATCAGGAGTGACCAAACATCAGAGCACGAGTACAAAAAGAGTAAGGAGAAGCGACCAAGACATCAATGACAATTGTTACTGTCAGTTCCAGATCCAGGTACTATCTAAACCCCATTTATTTAAGGAGAAGTCTCTTATCTATTATTTAAGGTTTTAATTTGCTCACTAGTTAGGTTTAAAAACTTACGTTTTTTATTTCTTAAAATTTTGGGTATATACTAAAGTTAATCCTTTCATTAGTTTTTATATTAATTTGGTAACGGGTGACAAACTGTAAGACATGTTAGCTAAAATTGATACGTTTGTGTGAAATACTAATGAAAAGACTAACTTATCTAGTATAGAAACTATAAATGACTAAAGTAAAAAAATATATAACTTAAATGTAGACAAGAGATAAAAAAAAAAACCCTATTTTTAACCCTTCATAATAGATATTTATTATTTAAAAAAACTTCTACAATAACAGGCGATGTTTAATCCCTATCAAAATAGACTAATCGATATTTATTATTTAAAAAGACTTGTACAGTAACAGGCGATGTTTATATCCTATATTAAATAAAGAATTTAGATTGAATATATTCATATTTTATACATAATAAAAAGTTCATAATGTGAGCAATCTTGGCCATGAATAATTTGAAAGAAAAAGGAAAGGATGGGTCTATGAAATGGGTCATTATGAGGGGTCCCGATGGACAGAAGTGAATTGTGGTAAAGAGAGGAGTGCAGAAGTCTGGGAACTGAAATTAATTTAGGGTGTGACCTGTGAGGAGGTATGTTGCTTCGGTTCACGTTCCTTGTTTGTGGAGTATGATTAACAAGGAGAGTCTTATTATTGGATATATAATATATATATATATATATACATGAGAGTGACATTACGTTGAGAAGTGGAATCATTACATGTAGAGATCATGACTTTATTTGCTGCTTACTTACTCTGTTCATCACACAGTGGCTTCGATGAATGAATATTTGATTCTTGGATGAGAAATGGTGCTGCACAGAGATTCTCAATCACAGACCCATATATTGCCCTTATCCACTCCCTCAATATATATTCCTTATTGGGTTCACATATATAACTGGTTAATTCTAAGTTGTGGGAGTGTGTGAATGAACAAATAGAAAATATTGTATTGTATTTTGAAAGTTCGTTGTGATATAGAGAAAAATAGTGTGTATAAAGCACTCACACCTAAGCAATTCAAAGATAGATAAACTAACTACTAAGAGTCTACATCTCCTTTAAACTTACGTTGGTGAAGTTACAACCATAAGTTTAGCTCTAAAGGCAATGAAAGAAATTTCAAAAGTGGGTTTCGTCAAATGTTTGTGACTCGAAATCGAGTTGGGAGATGCACGAGGCTAACATGCTTTTGTTGAACATGATTTTTGACAAAGTGAAGATCAAGCTCAAAATATTTAGTTCGCGAATGCATGACAAGATTTGCGCTAAGTAAAACTACATTTAAGTTGTTTGAAAAGAGTTGAGGTTGTGAAGTGGATATGTGAAGTTCATGTAACAGAGACTGAAGCCAAATTACCTCAGTGAGTACAATGATAATGCTTCTATATTCCGCTACAATACTACTACAACATGTTGTTTATGTGAAGATCAAGCAACAAGATTGGAATCTAAATAAACACAGTATCCGATGATTGATTTACGATCATCCACATCACTTCCCTAATCGGCATCACTAAAAGCTAGATTATTTGATGAACAGCAATGTTTAATGAGTAAACAATTCGAAGTTGTGCTGGCAAGGTAGCGAAGTATTCGTTTCACCGCCTTCTAGTGATGGTCTTGCGAGTTATGCATGAACTAACAAACTTTATTTACAACAAAAGAGAGCTCATGGACATGTAATGAGTATATATTGAAGAGTTCCAACAAATGAGATAAAAAGTCAACATGTCATAAACATGGTAATTCAACACCCAATGCAATGTTTTGAAGTATAAGTTTTAGGTTATGTTTTCTCATATTTGGTTTCACATCCTCTCTAGTAATCTAGTTTTAGGTATTTTACAAATCAATAAACCATTTGAGATCAAATATTTATAGTGTTTCTAAACCCCTTTCAAATGAAACGTCACAACATTACGATCGTCGAATTTGAATGCATCCAATGATCAAGGATTGATAAGCTTTCACCTCAACGATACAATAAATGTGACACACGCGAAATGATACAATCTTTTCAAACAAAAGTGCATTTAATATACAAAATCTCATAAATATCAAAATCAAAATCATTTCCAAAAATATGATAAACATTTAAAGCGACATTTCGTCTTCTCTAAAAGGCATATCGTCTTTTTAATTCCTTATGTCTAGGGGGCTAGTGTATTTTCTAGGCTGAATGGCCGAAATTTTGAAAGGCCTAGACCGAATGGTCGAAAGGTGGAAAGACCGACAATAAGACTCAAAATTAAACATAAATAAATAATTAATTAAATAGTAAAATATTGTAGCAAAACCCATTAAATAGGCCCAAACAGAGGGAGTATGTTTAATAAATATTATGTACAAAGAGTAAAAGTCCAATTGGGTGTAAGGTCCAATAAGAAAGTACTATAAATAGGTAATCAACCAAATAGGGAAGTAGAGTGAATTTTATTTGATAATTAACTAAAATCAATTCTGACTTTATCATCGGAGCCCCTTTCAGGTACACTCACCTACCGAGAGCGGATACCGAGACCATAGACCGAGAGTTTCAGTTGATCTAGCCCAGCGAGTGAGAGTCCATGACTTATATCTAAGCCGAAGCCCAAATCAGTGAATAGTAAAGTCAAAAGCTCAAACTCGAGATAGAATATCGAAAAGCCGACAGGTACATAAGAGAAGAAGTAGTTTGTTTCTGGGCCTTATAAGAACAATGCAACTATTTTCTTTTTCTCTAAAATTGATTTCTATTTAATGATTTTATAGTAATATTAGAAAAGGAAAATAAAAATAAAAAGTTATATTTTTTATTCAAAATAAAAAATATTGTCTCCAATAAATAAGTCATTGTAGCAATAAATAAATCAAGTCATTTTCTCTTTTGACAGCAAATTTATAAGACAATGATGGGGTCAAGCACGGCTCAGAACTGTTTCTGGGGTTTTTGGAGCATTGGAGGTCTGTAGTGAAGCAAAGGTGCACACGGTCAAAGTGGAATTCTTTGGCTGCCAATAATGAATAGTTTTATGGGTTTACATACATAGTACATTTTTATTTCGAAGATTTTCAACTTCTGTGTATTTGGGTTTCGCTTGATGTTTCTTTGTAATTGTTATGAAGAAAATGAAGTAGGGAATAAGGAATTAAGATTACCTTTTTGAAATCTTTAAATTTAGATGGAATATTTTGTATAAGAATTGGTGTACTGTTTCTTTCAATTTAATTAATTTTTTACTCTTGAAAAAAGACATGCACATGTTATACATAACTAAAATAAAAAATTAAAATTTGCTAACATTTAGAAAAATAATGTTGACATTAAAATAAAAGGCCATATTTCTTGAACATGAGTAATTCAATTCCAACCCAATTTTAATATGTTTGTTTGAAGTATAAATTTTCGGATTATGTCTTTCCATCTCTAATTGCAAATGTTTTTTTTATCCAAAAAAATAAATAAATTAATAAAAATATTTGAAAGATGTTGCAATCGTATTTATAAGAAAAACTGAGACAAAACTACTTCGATACAACAAAATACCATTAAAATATTTAAATATCAAACACATTACACATTGCGTTCTTATTTATGACTCTCAAAAAGAACAATTGACAACAACACAATATTAACCGATACAAGACAAAAAAATATGCAGACTTCATCTCCTTTATCATATCCAATTGCAAATGTTCTCTAATAAACTGATTTTAGTTTGTTCATGGTTCTTCTCATATGTAAGTGTTAGATAAGTTTTCTAATCAAATATTTACGCCCTATTTAGTAGAAGAAGAATCGATAATAAAATAAAGTTAAAGATTTGGTGAAAGAGAGAAAGAGCTGAATTAAAGATATAAATTTCATATAAAAATTTAAACTCAATATTTTTTTAATAAATAAAATAAAATAAAATAAAAATAATTCAAAAATATTTTAATCCTTATACAAATAATTTCAACACAAATTTCTTATTAAAATTTTTATAGATATTACAATACTTCACACACATTAACGTATCATAACTCGAAGAAATTAACTTACCATAACTGAGACGTGACTTATATTGTAGTAGTTTTCATTTTCTACGCTTTGTTTTCTTAGCAAAGTTGTCCCATAACTGAGACATAGAAATAATATATTCCAGAAATATAATAAAAAAGCTGTATGTTAACTATTTTATGTCTTAAAAAAATGAACCTAGGTAAAATGTTTGTAACATATGACATTGACAGCATCAGATGGAAGATCCATGGTTTGCAGCACAGCCTCCATAGAAATCTGTCATTATAATCTGAATTGGCAAATGAGGAATGGATCCAAACTGGAAAAGTGTAACCTTCCTAACATCTTTGGCTGGATTCATACAAAAAAGGCATGCAACTCTAAACAGTGAGGCACTGATATGACTGCTTATAATTACGGCTGAAATTGCAGGATGCCATTGTTAATGTTTCCTTTCTGATCATCACATCTTTGGATTCACGCTTAAACAATAAGTGCTGTCAACATCATTATTTGCATTCGGGATTACACTACGTCTAATCTAAATCTAATCATTCATTTCTACAAAATCTGTTTCAAAGAGAATGCAAATTGCGATTCTTTATTCATAAATAGTAATAGCAGGTAAATTTTAATGAATTAACATCTACTACATGACAAAAAGCGTATCATGTAAGATGTTCTGTAATGACAGGATTAATGAGATAAATAAATTAGCTTTTACAAAATCTTTTTGAGTTTTAATCTTTCAATTAGTTAAATGACTGACAATTAACTTTCGTGACCTAAAATATTGTTTACTCTTTATAAATGTATAAATTACATATTATTGTTACTTATTTATAAATCGTATTTAAAAATATTAATATATTATTTATGAGTTTTCCAATACTGTTTACAACTTTATTATTTAATTCTGATTTTACTGATTAACAGAGGATAAATAATTTTTGCATAAATATTAAATATAATAGTAAAATATTTAAAATAATGTTTCATATTTTAAATTTTAAATGAAATGATAAAATATTTGTTATTAATTACATGCGACACTTGGAATCATAGAATGGAGAAAATAATCTTAGTAAATTTCATGTATTTCCCCATTACTGCTAAAAAAAAGGTTTGTGTAGTTCAAAATATATCCTAAAAAGAAATATAATTATTCTGTTATGTTATGAATGAGTATTCACTGCATGTAATAATTGCTTAGTCAAAAAAATGTGCCACTTTAACACATTTTGTTATTAATGACAACTTTTTTTTTTATTAATGGTGATTAAGTCGTTCGACAAATTTAGACAGAACTTAGGTAGACGAATGTAGTAAAAACAATGACGTGAGGGTAGGGGCTTAGGGGGAATAACTTCACACCATTGTTATCGTAATTTTTAAGATCATGAATATGAAAAATTCTTTCCTAAATTATATGAAAGTTCTGGTAATAATTTTTGGAGCACTAATTTAATATTTTGAAAAAGCAAAACCATGCACTAACCGTATAAAATAATTTTATACTACCCTCTAGTTAAAATATCGCTATCTATAATAAGTTTATTAATTTTCATAATAATTACTTTAAAGAAGATTTACCATGAGTATACGATTATTAAACTCTTATAAAATTTATAAATATTATCAATATATATGTCATGGTCTTGGATTACCAGAAATAAAAAGGGATTATCATTTAAGTATTCTAGTTAGTATTTGGATCCACTAAGCTGTTTAAAAATTATTAAGAAGAAATAAGGTGGTTTTTTAAATCATTTGCTTAGGACAATACAGAAAGATAGATTTGTGATGATTTTGCTTTGTTTTGTTTGAGTATGGTACATGGTAATATGGTTAGTATTATAAAGTGAACTTTAAGCCTAACTCAACCTCATAAAACCGGCTTATTAGGTGAGGTTTGCACCCACTTATATACAATGAAATATTTTCATCTCTAGTTCGATGTGAGATCTCCAACACGACCCCTCACGCCAAGAGTGATAGCACGTGCGTGAGACAACATATTATGGGTGATCCAATAAAGACCCGATATCGAGTGACACGATAGACCCAACAAATACTCGCTAGGATCTCCAACAGTTAGGAAGGGTATCTGATTTAATGTGTGCATGTGAAAAATAACTAATCGGACTAGCACGAGGTTGGAATTGACTATACAAATGATGAAAGTGAAAAGAAAGACAAGAAGGGATACAATAACATAAAACATAAAGAAAGACAATTTGACGAAATAAATATATAACAATTTATATGTTAGTTTGAGTGTTATAATAAATAATTTGTAATTTGGAGAAATTGTATTATTCGCACTAATATACTATTGTCATTACGGAAAAAAGCTATACGGAGTAACACTAAATATAGTAAGTGTAGGTGTTTTCTCATATGACATGTTATCTAAGTAGGATTGGAGTATCTACTACCATTTATATATTAAAAGATCTAATAGTGTATTGGATGAAGAATTTCCTTGGGTTGTTTCCTGCAAGGGTCTTGGTATAATTTTATTTTCCACTCCATGAAAGAAGGTGTGGTTATGAAGACGACTCAAGTACTTCAAATAATTAATGTGAAAGCTATGATGATTAATGAGAGGTGAAAACTGGTAGAGACGTGAAATATGGTGGGAGTGGACCCTTTTCTTTACGCCAACCATGCAACCATGTTTGTGAATAAGAATGATTGATGTCTGAAGATGGAAAGCATTACGTTTGTCTTCACTCTCATCAATGTAAAGCTTATCCAATCTCTCATCTTCGTTTTAATTTCTCTGTTTAACGTGCACCATTACCTAACCTCGATCATGTTAACTGGGGACCAGTACCATTTCACAAACACCTTATGTGCAACCTACAATACTCCTTACACTCCAACTTACCCTCATCACAACATTACTGTTTATAGGGCTTAGAGTATTTAGAGATTCATGTACACTACATGGAGAATTGCTTCACATTAATAAGGAAATGAAATTAAGGTATTAATTAATCAAATATGACTATTAGGAATATATGTTAATTAGCTAGAGAAAATTGCATGATTACTTACTTTAAAGACAAGTCACTCGAAAGTAAATCATAGTTAGTTTTATTAAAATTAATCTATTCAATATTTATTATATTAGACAATAATTTGTTGTGTGAATAAATTTAATGAAGTATCATACTCGCCAATATTGAACATTTAATGCAACATAAATGTATATTTAATAATAAAATACATTAGGACTTAGAAGTGGTCCTCCTTCATAACATTAGAGGCAATTAAGTATGTGTTTATTTTTATTATTGTGTCATTATGATATTAACGACAATGAAGCTTCTGCTTGTTACAATATTTGAGGCTAAAGAACTGTATATCTTTTAAAAGTTTATTGACTTCGATCATTCAAAACTTAACCTACTAACTATAGTTTTTGGAGCTCTATTTTTTTTTTTATATTGTTAGGTGTTAAGGTGGTAGGCACACCATTTTTTATTAAATGTTAATTTTATTTTTAAGATTATGTATAATGAATTCATTAACTTGTTTGATGTAATAGGATTGAAACATCTTTAAATATTTTTTATTTATTTATTTTTTCTAATAACTAACTAAAATTAAAATTAAATTTTTTTTTAATACAAGGATATGTTGATCAGGCCACAAAGTATGTAACTATTAATTTTGAACATAATCTTTTATCTCTGTAACCACTTTGATGAACCCATATCCTTCCATTTATGAAGAAGGGGATAGAGTTACTTACAAATATAAAGGACTACACGAATTTCAATTCTCTATATTGATTATACCTAATTTAGAAGATCTTATCCTAATTATTTTTTCTTACATGTCAATATATTAAGATAATTAACAAAATTTATGGGGCATTGTAAACTTTTATTGGAAGAAAATTTAGTAGAATAGTTAAAAAAATAAATTATAATAGTTATTTTACAAAAATTACTTTTGAGAAATATAGATGGGTATTCATAGATACTACAGGTAAAAAAAATATAAATCTTTTAAAAACTTAAAACATTGAGTACTAGAAAGATATGGTGAAAAGGGTTGACATGTCTCTCGTAAACAGTTTAGGTTCTTATTTCTTATACTCAAGCTCGAGTATCAGAGATGATATGATAAAATATTTAACAATAAAAGTAAAACATTTATGAGATTTTGTGATTTCAACAATAAATAATATATTTTAAAAAAATGTTGGAGAATATCTCATTAACATTTTTTATTATTGAAATCTTTTAAAATGATTTAAAATTAATTTTAACTACTGATCATAGAATAATAAAGAATTTGACTGACACAAACATTAAATAAAACAATATAATATTCATGTCGACTGCCAACTCAAACCAGGGACATAATTCAAGGATTTAATATATTTTTTATTCACCTATTTCTGACTGTCTATAATTTAGCAAAACTAAACTTTTTTCTTACAAATAATCCTATTTCCCCCAAATAATTATTAAAAAATTCAATTAATTTTTTATTATTCCTTCGAAAGAATTAAAAACAACAATTTATTCAATTAAGGAATGTTATGTTATTATCATTCAAAAACTCATGACACAAACTAAGTACACAAGTATAATTAATTCAGCTTTCTTCAGATAAATTCAGTGGTAAAATCTTCTTGCAGTTATAAAAAAACTTATAAAAGGTCCTAAAGTATTCTAAAATTTTATTAAACATCTTTATTATGTACTTAATTATAGAAGCTCTGCAAAACATAAACCCTTGAGCAATCACCAATCCATAAAGACAATGGATTCTGATTGGTACCCAGAACAAAAAACAGAGATACCAAACTATATTTTACAGAAGTCACCGGAAACCGGCACTTCCCGTTCACCTGCAAATTCAAGAAGCAGAGGGCGCAGTTTATCTTTCCAAAACTGCGCGCCACATTCCCCTCCCTTCTCACTCCTCTTCATTTCAACCACCACCAGCTCCTCCGTTAACCGGTAAACCTCTACGATACCTATCAAATTACCATCCTGCCCTTCCAACTTCGCCCCCCACGGTTCCCCTCCCTCCTCACCACCACCCTCCCCTCCTCCGCCACTGCTTCCATCCTCCCTATAATATTCTCCGGCTCCGCCGCGCAAACAACCCGCTCCACGGAATCTGACACGTTCGGATCCTCGAAAAGAGCCGACATGTCCAACCCGGTCGAAAAAGAAATTAGGTCAAACGCGTTCAGCGAACTGAACCCGGTTTGGCTCTCCGCACATACGCATTCAGTCTTCTTGACCCGAACCGGGTTGTACCGGTTTTCACCCGCGTTGAACCAGGTGTTCTGGTAGATCTCATGAATGGTAATCCTGGTTTCGGGATTCGTGTCCAACAAGCGTGATAAGAGACACCTCAGATCACTAGACATCCACCTAGGGAACCGGAATTGACCGCGGTAAATCTTTCTGTACAGAACGGTGACGTTGCAATCATTGAAGGGTAAATAACCGGCAGTAAGCGCAAACAACACGACGCCGCAAGACCACAGATCCACTTTCGCACCATCATAGCCTCTCTTCACGAGAATCTCGGGTGCCACGTAGGCAGGGGTCCCACAAACCGTGTGTAACAACCCGTCGGACCGGATCTGACCGGTGACCGCACTCAACCCGAAATCCGAGACTTTCAAATCTCCGTTCTCGTCGAGCAGGAGGTTATCGAGCTTGAGGTCGCGGTGGAACACGCCACGCGAGTGGCAGTGCTTCAAGGCAGAGATGAGTTGCCGGAAGTAAAACCTGGCGGCGTCCTCCTCCAGGCGCCCCTTTCCGGCCACCTCGTGGAAGAGTTCGCCGCCAGCTGCAAACTCCATGACGAAGTATATTTTCGTCTTCGTCGCGAGGACTTCGAAGAGGTTAACGATGTTGGAGTGGTGGAGGCGGCGCATGATAGAGATCTCGCGCTCGACGTTGGCGGCAAAACCTCCGTTTACGACCTTGCTTTTGCTGACGGCCTTAACCGCCACGCCCTGGCGCGTGTCGACGCTGGTGGCGTGGTACACCTTGGCGAACGCGCCAACTCCCAGTAACCTCTTCAACTCGTACTTCCCGAACAAAACGACGCCGGATGGAACGTCGTAGTTTGTGTTTGGTAGTTCGGCCCCCACGGTGTCGTTCTGCGCCTCTCTCATGGTTGGAGTAACCAACTAACGAACTCAGTGAACCTGAGAGAGGAGTTCGCTGCAGTTAACGTGAGGAGTTGTTGAGCGAATATAAAGCGAAGCGGATTTGTGGCGGTGGAAGGTTTGGGTTTAAGGTTGCCGCAATGGTGGTTGGTAGTGGGATGTTGTGAAGGGCTTTGCATAAATCTTATCTAAGAAGGAACTTCAAGAGCCACTAAAAGGAATGAGTGGAGTTGAAGTGTGTTGGAGAAAAAGGAAAAGAGAGGAAGAGTTCATGTGTTGTAGTGAGCCTGCAACAGAGTATGGCTATTTAAAGATGGTCACACTTTCCGTCAACAAGACAACTACTTTCCTGTCTTATTTTTCATTGCTCAATTTTATTACGTTGGTTTACTTTATTTAATAAATGTGTTTAATGGTTTATAATAGTGTTGGAATAACTAATAATGAGCGTGATGATGCATATAAAAAAAGTGGGGATAAGAAAGTGCGTTATTAGGAAGAATGATGGGTGAGTTTGACAAAAAATTGGTGCTTATGGTGTAGCCAAACAAGGTTTAATGATGTGAAGGGAGTGCGAGACAGGGCGTGATGACTATACAGAAGGTGCGATTAGTATAGGTACGATCCTACCACGCTATCACTTGTGTGTGCTGTGCATGCATCTACGTCAAGGATCCACCTACGAGGATTATTCTACGTTCCCATTATTGTACAAATTTTAAAGGAAAAATAAACATAATGCGGGATCAACCTCTTTTCTCATCCTGTTATTGTAATACTGTCATATCTTATTTTATTATGAGTGGCTCAGGTGTGATATTCAGATGGATTTTTGCATATGATGTCAAACTCAACTTTTCTCACTTTCACATTTTATCTTCTCCTTTTAGCCTATGTTTGGATACCATAATGTACTGTAAATACTGAAATGGGAGCGGAGAAAGTAATTCTACTGTTCACATTTGGATAGTAATTTAAGCGGAAAAGAAGGTGTGCCCCAGTCTCATGGGAGGAAATAACAGGGTCAACACTATATTTGAGCAATTACAGGTTTGTCCCATAACATATACATGCATTATTTCAAAATTGTATTGCTTTCTACTGCATAATTGATTAACTTCTGCTGTAATCCTGTGACTTAAAAATGGAATGACAAAAGGTTCTTGAAGAGTATCATAGTAAATTTACTTCTAGTCCTAAATTTTCATCAACTTGTTTAATAATTGTGAAATTTTTTCTTTAATTAAAAACTCCAAACACAAATTTATACATAATTATATACACCTTTAAAAAGAAATATTTATCTTTATTTATATATTTTTTCAAAATTTTATGACAAGGGTATTTTGGTAAAATAAATAATTATATAATTAATTTTCTTTTTATATTTCAATCACATTAATCATGTTATCTATAAATCTTTAATTCATTTTCACTCACTTTGAACTTCCTCTTCAATATTCAAACAACTTCACTTTTTTTTCCCTATTTTTTTATATACCGATCAAAATTGGACGAAATCCAAAGTTTAAATACCCGATATGATCCAAACATTAATTCAACCCAATAATAAAGGACCATAATAAACATTTAAATAGTCACAAGTTTTGATAAGAATGTATGTTATTATCGCGCATTAATTACACCGAGCACCACATATTGAATACTTACTTGAGTGTCAGAGTACCTTTTGTTGGTGTCCTCCGAGTAAGAGCATACAAAGAAAAAAGAGTTTAACTGAGATGAATGATCAAGATCAAAAGAAGATCGTGTGAAACAATTAGTTAATAAAGAGAAGAGAAGTGATCCGACTAATAAAAAAAATATTAAGTATAAGTTATCTCATCCTATTTCTACACAACAAGGAAATAACAATTTAGTAACCGAAAATTAGTGGTCGCAATTTGCAATCGAAATAGCCACCAAATACCCGTAGTGTCAAATCTGCGATCGAAATAGCGACTGACTGAATTATTAATCATGTTAGTTAGTTTTGCGACTGAATCAGCGACCGAACATGAGAGTGACAAAACCATTGGTTGCTAAAGTGGTGGTTGTTTCGAATAAATTGGGAAAAATATATATGCGACCGAATTAGCGACCGAATATGTTTATTTTTTAGCCACCGACTTTAATTCGGTCGCTAAATTTTATTGTTTTTTCTTCCACCGAATTAACCACTGAATATGTTTACTTTTTAGCCACCGATTTTCTTTTGGTCGTTAAATATAAATGTTTATTTTTGCCACCAAATTAGCCACCAAATTTATTTATGTTTTAGCCACCGATTTTGTTTCGGACGCTAAATATAATTGTTTATTTTTACTACTGAATCAGCCACCAAATACGTTTATTTTTTAGCCACCGAATTTCTTTTGGTCGCTAAATATAATTGTTTATTTTACTACAATTAATAATAATAATAATAATAATTCATTTTTATTTTAAAAAACTATATAAAGATCACACTTTAAATATTAATGAGTAGTAATCCGTTTAAAAAATAATTAGTTGTATTACTGGTTTTTTTTTTCTATTTAAAAATATTTTAAAAAATATGTGTTAATTATATTTGTAATTTCTTAAATTTAAATAAAATTTATTAAATATTTTTTTTTTAAAATATCAGCTCAAATAAAAATACTAAATAAAATTACATAACAAAATATTATTAATAATAAAATTAATCCTTTAAAAAAGTAAATTACTCTAGATAATTAAATTTAAATAAAATGATCTCTTTAAAATAACTTTAATTTTATAAAAATAAATAAATTTTCATAATTAAATTGTAAATAATTTTTTAATTATTAACTTTTTTATTAATAACAGTTTTATCACTTGTTTCTATTTTTTTTAATTAAAAATTATTAAGAGAGGTAAGTATGTGCCAGTTAGAAATCATAAAATGTATTAGTATGAAAAATAATTAATTGATTAAAATATCCACATTTACTATCATGGATATTTAAATACTTATTTAATATTCATTTTTTAATTTTACATAAATATTACATTTTTTAATATTATTTATAAAGAGGTGGCTTCAGTAAAAAAGAACGTGACAATTTAATACAACATGCATACTTATTTGTTCATTGGCAATAATAATAATAATAATAAATAATATAATTAGATAAAACATTAGGATTTGTTTTTTTTAAGCTTCAGAGTTATTTGGAAGCTGCAGGTAACTTTTAGGGCACCAAATATCCAAAACAGAGTTATTGGTCGTGGTCAACAAAGGTGCGGAGGAGGAGGAAGTTGCGAGTAGTGGTCGTGGTCAACAAAGGTGCGGAGGAGGAGGAAGTTGCGAGTAGTGGTCGTGGTGCGAACAGAGGTACGAACAGAGGCGAGCGGAGGTGTGAGCGGAGGCGAATGGAGGTGCGATCGAAGGCGAACAGAGGTGCGAACGGAGGCGAACGTAGGTGCGAGAGGAGGTGTGAACGGATGTATTTGATTGTTTGCATTAATTTTAACCTCAATCCTTTTGCCTAGGCTTGCAAAAGACAATTTATTGCTAAAGGATCAAACAAGTTATCATTCTAGGCATTAATTTTTCTTGTTTCTTCTATAAAGTTGTTTGAAGGTCTCTGAGCATTGCAATCACACAAGAGGTTTTTGTTTGATGGGGTTCCAATGTGAGTTGAACATAGTGCTTTGCACAGGTTCTACTAACGGAGTTATTATGTTAGTGTTTGCAAGTGATAATTTTCACGTTTGGAAGATAGGGGATTCTTTTTAGTGTTTTCATGCATGTGATTGATTTGGGTTTAACTGGTTAGTTTGGTAAATTTTTTGGTGTTTGAGCAAAGACCTTTTAAAAAGATTATTGCATTTTAATTCTTGGTGATAAATAAAATGCTGGTAAAATTATCTGGAAGACAAGTTTTGGAGCAACCTACTAAGAAAAAAAAAAGTTTGCGTTCAGGAGATAGGCAATTATGTGTTTCAGAAAACTGTTTTTGATATTTGTCATCAGTGATCCACCTTTCTGAAAGCACTCGTATGATCTCTGTAGATATGGCAAAACAACATGCCGTACTCATATTGTGAGTTCCACTGTCCATAGATTCCACTTGATGGACCTAAATCTTCACATTTAAGGCCAACCTGAGTTTAATAAAAATACAAATGGTGTATTCTGTCTATGCATGACTTCAATAAAAAGAGGAAAACCGAAGTCCAATTTACTAGTTCAGTTGTATCTATCCAGTTAATTGAGTAAACAATACTCAAAATGGGAAATAAAATAACTGGCTTTAGTTAAGTTGAGACTAACTTGATACTCAAAGGCGTCTTTATATTTTTGTGTTTTGGAGCTAGTAGCATTACTCTTATGATTACTTGTTTATATGGGGTGTAATGTTCCTACTCCAATGGTGGGATGGTAGTTTACTTTAATATGGGGATTATTTTTTGTTTTTATTCCCCTGAATTCCCCTCGACTGCATTTTTAAATCCTTTGGGGTTCATGTTCCCACCTGGTTTAGGAGCATTATATGTGAGATTAGTTGGATGCTGAATTATATAATAGATTTGACTCTTTTAACTAGTTTTTAATACTTTTTCTTGTGTAATACGATTTACTTTTAATTTGAGCACAACTCCTTTCTAAACTATGTATTTGAAGTTATTCGTATTTAGCTTGATTGAATTTTGAGTATCTATAAGCAGGTTTGAATTTTTTTATAAAATGGTTAAAATACCATTTTAAACAGGTATGAACAATAAATATAAAAATAGCCACCGAAACCGATTTGGTGGATATATTTACAAAAAAAAAAAATTAGCGACCAAAATAGAATCGGTCGCTATAATTAAGAAAAATATTTAGCCATCGAAATCAAATCAGTTGCTAAAGGGGTCTTCATTTAGCCACCGAATTAGCCACCAAAAGTTTTTTTTAATTAATTATTTTGATCCATTAGCGACCGAAAATGGTGGTCACTATCACCTCTATTTCAGCCACCAATTTTTTATAAAATTTTGGTTGGTAATTTGGTTTCTGAATTTTGGTGACCAAATTTTTTGCGACCGATTAAGTCACCAAAATTTCGGTTGCTAATTTAGTTTCTAAACTTTGGTGACCAAATATTTTGGGACCGATTTCGTCATCAAAATATCGATTACAAATTAGCTACCACTTTATAATTCGATCGTTAAAGATTTTGCGGCTAGGATTTTCGTTTCCATCTTTATTAAGTGATTGTTTCGATCGTAGATCCATTTAGCGACCGATTATATTAGTGTTAGTCGAATTTGGTGGTAATTTTTTTTTAGTGATATAAGACCAACTTCTATTTCAATTCTCACCCTCAATAAGAGCATATAAGAGGATAAAAAGTTGCTTCTGATCTAACTAAACTATTTAAAGGTAATTGTGATTGTAGCTTTTAGCTTTGGAGTTTGTGTTTTGTTTCAAAATGTAAAACCTATATGATATTAGAAAAAAACTAATCATAACTTAGAATTTCATTTAAACATATAATTACATTACACCTTTATTTAATGCATCCATCATCATCGGTATATATTATTATATTATTTTAATATACTTTTAAACTATTATTTTGAGTGTCAAAATATTATTTTCTATCATAAAAATATACTTTCATACTTCAAAACTTACAATTCATTATAATAATATAATAATACATATTAGTATTTTAAATTAAAATATATGATTAAAATAATTTATTGAGTAGTTATTACTTTTTATTTATGGTATAAAAATGAAGTATTGTGTACAAAATAAGATGATGTCTTAATAATGTATGGGTTAACCGACAACAAAGTGAATGCTCTAGGCAATTGGGAGGATACTAATTAATGCTTCGTCTTTCAACGGTAAGCCTACGTTTTAAAGAGAAGAAAATAAATAGAAATATAAAAAAAATAGTAAAAAAATATATATTATTTTCACCTATGAAATAGTGATATGTTGAGAAACATACATCAAGTTATAATTGAAAAGAAAAAAAATATTAAAATAAAATAATTTTAAAATTATATTAACAATATCATAATTATAAATTGGTATTTTTTAATTTACATTTGTCAAAAGTGATATCTTTTTATTATGTTACATTTCAACAAAACTTTCAGCACATATTTCTTATTTTCTAACAGTGGGGAATTTTCAACGGTACCATATGAAAACAAATTATTCTAGCGTTTTCTCATCCACTAAAAATAACAATTTCAAGATGAAGAAAATTGATATATAGTGGGTATTATTATCCAATTATATTTCGAGTTTCACCTTGAGAATGATTTTACTTGTTAGAAAAAGTTAGATTTTATTTAATAAAATAATCACATATCAAACAAAAATAAATATTTTTGACAATTACCTTTTTAGCACAAACAAAGAAGATATTAATAAGATATAAATCATTAAAGTATAATTCAATTTGATTAGAAAATATAAAGCAATTTTTGTAAAACTCAAACAAAGGGGGATACAAAAATTTATTTGCACGTGATTTATCCGCATTTATCCTAAGCCTGTTAACAGCATTTAAAAGCTGTGCCTGGCTTAGGGTTCATTCTTGGTTGTGCCTTTTAATTCTTGATTCTTGAATATTTAGGTGTTTATTTCCAAAAAATTTAGATCTTTTATTTCTTCATTTGTCTTTAGACACTAAACAGATCGTATTTAATTCTTTTTACATGATTGAATAAGACGAGATTCTTTTTTTTAAGTCTCTAAACTTTTGGACTATGTTATTTGTCAGTTTTTTGTCTCTTCATCTTTTCGGTCTCTCAATGTCTCGGAGTACACACTTACAAAAACCACTCTAACGTTTAAGTTATTGATGAGTATGTTCAGCTTATAGATATTGTAGTTATAGAATCATTACATTTGTTTTTTAAGGTTATTTTTTATTTATAATTTTTTTATGAGTCTGAGGATTGTTCTAGGTCCATGGAGACGCAATCATCTTCTTAATCCTATTTAGAGAGTGATTAATTATTTGTGATTTGTCCTCTTATGATGAATGCCTAATGGACTGAATACTCAGCAATAGTGAAACTAGGATTTTGTCATCCTTTTCTCCCTTATTTTTACACACTATCTTCGTTAATTAACACCAGAAACCTTTCTCTAAAATTTGATTATATACTTTATATTTTTCTATTTTTATGGAACTCTTTCACTTCTCAACAATTAATACGGTACACCAATAATTATACATATATAGTCTGAAAGCAAAAAGATTCTAATATTATATAGAGATTGGTATAATTTTTATGATATTATAATACATATATCTATATATATATATATATATAATTTTATACTTTTATCCTTGACCTCGTATATTCTATGCGTAATAGAATATGAAATATAATGGTATAAATATAGTGTAGCAAGTTACGTAAATTAAACTTAATTAGACGTCAAAATTATATACGTAAAATGATCGTGTCACTTATTTTAAATTTAGTGTACCTAACATGCATAAAGTAATTTATTTCAGGTACATTTGTATGAAGATAATTGCACAGCTATATATAAGTGACACATAAATAGAAGAGTTAAGAAGTGAAGACCTATCATGAATAATGTATTCTAAATTTGGACACCTTAGTTAGACATACTATATATTATTCGCTAGGTCTTTATCTAGTAATGGCTATTAATGGTGTGCTAGGTTTTCTATGTGTAGTTCTAAGATTTTGCACCACAAAAGGGGTTCAATTAAGTACATCTACCAATAAGTCACTCCCTTTTTTATAGTTTCAAACCTATATTTTGTTTTTCAGTTGAACCCAAACGTGATGAGTAAAAATAAATAAATAAAATATGTAAATGAAAAATCTCTGAAGATATGATACAGCATATGAAGACAGAAAGAAATAATTTTGTTGATAAGGGTGGTCCTTGGCATTAGGAGTACCCCATTGTCGTACTACGATCTCTTACTTGTCGAAATTTCGAGGAAGAAAGTGTAGTACAAAAAAACAAGTGGAGGGTTCATATGCTTTCAAACCCCAAGTCATTATAATGCATACATCCAAACAGAGTCTCTCTGTTAAAATTTTCCTCCACCACAAATTACACCAATTCAAGTTTGTGTGTAGGTATTGTGGTCTCTATGGTCTGGTTATGGTATAAGCTTATAAATATGTTCCTTTTTGACACAAGAGAGATTTTTTTTTTATAATTGGGATATTCTTTAAAGGTTCTTATTTATTTAATTTATTCATTAACAATAAAAAAAATACAAATTCAAGTGATTACTCAATAAATACTGACAGACTTGTTAGATGAAATTTAGTTTAATCCAAACTTATTAGTCTTTTATGTATTGGATAGTGTATATTAAATTAAAAATTCAATTCAATCGAATAAAAAAAATATTATTTTAATTTTTTGTTGTTTTTATTTTTTAAATTATGATATTTAATTTGTAATTTAAGTTATTTTTAACTTTACTTATAATAAATATACAGTTTATTTTTGGAACATAATTATTCTAAAAAATATAACAATTTTTTTCAAAATTATAAATTTTAAAAAAAAATTCAAAACTTGTGATTGAAATAATGTTTTTCAAAATTTGTAACTTGTGAAGAATGACTAAGTAAAATCTTGTTTAAAGGTTTCTAGATTATCTTAAAGTGGTAGATTGTTCAAATTTTTATATACATTTTTCTATCATATTTGTTAGATGATCTCACTAGACTCTCTTATCTCTTAGTGTCTATTATGACTTAAACCATTTGGTGAAATTTTCTAAGTGACTATCCAAATGAGAAACATTGTTCATCTATCTTTCTTATTAGTTTTGATGCGTTTAGGGTTTAGGATTTTGTGTGTGTGATTGTATCTTGTTTTTCATAAACCCTTTTTTAATTTTAAAAGGAGGAGTCTTTTACGTGGTCGATTTCTTACGCTTCTCAACAAAATTTGTTTTCTTTCGATCTTTTTAGATATTTTGTTTCCGTACTAGATTTGAAAGGTCGAAGTACTTGTAGTCACACAATATAAACTGTTTGAAAGATAATATACACGTACAGCAACAACCTGTTTTTGGCATATAATTTTCAGAAGAAGTTTGAACAATGTTCGACACTATATTTTATTCGTACTATATATGATCCCATTTCGAATTTGAAGCAGATCAATTCTTGAAATATATAACATTACATGAATCAGATAAAGTTGTAGGCGTTAATTTTAGTTTATTTTTCTTTTTCAGTTGGTATGGCGAGTATTTCTTCATGCAACGCTGAGCTCAATTTTCGTTTCCCAAACTTTATATAAATAAGTTCAATCCTCGTTTTAGAATTAGAATTTCATATA
Organism: Phaseolus vulgaris; assembly: GCF_000499845.2. Classification (NCBI taxonomy): domain Eukaryota; kingdom Viridiplantae; phylum Streptophyta; class Magnoliopsida; order Fabales; family Fabaceae; genus Phaseolus; species Phaseolus vulgaris. The sequence continues at coordinate 8,302,527 of NC_023752.2, read as the reverse complement.
TATTTCAATATTGTATATATAATAAATTTATATTAATTGTTTTCATTTTTCCTATTATGATAATGGGTAGTAAATTAGATAAAAAAAGTAATTAAAGTATAATTGAACAAAATGTATTATTATCTTAAACTTGAAAATGATAAAGAAACAGTAACATTTGTTCTTTAAAAAACGACACTTAAAGAAGTAAAAAAGTTATGGTCAAATGTACAAAATAAGTAACATTAAGTGTCTACAAAAGTTGTCTTCATTATGGAAAAATTAAATTTTGGATTTATCACAATTTTTTTTAAAGAGAATGCATGTGCTATGAAGTTAAATTTTATTCATATAAAGTAATAAAATATTTTCATTGATATAATACGTTTTCTAGTTCTTTATTAATAGGTATATATTATCTATGTATTTTTTTTAATATATGATTTTTAAGTTATTTTTTATATCTTTTTTATATTTTTTTCTTATTTTTTAATAATATTTTTTTATATAATAACAAATAATTGTTATTATTTAAAATGTCAGTTTAATTTAAATAAATTTCATAATAATATCTAACATAAAAATTTTATAAAAAATAAAAATTGTCTCCTCCAAAACGAATCATAATATAAAATATCTGCTGTACCAGCTAATTTGGCTGCCATAGTTTTCGGTGAAATATGCTTTGGATATTTGCTTTTATGGTCTTTGTTTGTTTGACTATTTATTTATGTGGCTACCAATACATATGTTTTTTTAGGGTTATAGTAGATTTCCTTACTTTTTTTTTTAGTTGTGAAGGGAATTGTTATCTTTTAGATGTTTGGGTGGTAGATACATATTTTTGTTCGTTATTTGGTTAAAGTTATACAAAAAAAATGATAACATGTTTTTTTAATAGGATAGAGCACACCTAAAATGTTTCACATTTTTTATTATAATATAGTAGTTGTGATCAACTTGATGACTAATTCTCATGGTTTTAAGAAATTTATATCCTAACAAAATTCATCATTTCTAGTTATTATCTTTCATGATAAACAAATTTTGAGTTAGTGTTCGAAGTGTGATAAACAAATTTTGAGTTAGTGTTCAAAGTGTGTACATGTTTTAGTTCCTTTCACTACACAAAATTGTATTATAGCATAAGCTAATGAATAAAAAGTGCTAAATTAAATTTCACAAAACAATGAAATAGAAATCAATTTTATAGAAAAAAAAATTAGTTGTTATAATAATTAAATTAGAGACCATTTTAGAAACTAAAAATTAATTGATTTCTAAATTAGTTTCTATTATTATTAAATGGTTTCTAAATTGGTATCTAATTAGCTACCAAGGTTTTAACTATCAATTATTTAATTTTTAAATCTGGTAGCAACAATCTTTGTTGTTAATTCAGTACCGATTTAGAAATCATTTCACAATAATATAAATTAATTTAGAAACAAAAAAAAATTTAGTCTATAAAATGTCTCTAATTTAGTTACTATAACAACTAATTATATTTTTTTCTAAAAATTATTTATTTTATGATTTTCTTGTAGTGTATTATAAGTTTTTTAATATTAAAAAATAACTTCAAATATAAGTCAATCCATCAAATTAGTTTGTATATAACAAGAATCTTTAGAACTTACTTCATAAAATTATATTTTTACTTATTTATATATTATAACTTGATGATATTATATTTAGTTGGGGTAAAATTATCAATATCAATTATTTTATAATAAATAATTTATTAATATTTTAAAAAACATATAAAGGATATTATTATTCTTATCAATAAACTATTATTTACTAGTATTATTTGGATGATATGGCGTATGAGGAATTATGCTCGTTTTCAGGATAAGATTGAGGTTTCTATGGCTATTTTGGTTATTAAAGATTTAACTTGTCTAGTGGGTAATTCGTCTAAAGCTTCAATGAAGAATGATATGTTCGATTTCAATGTGCTCAAGTTTTTTGGTATTAACACTCGTACTGGTAAAGTTTTACGTCCTCTTCCTGTTAGATGGAAGTTTCCTTCACCAGGCTGGGTTAAAATTAACATTGATGGGGCTGCTAGGGGGTATCCTGGTCTTGCTACTTGTGGAAGTATTTTTCGTGGGAGTATGGGGGAATTTATTGGAGCTTTTTCTGCATTTCTTGAAGTTCAGACTGCTCTGGTTGCTGAGTTTTATGGGATTATACATGCTATGGAGGAAGCTCAAAAGATGGGGCTTACTAATGTTTGGTTGGAATGTGATTCTACTTTGGTTTGTGCTGCGTTTACTGCTAGGACAACTGTTCCTTGGATGCTTCGTAATCGATGGAATGCTTGTCTTAATTATTGTGGGAAAATTAGGTTTACGGTTACTCATATTTTTCGTGAAGGAAATGTGTGTGCTGATAAGTTGGCTAATTTAGGATTTTTTCATAGAGAGTCTTTTCTTTGGTATAATAGGCTTCCACCTTGTCTATTCTTAGAATTCTTTATGAATAGGTATAGTCTACCTATGTATCGTTTTTGTTAACATATAGGTTTTGGTCTAGTCCCCGTATTTTTGTATTTTCTTTCTTTTTTTCTTTTGTTCAATAATACTTTTTTCATGTAATGGTAAATGATTGTTGTAACTTGAGGTGTCAGCCTAGCTGAGATCTTAAGTTACATAGTAATACCTAACATGGAAGCTTTTATTTTTAAAAAAACTATTATTTACTAGTATATTTTTAAAAACAGTAAGACACTATTTTCATTATCTCAGTCCCAAATAGACAGTAAATTGAAAGCTATGCAAAATAAATAAATAATACAATGTTTTATCTTAAGTAATGAACTTTAAATTTAACGTAAATGTACAAAATTTATGTATAAAATATCTTTATCTCATCTTCAACATTTTATGCCGACATATATATTAACACATAAATTTGGTAAGGACAAAAGATGGGTAGTTAAAAATGACTAAAATTTAGGATAATTTCAATAGATATTTTCATGTCCATAAATAAATTGGGTTGGGAACACATGTGAAGATATATAAGTACTTGATATTACCCAATACGGTAAAATTAATTAAATTTAGTATTTGTTTATCAGTGTAACTGTGTGGAATATTTGAAAGCTTTTTTAGTGTTTATATTATTGTTTTAATAAAAACGTTGGAATAATTAAACACTGTGGTTAAAGTATTTTTTAAAAATTAGTCAAGTTATACTTCTAATATATGATTTCAATTCTTTATATTAAATTAAAGTCATATTTATCCGGTACCATTTAATTATATCAAATTCTATTTAAAGATAATTAAGTTTTAGAATAACTTTTTTCTATTTTAAAAAATATTAAATAAAATTACACTATTTTAAAAGAAAAATCCCAATAGTAAATTTAATTTCTATAGAGTAAATGTAGACAAAAAAAAAACTCAAGGATTAACTAGAACACCTAGAATAAAAATAATTATAAGGGCTTAGAAAGATTCATATTGCACCAACAAGGTTCTTTTGCTCTCCAAATCTTCATCTTCCTTAGTTTAAGAAGATCTTAGAAGTGAGCATTGAGAAAGTTAATGTAGCATTAAACTTAGTTTTTCATAGACAAGAACATATTGTTAAATTTTGTTGGCGAGCATTGTCTAATATAATATTGCCCTCATAAACAAATTTTAAATAATTCAGGGATGTGTAAACGTTTTTACTTAGATTGATGTTAAAATTAAATTATGCCATAAATTAAATTTTAATTAGGTTACTATCTTACACCAACCTTAATTTGTAGTCGTGTTGCTAATGGGTTAATACGTAAGCCACCTAATGTACAAAATATCTTTTTTCTAATTATTTGTTTTTTACTTTGTCTAAGTGTTTGTCATGCAGCACGACAAATACAATGAGATTAGCATAAATATTTGGCTAATAAGTTATAATGAAAGTTTAAAGGAACTTTTAATTTTGACTTCGAAAAATGTCCCAATCTACTAATGAAGAGCCTCTTTCTCAAAAGGGTCACATATTGTTACAGCATACGTCACAAATTGAATCTTAGATTCCAAATACTTACCACTAATAATATTAACATTTTTTTTACCAAATGAATGATAAGAAAATATTTTTTTTTTCACAAAAGCATTGAAAAGATAAAATTAATTTTTCCTTAAATTAAAATGATTGTATGCATAAAATAATTTGTAAAAATGACTTCGTATTAGATTTTTTAAAATTTGATATTAAATAGTGTATAAACTATCTTATAAAAGTAATTTTATTTTCTAGGTTAAATAGTCTTTTTAGTTTTACTATGACTATTTTTTCAATTTTGTGTTATTATTTTTGTCATTATTAATTTGGATCTATTTTTTTAAAATGAGTTAATAAAATATTTTTAATCTAATAAATGATAATGACACTACAATAATAATTCTTGACATGAAAAATTAATAACACGTTATGAATTAAAGTTACTTGTGGATTGAAATCACTTGTCATTTCCTCAATTTTGATGGGTGGACTTTTCAGAACTACAACTCTACAAAATGATTGAAATTGATGGGATAAATATTATAAGTTTTATTTAGATTTTAAAGTTGTAATAATGTAGGAGTTGAGTGTGATTATTAGTGTTTATGATATGGATTTTATGTTTATTATTATTTTTTATATATAAAAACTCTCATGTTAAGTATCATTATGAAACTTGACATCTCATGTTAACACCTTACATTTGCCACCCCATGAAAAAAAATATTATTAAAAAAAATACATGTTGGGACTAGACAAAAACTCATATATTAACAAAAACGATACATAGTAATTTATACCTATTAATAAAAAACTCTAAGAAAACACTAGATGGAAGCTTATTATACCAATGAAAATACTTTCTATGAATAAAGTCTAACTTAACAAGCTTATCAGTACATGCATTCCCTTTAGAAAAAATGTGAGAAACCTTAAATCTAATTATCTAATTTTCCACAGTAGTTAAGACTAGTGTTTCACTTATTACAAAACATTCAAGGAACATTAATCATAGCAGTAAATACAACACAAATCAAGGCAGAATCACATTCCAACCATAAACTAGTAAGACCTATCTTTTGAGCTTGTTTAATAGCATATATAACTCTATTAAACTCAGCAACTAAAGTAGTCTAATAATCAAGGAAAGCAGATAAACCATCAATAAATTCTCTCATACTCCCATGGAAAATACCACCACAAGTAACAAGACTAGGAGAACCCCTGGTAACACCATCAATGTTTATTTTAACCCAACCTGGAAAAGAAAACTCTCATTGAATAGGAAAAGGTGATCGAACTTACCACTACGAGTATTAATACCGAAAAACTTAAATTATTAAAAAAAAATTATCTAATGTTATCATTTTAAATAATTTTTTCATAGTACAATTGTTTTTTATCAGTAAAGAAAGAATGAGTAAATTGGAGTATTTAAGGGATACTTCAACCCTATTGCAAAAGATTATTTCTAATTGCTCAAAACAACTTGTTTCAACAACATAAAGAGTCCATATAACTCACTTGTTCTTACATAACCCCAACAAAATCATTTTTCTTTCTTACAAAATGTCAAACAAAATAATAAATATAAGATGTCTTTCCACAAGGCAAAAAAATTGAATTGCAAATTGTTGCCCACATTTAGTTACACATCCCAACTAAACAATTTAATTTCTCCGACTTTTCAATTCAATATCAATAACCTCATAATAAGATGAAACACATGCTCATGTTGTTGTGAATGATAAAATGTGGATAGAATCAATGTTTGAAAACCGTAAAATATAATATATTTAATAAATTCAAATTGTTTAAGTGAAATCTAAAACAATAAAACTTGTATAATGTGATATTTGAAAAAAGTAACAAAAACATACAAATTAAACTTTTTCAACTAAAATTAATTTATACATCGGTATTTTGTAATAGGTTTTCATATACACTTTCTTTAAAAAATTGTATATAAAGTAATTTTAGTATATAAAAAAACTCATTTTTTTCTTATTTTTCTAACTTCAAAATATTTATGAAGAAGTTATCAACATATTTAAATCTTTAGTATTCTAGTTAATTAATTGTATGCCAACTCAATAACAACGACATATTTAATAACATTACTATATGTAGACTTTTGAATTAGTAATATATTTATATATTCATCATTGCTGCGGAAAAAAATGAGATACTTTTACAAGCTTATGCATCACTCATATAATAAATTCCAATAAATAAAACATGTCCATTTAGTTTAAGAAAAAAAAATCATTTTACTTTTAATCAAAATGGCAGTTTTTTTTCTTGATTTTAAATTTTAAAAAATATATAAATATGAGCTTTCAATTTTATCTCATCACATATTATACTGATATTAATTGAAAAATAATTATTATAAATTTTTAAAAATTTACTATACACATTTATTTGTGATTGGATGGCGTTATAGAATTATTTTCATTGTCAATGTTCAAAATTTCCCTCTTTTAAGTAATTAAAATTTAACTTTATTCTTTTCTAACACAATAAAAATAATAGTAAAATAAATTAAATTAAAAAAATTATTCTATGAATCCCACACAAAAAAAACTTTTATAGTCTTTTTTTAATTCACATTTATGACGTGTTTGAAATATTTTTTATCGATACAAAATTAATTAAATAAAAGAATAAAAAATGCGTATTCAACCGATCCAACTCTTTAGCCAAAATTCTCCTAAACTAAGATAAACATCACATCATCACGTATATTAACTAATTAGATATTATTTTAGAGACTAAAACATTATTATATCTAAATTAATTTTTATTATTGATAAATAGTTTTTAAATTTATATCTAATTAACTACCAACTTTAAAATTTAAATAATTATTAGATAAAACATTAGTAGCTAATTAAATATCAATTTAAAAATTATTTATCAATAATATAAACACATATAGATATCAACAATTTTGTAAATTCTGAAATAGTACATACACTATAAGAAAATCATTGAGTATAAACCAATTTTAGAGACAAAAAATAATTAGTTGTTATAGTGACTAAATTAGAAATTATTTTAGAGACTAAACAAATTATTCGTTTCTAAACTAATTTCTATTACCAATAAATAATTTATAAATTGTTATCTAATTAGTTATAAGGTTTTTTTATACCAAATTTAGAATCTAAATAATTAGTAATTAAAACATTGATAACTAATTAAATACCAATTTAAAAGGTATTTATCAATAAAAAAAATTAATTTAAAAATTAATAATTTTATATAAAGAAAACTTCGTTCAAATGACCATGTTAATGATTTAATTTTTTTTTCTCTTGTATTACTTAAAAAATATATTTTTATAAGCTTTTGTGAGTATCTATGTTGTTTGATGAATTATGAGTAATCAAAATAACATATGAATACATAATAATCACATATGAGTATATGATGTGTAAGGTTTAATTAGAATTAAAGTTAATTTCTTAATATTATTTATTTTAATATTGATATATAGTGAGTTATTTATCTTTATTTTCAAAAGCTTTTTTAAGTTTTGAAAATGTTTTAACTCTGAAAGTTCTTAATACACTAGTAACTTAAACTTGAAGTAACACTAAAAATATAGATAATTAATGATGAGTAGTTATTGTCTGGGATCTTCGAAGTCAATGAAATGCAATAACTAGGATAGATTCCTTTTGCTTCCATCATCTTCATTAGTTAATAGTTGAAAGAAGAAAGGAAAGAAAGAAGTGCACGAAAATGAAGAAATGTTCTTCTGAGATTCCACGTAGCAGAACCCTTCTCCTTCCTCTATGGTCATTGCACAAGAGATGCAGAGAACCGTTCAAACCAAGTTTTATATTTTTCATAATATTATATTATTAACTCCCCAGAATCAAGTATCTGCTGCTGAAATTGATGTGCTTCTTGTCTCATGCAGATTTCATCACTTATATTTTTTGTGGTGAAGCTTTTCTGGGTATATAATATTACTAGTTTATTCATTGTTTTCTGAAAGCAACATCTTCTTCTTTCATCTTGTTGAGTATTTAGATTTTGGATCCTCCTTCTTAATTTTGAACCATTCATCAGTATATGACATGGATTTAATGGTGTATAGAAAAGAGTGAGAGTGATAGATTTGGACCCCTCCTTTAACCATTCATTCTTCTTTATTATAAAAGTGAAGTCATTGACATTATTCTAGAATTGGTAGTTCACATGTCATTATCCATTTTTTTCATATGTATTCATTACTCATTTTTATATTTTATGTTTTTAGAATTTTATACATGAATATCCTGTTTCATTTTCATGTAAATAAATATATTTATCAATTCATTAGAATACTATCAAGTATATCTATGGTGATAAATTGTAGATTAAATTATTATATAAGAAAGTTATTAAATAAAAATTAATTTGAAAAAAAAATTACTAATTAAATTATATATTATTTTAATAATTAAAAAAATTATTAATATATAAAGTAATTTTTATTATTAATAAATAATTTTAAATTAATATCTAATTAGTTACCAACATTACAAGAAAAACTCAAATTACATACAGTCAAAATTCGTATATAACACACAAAATCCGTATGTAAAACATCGTTACATACGGATAAATCCGTATGTAAAATCTGTATGTAATTACATACGGATAAATCCGTATGTAATATCTGTATGTAATTACATACGGATAAATCCGTATGTAATATCCGTATGTAATTACATACGGATAAATCCGTATGTAATTACATAGAGATAAATCCGTATATAATATTCGTATGTAATTACATACGGATAAATTCGTGTGTAATATTCATATGTAAATCCGTATGTAATTAACGGATAAACTTACATATGGATAAATCCGTATGTAACATTCTACATAGCAGCATCAGCTTTTGTATTTGGAAGCACCCTATATTTTTTGTATTTAGAAGCACCCCATATTCTACACCTGCATATATTCATCAACATTTCAGTACATTCCAGTTTTCAGAAGACAAATATTCATCACATTCAATGTTGTCCATACATACAATACTTACTATTTCCAAATATCTAAAATGTATTTCATTAAAACAAAGTTCTAGAGAAGCTAATAATTATTATAATCTTCACCGAGTGAATTTTGTTGTTCATCATGATTACTATGATGTTGCACTTCATTTGACTGCTGATTCGGTTGAGTTGGTGGTGGGGTATTTGGCTGCTGAAAAAACTGTTGTGCTGCAGCCAAGGTTATCAAACTCTAGGGTTAACTCGTAAACCCTTACGAGTTTAAGAGTCAAGTGAAGGCTGGCGAGTCAACTCGGGAGCAAACTCGTTTTTGAGTAAACCCGAAGTTGACTCGGTCAAACTCGGCCAAACTCGCGAGTTTAGGGCCGAGTCACCGAGTTGCGGAAAATGGCCCTAGATTTTTAGGGTTTTACTTATCTGGTTCACGATCTCATCCTCTTCACTGTCGTCATCGTCATTCTCGTTGTGCCGCTCGTCGTCGTTCTCATCACGTCGCTCGTCGTCGCTCTGCACTGCACCGCGTCGCACCACATCACATCGCGTCGCTCCTTGCACCGTCGCTATCCTCTTCCCATTGTGCTGTTCGCGAAGCAATTCGTAGGAAAGTCTTGCTGTTGCGGTGAGGACAAATTGGATTAGGGTTTTTAAAATTAGGGTTTTTACTGCTCTGGACAGATGGGGTTTTTGTTTAATTAGGGTTTAAAATTAGGGTTTTTACTGCAGATTGGCTAATTGATGAAGATGTAGATGATCATGAAGATCTTGGAGATGATTTCCTCCTTAGAGAATTAGATGAATGAGACTTTTGTGTTGTTTGATAACCTTATTTTAAACTATAACATTTCTGTTGTTTTAGTTATTTTATTGGTGTATGAACTTGATGGTTTCAATATTATGGATTTGATATCATGAATTATTATTATTTTTCTAATTTTTTATGTGAAGTAGACTCTTACGAGTCTACGAGTCGAGTTTATTGGGCTCCCACGAGTCACAGTAGACTCTCGAGTTTGATAACCTTGGCTGCAACTGCTGCCTCAGGTGGTAGATATTGCATCATAAAGTTTTGAAAGTTTTGCAAGTTTTGAAACTTTGCATCCATGCGTTCAATATGCTGCTTAAGTTCAACAATTTCTTCTGAATCAACCTTCTTATTACTAGAAGATGGTTGTGTTTCTTGTAGGTAACAACTAACACAATCGTCCTGACAATCAACACGTCCAACCCCATATACTTGTCCCTTGTACCTTCCACCTACACTTTCTAACCAACAACGACTTCTCAATTTTTCCTCCTCAACAGGATCTATTGAGGTAGATTGTGACTAAGATAATGCTTGAGACAATCTACTTTCAAAATCTTCCTATTAAAATGAAAAATATTTGTTATCATACTAATTAATGTATATGAAAAAAAAGTTTAAAATAACTAACATGAGTATGCCTTGATCTATCATCAACAAAATCTCCAATGCTCTTTCGTATATGTGTTTGTTGAAACACTTCATCAACATGGATCGAGCGGCCAAGCTCCTCTGTCTATAAAGAAAACATTTCATAAATTAAGAAGATAATAATTAATCATAAATTAATATAAAAAAATTATATGGAAATCATACCATACGAATAGCGTGTTCATGAACACTAATAGATCCTCCAGTGTGCAGACATCCACCTTTTTCAGAAAAACAATTCTTTTTAGCTGTATCACATTTGGATCGATACACAGGCATGTTCCACTGTTCAAGGAGGTTGTTCCAAACATTATTGCCAATACATTCTGGTCGTTTACCTTCTTGGCGAGCATCTTTAAACATTTGTGAAAGGGTGTGAAAAACTTTTGTATGGAAATTTTTCTTAACTTATTCCTCGTCCTCAACCCTCCATGTGACCTTCCTCTACAAAACAACAAGAATCATCAATCCAAATTGTAAAATATAAAATTTTTAAATGGAATAAAAAACAAGTACCTTAAAACGTTGAAAAAATATATCTCGTTCACCCTTTCGGATTGCCCCCCATGCTGGCCATGGCTCACCAAATTGTTGTTTGATGCTGGCAGTGATGGCCTTTGATGCTATTTTTGATGGATAAAACCTAAATACCAAAACAAAGTTAGTCAAAATTATAAGACAATAATAATAAATTATATAAATTGAATTTTGTTATATTCTTACCCTCCCCCAATAGGCTGAATCAGAGGGCGATCACCAGCTGAGAGGACCTCGTCCTCTAAGTTATTCGCTGCAGAAGCTGAATGTGTCCCTCCAAGATTTGTATATGGGGATGGTGTAATATCTGGTGGGGTTGATGCATTAGAACCAACACGTGGAGATGGTGTTGATGCAATAGCATCTTGTACTGGTGGGGTGGATTGGGTAGCATCTGCTACTGGTGGGATAGATCCATGAACTGAAGAAGAAATAGGTGTATTGGGTTGACTGGATGATGGATTTTGGTTTTTAAATTGTGATAACAATTTTATCACATAATTTTTCCCCTTTTTTTGGTTGTTACTCGGTGATGGTTGATCAGAACCTCCTGATGACATCTATATATATTGCATGAAATGATAATGAAGGTTATATAAGTTTATCAATGAAGAAGAATATGTTGAATATAGTTTAATAAAAAAATTGAAATAAACATGTACAAATTTCATCAGCAAACATTAAACTCAAATTAATTGGAGTAATAAACAGTATATTAACAACAACAATACAATAGTAGTTCCTACAATAAATATTATTTGTTAACATTGGCTTCCTAAGTCTATTCAGAGCTAGAGATGTCAAAGTCATCTCCATATTCATCTTCACTTTCTCCCTCTTCATTGTCTTCTTCCCATTCATTTGTTTCTTCATCTATCTGATCTTGAAATGATGATACATTGTTTATGTCAACTTCTTCAAGCTCATCCTCTAAATCTTGTAATCCTAAAACCCTTTCAACTTCAATGACTTCATTAACATGTGACATTTCATCCACCTGATATGGCACTTCAACTTCTACATCATCAGAATCTATACTACCTCTGGGCTTCGTTTTGATTGCAACACACCAACCACGTTTGTCTTTGCGTGATGTTGGATATGGTACATAATAAACTTGTCGAACATTATGTGCAATGATAAAAGGATCAAATGGCACATATCTTCTGTCCATTCGAATATCCACAATACCATATTTGGAATCTACTCGCGTACCTCTTGTTGATGGATCAAACCAATTACAGTAAAATAATACAACTTTCTTATCTGAGGTCAAAGAATTGTACTCCACCTCATACATGTGTTGAATCACACCGTAGAAATCATCCTCACCTCCTTTTGTAAGACCCTTTACATGGACCCCACTATTTATTGTTTTCTTTCCCTCGCTCCATGCGTGAGTGTGGAATTTGTACCCATTCACAAAGAATGTGTGCCATTCTTTTACACACCTTAAAGGACCAAATGATAAATCTCTTAGGTGTTGGTTCTTGACATTTAAAGGGTCTTTATGAACCTATAAATATATCAATGTCATTAATTTTTTATGAAATGGTTAAAGAAGTCAACAAAAAGTAAATTATAGAATTTCTAGATACATACTTGTGTCCAAAGGGAAATCTGCATGTATATGAGCCGAAGCATGGGATTCGGAAATTTCATTAGAATGTAAGAAAGCGTTGTCAATATATAGGTGTCAATGCATTAGGTTAGCGATAACTTAATGGATGAATAACTGTGTTTTAAAATAATATATTGCATGACGCTTACTCAAGGTATGGTTTAACTTCATTACAGTTGATCAAAACATGAACATGAGCTGAGCTCAATTCTTCATCAGTTAACCAACGAGTGATCTCCCTCCCAGAATGACGTCCAGGTTGGTCAAAGACAGATAAGATTGATGGAAGCCTTTCACTTTCAATGTCCACTTCATTTCTACAATGTTGTGGTCTTAACATGAAGTTGTTGAAATAGTGTGAACAAAAATGAGTTGTCTCACGATGCAAATAAGATGCACAAATAGATCCTTCTACCCTAGCCTTATTTTTCACTGAACGTTTAGCATATCCCATGAATCTACAATCAAAGAAATTTGATATGATTGATAATTATAGTTCACATTAAATAAAGACTAATAACTCTTATTATTACCTTTCAAATGGGTACATCCACCTATAATGGACAGGTCCACCAAGTTTTGCTTCATATGCTAGATGGACAGGGAGATGTTCCATAGAATAAAAAAATTGCCGGAGGAAATATTCTTTCCAACTTACAAAGAATTATTTGAATGTTTTGTTCCATCGTAGTAAGGTCATCTTCTTTTAGTGTTGTAGAACACAAATCTTTGAAAAAATGACTTACCTCAATAATGGGATTTAGAACATGAGCTGGTAATGAACTAAATGCTATGGGAAGTAGGCATTCCATGAACACATGACAATCATGACTTTTCATCCCAAGCACCCTTCCCTTGTTGACATCAACACATCTAGCCAAGTTCGAAGAATATCCGTCAGGCATCCTAAGATCTTTTAACCATTGACACACATGTTTAATTTCCTCTGTTGCAAGTGTGTAATTTGCTTTTGGCTTCAACATCTTTCCATTAAGATGTGACTTAAGTTCCAAGTCTCTTCGCCAAAAATACAAACCTAAGTCCATTCGTGCTTTGTCATTGTCCTTTGTCTTTCCAGTGACATTCATGACAGTATTAAAGATGTTATCGAAGAAGTTTTTTTCAATATGCATAACATCAAGATTATGTCTTAATATATTGTCTTTCCAGTATGGAAGATCTCAAAAGATGCTTCTTTTTGTCCAATTATGCACTCCCCGTAACCATGTATTCTTTGCACACCACTTTCAGTTACTTTAGGATAAGTCTTTACTCTGTTCCAAACTTGTGTAGGTGTGAACTTAGGTGGTGGAGGATCCATGTCAACTTCCCCCTTATTGAATGCATTCTTGTTCCTCCTAAATGCATGATCATTTGGTAAAAATCTACGATGCGAATCAAACCAAGAATTTTCCCCCCATGATGTAATCTAAATGCCTTTGAATGCTCCATGCAATGTGGGCATGCCAATTTACCATGAGTTCCCCAACCAGACAACATACCGTATGCAGGAAAATCATTAATCGTCCACAATAACATTTCCCTCATCAAGAAGTTCTCTTTCCTTGAAATATCGTATGTTGGGACACCACTCCACAATTTCTTCAAGTCGTCTATCAAGGGCTCTAAAAATACATCAATACCCGCCTTTGGATTGAATGGGCCTGGTATGAGACAACTCAAGAACATATAAGGTTTAGACATGCACATTTCAGGAGGAAGATTATACGGGGTCACAATTATTGGCCAACATGAATATGGTGCATTTGATGCTTGCACATATGGATTAAAACCATCAGAGCATAAACCTAGTCGCACATTGCGTGCCTCCACAGAAAAATTGGGATAAACAGTATCAAAGTGCTTCCAAGCCTCGCCATCACATGGATGACGCAAAACACCATTACTGCTTTTGTTATCATAGTGCCATGTCATTTGTCCCGCAGTCTGTGTTGAAGCATACATTCTTTGCAACCTTGGAATTATTGGCAAATAGAACATTGCCTTTACAGCAACTGGTTTTTTGTTACTTGCTCCGGTGTTGTGGTAACGGTACCTTGACTTGTGACAAAATTTGCATTCAAACAACGCTCTGTCATTTTTACCGTATTCGTTATCATAAAAGAGCATGCAACCATCCACACAACAATCAATCCTCTTAGCCTGTAATCCCAACTTCGACACTAGCCTTTTTGCATCATAATAACTTTTAGGCAAACCTATTTTGGTTGGTGTTGCATCCAAAAGCATTTTTGAAATAAACTCTAAGCATTGGTCAGGAATATTCCAATTGGCTTTGCAAGCTAACAGCCTGACACACATTGATAATTTGGACTCTGATGTCCCTGCATACAATGGCGTATTTGCATCCAACAAAAGCTTATAAAACCTTTCAGTTTCTTCGTTTGGAGGCTCTTCCATGTTATCTACATTTGGTACTCGTAATGACTCTTGTTGCCTAAGAGCATCAAACACCATGTCTTCCATCAACCTAACTTGGTAATCTGGTGATTGATTGTGTGCACCTCCAGTTATTCCCAAAGCCATGCAATTATCTTTATTATACAAGTCACCTTCTACCATGTCTTCACCATGATCAGTCCAAATCCAATAATTAGATTTGAAATCATGTTTGTAGAGGTGAACCTTCACAAGTCTTTCCTCCAAAATTCTTGTACAATCACACTTACTACATGGACATCGTATTCCCCCATCATTCTGATAACATTCTCTTTGGCACGCTTTGGTTATAAACTCTTCAACTCCCAATATAAAAGACTCTTTCAAAGCACCTCTTCCTCTATAACACTTATCATACATCCATGCACGATTTGATGGAAACTGATTCATGTTCTGTTCATAAAGCAATTGACAAAAAGTGAACAATTTTTTAAGAGACCATGTTATAAAAGAACATGTAAGAGTTCGTGTTACAAACAAACATGTAAGAGTTCGTGTTACAAACAAACATGTAAAAGTTCGTGTTACAAACGAAAATGTAAGAGTTCGTGTTACAAACTCTGCCTAATTCAACCATATATGGATTTGCATAAGTCATCCAGATTTGGATAATGTTTTTGTTTCACACAAATTGGCTATTACAACATTTATTATAATAATTATAATCAATTAACAAGCAACTACATCAATTAATAAGTATAATCAAAGAAAATTGGCCAAAACAACTTGGAGTTATTGGATATCAAATTATTACGGCATTATCAACCCTTAAATCTAACCTTTCAATCCGTACAAAAAGAAGCTTTGAGTTTCACGTAACAGTCCTCCTACAACCTCTTTAAAGCAGCTGAATCTATACAAAAATAACCATGAAAATGGAACACAAACTCAATCTCCAAGTCAACACAAGCAAGAACCAACTTAAGCAGAACGAAATGTGAAAAAAAAAATCACTAAAGAACAAATAATGAACTACATAGGCACATAACCAATACCACCTCAAAAAAAATTAAGCAAAAAGATTCCATAGCTAGTGGTGAAACACAAAAGCAAACACAAATCAAAGCCCAACAAATTTCCAGCTTAATAACAAAAAACAAACCATCAACCTGAATGAGTGTGGCGGTGGTGGCGATTGACCAGAGAAGGTCACGCGGTGGTGACCATTGACGACGGTGGAGATGACTGCGTTCGTGCTTCTTCTCCGAACCAGGACGACGGTGGTCGCGGTTGCTACGATGATGGTGGTTGCTGCGGCGCTGGCGGTTGCTGCGGTGGTATCGGTTGCGATGGAGATGGTTGCTCGGTGGTGGCCGCTAGCAGCTGGAATGTGGCCTTGCTGGTGCTGTTGTCGGGTGTTTGCAATTTAGGGTTCGCTGCACCACTGAACTGCGGCTTTTTAATTTCACTTTTTCATATAAGTTACATAGAATAATTTGTATGTAACATTTCTTTTATATTAAATTTTTATTTAATTTTTAATTATATTTTTATAACATTTATTTTCTTTATTTGTTTATATATGATATCATAAGTAAATAGTTATTTTAGAAGTAAATAAATATCTTATGTAAATAAATAATATTTAGTAAATAATTATTTTAATCTAATTATATATTCATATTTTTATAAATTAAATTTATTGTAATATCTTGTTGGTAATAACTAATTAATGTAAGATGTATATTTTTTAACTATATTTCTCATTTAGTCACCTTCTAAACTTTATTTTATTGAAACATAATAATAAAAGAGTAATTAAAATAAAATTAGATTAAAAAATAAATAATATATTAATTATAATTATTAAATATATATTGAAATGATTTTAATAAATTGGTCGGATTGATTATGTAATATATGAAATGATATATTAAATTTAGTTATGGAGTGCCTGTTAATAAATATCATATGTAAATATATAATATTTATTATTAGAAGTAAATTATTATTTTGATTTAATTATATATTCATATTTTTATAAACTAAATTTGTTCCGTCCGGTTGACTGGGACGTCTTCGTGCGCGACCTCAACCGTCAGCTAGGGACTCCTTCCCACTGGTTACCTGTGGATTCCTGCAAAAAAGAGGACAAAGAGGCGCCCTAGCGGCCATTTGCACTCCGACGCTCAAGTCAGCCAGCAAGAAACACCAAAACTGTGCACCTCCGTCTCTGAGCACCGCGTATGGCACTCTGAAGGTCGTAAAAAGGAAACTGTGTCTAGTGTATATTTTCTCATTCTGGCCAAAATCCTCCCTAGTCCCTTGTGCGTAACCCCAAGGCTCGAGCAAGCAACTAGAGTGTTTCTGGGAAATTAGCCAAAAATTCGAACCCTGTTTCCAACATTCTCAGCGCTATTTAAACTACCCAAGCATTTAAAGCGCCTTAAAGCGCTTTTAATCACAAACGTAACGCGCTCAATTAAGGCGTCTAATTAGAAAACATAGCGCATTTAAGACGTTGAAACGCTTGAGAGCCATTATAGTACTTTAAACGCTCAAAACAGAAACTGTGCTAAATGACCCCATCTGGGGGCGTTTCTGCCCAGCTGGGGACGTTTCTACGTGTGAGTCCTCCTGCCTGGGAGTGCTACTGCGCAAGGGGTGACTTTTTGGGTGCCAACTCATGCCCCCAATCATCTAGTCACTTACTTTGAGAGTGTATCTGCCTTCCTCTCGTACCCTGCTCCCGGCTACCCTGGGCGTAAAGACTAAGGCCTCGCCCACGCCGTCCACATGCCACCCTAATGACGTGTCGCTCCCTGCTGACTCAATAATTCTTGAATTATTGACGTGACATTCTCTGAACCATAGGAGCGCTCTTAATGACTGATTGGACATCCTCTGAAACGGGGAGAATAACACCTTTTGGGGCTACCCTTGATCGCGCGCCACGTAGCCCATCGCACGGCCAGCTTCTAGAGACCCTTGCGTTTCCCTTGGGCGATTGATCCTTTGACACGTGGCACGATCTCACGGCTCTTAGTTAGCGCCTCTTGGGTTGCAAATGTAACGTTCAAGTTACCCCCAAACCCCGCGCTCACCCCACTGTTACATTCATTCCCTCTGCGTCTCTGCACTGTTCGTCGTCTTCAAACCCCTTTTCTCTGCAATTGCTGTTCTCTCCATCCTGTGCTCTTCTTCCGCCTTCACTTGGACAACAAAGGTATGATTTTCGAATACTCATGACTCTTCCCTTTCGTCGCATTGTATGATTTATTGAACTGCCTGGGACTGTTGACATTCATGCATTACTGCGTTCTTCCGCTTTTCCTTCCTTCTCTGTTCCCTTCTCCTTCTTTCTGGGTTTTCTCGTGTGGGTGATGTTTCCTGGGGTTCACTCCCCTTCCTGTCATGGCTACACTTGTTAAAACCTTTTTCCTCTCTTCTTTCTCCAGCTATTTATTTACACCATGACGCGCACGAACGCGAAGCCTGATTCCTCCCCCAAGACCCCCAAGTCCAACTACAAAGCCTACTACCCATGGCCCCCGACGAGCTCCTGAACGAGTGTACCAGCCTGACTACCTTCCAGGACCTGGAAGCTCACCGTGGGGATCCCCATTTATATAACTTTAACGCTTTCTGCCGCACTCACGATGCCCACATATCCGTCCGTCCCGACAGGCCTGGGGAACCTGTCTGCGTGGACGACAGACCTAGAAAGGGGAACCCTTTTTTCTTTATGTACCAGACAGTGTTTAACCGCGTAGGGGTGTGTCTCCCATTCACCCCCTTTGAAAGGGAACTCCTCACCGAAATCAACACCGCCCCCGCCCAGCTCCACCCCAACAGCTGGGCATTCGTTAGGGGTTTTCAAATTCTCTGCGGGCACCTGGGCATCATTCCCTCCGTAGACGTTTTCCTGCATTTCTTCGAAGTGAAGAAGCAGGGGAAAAGCTTTTGGGTGAGCTTCTCTGGGATCGTGAGTAGGATCCTCCTCTCCCTCTTCCAAAACTCTTACAAAAATTGGAAAGGGAAATTCTTTAGAGTGTGCAGCGCCAAGCACGACCCCACAGCCTTGGATGGCTTCCCCCTCTACTGGATGGAGCGCCCTAAGCTGCTTAGGGCCAAAGCCCTGAAAGAGCTATCTCCTGCTGACAGGGAGGTAAGCAAGGCCTTGGCTGGGTTGGGAATCGTTTTTGATACCTTGAAGCTTGTTGCTAGCGAGTACAATACTCACGCCCTGACAACATACTTTGGTAAGGAGACTCTCCTTTTCTCCCCTTTGCTGTGAACACCCTGCTACCGGATGTTTGTTCTCACGGCTTCCTTCCCCTGTTTTTCATGGTGCCATGTTACTTGCATCTCACGCATCTATGCGCTTTGTACTTTTTGTATAGTTGCTTTGGCCTTGATTTCTGCTGCTTGGTCTATTTCGATGTAGGATCGGTGATGGACGCTTCCAAAAGGATGATGTTGGCGAAAGCGATGAAGGAGGCTCGTGCCGCCAAGGCGGGCGCCTCCTCCGCCCCTGCTGCTGATCCGATTCCCCACCAACTCTGTCGCTGCCACCCCCAATCACCACCGAAACCCCCCTAAGCTCATCTCCGTCATCTCCTCATAGCCCCGAGGCACTTCAGACTCCCAGCTCTCCTCTGCCCATCGTCGCCGTTCCCCTAGCCGCGGTCTCGTCGCCGGCTTCAACCCCCCTTGACAAAGGGAAACGGGTCTTGAAGATTTTATCGGATGATGAGGACTCGGAAGGTGTGGCACCCTTCAAGAGGAGGAAATCTGCGCGGGTTCCTCTTCTGCTAGAGGCGTCTCCCCAGGGAGGGAATCCCTTCATGGATGTCCCTCCAAGCGCGACCTCACTTCCACCCACAACAGTCCATGAGGAAGGGGGCGAAGGTGCCGAGTCTGCCCCGCCCCACCACCGGTAGAAATCTCTGCTTCCCCTGCTCCCGTCGCTGCCGCTGCCGCCCCCAATCTCATCGCCATCCCTCCTCCAATCATGCATATGATGAGGGGCTTCAGTGGCGGAACTATGCCAGAGGACACCGACAAGAAGGAAGGCATGCCTTTCTACTTGGGGGCCTTCTTGGCGGTGGGCCTTGAATGACGCGCCCAGGCCAGGAATACTGTCCTGCAAGCTCAAACTCTCCAGGCCTTGGAAACAAGGGTAACTGCTCTGGAGGAGGAAAAGAAAACCCTGGGATGCCAAAACGAAGCTTACCAAACCTTCCTGAAGCAAGCGCAAGAGTCCAAAGCAGAAGCTGAGGGACAACTGGCAGAGGCGTTGGAGCTCCAGACTGACTTCTACGTCCGGGAAGTCGCCCTCAAAGTTCAGGTGACGAGCCTTCAAAACATAGTTGAAGCTTACGAAAAAGCGCAAAAAGACTTGAAGGCCCGCTGCTGTGAGCAAACTGGCGCAATGGAGCGGATGGAAGGGAAAATTGCGTCCCAGACCCAAGCTATGGGCCTTCTCCGGGCGGACTACGACAAACTGCAAATCGAGGTCAACCGACTCAACGTGGAGAAGGAGGCTTTGGAGAAGCAGGTGGCTTCCGGGGACACTATCATTGGAGAACTAGAGAAGGACAAGAAGACCCTCATCCAGGAGATGGCGGGTACTTTCGAGGAGGGATTCCAAGAAGCTTTGGCTCAAGCAGTCTGCACGAACCCGGGAATCGACATTTCCAGCTGCGATTCCACTCACCATATTGTTGATGGAAAAGTCGTGCCTTTGGAGATAGACGATTGAGCCGCCACCCTCGATCATCAGCCCATTCCTTTATACTTGTTTTAACCCTCTCTGACAAATTTGTAATTCTTTGAATCATCTGCACTCTCGCTACAACTCTGGGATTTTGTTATGATTACTTTCGTGTCCTCGCGACATAGAATTATGCCTGTGTGATTTTATTCTCATCCTTTGCCTTCTTGCGCTTTGGTTGTTTTGCTTGCATTATACTCGCTTCTTTCGCTTCGTTGGGCGGCCTTGTAGGCCCGGGAAAGGTCACGCACCAATGCCCACGCCCATGGAGAGGCTCACCTAAAGGAGCCGTATCGTCCACGGGGTGTCTCTAACACCCAAACGGTCCTTCCCTTGATCCTTAACGCCCGACACCCACGCCTAAGGAGAGGCCTGCTACAGCAGCGCCATATCGTCCTCGGGTGTCTGAAACACCGAGTGCTTTGGGGGGGGGGGGTCGTTCCCTCCATGGTCTTTCCTTCTCATAGGTATCGGGGAACGCCCTGCCAGTGATTCGCTGGTGTTTTGGTGGTCCCGTCTTCCTCCACAATCTTTCCTCTCTGTGGGTATCGGGGAGGCGACGCCAGTAACTAACTTTGCCCTCTTCAACTTCGTCTCCCTCCACAGTCTTTCCTACCTATGGGTATCGGGGAGACAACCTCGCTGATATTTTGGTTGACGACGCCCGCGATGTCTTACGCTGGCGTCGCCCTTTGTGTCCTTCCAGGCGACGCCTTGGGCGTCGTCTTTACCTTGACATTGACTTTGACCTTAGCCTTGGTCGGCGCCTGGGGACAGCGAAGAGCTCAAGGTTCTCCCCGTGCCATCCACGTGGCGCTTCTCGTATGGTTGATGGGACGTTCGTTCATTCGACTTGATCCACGTGACGCTCTTTGTATGGCTGATGGGACGTTAAGTCATTCGAATTGATCCTGACTCCTACTGCGCCCCTAACCCACTTTCGACGGCGCATCGTACCACTGGGCATTCTGCCGATACGACGTGTCCTGAGTTTAACTAGGGATGTCAGGGCCACCCTTCCATCTGCTGCCATGTGGCTCGATCGTGCGGTGCATGCATTCGTGTCGTTTGGCGCTCTAACCGCTCTATTTAACTCTTCAAACTCTGAAACTGTTCTCATCATTTCTGCACTCTTCGTAATCTACTTACACTCTCTCTTTTTGCACCATTTCTCTTCTCACGAAGGGTTTTTCCAGCGTTCGCTCCCATCGCTCGTTACCGGCGGGCCATACGCCTTTGACAATCCCTGATCTTGTTAAAGAATGTCTTCTCATGCTACTCCCCTCAGGGTCAATCCCAAGGACCTGTTCCCTTGGGCTTCGAGTGAGCTTCTTGACGAATGCTCATGCTTACTCGCCACCAGGGCTATAAGGGAACACAAAGGGGATTCATGTTCCTACGATCACCGGGCCTTCGCGAGGAGGCATGACGACATTGTTGTGCTCCCTTGCACTGTAGGGGAGCCAGTATGTGGAGACGAACGGGCCAACGAAGGGGTCCCCTTCTTCTACTTTTACCAGGTGGTTTTCAAGACCATCGGCGTGCGCCTGCCCTTCTACCGGTTCGAGAAGGAACTGCTGACAGAGATCAATGCCGCTCCGGCCCAGTTATACCCCAATCGCTGGGCCTTTGTTAAAGCCTTTGACATCCTCTTCGGGTTTCTGGGTTGTGCGCCCTCGGTTGACCTCTTTCTTCACTTCTTTGAGGTGAAGAGGCAGAGGCACAACCTCTGGTAACCCTCAGTAACTTTCCCGGGAGAGTTCTCCTAACACCCTTCCAAAACTCGTTCACCGGGTGGAAAGGCCGGTTCTTCAAGATCTACTGCACTGACCTTGTTCCCGACGCGCTGGATGGTTTTCCACTGTATTGGGTGAGAGAGGCGAGGGCCCTCAAAACCAAACCTTCAAGAAGCTGGCTCCAAGTGATCAAATAGCTTGCCGGATTCTTGCTGAAGCGGGAAGTTTTGACTTCGCTACTTTGATCAGCTTGGAGTTCAGCGCTAGAACTCTCGAAAAGTATATAGGTATGAGTCACTGCCCTAGAGACTTCCGCCTTTATCGCTTTCTAACTGTGCATGTCTTGCTTCATGGTGTCTCTGACACATTTACCTCCCTTGGTGCAGGTTCGAAAATAAACCAAGAGAGGAGGACACGAGTCACCCGAGCTCTGCGGGCTAGGATCAGGGCTTCGTCTTCCTCCAGTGCTGACTCCGATGGCCACTGAGAAGTGGCTCATTTGTGTATTGCATGAGTTGTAATATTTGCCCTAACCGCCTTACGCCCATTTGTATCGAACATTGCTTGTAACATCAACTTTTCTATACCATACTTGATTTTTGCAACGCCGCTTTACTTTGCATACGTTTCGCATCTTGTGCATTTTTCCTTCGTCATCTTCCTCAATGGCGCCTGCATTCAGGCGACACCTTCTTTCCGGGCGACGCCTTCACCTAGGCGACGCCTTCTCCCTTGGCGACGCCTCACATCACTTTAAACGGAGAAAGATAAAGGCTGAAAACCAAGGCACGGCTTTTTCTCAAACTTGTTTTTTCTTTTATTCGAGTGACCTCATTAAAAAACCCCCGAGAGGAAAAAAGAGTGTCCCCTTCAACTAAACTGTTACATGGCTGCTTACATAAGTCAACTAAAATAAAATTTTAAGTTGGCTGCATTCCAGCTGCGTGGGATGGGACCCCCCTCCAAGGTCTCTAGGTTGTATGAACCGTTGCCCTTAGCCTCGGTAACTCTGAAAGGTCCGGTCCACTTGGGAGACAGCTTATTCTCCAACTCGTATGGGTGAACCTTCCTCATAACCAGGTTGCCAATCTGAAACTGCCGCGGCTTTACCTTAGAGCTGTATTGTCGCTCTACTCTTCTCTTCACTGCTTCAGCTTTTATTCTGGCTTCTTCCCTGGCCTCGTCTAGTAGATCCAGGTTTACCCGCCTTTCTTCATTGGATTCCTCCACCACAAAGTTTTGAAAACGTGGTGAGCTTTCATGTATTTCTACCGGAATCATCGCGTCCGACCCGTATACCAAACTGAAAGGCGTCTCCATAGTACAGGATTGGGGCGTGGTGTGGTATGCCCATACGATCCTTGGTACCTCTTCCGCCCACGCCCCTTTGGCTTTCTCTAACCTTCTCTTTAACCCCCCTCAGCAGAACTCTGTTTGCTGACTCCACTTGTCCGTTGGTCTGGGGGTGTTCAACCGATGCGAACACTTGTTTCATTCCTACCTCAGCGCACAGATTTCTCAACTGCTGACTGGCAAACTGGGTCCCGTTATCGGATATCAAGCGCCTAGGTACGCCAAAGCGGCACACAATGTTCTTCCACACAAAATGTTGTACCTTGTGCGCAGGGATCTGTGCTACTGGCTCTGCCTCTATCCACTTGGTGAAGTATTCGATGGCGACGATCAAATACTTCATCTGCCTGTTTGCCAGTGGGAACGGGCCCAGGATGTCGATTCCCCATGTATGGAAAGGCCACGGGCTGTATATGGATCACAATTCTTCTAGCGGCGCCTTGTGCCAGTCGGCGTGCTTTTGGCATTGCCTGCACCGCTGGGCGTGTCGTGCGCAGTCCTCTTTTACTGTTGGCCAGAAGAAACCTGCGCGTATTACCTTGGAGGCTAGGGACCTTCCCCCTACGTGGCTCCCGCAGATGCCTTCGTGTAGCTCCGCCATTATCCTGGTGCACTCATCGCCACTTACGCACGTTAGGATAGGATGAGTGAAACCATGCCTGAACAACACCCCATCCACCAGGGTATATGTTGCGACATTTCTTTTGACCTTTTTACCCTCTTCAGGCTCTACTGGGAGAGCCCCATCCGCCAGGTATCGCTTGTAGGGCGTCATCCAGGTGTCTCCCTCGGTCAAAACGCATACCTGCATCTGCTCTCCCTCGGGCACATCCGCGTACGTGCTGATGCGGGGCACCCTCTGCGTATCTTGGGTCAAAGAGCAATGACTCCTCGGCCTTCCCCTTGTTGTATAAATCTGGAGGACATCCACCCTGTTGTCTTCCACGAATCTACGCGGAGCTTTGAGAGTCTCTTGGATCACTGTCCTCTGTCTACCACCCTTGCCTGAGCTGGCCAGCTTTGCAAGCAGGTCAGCTCTGGCATTTTGGTCCCTTCAACAACTGGACGTATTTCAGATATGCCGCCATCTGTGGGTCCTTCGCCTGGAACTCACCCGACACCTGCTCCGTAATCAGCTGGGAGTCGCTCTTCACCAAGAGGTTTTGCGCGCCCATCTCCTTGGCCAGGAGCATTCCTGCTATCAGGGCTTCGTATTCTGTCTGATTGTTACTTGCCTTGAAGGCGAAGCGCAGGGCCTGCTCGATCAGTATGTCGTTGGGTCCCTCCAAGACTATTCCCGCTCCGCTCCCTTGTTGGTTGGAAGAGCCATCAACCTAGAGCAGCCACTGCGAGCCCACTTCCACCTCTTGCTCACCTCCGGGTGAAAGTTCCGCTATAAAATCTGCGTATACCTGCCCTTTGATGGATCCTCTAGGCTCATACTGGATGTCGAATTCTGACAGTTCCACCGCCCAACGCACCATTCTTCCCGTCACGTCAGGCTTCTGCAGCACCTTCTGTATAAGGAGGTTTGTCATCACCACCACCGTGAAGCTGTGAAAGTAATGACGGAGCCTCCTGGCAGAAAACACTACCGCTAGCGCTGCCTTCTCCAGCGCTTGGTATCTCGTCTCAGCTCCTTGTAATGCCTTGCTTACAAAATAGATGGGCTTTTGACTCTGGTCCTGCTCCTGGACTAACACAGAGCTGATAGCCCGCTCCGTTACAGTAAAATATAACCGGAAGGGCACGCCTGTTACCAGTTTGCAGAGGACCGGTGGCGTTGCCAGGTACTCCTTTAGCTTAATGAAAGCCGCTTCGCATTCATCAGTCCATGCAAAGTGACTGTTTCTCTTGAGGCACTGAAAATATGGATGCCTCTTCTCTCCCCCGGTGGAAACAAACCTTGAAAGCGCCGTCATCCGCCCTGTCAGCTGTTGCACCTCCTTTACCGACGTCAGGCTTCGCATGGCGATGATCGCCGCGCATTTGTCGGGGTTCGCCTCTATCCCCCTCTCTGTGAGCATAAAACCCAAGAACTTACCGGCCTCTACCCTGAAAACACACTTCTCAGGGTTTAACTTGAGGCGGTAGTTGGATATTGTGACGAACAACTCCTCCAGGTCCGCCATGTGTTGCGCCCTATCCTGCGACGCCACCACCATGTCATCTACATAGGCGTACACATTCCTCCTGAGCATTGGCGCCAGGACCTTGTCCATTAACCTTTGGTACGTGGCGCCCGCGTTTTTCAGCCCAAAAGGCATCACCTTATAGCAGTAACTGCAGGTCTCAGTCATGAATGCAGTTTTGTTCTCATCTCTCAGGTGCATCTTGATCTGGTTGTACCCTGAGAAGGCGTCCAGGAAACTCAGCACTTTGCTACCGGATGCACTGTCCACCAAGGCGTCGATGCTGGGCAGTGGGTACGAGTCCTTTGGGCACGCCTTATTCAAGTCTGTGAAGTCCACGCACATCCTCCAGTTTCCATTCGCCTTTTTCACCAAGACGACATTGGCAAGCCACTCAGGATATTGAATCTCCCTGATGTGGCCAACCCTCAACAGCTTTTGCGTTTCGTCCTTCACCACCTGCTGTCGCTCTTCATTGAACTTTCTCCTTCTCTGGCGCACGGGGCGGACCGTGGCGTCCATGCTGAGGTGGTGACACAGGAAATCGGGGTCGATGCCGGGCATATCCGAGGCGGACCATGCGAAGGCATCCAGGTGGCGCGAAATCACTTCCGCCACCCCTTCCTGTTCTTCTGGGCTCAGCAAACTTCCTAACTTGAATGTCTGGCCGCCAATCTCCCTTTCTACGGCGTTAGCCGCTGGCTGTTCCCTGCTATCATCCTCGACGGGCGCCGCCTCTTCCACGGGCGCCGCGTCGTTAGGGCCTTCCACCATGGGTGCATCTACTTCGGGCGTCGCCCTCGCCGGTATGGCCTTATTAGGCGTCGATCCAGCGGGCGTCGCCTCAATCATCGTCGTGTCCGCGCTCGGCGGACGTTCATATACCATGAACACGCCTCTCTTCGTTTTCAGGCTGTTCTCATAGCATTTCCTTGCCTCCTCCTGATCTAACTTGATTACTATCACCTTGTCACTGAGGTCCGGCAGCTTCATCTTCATGTGGCGTGTGGAGGACACCGCGTTCAAACGGTTTAACGCCGGCCTGCCCAGCAAAATATTGTAGGCGGAGTTGGCGTTCACGACCAGGTACCGGATGCTTTCGGTACGGGAGGCCTCTCCATTCGTGAACGTAGTCCTCAACTCCAGGTAACCCCGAACTTCCACCTGGTTATCCGCAAACCCATACAGGCACCCCGTATAGGGCCTCAAAAGGTCGGGGGACAACCGTAATTTATTAAAGGTCGACAAGAACATGACGTCTGCCGAACTTCCCTGGTCGACAAGCACTCTGTGCACCTTTCTTCCGGCTGTGACGACTGAGATGACAACGGGGTCGTTGTCGTGGGGTACCACATCTCGGAGATCTCCTCTTGTGAACACGAGATTCTCTCTTCGATTGAATTGACCCCCCTCGCGTATTTCTTCCGCTGGGAGGTGGTGGGTCCCCCGCCGGAAAAACCTCCGGCAATGGTGTGGACCTCGCCAAGCACAGGCATCTCGTGTGCTGGCTCTTCCGGCGGCAAGGTGGCGGTCATTGTGGGCTCCTCGACATAATCCTTCAAAAACCCAGTTCTCACCAGCTCATCTAGCTGGTAACCCAACGACAGGCAGTTATCAATGTGGTGCTCGAAAGCCTCGTGGAACTCGCACCAAGAGTCTTTGCGAGGCCCTAACACCTTGTCAGTTTTCGCCGGTCGCCTCAGCCTCTCAGCTATATTAGGCACGGCGATCAGGTCCTTCAGCTCCACCACAAAGTTGTACCTCGCGCGGTCTCGCTCTTTCTCTGGCCGGGCGATCGCCTCCCGCTGGACCCCAGGGCTGGGGCTTTCTGGCCTCGTAGGGGCGTCTCGTATCTGGCTTCTTTCTTCCCGTCGTGGTCTCATTGACTCTGACGGGTTGAGCTCACGCTGGTCCCCTCGGGCGTGAGGGTACAACGCTGGTGCGCTTCACGCACACCTCCCCTTCAGAAGCAATATGTTCTACCGCCCGATGTCGTAGCTCAGCGAAAGTCCTAGGGCGGTTGCGAATGATGGACTCTCCAAAAGGACCAGGGCATACACCTTTCACGAACGCGTACACGATCATAGGCTCCTCTGTCGTACCAACCTTCACGACCTGGGCCCCGAATCGATTGATGTATTCCTTCAGAGTCTCCCCTTGATACTGCTTCACATCAAACAAATCGTATGAGACTGGCGGCGGGGCCTTGTTTGCTAAGTATTGTTCCCTGAACAATCGTGACAATTGGCGGAAAGATGTGATATGACCGTCCGGGAGACTGATGAACCAGTCCATAGCCATCCCAGTCAGGGTGCTCATAAAGAGCTTGCACTTGGCAGCGTCAGAACCGCCTACCAGGACCATCTGTGTGTGAAATGCAGCAAGGTGCGTCTTTGGGTCCTCCATTCCGGTGAAGATCACCTTGGGCCCCGCGAACGTGTTCGGGATCACTGCATCTAGAATCTCCTGCGAGAAGGGAGTGGAAAACTCCCTTGGTGGGGAGTGGTTCTCCATCTCGTCATGTCCATGCCGCCCCCGGTCATTTCTCAGGCCCTGGTGCAACTCCTCATTTACGCAGTGGAGCTCTTCATTCCGCTCATGCGAGGCATCGAGATCTGCCTGCATGCGTTCCTGTTCCAGTTTCGACTCCGCCATATCCTGCTGCAGCCCCCTCATTATCTCCAGGACCTGTTGCATGGATAGTTCTGCTGGGGCTGCGCGTGCTGTACCTCGTCTGGTGGGGGCCATTGTCACTCCAACCTTCTCCAACGTTACTGTAACTTCGTAGATTTTCTCGAACTTGTGATGGGACGGATGTTTTATATCGGCCCCACGGTGGGCGCCAAATGTTCCGTCCGGTTGACTGGGACGTCTTCGTGCGCGAACTCAACCATCAGCTAGGGACTCCTTCCCACTGGTTACCTGTGGATTCCTGCAAAAAAGAGGACAAAGAGGCGCCCTAGCGGCCGTTTGCACTCCGACGCTCAAGTCAACCAGCAAGAAACACCAAAACTGTGCACCTCCGTCTCTGAGCACCGCGTATGGCACTCTGAAGGTCGTAAAAAGGAAACTGTGTCTAGTGTATATTTTCTCATTCTGGCCAAAATCCTCCCTAGTCCCTTGTGCGTAACCCCAAGGCTCGAGCAAGCAACTAGAGTGTTTCTGGGAAATTAGCCAAAAATTCGAACCCTGTTTCCAACATTCTCAGCACTATTTAAACTACCCAAGCATTTAAAGCGCCTTAAAGCGTTTTTAATCACAAACGTAACGCGCTCAATTAAGGCGTCTAATTAGAAAACGTAGCGCATTTAAGACGTTGAAACGCTTGAGAGCCATTATAGTACTTTAAACGCTCAAAACAGAAACTGTGCTAAATGACTTTAATTACCTGGTACCTGACTAAAGGGTGTTTCTATTCTGACCTGGTTGTCATACACGTGGAGGGCCTCACGACGCCATGACCCCATCTGGGGGCGTTTCTGTCCAGCTGGGGACGTTTCTACGTGTGAGTCCTCCTGCCTGGGAGTGCTACTGCGCAAGGGGTGACTTTTTGGGTGCCAACTCATGCCCCTAATCATCTAGTCACTTACTTTGAGAGCGTATCTGCCTTCCTCTCGTACCCTGCTCCCGGCTACCCTGGGCGTGACCTTCCTCTTGAGTCGTATCTGTCCCAAAGGGGTCTCTGGGGCGGCAGGGGTACTTCACGAGTCAAGTTGCCCTACACTGGTGCTATCACTATGGCCTTAAAGCCACATTTTCCTTCACTTTATCACTGCCCCGGCTTATCGGGACCTAGGGCCTTCCCACGGCGTCGCTCCCTCCATGGTCTTTCCTACCCATGGGTATCGGGGAACCACACTGTGATTGCCTTGCTTTAGTAATGTTTGATCTGGCGACGCCCTGGTTGGGCGACGCCTTCACCTAGGCGACGCCTTGCCTTGGCGACGCCTCTTCTTGACGACGCTGACACTTAGCGTCTCTTCACCTAGGCAACGCCTTGCGTTGACTTTGACCCCTGGTGTTGACTTTGACCTTGACTTAGTCAACGCCCGGGTACGGGACGGTACAAAATTTATTGTAATATCTTGTTTGTAATAACTAATTAATGTAAGATGTATATTTTTTAACTATATTTCTAGTTTAGTCACTTGTAAACTTTATTTTATTCAAACATAATAATAAAAGAGTACTTAAAATAAAATTTGAATGAAAACTAAATAATATATTAATTATAATTATAATTATTAAATATATATTACAATGATTTTAATAAATTGGTCTGATTATGTAATATATAAAATAATATATTAAATTTAGTTATGGAGTGCCTGTTAATAAATTCCCAAGTTTCATTTTTCACAATTTTAATTTTTTAAAAGAAAATAATATATTTCACAAAATAATTATTTTAGAAGTAAATAAATATCATATGTAAATATATAATATTTATTATTAGAAGTAAATTATTATTTTAATTTAATTATATATTCATATTTTTATAAACTAAATTTATTGTAATATCTTGTTTGTAATAACTAATTAATGTAAGATGTATATTTTTTAACTATATTTCTGATTTAGTCACTTGTAAACTTTATTTTATTCAAACATAATAATAAAAGAGTAATTAAAATAAAATTAGAATGAAAACTAAATAATATATTAATTATAATTATAATTATTAAATATATATTGCAATGATTTTAATAAATTGGTCAGATTGAGTATGTAATATATAAAATAATATATTAAATTTAGTTATGGAGTGCCTTGTTAATAAATTCGCAAGTTTCATTTTTCACAATTTTAATTTTTTAAAAGAAAATAATATATTTCACAAAATAATTATTTTAGAAGTCAATAAATATCATATGTTAATAAATAATATTTATTATTAGAAGTAAATAATTATTTTACTTTAATTATATATTTATATTTTTATAAACTAAATTTATTGTAATATCTTGTTTGTAATATCTAAATAATGTAAAATGTATATTTTTTAACTATATTTATGATCTTGTAAACTTTATTTTATTCAAACATAATAATAAAAGAGTACTTAAAAAAATTAGATTGAAAAATAAATAATATATTAATTATAATTATTAAATATATATTTCAATGGTTTTAATAAATTGATCAGATTAATTATGTAATATATAAAATAATATATTAAATTTAGTTATGCATTGCTTCTCAATAAATTCGCATGTTACATTTTTCACAATTTTAATTTTTAAAAGAAAATAATATATTTCCAAAATAATATAAGTTTATAAATTATTTTTTTAATATATTACGATTTTTATCATTTTTAAATATATTACATGCAAAATTTATAAAAAAAATAATGCATAATTTACATACGGACATCATCCGTATGTAACAATTAAAAAAAAATTAACAACTTACATACGGAACCAATCCTTATGTAACAATTAAAACAAGAAAAAAAAATTACATACGAAAAAAATCTGTATGTAATAATTTAATAAAAAATTAATAACTTACATACGAAAATATCCGAGTAATAATTTTTATTATTTTTTATTTAATTTTAAATCAGTAACATACGAAAAACGTTTGTATATGTTTTTAATTAAAATTATAAATAACTTACATACGGATTGGATCCGTATGTAATGTTTCCCACTTTTTGGCGCCAAAATTACATACGGATTTTATCCGTATGTAACGACTTTTTGTTTACATACGAAAAAATCTGTATGTAACGTTTATTTACATACGATATTTTATTCGTGTGTAAATATCCGTATGTAATGCCCATTTTACATACGGATTTTTATCTGTATGTAATAATCTGTATGTAATTTGAGTTTTTCTTGTAGTGCAAGGTTTTAACTACCAATTTTAGAATTTACAACATTTAATATTCACACTTAATTTGATATCAATTTAAAAACTACTTTATACATTTTATTAATAATATAAACTACTTTATATACATATAAAAAAAAATTAATGTCTAATATATAATTTAGTCAATATATTAACTAATTATTATTATTTTTATTTTTAAAATTGATTTCTGTTTAATTTTAATATATGAATACTAACTATTATTTTCATAAAATGGAAATTTCATGATATTACTAATTAGAATTAACTAACATGTAGTTAATTGATTAATATGTAAATAAATAATTATTTTATTATAATAGGCTTCCACCTTGTCGTTCTTAGAATTCTTTATGAATAGGTATAATCTACCTATGTATCGTTTTTGTTAACATATGGGTTTTGGTCTAGTCCCCCCGTATTTTTGTATTTTCTTTCTTTTTTCTTTTGTTTAATAATATTTTTTTCATGTGATGGTAAATGATTGTTGTTACTTGAAGTGTCAGCCTAGTTAAGATCTTAAGTTGCATAGTAATGCCTAACATGAAAGCTTTTATTTAAAAAAATTATTATTATTATTTTATATTAAAAAGGAATAATGATAGTATTAAGAATAAATTGTATTCGCTAATTACTTTTATATGACAATATGTACCGTTCGTACTCTTTTATTTATTTATTTCATTAACAAATAACGGAATATTAGAAAAAATTTCAAAGGTTTATAAAAGGTATTTATATCAGAAGTTTTTTTTTCTTCTGCCCTAGATATCTTATAAGACAAGACTTTAATAAATGCTCAAACACTTGTTCAACAATTTAATTAAGATAGCTCTTAGCATATGAGCATTTATGATAGAAATTTAATTATAAATTTTATTGAAAAGTTATAAGATTTTCTTTAGAAACAGAAGAAAAGATTCTTTTAAGTGACATGAAAACATCATTTCAAGTTGAAAATACATAAATAAAAAAATAAATAGTAACCTACATATAGAGTTCTTGAAATCATTTAAAGGCTACATTTTTCTCATGATTGACTCCAGCTAAAAAATCACTTCCAATTATAATTGGGATCACTGCTCCACACATTTACTACTTCACTCACTTTGCTTATAGGCAGTTTCATCCAACACCCAAACAATGTTTCTAAAAACTTAAAATGTACATAATACTCACATTCTACTCTTTCTTCCAGAGACTTCACATAAGATTTCATTGCTCGTTGAGCGGGGGCAATGCTTATCCATCTCTTGATATAGGAAGACGATGATTTTCGATAACAACAAAAACTCCATAACCACCCATACTTTTAAAAAAAACTTAATTCTTATCTCTAAAAGTCAAGCAACACTTCTACAACATAACTCACTCCTCCACTTTGTTCCGCACTGTTAAAATGACCCTCCACTTACACATCAGATGAATGAAGAAGAAGAACAGTGTCAAACCAACTCATTCACAATGCCCTTTTTCAAATAAAAAAGTCAAGGTCAGTTTCGGAATTTTAAAAATTGTGAGATGCAATAAGAAAACGTAGGGGTACAGGAAGAAACTTTCTACAATAAAAATCAAACCAAATCATATGGCAATTGCTTCCTGTAACATATCATTGCACCCAATCACAGGGGAAATATCGGA
Organism: Phaseolus vulgaris; assembly: GCF_000499845.2. Lineage (NCBI taxonomy): Eukaryota > Viridiplantae > Streptophyta > Magnoliopsida > Fabales > Fabaceae > Phaseolus > Phaseolus vulgaris. Next base: position 8,269,008 of record NC_023752.2, on the reverse strand, counting down.
AATACCCTTAAGAAAATGGGTACATATAAAAGGACTTCCTTTTTCGGAACACAATAATCTCTTCCAGATAATTTTTTCCAAAATCTATTATTTTCAGTTCTGGATTTTTTATCCGGAATGGAATTTTGATTTTTTTTTCCGGATTTTTATATCTGAAACACAGAAACCTCTTCCAGATTTTTTTTTCTGGAATGCATTATTTTCAATTCTGAATTTTTATTTCCGAAATAAAGAGTATTTTCAGAATTTTTTAAATTATGTTGGGTGCAGGTTCAAAAGTGTTGGGTGCAGGGAACATTTGCCAAATCATATATGTTTGCTTAAAAAGGGGTCCAATATATAAGTCTCGAATCCAGCCCAACATCATTTTTTCACTTGAGAACCTTATCGACATTACAAAAAGGATTTACATGGGAGTGAAACACCAAAATGTGACCCAAAGTCGTTAGCAAATTATCACATAATAATCCCTAAAATGGTCATTATTAAACTGAATTTGTCTTTTCAAAATTGCAATTACATATATTTAAGGGGAGAAGAATACGAGAAGAAATTGTTCTGTTATAAAGCAAATATGAGTTACTTGGATAAATGTCACAATACACAACACTATAAAAACTGAGTTCCATTTGGACATGTTAAAGTATAAAACACACAGAACAATATTAATTATTATATGTTAATATATATACATAATATTATGCAATTAAAAATATTTTAAATACTAATAATTTTTAATTTATAAAATAGGATTTAACTTATTTAATATAATTATTAATTATTTTTTATTTTTAGTGTGCTAAGTGATTTAAGTTCGGATGTAAAATATGGCTTTTCTCTTAACCGATATCGTGCGGATACTGCACAAGCAAATCACAGACTCTATATCTTGAATCAGTTCCTTAAACTCAATAGATGTGTTGTGCTGTAGAACCAAACTCACTTGCTCAACTACACAATCCAATCTACATATTCATCACATAAAACAACTTACTACCTTCAATAACTTCATTAGTCACAAAAACCAATGCCTTTTACCACTTTCCTTTATGTTTTACTTCCTAATGTAATCCTTCCATAACAATAGGGTGAGATAAGATCCTTGGTTTTTGATGTATTATATTAACTGGGGATATTATGATGCTTCAATTTCTTGCAGTTGAAACCCAAACTTTGAAGGTACAAAGTGCCCCTTCTCTTTTGTATGGTCCCAATGTCAAGTTGCAGCACAGTCTGATGAAAACTGGTAGATCAATTAAGGGCCTAAGTCAACTAATCTATTTAATTTTCACTCATGTCATGTTCTTTTCTCTCACTCTGCGTATCCTGATATTAGATCAGACCAAGTTAACGCTGCTAGCAAAAAAGCTGTTTTGGGCTTATAACTACAAAGTGTAACTCATCACAGAACTACAATGATATATAGCATGGGTAAGAGTGACTTGATTATAGCAAAATGGGCCAATAGGAGAATCTACTCTTTCCCCATTCTCATCCAACTCCAAACTTTACAGACTCAACTCTCACTACCTAAAACCTATAAATAATAACAACAACATGCCATTCTTGTCAATCAAATCAGATGCCATTATTTATATAATATACAACTAACAGTCTAAATAACAAAACAAAAAAAGAGTTAGCAAACAAGGAGGTAGGCTAGCACCAGATTCATGCTGTCCTTCATAAAAATACAAACAACCTTAATATATTTCTCTCATGGCAGAAACACTCTAGGCCCCCCAAAACCAAAAAAAAAAAAAAATTCTGTATAGTTTGTGAAATTGGTTCTTGAATGTTGCTTCTTAGACACGTGCATAGAGACAAGACCGTTAAGGTGGCCACTGGTGTTGTACCTTCGCACGGATCCAGGAGGGGACCAGTTGACCAGATTCAACATTACTCCAAAGCCTAAGGCAAAGCAGCAATGCCTCACCTTCTCTGCATATGCTTTTGGGAAGAAAGAAAGAAAGAAAGAATGGATGGATGTACCTCATCCATAACATGTTGGTGCCATTATATTTTATGCTGCTCAATACTGCAATGATTGTACAAATTATGTTCCCAATGCAAATTTGCAAGATTAGTAGCCAACATTAATTTCTCTGGCATGATTTATGTCCACCATGTACCACACTATCATTCAAAGCTCCACGGATTTAAAGAATATCAATTTCAAATTCTGATCGTGGTCACACCCCCTGATCCCACAATAAATCCATTTCAACTTATCCTCCCTTTTTCTTTTATTATCATCACTGATTTTTAGCCTTCAACATGGAAAGAAAAAAAGCTCTTATAGTTTGCTGAAACTTTATTCGTGATTCTGATTTAACTGAGATAAAAGGTCATATGACTTGATTTATGTTTTAACTAGTAGTCACGATTCGAGTAACTATATCCAATGGCAGTATCTGGTTCAATTAAAATTGTGTTTTTTACAAAGAATACATGTAATGTGTTATTTGATATCTAAAGAAAGATTGATTATTTTTCTTGCCTGAAGAGACATGGTACGTGAAGAGTTTGCCATGAAAATGATGGATGGACTCACAGAGCCAAACTAAGACTCTTGACTATATAACAAGACCCATGTTCTAGTTTCCCTAAGCCTGATAGAGAAGCAATCATAAGAAAGAATATATTAAAAAAGCAGAGTAATCCAAAATTGCACAATCTATCTATTAGATGGGGGCCACTGGGATTTTTCTATATTGGAAGCATGTATTCCTGACCCACGCAACAAGCTTCCAATTCTGAAAGCTTCTCTCTTTTCCCTCTTTTCCCTGCCCCTCTAATTCTTTTCAGCATTGTTATCTCTTGTGTGTTCCTTTTCCCTTTCTCGTCAGAACAAGTTTTTAACCAAAACCACATTGCTTGCTGGTTGCAATGAGCCAATGAACTTTCTGCAAAATAGCATCTCCTATTCCACTCACAAAAGTATAGGGCTTTTACTTTACATTGAACACATAACAGATTGGTCTGGCTCATATTTTTCTCTATTAGTGTTAGAGCCTGCACTCAGGTCTAAAGAGAGGTGGGGAAAACATTCCAAATACTGCATGGGCCACACTAAGTTGTTGTTTTCCTATGAAGATACCTGCTAGCATGCAATCCACTTAGGAATCAATCACATACATAGAAGGGTGTTTTAAGTCACCTTTGTGATCCTTTTGAGTAGTAGTAAAAGAAGAGAACATGTTATTTTTTTTGTTTTTTTGGATTAGGTAATAGTCATTCACCATTTACCACATCAGTCCCTACTAATTTTCAGTTTTGCCAACCTTTTTCCAGGCTTGTGGACCCCAGGTTCTACTACCTACAATTCCAAAAGCCTCTTTTCTCTTGTATTTATCTCACATTACCATGAGTGCCAAACCAAAGACACTGATGACTTAACCTGAAGTCTCATCCCTCATTCATCATAGAGAGAACTAGAAGCCACACACAGCTTCTTCAACACAACAGAGAGATAGTAAAACGTAGACACAAAGAGGGATGGGTAACTACAGGTTCAAATTATCAGATATGATCCCAAATGCCTGGTTTTACAAACTCAAGGACATGGGAAAAGCAAGAAAGCGAACCCCAACTCAGTCCAAGAAGAAAAAACAACCTTCACCATCCTCAACCACACAACCTTCAAAACCAAAGCAACCCCACCAATTCAATACCAGGAAGTCTTACTACTTCACAAGGGAGCTTAACCCAAATGATAGAATCTACACCTCGCCACCAAATAAACAAAATGCCAAATACAATGATTCCCCTGAAGCCCCCCGAAAATCATCCAAACAAAGACTCAAGAGAAGAACTGCAAGGACTTCTTCACCTAAGCTTGCTGTTGCCGCTAACAATGACAACTCCTCGTCACCACATGATAGCTCTGTTGAATCAGAGTACCCTGACCCAGAATTCAGAACAGACCGTGTTCTCGCCACTGAAGCATTAGATGAAACGGTTTCCTGGTCCAACTCTTTTGCCTGCAAGGTACACTCCAACGCCAAGGACATCATCATTGATGTAGACAACAATTCCACAGAAAGAAAAGACGATAAGCTAGAAGGGTATGAATATGATTCCTTGTCAGACCTCGTGCTTCCACCAATTGTGACCAAGCCTGCAAAATTCAACGACTTGCTGAGTGATGCCAAGAAGAAAGAAACCAAAACCAAAACCAAAATGGATGCACAAGAAGAACTAAACCTGAAGGGGCCTCTAAGAGTTAAAATTGTGAAGGAAGGCGCTGCACCAATGAAGGAACATAAGAACACCCCTGCTAGGAGATTCTCTGTGAGTTCTTCTCCAGGAGTGAAGCTTCGGATGAACTCGCCGCGAATTGCCACCCGGAAAGCTCAGGCACATGGCCGGAGGAATGCGTCGTCCGCCGCTGGCTCCGGCTCCCAGAGAAGCCTCTTGGATAGCTTTGCAATTGTGAAGTCATCACTAAATCCACAGAGGGACTTCAGAGAATCAATGGTGGAGATGATTGTGCAGAATAACATAAGGACATCAAAGGATTTAGAAGATCTTCTTGCTTGCTATCTTTCTCTTAATTCAGATGAGTATCATGACCTCATTATCAAAGTGTTCAAGCAAATATGGTTTGATTTAACTGATAATTAGTAGAAGAACAAGTAACCAATTGAGATTTGAGACCATTCTAAACCAGTTTCTCAAGTTTCTGTTTCTCACAATTTATGTTCACATGTAAGTAATATTCATATCTTGGTTAAGCTTAATGTATATATCTTACTCCTTAGTCAATATTTAAGGGTGACACTGTCCAAGACGTTTGCATTTTTAAAATGGAAAACCGAAATTGGATGCAGAAATCAAGAGAAGCAATTGCATGCGCCATCCCAGAGGTTTTGTGATGGAATTGAACTATGGAATGAAATTTACTTTTCTAAACTGTGTAAATAAATGGGATTTGAAGACTTTTTGTTAACTAGGAAATAGTTCAGTTAGTTTATTTATGAACTGCAGAGTTTAGTTACATATGACTCCACAATAGTGTGGAATTGGCATGCAAACGTGTAAAATGGTTTTTGAACACTGGCTTCATTTGGAATTTTAGACCATCTTCTGTGAGTTTAGAAAGGCAAAAAAAGTTTGCCACAAACGGGTGATTGTATTGTTAGCTTTGTGTCATCTTCCTCAAGAAAAACTTAGAGCATAAAATTTGCTTCTGAATTTGGGTACCTGCATGGACCCGAAGTTGTTTGAGAACAAGACATAACTGGCACAAAGTTGTATAAATTGTTCATATTGTAAGAGACAGAACCAGTTGCGAAAACTGACAACTTCTTACAATAAAGTTTGGAATTTTTATTATTTCCTTTCACTCTAAAGAAATTGCCCTTTTAAGTACACCTCCTTGATTTCACGTCTTTCATCCCGAAATTTAAAGGGTTTCTTTCCTAGCCAGAACATGCAGCTTTTAAGATCTTGTATGTTTCTTCTTCACTCAACAACATCACTGAGGAGAAAGCTATATATTCACTCAAGTTATTATTGCACATTATTACTTTACACATATTTTCTCATCACCTTGCTATAAAATTCAAGTGTATGTTAAAACATAAATGTCCCATTAAAAAACCTCTAGATAATATCTAGATATCAGTCTCCTCTCAGCAATATTTAAATCTCAAAAGTTTAATGCAGATATCTGAAACTTGTAAGTCTTTTTTACATATCTGCAAGTTTGAATAAAAAAAATTCAGAAAAAGAAACATTTTCAATGTCCATATGTTTTTCAAATAGAGATATTTCCCCCCTAATCATGAACTTGAGAATTCAAATTGCAATAGTCTCATTGCGTTAAATCCTATGAACTGTGGATGAAACGAGGTAAAAAAAAGGGTATTTTTCTGAAGTGTGTCTAAAGGTGAAAGATTGATTTTCAAAAGCTAAAGCAACAAGCTACTTGGTTTATTACAAAAGTTGTTTGAAAACTTTAACTAGAGACATAGGCACATCTGGTGACTGATGAGGACCTTTTGTGCCCTAGGCTTATATGAATAGTTTTGGTGTGTGCCCTATGCTTATAATATAAATAGTTTTACACAGTGTGCTATAACATATGGGTGTGGGGTCTGCATAAAAAATTATTGGGTAAGTTGAATATCCAACGTTTAACAGATGAAAAAAAAAAACAGAAGATGAACACTTTTAATATAACTCCATGAATTATTTATATCATCCAATCATTTTATGATATATAGTAACACGTGAGTGAAATTACTAATAATACCATGCAAAGGATTCAGATATATATTGATGATGGATAAATTGAAAACATAAAGTGGAGTAGTTTCTTTTCCTTTTCCTCTTGGTTGAACATTTATGTAAATTTTTGGCTTTAGCTATCCCTATATTCTAATATTTTATGTGGCACATACAGTTGAAAGGAAAATCACCATTGATAATGTAGCCTCTTTTTACGACAAAGGAGGTTCTAGCTTGACAAAAAGACCAAAAGATAATAAAATAATATATTTGAAATGGTTATTTATTTGTCTGAGGACTGTCTGTGATTCTAGCAGTACCAAGTTGCATCTGAACTTTAAAATCTCACTTGTCGCTGTAAAAAGTTATGGAACTTCGTTCTCATAAGTTAAATACTTTATTTGTCATCCTTATACTAAGTATTAGCTTTGACCCTTTGATCATGATTCATTTAAAAAGTGTGGTTTTGATGGAGACATTGACATGCCAGAGGGAGCCATAACAAATATTTTAAACTCACTGTTTTTTTTATACACTACTTATTTAATTTTTAAAATAGTTACCCCACATTTTTGTGTTCAATAATAATGCACTGTTCACGATTAAACTATTGTCTCCTAATTATTGTTAGAACCTGAGTATTTTCTTAAGTACATAAAAAAAATATCATATTGGTTTAGTCAGACTGATGAAATTTGTTTTTTTTTTGGCTAGTGTTTATCATTCTCTTTATATATAGAAGATTTGAGTTATTTAAATAATAACTCTAATAGTGTGTTTAATTTAGATGATACAGGATTGGTTTAATATAATTTGTTTGGCATAAATGTAAGAATGGAGAAATAATTTTTAGAGGGATATATCTCTTCTTTGTTCTCCTTGGAGTTTTAACTTTCAGTTTATTTTTTATTTATTTTAATATAATTTATTTCTTTGTTTTCTACTAAACATAGCATAAAATAGTTATTCTCAACCATCACTCTTAGTTTATTTTGTTAAGGTTAGCATTATATTAAATTAAAATAGTTGTTGTTTCAATAATGACTATAAAAAAATTATATTTTTATCTTGTAATTTAATTTTTTTGAAATATGATATCATAGTAAGTAAATAAATTTTAACATCAGATTAAAAAGAATGAATGGTAAAAATGAAAAGTAAGACTAAAATTATTTTCTCTATGAGAAAAATGAATATTACTATTAAAATCCGATGACAATATGAGAAATTTGTAAATAAAAAATAATTAGCAAGACAGAAAAATCTGTAGGTAAATCTAGCATCGTAGCACCGTATGTGAAGATTGTTATTTAGTGGAGAATCTCTACTTCTAGGAGTAGCAGTAGATGCCAAAGTTTGTTGCTTTCGTCATTTTGATGTTGTTTAATGCTCACATACTTTTGGACTAACATATTTTTCTTCCATTTTTTTAATTTTAATTTCTTAATTTTTTTTTTTGTCTCGTAAAAAGAATTGCAGAAAATGCTTAAGAGGAAATTTGTCACCTCTGTCTCATAAAAAGAAGTGTAGAAAATGCTTAATAGCAACTTGGTTCTCTTTAGCCATTCAACTTATTGTGATTTTAGTTCACGTTTGTAGTTTCATTGGTGCTTTAATGGCTCGTTTCAAATGGCGATTTGAAGTACTAGTTGTGCGCACAACGATCTTACGATCTATTAGCACAAATACGGATACGAAGATACGTAAAAATTTTAAAATGTAAGATACAAGAATACGGATTTATATATTATATAATTATAAATTATATAAATTAACAATAAATATTTATGTGGATAAGCATGTTTCAGATTTTTTTTGGAGCAGAAAAATGTTTTTTCATGACTGATTCAAAAGAATTTGTTTGTATTTCTATAATCATAATAAAAATTTATACAATAAATTTAAATTTTTCAAAAATTATTGTATTTATCTTTTTTAAAATTGTATTAAAATCATACAAAAGAAATTTAGAAATCCAACAAATATTTTTTTATTTAAACACTTCACCGATAAATATCTTACGAATGTCATATAAGATACGTATACCATATCCATAGATTTCAATTCTCCTTACAATAATGCCAGGCAAGTTGTTTCGGAGCTTAGGGCACGCAAGTTCATTTGCGACTTAGAACAACCAACGTAATTACAAACACACACAAAAACGTTAGTTTTTTAATAAAAAATTCCTTACTTTTAATTAATATGGGTATATACAACCTTAACCTATATTAATATTATTAGAAGACTGAAATCACTCTTTTTATCAAATAAATAAATAAAAATCATTTTAAAAATATTTAAAAATAGTTAATTTATTATAAATTAAACTGGAAAAACTCTAGTCAATAAAGAATTATTCGTTTGAGACTTTTGATATATATATATATATATATATATATATATATTTATTAGATAGAATTATATATATATAATTTTATTAGATAGTTTTTTTTTTAAAATAGTCATTATTTATGTTATTTTTAATAAATTTTACCTGTACGGATGGTTAGTGGAGATTGAAACTCTTTTTAATCATGATTTTAGTATCGTTTAAGCAAAAATTTGTAATTATATATGATTAGTTGGTAATTCAGAAAAAGGTTAGAAATGAATCATTGTATTCGATTAAGAGTCTCTCAATCAAATTGTCGTGGTCGAGAGTTTTTTTAAATGTTATATTAGAAGATATTTATATACAAATTTAATTCATAGGTAAATATACATTAGATTTTTTTATATGTAAATTAGAACTGATTACATACAAATATAATTCATATGTAATTTTAGCGTCATGAAGTAGAAATAATTACATACAAATTTTATCCGTATATAATGTATTACATATTTAATTAAAAAATAAAAATTGTTACATATGAATTTTATCCCTATATAATGTATTATATATTTAATTAAAAAACATAAATAATTACATATAGATTTATCCATATATAATATGTTACATAAGGATTTTAGAAAAGGCAAAATAGTTACACACAAATTATATCTGTATGTAAAGTTTTACATACAAAATTAAAAAAATAAAGTGTTTTATGAAAGTATGTCATGTTTTGTTAAACATGAATCCTGTTATCTGAACCCTACTCTCTCAAATTCACCAAACCCATGTGAAATCAAAACCCAAATTGAAAGGCAGAAAACGAAACTTCTTTCGCAACGCTATTTTTGTGGGGCATAATGTATTCAAATTAGTCACTCGCACACTAGAGAACTCCACAACTCGTGCTCCTCTCTTAAAATCCCTAACCTTGTTCCCCGAAATCCCTTTCCTAAATCCCTCATTGTAAGGTTGAGAAACTGGTAAGTAATTTGTTAAATGACAGTTTTGAGATAATGAACACTACAAAAATAACACTGATTAGCTACTATGAATATAAATGCATCATAATATGGACACTGATAGTGTAGGCTAAGTGGACACTAATTTCACAAAAATATATATAAAAAATTTAATGTTGGCTAAAGAGACATTAAACACACACTAAAATTTAAAAAATAAAACAAAAATTATAAATAAATAATTAACATTGTCTTGGTAACATAAATAAAATAAATAAATTTATTTTTAATGTAGATATTAATAACACAAATATTTTTTTTATAAAATCTATAATATAAATAAAATATATTAAATAGATTAAATATTTGTGTCTATTAAATTCACATAAAATAGTATTTGAAAATTTATGCATATTAGAGACACATCCATTATATCAATTTTATGAAGAAAAAAAGCATTAAAAATGAGGGGGAAAAAGCATTAAAATCACATCTTAATAACATAAAAAAACAAGAAAGCATTAAAATTGAGAAAAAAAAAGCATTAAAATCACATGTTAATAACATCATAAACTTCATCTCTCACAACTTGGTGTGCCCAAATCCACCTTGCTCTCCGAACCTTAAACCCTCTCCTCCCTAATCGTCGCCCCAAATTTCTGACGTCATTGGTGGAATTTGAAAAACGTTGTTGGTGGAGCTTGGAAGACGTCGTTGGTGAAGCTTGGAAGACTTACTAGTAAATAAATTCCCAAACCATCCATTGTTTAAGAAGTTTTGACAAACCCTAATTTGCGAAGGGAGCGAGTCTGAATCCAAAATCTTAAAGGTGGAGGCATACAAAGGTTGTTTTCATGAGGAGGTAGAGGTTTCAGGAGTATATAAACCTGTACACACTTACATACTGATTTTCTCATATGTACACACAAATCTGAAATCAGGTTGTAATAGTTATCTACGGCAATTTTACATACGAATTTGTGTCCGTATATAACTATATTTTACATACAAATTTAGTATCTTACATACGGATTTGAGTTGTATGTAATTCCAATTTTTTTGGTAGTGTTATAACTTTAAAATATAATTATTATTTTTATTTAATAAAGTAATACCTGGATTTTGTATCTGTCTGCAAGTTATTATTTTTATTATTTGCAACAACAAAAATTAATAATAAAAGAAAGATATGAGACGCTTGATAAAAGCATATATAAAACCAAAGCCTGTAAAAGATGGAATGTAAGTTATTGTTTACATTGTTTCCATTGATTACTTCTACAATGTCGAATGATAAACTACTTTATCTTTACATGCCGACAAAATGAGTAGGTGGTACAAAGTTACATTCAAATCCAAATCGACACGTTGGTATCGATAGATAATTAATATTTTATTCACAAATTTATATAATTTCGTAAGTAACTTTTCGCACAATTTCACAGTTAATTTATTCTAAAAAAATACTAATTTCTGGTAAAGACTGAATTATAAATTATCTTGTAAAAATATAAAAATGTTATACTTTTAGAAAACATTATTTTGATATAACTGTTACTTTATTAATAACATTAGAGGTTAATGTTAATTTTAAAATATTTGGGTTTCCGTTATAGCATTCGGCCAAAGGATAATGAATGTGTAAGTGTCACCTTACAAAATATTAGAGCAATTTTCCTATAATTAAATAATTTATTTCTTTATAAAAAATAATTATTTTTTATATTTATGATTTTTTATTTAAGTTTTAATAATATGTTATTAAAAAGAAATAAGAGAATCGTGTGACACTACTTATCAATTCTAACTATACTCACTCTGAGAATCATATATCACTTGTATATATAATCTATAATATAATTTTGTTTTATCAGCAAGAAACAATAAATAAATTATTAAGAATTACTTTAGGGGTGATTCAACCCTTATTATACATACAACTCCAAACAAAAGAAATATCTCAAAACTCACTAAAAAGCTACTATAGGAAACACCAAGAAACCACTTACTCAAACTAACAATTGTTCTTGATAATAAACAGGCAAGTTCACGGATCAAGATACCGATCAGAAAAAGAAAAACAAGTAGAATCACATTTTACTTTAATGATACAAAACATATACATATCTGACGCTTTTCTCTTGTAACAATGCTAGGATGGAAATATTAGGATTTTTAATTTTGAGATAGGTGATTTATGTTTGGATTGAGGAGTGAAAGTGTGAGAATTTGATGGAATAGATATGTAAGAATTTAAGAATAAAGTGTGAAATAGATTAGTGTGTTTTGACTGGAATATGTTATAATAGATGTGTGAGAAAAAATTATTGAAGGGTGAGTGATGAGATGTTTGTGTAGGTATTTTGAAATATTTTTAATAGAGTAAAATGTAAGATTGCAAATATACCTTTATAATTAAAAATTTATAAATAATGAAATATGAGAGTTTTTTTTATGTATATTTGATTTAATTATAATTTTTTAAATTACTTTTGGTATGTTTGAATTAATATTCTCAAAAAAATACAGGATATTTAATATTCTCGGAATATGGAAGAAAGTTGTCATAAAAATAATATTATGTAAGTAATATACTAACTTTGGATAATATTTAAAATAATTTTAAAAAAGATTTATTTATTTTTTCATTTTAGTTGTTTGTTATTAAAATATTATTTTCAGAACTTAATTTTGAAAAAAAATATAAATTACGTAAATCTGTCAGAAAATACAAAATTATCATAAATAATTATGTTTTTATTAAAATAATATTTTGATATTCATAATTATAAGATATTTATAATTGTAAAAAAGTTAGATGAAAAATTATCAATATATATAAAAATTTAAAATTTTTAGATATAAATAAATAATTTAAATATTCATAATTTTATAAAATATAATTAAAAAAATAATTTTGTATTGATTTAAATAATATTATTAATTATAGAATTTTTTTTATTATAGGAATGAATTCAATATTTACACATATATCTGGAAAAAAAATTAATCATTTTCATAAAAAAAAATAGAAACACAAATCCAACCACATGCAACATATATAATGAGAATAATCAATTATGTCTTATTTATAACATACTACATAGTAAATTATGCCTTCAAAATTAGTGAATAATCAATTCAAAGCTAGTGGATAATTGATTATGTCTCATTTATAACATAATGCATAATCAATTATTTGTAAAAAATTAAATTTTAATATTTTGGAAATTTTAAAAAAGTTTAAATTTTATAATATAATTAATTTTTTATTAATATATATAATATTTTTATTTTATTATAAATAATTTTTTTTATCAAAAAATTATTTAATATTTTTATTTTGTAATATAATTAATATATATTTCGGAAAATCCTCTTTTAAATAATTTTAATTATCTTTTTATCATATATGATTGTTAATCAAATATGTAAATAAAACATAACAATAAAATATAATAAAAAAATTATATTTTTATATTCACAAATTTATCTTTTAGAATTGAAAATTATGCAAATTATTTATCTTTTTGTTTTTGAAATTTGGTTATATTTTAAAAGTTAGAAAATGAACTGATAAATTTTCAGAGTAAAGTAACTCAAGGACACAAATGTATGTCTTCTGTGATTTTTTCTTAATCTCTCCAAAATTTAGAAGGACCACTTTGTCCATCCCTCCAGTTCCATGCCCCCATATCCTTTCATGTTTAGAAACAAACAAGGGGTGCCCTTCACTTCAGTCTGCATCAGTGTATCCGTGATCCAAACACATTAATGCTTTGTTTGGATGAGAGAGTGAAAATGAAGGAGTGAATTTAAGATGATTTGAAAGGAAAATGTAAAGAAAATTAAGGTGTTTGAATTAAGTTAAATAGAGTAGAGAGTGTAGGAAAAATTGATGAAAGTTTGTGAGTGATGTGATAGGTATGATTGAAATTATATTTTTTTAATTGATAAGAATGTAAGTTTACAAATTTACTTTTATATCTAAAATTTGTTAAAAAATTAATTTGATTTATTTATTTATAAATTATAATTATTTTAATTAAAATATTTATAATTATAAATATTTGATAAAAACTTATTTTTACATTAAATATATTATCATTTTTATCTTTATTTTTTTAATTAATATAATTATTATATAAATTTATTTTTATATTATTAAAAAGTATTTATTATTATTATTTATATTTATAATTTATTATATATAATATGATTAATTATGTTATTTTATAATAATTATTTTTTATAACTTTATTATATTTTTATATTTAAATTATAAATTTATTTTAAATAAAAATAATAATAATTTAAATGTAAAATGAAAAAAATAAGAAAATAAATTGTAATTAATTAATTAAATATATATATATTTATTTAGTAAATTGTAACTTTCTTCCCAATCCAACGAACAAAGTTTTGATTGAAAAAAAAAAATTTGATTTTCGTGTGTTTTTGACTGTATGTGTATTGGTGTATTGGTTTTGACAATTTCTTCACACACAGTAAATACCTTATTTCCATACCTGAAACAAACAGGACCTAAAGATTTTTAAGACACTAGGTACTCTTTTAGAGTTTTATCTTTTGAAAGTATTTTTTTTATGCCAATTTGAGTTAAGACATTTTAAGGTTATGTAACATTTTTTTTTATTGTAATAGGATTACAACATTTCTAAAATATTTTAATAAAAAAAATATAAATCAGTCATAAAAATTGAGATCAAATATCAATAGAATATATATACATAAGTTATAACTTATGATCTATTTATATATTATTAATTTTTATTTGTTGAAATTTATGTTTACTAAAACTTCAAGTTTTACAAAGTAAGTGTGATTTTATTAAGAACTTGAGAGAAGAACATATTTTTTTTAAATAGTAAAAATATAAAGATATCCTTTTATTAAAAACTAAAGGACATGCTTGTTTATTTAAACAATAGAAGGATGTAAGTATGATTTAAAGAAAGATAAGTTAAACTTTTTCTTTATCTTTTTAAAAGAATGAATTTTTTAAAACCAATTCATTTTTAAAATTAGTTTGAAAATGACTTGATGTTTGTATAAAAAAAATAATTTACAGAATAACTTAATAATAAGTACTTTTTATACATATATGAAAAGAATTAGAGAGAAGAAAAGGCATAATGTTCCTTCATGAGTTTAGTCTGAAAAATGTAGTAGCTGTGACAGTTCTCATTTATTATCATGGGTTAATTCCATTTTAAAGTAGTGAATTGAAGTTTCAAGGTGTTATGTGTAGCGAGAGTGTGACATATCATGAAGCATGCTGAGTTCAATAAAAGACAAAGTGTTCACATTATTCAACTTCCTCCACTGTGTCTTATTTCCACCATACAAATCAACAATTAAGCAAATAGCTAAAGACCAAAGCCTTTAGGTATCTTTCTCTTTCTACGTACGGCTCCATCTTTCTTCTCCTTCAATCTTTTCCTCTTTGTCTCATGCAAGGTCAGAAGTGTCTCTTAAAGACTTCATATTAAATTAACGTCAAATTAATATATATATATATATATATATAAATAAATAAGTATAGTATAATATTTCTTTACAAATTAATTTTGTATGATTAAGTTAGAAACAAATGTTGAAGATTCGATTAGTGATAAAAACATTTTATATATAAGTGAGTGCAAACATCATCTTATGAATTAGTTTTATGAGATTGAATTCGTTGGAGATCCACATTTTAGATAAATACATTTTATAGTATATAAGTGAGTGCAAATCTCACCTTATTAGTCAGTTTTGTAAGGTCATCGAGTTAGGCTTAAAATTCAATTCGTAATATTGTGTTAGAGTTATTTAAAGTCTATCGTGGTGAAAGTTTGCTAGTCTTATCAGATTACCTGTTATCGGATCACTAACGAATCACCCATAAATATATAGTCTCACACACGAGTTTAAGGATCTTGATGCGATGAGTATGTGTTAGAGATAAAACATTGATTAAAGATAAAAATATTTTATAGTATATAAATGGATAAAAATAAAGATTGAGTTAAATTTAAATTCATTTCTTAGAATCAAGCTTAAAATCTAATAAAAAATTTATTATTTAAGATGATATCAAAATCTATCATAATCAAATTTGTTTAAAATAGTATGTTATCTCCTATTAATCTACCTACAAATATATATTTCACATTCATGAAGTTCATTAAGTGAAAAAAAATCAGTATATAAACTTGTTTAGATAAATGGTATTATTCTTTGTTGGAGATCTCATATCGACTGGAGATGAAAATATTTCATTATATATAAGTGAGTGCAAACTTCATCCCATAAGTCGGTTTTATGGGGTTTAGTTTGGGTTAAAGTTCACTTCGTAATATACTTTTAAATATTTAAATTTGTGTTTAATTTAATATGACGTGAAACCAAAATTTGATTATATTAATTTATTTATAGGCTATTAAAAGTTTTCTCATATAATTTCTTTAAATTTGTAGATAAAATAAGTTTAACTTATAAAAAACCTCATTTTATTTTAGTTTTCTTGAATAAGTTTGAAATGTATCTTGAAGCAAAACCGTGAAACAAGGTGTAAGAGTGGGTCTAACGTGTTAGTTAGATGAAATGAAACGATAATGATTGTGACATGCACGGAACCAAAACATTTGTCTCCATTGTGTCTTTTTTGTCGCAATCAAAAGGTAGTAAGATGTAAGAAATTAACAAATAAAGGAATGTTACAAGCCACATAATCGAAAGATGATGGAACAAAAATAAAACAAAATGAAAAACCAAATTGGCAATGTGTTAGGAATGTAATTAAAAACAAATGTAAATACAGTTTATTCATTCACCAATGTTTCCATCCTTCCATTTTGAGCTAAAAGAGAACATTGTTTTTTATATTTTTATTAAAATCAATTATGTCATTATATATATATATATATATATATATATATATATATATATATAAACTTATTCTTCTAGTGAAGATGAGCCAAAGTTAAGCAGATCAGAGTTACAATCACCAATAAAAAAAACACAAATAACTTTTGAACAGGAAAAAAAAATCTAACATAATAAATTATATTTTCTAATTATAATTATTTTCCTACACAATTAGTGTTGGACATCCCACGTCGATTAGAGATTATGACATTTCATTGTATATAAGTGGGTGCAAACCTCACCTCATGAGTTGGTTTTATGGGATTGAGTTAGACTTAAAGTTCACTTTATAATATGGTATCAAAGCTAGTTTTTAGTTTATCCTATCCTAGCGAATGTCTTTTGGTCTTATCAGACCATCCACTATCGGATCATTATATAATTGATTATGAAAAAAAAAATTAATTTAAAAATCTCCTTAATTAATTATGTAGAGCCTTTTTACTATAATTCGGTTACCCAGCAAAATCCATTATACATTCTTAATGTCGATTCTTTTTAATTAGTTTGAAATATTTTTGAAACATAATAAATAACTAAAATAATAATAATAATAGAAAGAAAATGATTTGTTTTTCATTGACCTAATTCAAACACTTATGATTTCATTTTTGATCCTACCATATGGTTAACAAGAACATATGTATGAGTGTGGACGTTGACTTTTGAAGGTTTTCAGGTTTTGAAAGCTGAGAGAAAAACGATTAGAAAAAAGAGAAGGTGTGATAATGAAAGAAGAAAGGATTAATGTTTGATAGAGTACTGAAGCCAGGTGAATCTGTTAATTAATGTCAGAAGAAAAATAGTAATGTGGCAGACATATATGATCCCCAAATAATTTGATTTGAGAAAGGACAAGGAGAGTCAGATCCAACATAACATCTACCTATAGAGCAACACTACTGCATGTGTCATCGAAAATCTGCCAGATTCTGGATTTTGCTTAAATTTCGCTAAAGGCTATAATGTCTTGTCTCTCTTCTTCTGCTGTTTCAGAAATATGTTACAGTGGTGGTGAAAATCAAACACATATCACAAACCCTAGCAAATCTAGACACCATTCACAACAAACAAAAACCATTAAAAGGAAAGGGGAATAGAAAAGGAAGAGACATATCCATGCATATGTGGCTAGGGTATAGCTTCTTCCTACCTATATCTACTGCCCTATCAAATATTAATGCTTTCAATTATTGCACAACATGTCAAGAGATGGATCCATGAATGAGGTAAGGGCCCCCTAATTTTCCAACTCTTTTTTTTTTCTATTGTAAATTCAATTTTTTTCTATTCAATTCAATTTTTTTATCAATTTTTGTACTTGTCAATAAATGTTCTTTTATTTTATCAATATTTTTCCTTAATAACATTTTTCTACTCTTTTTTCGAGGGTTTACAAACAAATTCTCCTTTCACAATTATTAGTTATGATGCATAATTATAACACTATAAGAAAATTATGAAATAAAAATCAATTTTAGAAACAAAAAATAATTAATTGATATAGTGACTAAATTAGAGATCATTTTAAAAACTAAAAAAATTTGGTTTTTAAATTAGTTTGTATTACTGTTAAATGATTTTTAAATTGATATCTAATTCGCAACTAAAATTTTTGCTACCAAAATTTTTGCTACCAAATTTAGAATCTAAATAATTAGTAGTTAAAACTTTGGTATCTAATTAGATATCAATTATACCAATTTAGAAACTATTTAACAATAATAAAAAATAATTTAAAAACTAATTTTTTTTTTAGTTTCTAAAATATTTCTAATTTAATTATTATAACAATTAATTATCTTTTGTCTCTTAAATTAATTTCTATTTCATAATTTTTTTTAGTGTAAACTCATATATGTTATTAGCAACACTTGGTATTGTTGATGACAATTGTAATAATGTGCTATGGAAATTATATTTAATTTATTAGTTTTATATATATATATATATATATATATAGATTTTATGAAGTAGATTTTAAAATATTTAATTCATATAAATTTTAATGTTTATATATTAATTGAATAAAGTATTTTATTTTGCTGTGAAAGATAATTTTTATGAATATTGATATGTTGATAATTTTATACTAAATTATAACAAAAAAAATATTATTTTATTAAAATAGAATAGAATAGTTTTAAATTTACATTGTCTTTTAGGGTTGTATACTATGTCTCTATCATATATAAATATAAAAAATAATATCTATAGTTGGTCCCTCCCTGGGAAGTCTCTGGTACTATCCTGTGTGGGCCTGGTTCTTTTCATT
Source organism: Phaseolus vulgaris (assembly GCF_000499845.2). NCBI lineage: Eukaryota > Viridiplantae > Streptophyta > Magnoliopsida > Fabales > Fabaceae > Phaseolus > Phaseolus vulgaris. The sequence continues at coordinate 8,250,266 of NC_023752.2, read as the reverse complement.
GCACGCTTCGCAGTTCACACTTCTAGGAATTGCCCACATAACGCATCAAGACAGAAATGGCCACAAATTTCAGAATTTTCTTTTCTCTCTCTTTTTATAACAAATCTAGATGACTGTGATTTCAGGATTCCCTAAGGTCCAACTCATCATTCATCTTCTACAAACGTTTATCAAAACTTTTGGACATTATTCATTCAAATTTTAGTGTTTTGCTCTTTTCAGAATAATACTTCTTTTAGTTTTTCATTATTGTTTCCAAATAGTTTGTTTTTTTTAACTATTTTTCCAATAATATTCTTCCTTATAATTAAGAGTAATAGAGACATTACATTAAAAGAAATACAAAAACTAGTTAAAAATTGAACACAGTTTTATCTGAACTTATGCAACAGCCTTAAAAACTATTACTTGAGAATGAAGGAAGTAAGATATTTTGTTAAATATAGTCACAGAGTATCTTAAAAGCCAAAATTTGAGTCCCATAACATAATTTTCATGGACTTTAAGTTTAGGGCTTCGGTAAATAAAGAGTGAAGGTAGCTACAATTTTTATTAAGCATGTTTTTTTATCGACAATAATTAATAAATTTAAAATGTGAATCATTTCAGGTGGTTCAATCTTAAAAAAAAAAAACAATAATCAGAGATTTTTATTAAAGCTAGTATAACAAATTTTACAATCTCAAATATAAAATTAAAAACATTATTTAAAAATAAAAAAAATTCAAATGAAAAAATTATTAAAAAATTTGGGTAAGATTATCTCCATATTAAGAGACCTGAATGAGGTTTTAATTTCTCTAAATTCCACTGTACGGTATCACTTCTTATGAAAATTTTGTAATTTCTTACTCTAATTTAAGGATATTATAATATAAAATATATTTTTTAAAATTTTTATGACCAAAAATGTCATTTAAAGTTTTGAAGCTTATTTTTATGTATAAGAGTATACTAGAATGAGGAGTTCTTATAAAACTCAAATTTTACTCTTATAACCCAATGTATGTATATACTTTATTTAAATAAGCTTTTCAAGAGGCAAAATATATGAGATTCTAAAAGCATCTATATTGCATGAGTCATACACTATATGACAAGATTAAGATTTAGATTTTATAAAAATGGATTTGTTTATACAAGCTAAAACTGATTTGGTTATAAATAAAAATAAAATTTTAATAAATTAATTATAATGTATAAAAATATAGTTTTATTTTTACTAAAAAAATTGGAGAAATCTTCAATTATATATTAAGTAAGAATTTTGAAATATAATGACTTCTGACTATTTGGATGAGGCATAACTATATACGTTACTTGAAAAGTCACAATTCCGTACATAATTAAAGAGCCCCGTAATTCAGTTCACACGCGAGAAGGAATTGGTTTATATCAGTATAAAATACACTTATTTGTTATATTTTCAATATCTTTATATAACATGACGTTTTAAACTATTCAATACTTGAATTATAATTATGTTATGTACATTAATCATTCAAAGAAAAATAATAATAATTATCATTGTATATATTTCAAAAATAATATATATATATGGAAAAATGCATGCAAAAATAACATATAATCACAAATTAACTGAAAAAATAAATAATAAATGATTTAATATAGTTCGGTCGCTAACTGCAACCTACTCTCACACGGACAACAATTATTAGGTTTTGATTTTTATTCTGTGCACATCAATTACAAGTATAATGATATCTTTAAATAGAAATTATAAAGAAAACACAATGATTAAGCACATTTAGTAAATATGGTGTCTAGTAAACATGGTGTCTAATCTGTACAATTTAGATTGAAAGATAATATATATTTGTTATATATATAAATAGGAAATTATTGATTTATATTTATTTATTTATTATTATTTTTATAAGTGTTTGAGAAAAGCAGTTTCTTATTTTTGAGTTTGGCAGTGTTATGTACTCTTGTTTGAGTATGAAATTTATACTTTGCTGAAATGAGTAACCAAGGTGAGTACCTTTGCCTTCTGTCAATGTCATCTCCAGCTCACAACATGCCTGCAACCCACCCTACTCTTTTTCTTCATCCCTATATTTTTTTCAAATTTTTTGTTTCAACCAATAATATATATCTCGGGTTAAAATATAATTTTGGGTATCTTTTCCACTTTTTATTTTATTTTAATATTTTCAAATTTATAAAGTTTTGTCCATTGACATTTATCAACTTACCCAAACAAATTAGAGATGACACATCATATAAACATTTATCATATAGGCTAATGATAGATTGATATTCTTAATCAATATCTACATTTACTTGATAATTAAATATATTATTATTTTTCTTAAAAAATTATATTATGTATTATTAAAAATATAATATTTTATTATTAAAAGAATTAATAAAATAATAATATATTTAGTTGTAAAGTGAATATGATGTTATCTAAAGATATCAAACTATCCTTATTCATCATAATGTGTGGATGTCATAAGGGTTTCAACCTATCCCTGTTCATCATATAACACAATTGACATAATGTAAAAAAAATTATCGAAGATTGTTTTGTTGTATTAAAAGTACTTTAATAATTAAAATGAATTTTTTTATAAATTTTGAAAAAAAAAATGAATATATAACTCAACTATGTACTAACAATGTTAGATTATGTTGATATATTTCATTTTCTATTGATGTGCATTAAACATGCATGGCAATCAAGATTTTGGGTATCTCTTCTGAATTCTAAAAAATAGTTTCTACTTTTTAAACTAAAAAAACTACTCATTTAATAATATTAGTGTATCTTAATTATTTCGATATTATATTATATTATTTTCATATTATATCACACTCCATTATTTTTATTTTCTTAATGTTAGTTTTAAATTTTTTATAAAAAATTCAGAAATAAAAAATAGAATCAAACAACACGTCCTTCTTATAAAAGAAAAGTAACCCAAAAGGGCTATTAACTAAATCCAAAATCACGTGAACATGCAAGAACATTTACATATCTACCTAATATTCTTTGATTCTTTAGTTCTCATATGCATCTATATAATACAAGGACACCCTAATAGTGAAATTGGATCATAATATTGGAGTTTTATTTCAACTAGGACTCTTCATTCATTCATTTTTTCTTTCTGATGTGATGTTTTTGCCGAAATATCATCATCGATTAAGCCATTTTCAAAGACGTTGCTACCATAATCTCATAGGACGATATGGTGTGATTTTCTTGATTTTCCCCAAAATTATAAGGTTCTAAAAAATTGTTTCTCATGGGGCTTTCTACTATGACATTGTAACCACCAAATTTTATTTTAATTTTCTCCCCAAAAGAAAATTTAGATTGCGTTATTATGTTAGAAGAATTTCCCAAGTTAATTAAACAATTAGCATGTAGGGTTTTTCGATTAAATTTTCCATAAAATGCATTACAAATTATAGCAAAGTATATTAGAAATGTAAGGTCGATAGGCCTAGTTCTTCCTTTTGCTTATTTCTTCAGATATTTTTTGATTTCATTTTCTACATATTCTCCTTCTATATTTTCTTTTTTATTTTGAAATTATTTTTTATTCCTTTTCAAATAAATTTGATCAATTAGAAGGTGAGATAATCTTATTACAATTCAATTTAAAGTAAGTTAATTTTTTTCTAACATCCCTCTATTATTAATTTTGTGAATCTATCTATTAATATTCACATTTTTAACTGCTCATCAGTTGAGAAATGTTTTTATTTGTATTTTGGTTGATTTAGTGATGCTTAGTCTAGAAGTTTTGGTATATTCTTAATTCTCTTTTACTTATTACTTGGATACAAGTAATACCAAGAGAGAAGAGAAACTCCTTTAAATTATAAATAATTTTCATTCAAAATGATGAAGGGTTATTGTTGATGAAAATTTTGAAATTGTGTCTTGTCATGTATGGATTTGAACTAATTGTATTGTATTTTTCAATTGAACTTTGAACTTGATAATCGATTGGAATAACCAAAATGAGTTATGCTTGTTAAAATAGATAAATGTTGTAACAAGTTCTTGTACTCATATTTTTTTTAAAGCTGAGAGAGACAAAATGAGTGGACTTGAGAATAAGATTTTTGTTATGTAAGGGTAAAAGAGAATAAGAATGCCAATTTTCATTCAGTTATTTTTTTTTAACTCTTCTCTCTAGTTTCTTTTTTTTTTTGACTTCTTTCTGCATTTTGGTTTTCTTCTTCAATGCAGTTTAAATTATTTGAATTACCAGGTTCTGTTTTTTTTATCAGCTTATGATGTTTAAATTTTCATTTGTTCATTTTTTTCTAGTTAATTGCTTTGTTCTTTTTATTTTGATTTTCTTCATGATTCTATTGCAGTAGTAATTCTCACCATTTTGAGTTTTTTTTTCTTACCAACAATAAATATATAAATTAAATAGAATATTTTAGGAGTATTCTAATCTTTATACTGAAACTTTAAGCTCGCAGAATTTTGAAATATCACAAGTCTAATTCATCCGTATAATTTAATTATGATTTGAATGCTTAATTCAAATAGAAGATTGATTTAGTTATTGTTAATGCTTAATGTATTTTCTCTAAATCAAACTTGACAAAAATAAAAATAATTCTTCGAATAGTTTTGCAAAATAAATCAACCCCATGTAAAATTCTTAATTTGATTTTGTTTACTTGTGTTGATGATTGAGAAATAATCTTAGTTGCATCCCTATTCAATAGCTAAAATTTGGCATGCTAAACACCTGTCACTTCTCCTTTAGATACGTGGTCTATTTTTTCTCTAACCTGTGAACCTAGTCTACTTCTCTACCAATATTTCTTATAATTACTGTCCTGCCCTTGCATTTTTTATTTCATGAACCTGAGTTGTTCAGAACCACACTTATTCACAAAATTATCACACAATGGTAAAAGTAATTATGATAGGAATTATTATGAGAAACACTCTCATGTCCAAAAATGAGAAAGATTGATGACAAATACAAATGCTACCAATCAGAGTTTAGGATTGATCTATAAACAAACAGTTCAAATAAAATGTCGAAATAAGCTGAATGAGTAATTAAAATGTCATCGTGATAATGTGTGCTTTTAACTTCTATACGGATCAAAGAATCAGAGTTCAAGAGTTTTACTTCATTTACATATAAATGAATAATTATTATAGAGCAAATAATATGGTGTTTTTAATTATTAGTCTTCCAAATAAAAGAAAGAGTAGTTCAACATTTCTCACTTTCTTTTGCCATTGTAATTAAATTTCATTGAAGAAAAACATCAAACATAACATTATGGCCTCTATTCTTCATAATAAACATTCTCCATGAATTTTATTTCCTTCAAAACTAGTATAACACAAATAAGATTATAATAAACACTCAACTAATAAAGTTCCTTTTTACAATTCACTAAACATGAATTCGTAGTGTTTTCTTTGTGTTTAGTTTCTGAAACCTGGATTGGATCAACAGGTCTGGTCCAGACATCCCTTCCAAGAACAATTCTTGGGTTGTAGCTTAATTTTATGAATGGAAAATTTGTTCATCATCATTTTATGAAACAACGTAATAATAATACAACTATGGTTGATCAAATTAAATAGCCAATCTACAAATATTTTATTACTGTGTTTCTTTTACACTATTGAATTGAATATGCAACATCGTGTCAAGATGCTGTATCTGGTCTTTTATCCAAAACCCATGATTTTTACAACCAAGCTGTACATCAAAAATGACTTATAAATAAATTACAGAAGAAGAAAAAAAATTTGTGTATATGGGTAATAACTACATCATGACCACGCAACAGGCATCCAAAAAAATAAATAAAAACGGTGCAACCATGTTTGAGGATCAAGAAAAAACAAAGTATAAAAATTTGTATAAAAATATAAGACAAAATACAAAAAGAACTTGATCAGCCAAGGATATTATCTTGTCACAATCTTCAGAATTATTTAAACAGTGAGTTGGATTATTTGAAGGGGCCGAACACACAAGCTCTATGGAGAAAGAAGCAGGGCTACTCTGTAAACTCGGCATAAAGATCATTTCCCCAGGAACACATTTGAATACACCATTGCTCCACTCCTACATTCCAAAATATGATGAAACCAAACTACACAAAATCTAAAAATGAATAAAAAAATCTATACTCTTTTATAAATAAAAGATATATTAATAATTAAAATAATTACATAGTTATTTTTTGCGTTGGATTTTTTGCCACCACAATAATCACACCCACACTGAAAAACTATGGTTACTGCACTAATATGAAATCAATTTTGGATTCTAACCCATTATAATAAGGTTTTCACTTTTACGCAAATGACAATGTTACAGTGTTTATGCATGCAGAAAAACACAATCTATGCATGCATGCTGCAGAAGAAGTAAAAAACGTAAAGCTGATAAAAAAAGAGAGTAAAAAACGTAAAGCTGATAAAAAAAGAGAGTAAAAAACGTAAAAACAAAAAGAAAAGAAAAGAAATAAATAAAAAGAATTGTATTATACTTTTTCACTAATAGAAAAAGGAACTAATCATCTTATAAAAAGTTGAAATTGTAAAAGAAAGATATAAAGCAGATAACAAACTAACTTAAAGCTCAACAGAAAATTACGAAAATTCAATCGGGCGCAGAAAAGGTGTAAAATGGCGGCTATTTTAGCTGTAAAACGACGACTTTCTAGTCGCGGTTGTTCAGTGTGTAGTATTTTCTTCTCAAGAAAAGAAGACGACTATTTAGCCGTTGTGTTACATTCAAACAATGAAGACGGCTATGGTAAAAGACACCGTTTTTTTTCCTTCAATTAATAACTTTTAAAAAAATTACAGTTATTCATGTTTTGAATGAGAAAAAACATGGTGTCCTAATCTCAGCACACATGGTGCCCTAATCTTAACAATGATGGTGGTGAAGAGCAGCGATGGCGGTGAACGACAGCGGTTGGCTCACGGCAGCAACGACGACGACTAGCAGAGGCGAAGAACCAACGGAGGCACAAAAAACAACCAATGAAGACAACGGTGGTGGAAGGCAATGAAAACCTTCACCAACAATGGAGGACAAAAATGAATAAGAGAAACAAAAAAAGAAACAAATAAGCAATGGTGAGTGAATGAAAGAAAGAGCAGAGAGAGCATGAGGCAAAGAAGGAAGACAAAGCGCGAGAAGACAAAGAAAATAGGAAAGCATAAGTGGCGCGCTACGTATTAGGGTAATAAAATGAGTCTAAAACAACGCTTTAACTCATAACCACCATTTTAGACTCACTTTAATTTAAAAAATGCCACTGCGTTTTGATGGATAGTGTTGTCAATTGTGAATGTATTGTTGTAAATGGGTCTTTTTGCACTAGTGAGTCTTCCTTAAACTCTATTGTAGATATCCATCTTTCCAAGTTTGGAAACATCGAAATTGAAATTTCCATACTCAAGGGGCTTGGTGAAAACATCAACAACTTGATGAGCAAAAGTAATGAGAAACAACTAAAAGAGTTTGTCTTGAAACTTTTCACAAATGATGTGAGAATCTATCTCCATGTGTTTGGTTCATTCGTGGAACCTGGGATTGAAAGTGATTTGCCTTGTGGATTGATTATCACCATATGCAACTGTTGGTAATTGAGTTTTATCTTGAAGTTATCTAACAAATATTTTAGCCAATGAATCTCTCAGGTAATAACAATAGAGTGCATGATATTTTGTTTCAGATGATGATCAAGAAATAATTGATTGTTTCTTTGTGTTTTCAGCATTTTAAAGATGACCTAAGAAACACACATTAGCCAGTCGTGGAACGTCTTCTTTATGGACATATGACCCATTCAGAATCAGTAAAGCCTTTGAGTTGCAAACTATAATCACTTTGGAAGAACAAACCTTGTCCGAGAGTACTTTTGATATACTGTAAAATTCGATGTGCAACATTATAATGATTCAAAGTGGGAGCACACAAAAATTGGCTCAAGAACTGCACTGCATAACTTATATATGGTCTTGTGTTAGTAAGATAACAACCTTCATATAAGTCGCTGAAAAGAAGAAACATCTTGTGAAGGAACTCCTTTTTCAAACATATTCTTGGTATCTTTAATCATAGGAGTGGAGCAAGGTTTTATAGTATGAAGCCTAGTATTAGTAAGAACATTGAGAGCATACTTCCTCTAAGAAATATGTATGCCTTTGCTATATCTAACAATCTTGAGGTCAAGGAAATATTTCAGGTCACCTAAATCTTGCACCTTGAATGTCTTATCTAAATATTGAGTAACTTGTTTGATATCAAAAATAGAATTTCTTACAAAGATGATATCACAAACTCATAACGATAATCTTTTAGAAATTTGGTGCTCTTTTGTTCCTAATAGATCTTCTAATACTTTCTCCATTTTCTTCAGGTTGATTATGAGAATACTCATCTTTGATATTATCATTGATATTTATTGGTTCAAGAAGATAATTGAAGTTATCAACATGTTGATTATTCTTCATATTGGAGTCACAACTCTTAATGTAAAGAAGCACATGTTCATAAAAATTCAGGTCTCTAGAAAAAAATCATTCTCTATTTCTAATGTCAAGAACAATATAACCTTTTGTGCCAACTTAGTATCCAAGAAGCACACACTTTCTAGCTCTTGGATCTAATTTAAACATATTTCTCTGTATATTAGAGGAAAAACATAATGACCAAAATCTCCTAAACCATGCAAATTAGGAAGTTTTTTATAAACTAATTCATAAGGTATCCTTTTTCTGAAACATTAGAGGGAACTCAATTGATCAGATATACTACATGAACCACATCATAAGACCACAAAACAAGAGGAATTTTAGATTGAAACAATAGGATATGAGTGACGTTTTGTGCTTATGTTTACTCTCCATAATATAATTTTGTTGAGGATTTTCTATACATTTGGTTTGATATATAGTACCAAGACTATCATAAAGGCTTGTAAATGAAAATTCACTTCCATTATTAGATAGTATAGTTTTAATTCTAATATTGAATTGATTATGTATAGTTTTAATTCCTGCATGGAAAATCAGTTAACGTAAAATGTAAATGTCGTGAGAAGGTTTTAACGGGATGTATTTACTGACTAAAACATCATTTTGCATGTATATTTCAAAGGACGTTGGAGCATGTATTATCGTTCTTGAAGAGGTTAAAAAAATTAATGATGGGTATTGCTTTTGTGCTGCAGAAAAATTAATCAAGAAATCCATGTTCAAAGAAGAGTCTAATAGTAGTGTGGGTGATTACAGAAATTTAAGAAAAAGACCAACTCAAGAAGAGAGTGGGGGTGAGTCATCAAGTATTTTCAAGAGAAGGGGAACTCAAACTACTATCAATTTCATCTTTAAGAAAAGTGAGAGGGAAGATACATGTTAAGAAATTGCTTTATTTTTCTACAACAATGTTATTCCATTTAATGTAGCAAAGAGTGAAGAGTTTAGTAAAATGATTGACATGGTTGCCAAACATGGTCCCAAATTTAAGCCACCATCATACAAGGAAATCAAGGTGAAATATTTGAAGCAAAATGTTTAAAAGACCAATCTGATATTGGAAGAACATAAATTATTTTGGAAAAAAAATGGTTGCACAATAA